>NC_141419.1:73322821-73952519 GCF_034619465.1 Leptosomus discolor
AAATCTTGTACTCTACATGTTTGACCTTTGGGTAAGACACAATTGCACATGTCTACACACAGGTATCACACTGAGCAGTACTTAGATTCCACTGAGTGACAGTGGAGACCGAATCTTTAGTATCACTAAATCCAATGAGACAGAAAGCTCCAGATTAGTTAGTTACAATCTATTTACTTTGCATAGGAACAAAAGAAACTGCCATACCAGATCAGACCATTTAAGCAGAACCCTACCACTTGCAATAACTAAGAGTGATAAAAATCAGACACGGTAGAGGGTGACCCTCTTCCAAAAGTACTCTCAAGCCACAGAGCACAGAAGAGGTAGGAAGTGAATTCTGTCTCACAGTAGTATCCAGCTCAAACTGGAAGTAGAAAATGTGGTGGGTTATTTAAGCAGCCAGTTAAAAATATCCAGCATTATGGACTTGGTTAGAACACATAACATTACATTTTACCTAGGCTAAGAAAAGCCAAGGGCAATAACAAGCTGTACTTTTTACCTTAGCTACATTTTGACAATACAAACAGAGAAAGCTATCATCATTTCAGAAAAAAAAAAAAGGCAAGTGAAACCTTGGCCATGCTGTGCCTTCACTGTATGTGCTCTCCCTCTGTTCCCACCCCGTTGCCCAGTCCAGTGCTCTGTTAAAGCATTCATGCCTTCCTTTAAAAGTCAAAGGTGCTACAAATTGATAAGCAGAGCTAAAACTGCTGAGATTTTACTAGTACATTTGTACATATAGTCAAAACTTCAGTTTCACGGACTTTGGTGTCTCTAGCAGGTTCAAAGAGCAACCGCAGAAAATACAATATAAATATCTTCAAAGGTTGTCTTGCAACTGAACTACCTGACAAGTCTGCCTTATCTAGCATATATATTTTCAAATGCAAATACTTAATTTTCACAAGTCACATAGTACATGGTTACTATATACAGAAGAGATGAACTGCAGCATTTACTGCTTTTCATTTTTATAAAAACATGGTCATGGCAGTATAGCTAAAGATGTACTTGGGGATGTAGTAAATCACCTACACCAATTTCAGACACAAATAAATATCACTTGAAGGGTCTGAATGTTTTAAAAGAACATTGTTAAGGTCTCAGAGAAGGAGGTGCATTTTGCCTTCATGGATTTCCCTCAAGTTACAAGAAATCATACTACAGTTATCACTGAACTCACTGTTTGGATCTTTTTATATAAACCAAATCAATATACTGTCAGTATAGATACGGGATAAGAGGTCTGAAGTGTTTTGTGTTGAAGCTGCATTTCGTAGTAAAACAACTCCCTCCTCCTCTTACAGTGATATAAAAAGATAGCTTAGAATGTTCACAAGCTTTTAGTGAAAATATTTGCTCTCCAATGACAAGCAGAATCTTGAGAGATTAAAGAGAAAAGGTAACATTTACATTTAGGACTTAACAGAGACTATTTCCCTTCTCAGCTTTATTCTGAGGCTCATGCAGATCTTCCAGTATAAACAGAAAATCAATTTAAAAAGAAAGTAACTGTAATACCAAAGAGACTAATAGGGGGACTTTGGAGCCAGCACAGTATCTTTTAACTAACAGTAGATCCTTACAGGAAAGCATAGATACTGTATTTAAAAACAGAACAGAAAACCTCCACATAATACATTATTTTGATTCAGTTTGCCTCTTAATAAATGTCTGGGCAACAGCCACACACACAAATTTAATGTGTAATACACTCACTGTTACTCAGTTACAAATTAACCTCCCTCCTTCAGCTAGAACAAGTCAATTAATATTACAATAAGGGCAGAGAGATGTTTTAAATTCTTGATACGTCCCGACAAAGTAGTACTTTGTCCAACATCTGTTTACTGGTAACATGACATACAGAATTACGGAGATATCCTACAAATGCTCATGTAGAGTATTTCTGAAGAACAATCACTATTAATATTGCCGTGTATTTTCAACTGTGCTTGTGACAAATTCAAAGTAGACTATCTCAATAAAATACCAAAGAGAAAACCACCTGGCATTTAGTATTTTCTGTGATTTGTTAGCATTCCTAGTTAAATGTCAGAGTATTTAGGAGAAGGGTTTTAACTTGTACACATACTCAAAACACTGACTTGTCCAAATGCAGGTACTTAAAAGTAAGCAAAACTGTCCATGTGAAAGGAAAAAATTCCACAGCTGCTCTGTCACTGCTGCTGTAGGACTGACTAGCAAGGATGGACTCAGTGTTTCAGCATTGATGCGACATATATTGATCTTCTTTAACGACCAGTATCAAGCCTAATTTCCACTTGCTATCAGCATGAGACTCTGAGTTGTTTTAAACGTGTTTTGATGCTGATTCACTATTTTCCTTGAAAGCTGGCTACAACCATATCATAAGACACAGTACATTACAACTTCATTACTTAACAGAGACAAGAACGGTGGTAAGAGTCCTAAAAAGACAAGTTACTCAAATTCATACATTATTTCTCCCCCCAAAACCACTTAAGATTTCCCACTAATTCTTCTGTAAGTACAGAGGCATTTCTTATTTGTTATGACCACAGCATATCAAGTATTTTTACACTGCCCTAGAAACACACCAAAATCCACCTGAACCGATGAGAATTCATATAAACAGGACATAGGTCTATAAAACAGTTCTTATTAGTCTCATGATAAGGCAACCTTTAAAAAAATATCCTTGGTGTTCGACTGACATAAGACACAACTGAAAAGAATACACAAGTCACACGCCCAAACTGGAACTAGATTTCTTATGAGGTTTAACTAGTCAGCCCGACAAACCGTAAGGCAGCATTAAAATAGGTCCTTGGATGTTAATACTAAGTACTTAGGCTGCACAGTCCTCATCATATAGAACCTTACAAGAAATCCATACGAAATTGTCAACTTCACATCAAAATTACACCGTCACTACTGCAGTGCCTTACCACACACATACCAGTTAAACCCAGCAAGTGCACATTAAAGCTGAAACATGCTCTGAAGTACTGAAACTGCTTCACCATGGACGTGAGTTTGTTTTCATCCCACATACTCCTACACATATCAAATATGCAGAACATGGGCAGTTCTACAAGAAAATGGACTTAGGAAGACAAATACGGGCTACAAACACCAGGGCACTAAATGAAACCACTGAAACGCATCACCTAGACTGAACGACTATAAAATTACTTTCTCTTGGGAAAAAAAAAAAAAAAAGGATCACGTTTACGTTTGAAAGCCTCTTTCCTCCCCTTACTAAGAATTAAAGAAATCGGTTCTGCAATATCACGACGCTGCAAATCAGAGTTAGGAGATGTCCTTTAAAAACAAAAACAAAAAAAACCACTCAGTTTTGTGCAGCAAGCTGCTAGGACAGCGCAGGAAACGGCCAGCTGCTCGGCGAGCACCCGGAGCAGGACCGCAGCCGCCGCCCGAGCCGCGGCGCAGCTCGGCCCCGGCCCCGCAGAGGCGCGGGCAGAGCCAACGGGCTCTGCTCGCCCCGAGAGCCAGCGGCTGGCACACTCGGCCCCCGCCGCCACCCCCAACTCACACCTCAACGCCCGTCGGGACCCGAGCGCAAGTCATACACAAAAGCACGCCCCGCAAACCCACACATCGCCCCCCGCGGCTCGGCTCCTCCGGCGCCGGCTCCCGGGCCCCGCTGACAGCTGCGGGCGGCCGGCGGGGCAGCCCGGCCCGACGGCCGGCCTCGCTCCCTCACCCACACACCAGGTGCCCCCCGCGCCCCGGGGGAAGGCGGCGGGCGAGGGCTGCCCGCCGCGCCCCGGCCCTGCGCTCCGCGGGCACCTCCCGCCGCCCCCGCATCCGCTGCCGGCCCGCGGCCAGGCGGCGGCCGGGCGCCGGCGGGGAGGGGAACGAGGCGCCGCAACCCACCACTGAGCCCTCCCCGCGGGAACAGCCCCACCGCCACCGCTGTCACTCGCCGCCGCCCGGGGTCGAGCCCTGCCCACCCACCCACCCCGCCTCGCGGCGCCCCCTCACCTCGCCGGGGGGGACGCCTCCATCCTCCGCTCCGCGGTGGTGTCGGTCCCCGCCGGGCTCCCCGCCGGCAGCGGCTCCAGGAGCTCGGCGCAGCGGCTGGGGGAGGCAGCCGGGCTGGCGGGGCTGGAGCGCGGCGGCCCGGGCAGGCAGTGGAGCAGCAGCGTCTCGAGGGGCTCCGGCGAGGAGGAAGAGGAGGAGGCGGTCGGAGCGGCGGCGAGGAAGAGGGGAGCCTCGGGCAGCCGGTCCAGCTCCACGCTCCGCACTTTGCGCAGCTGCTTCCGTCTCCAGTCAGAGCGCTGCTCCCGGCAGCCGCCGCCGCCGCCCGCCTCCCGCAGGAGCCCCCCGCCGCTCCCGGCGACACTCCCCGCGACCGCGCCGCCCTTCAGGCTCCCGCAGGCGGCGGCGGCGGCCGCCTCCCCGCCGCTGCCCGAGGATAATCCCGACGACGAGGTGCGATTCCCCGCCGCCGCCGCCATTTTCTCTGGCGGGTCACATCGGGCTCCCGAGGACCGGGGGGAGCCAGCACTCCGACCCACTGCGGAAACAGCGCTGCCTGCGCAAACGGCGTAGGGAGGGGGGCGGGAGGCGGGTGCGGATTGGTGGCGGCGGGCGGCGCGGGGCGGGGCGGCCGCGTGTAGGTGCAGCGGGGCGGGGCCGCGCGGCGCCCCTCCCCGCCCACCCCCGCGCAGGTGTCGGCCGTCGGAGGGAGCCGCGCCCGCCGCCTTGCGCCGCACCCGCTCGCGAGGGGCAGGGCCTGGCCCGGGCCCGGCCGCCCGCGGACGCACGGGCCGTGCCGTGCCGTGCCGCGCCCGGGAGCCGGCGGCGGCGCCGGGCGGGGAGAACGTTCCCGCCCCCACGCGGCCCTTCCCACGTGTGGGAGAGCGGCGGGGTCTCCCTCCGGCGGCCCCGGGGCGGGGGTCTGCAGCGCGGGCCGGGCGCTGCACTGTGAGGAGCTGAGGCGCGGGGGGGAACCCCTTCCCGAGCACTCGGGCCGGCTCCGGGCGGCGCCGCGCCCCGGCTTGTAGCACCCCGCCTGTGTCCCCCATCTCCCCAGCGCCCCCAGAACTTCTCCCGGCGACGTCCTCCCCGGGAGCCGGCCGACGAGGGACTAAAACGCCCGCGGTGCCTTGCCGCGCTGCAGCGAAGGGCCGGGGAATGGCTGCTGTGCCCGATCTTACCTGCTCATTCGTCTCCGGGATTAGTGCGAAATGCAATGCACATCATTGCTCGCAGCCTCCGCGTCCTCCTCTGGGCCGCCCTCACTTGGCAGGCGCCGCTTCACCCGTTCCCGAACACTTTTCCATGTCTGTAACTACTTAGGAGCGTTAATGTCTCGTCGGAGCACACCCGTTTCCATATGTGCGTACGTACGCACATCGAGTTTAGATTACAGCCTGCCACATATACCTACCGCTGCGGCTGCTTCCCGAGGGACTGGGAGCGAGAAGGCAGGCAGGAGGCATCACATGACCAGAACCTTGGGGAGGTCCAAGTAAAATTTGCTCTTGGTCTGGATTTCCACTCGACCACAATTGGGTGTTTTTTCTTTCCACCTCCGAGCTGCAGAGTAGGGGCTTAAAATTTTGCAAGAACAGAAGGGGCATACGATTCTGTAGTTAAACAAGCCTACCTACTTCAACGCGGCTTTAATCTGAGATGAGGAAAGGAAAACTAAATGTCACTGTGCATACTAGGTTCTTTTCAGGATGGTGTGATTTTGGATACAGTAGAAGTCACATTGTTCAAAGCACTTTTCTTTAGCTGAATATCTTAGGCATATTTCTCAAGAGTTTGCTCTGTATCCCCCAAGTAATATTAGCTAGGCATCTCGACAGTGATTATTAGTATGGTCACTTTGCTGGCATCACTGCTTTGATCTGGAGCACTTGTTCAGTGAGAAGTACCTCCTTACAGAAGCAAATTCTTTCATGCCTTACATGTGTGATCAGATGCTGACCTAAATGTAGAGTGTTCACTGAAGGACGTGACGAGCAGGTGAGAAGAGGTCTTTTCTTCTGGACTTGCAAGAGCGAAAGCCCCAGGAGACAGTTTGTGTTCTGTATAGTTGCAGAATATTATCCAGTACACGCATGGCCTCAAGGTCGCACTGAATCACTTAGGTGCTCTGTCAAGATGCCACGCTGTAACTACCCTTATGTACTACTTAAGAAGGTTTTTCAGTGAAGGATGCTGTAAGAAAGTCGGTTGCATTGTCATCTTGTAAGTAGGGTACCTTTGGGATAAGCAGGCCATCTAAGTATCTTCTTGTAATGTACAACTCAGGGATGTACATTTAAATTTAAAGATAAATTAATTCTGAATTTCATAAAGAAAATATTTGACACTTATTCAAAGCCTCTACTATAAATTAGGGACAATTTTCTGGAAGATTCCTAAACCAAGCCTCATTGTCAATATGAGGATGTTACTAAATGCAGGGAAGAACAGAGCAAAGTATGGGCTTTGTGGAAATGGCATGAGATTGATTGCATGCAAATTCTGAAGCAGATGGTTGAAATTAACTGAAATTATTACTGGTATGTTGACAGTGTAACCTACATGTACACAGGATCCTCTAGTCTTCAATAGGAAAAAGAAACCCCAACAAACAGCACACTATTATATCTTCCTAAATATTCCTCTCTGCCATAAAATCACATTCACAGAAAAAAAAAACAAAAACAACCCCCCCCCCAAAAACCCCAAAAAACCCACCACGAAACCCCCACCCTATGCTTTTAAAGTATTCTAAACAGAAGAAGATAACAGCTTTAGGAATTTACTAAACACTTGTCACATGAAGGAGGAATATAGCTTTGAATAGCAATTGGATAGAAAAGGATACAGAAAAGAAAAAAACAAATCTGTTACAGAAGTCAGTCTAGGAGATTAGAGTGCATACACATCCTTTTGGTCTGACAGAGTCCTAGGGGACACCTCTCCCAGAGTCCCAAGGCTCCATCAAGGCTTAAAGGAGAAGGAAACTTGGGAAATTCAAGGCAAAATGTCAGACTGGCAATGGGGTATTGAGGAATGTACATGCGCACTGAGGTGAAATGCTTTCTGGAAGGCGGCTACAAACAGGGCAAAACATGAAATCCAGGGAGAGTGGGAGGCACCAGTGTAAGAAATAATTAAGCGCTGACAAGTGCTGTCGCCATCCCTGTTAAGGCATGACTTTGCCTTTTGAGTAAGGCCAGGACTACCAAGGTTTTGAGTTACTTTTGGGTAAGATGGAAAGCAGAAAACCTTCACTATTTAGTCGTTAAAGAATACATGGCATGCCTTATAAAGGCTGTTTATCCCTTGATTATTGACTGAAATCCAATTGTAATAAACTACATTTTGCCTATGATCCTTATATTCACCTTGTTGTTTCAAACAGATGCTTCTCCGCTCTGCCTTCACCAGGGCAGCACAGTGGCAAACAAGAAAACACCTGCCATGCCTCACTCCAGAACGCTAGGTAATGCAATGCCTGTAAGCAACACAGATTTATGCACAATATAGAGGCTCTACTAGAAGTACTAAATTCTGAAATTGGTGATTGAACATGCTGACTGATGTGTGTGTTTTCTTGTGATTGCTCTTAAAAATCCTTTTAATCAATGTGAATTGACCTGGCTGTAAAAAGCATAAAACTTACTGAAGAGCTCAGAAAGGTACTCAGTTAACTCTTGCACATATTATTTCTCAGTCTGTGTAAAATACAGCTCTGACGGGTAACATGAGACTTTTCGCAGTTTTCAGTGGGCCTGTTTCCCCTGTCATAAGTAGCGGCACCCAGGGTTTGTTATGAAACAAAAGCCTTTGGCCTCAAATTATCATCGTGCAACATTTGGAACATCAACTGTGGTGCACAAAGAAACTTCTGTTCGGGAACACACTAAGTTTTTGCAAGCCAAGGAGTTTCCTTGTTGCACAAAACCTGTAACAGTGTCATGAATAACGAACAATTTTCAACATGCTAGAGATAGGAATCTGCTGTGCCCCTGAATACATAACCTAGGCATCGTCATCCACAAACAGAATAAATATGACAGATAACATGGTCTGTAGCTCCTGGTCTTGACTAAACATGCAAAAAGTGCTTTAATACTGTGTACAAACTGGATTCTCCCCATCTTGTTCTGTGTAGAAAGACTTATCCTCACCTTGATCTTCCATTCATTCTTTCCATTGTGAAAATGGGAAAACAAACCTGCTCCTAAGCCATAATCCTTTCCTGTTTACTTCTCTGTGTAATAGAGAAGTCAAGCAACTAAAGGAGGACATAGAGTGTGAGGTCCTTTTCATTTTGTTTTCCTAGGACCTGCTGAAGATCCACTGGTGGCTCTGTTGCGTGTAGAAATGCTTCACCATCTTACTGGTGCTCAGTTCTTACTCTATAAGGTGAAACATGTGCCTTTTAGAAGAAATTCCACCTCAGAAAATCAGGATGCTGTGTGGCTTTTCAGGAGAGACAAAAACAGGTGAAACCAGAATCTGCTACAGGGAATTCTATGGTTACTTCAGACACTGGAAATTACTAGTCTTACTGTTATTTAGGTATTTTTCTTACTGATTTACTTATTAATTTCAGCATTGATTTCCATGGAAAGGGTGTTTAAAAATTTTTTCCCTCACATTTCAGTTCACACAAAGTTGAACGTGTGTTAAATATGTGGTTTGGATCTACAAAATTTAAGATTACATCTTGACCTAGGTGTCAGACACATTATATAAGAAAAGAGCTGTACTTCAATCTTTTTCTGCGAAAGTGCATAATAACAGTTCTGTTTCTTTTTAAGAACTAACAATACCAATATTTCTTCTAAGAGCCCTGCACTGTCTAGTCACATTCATCACAGTTATCAGTTTTCTTCCTGTAGCATCTACTCACAAACTGGGGAACCTTTTGCTCTATCCGCCATATGATCCAAAGCAAAAAGGTCGTCTCTCTCCAAAGATTTTGCAATTTAAGAAGGAAAGACAGATAAGGAACTGAGCAATCAGCAAACCAGATTGCAGTCCTTGTACAGCAGAAGTCTACCTGCTGCCTTGAGTTTTTTTGTCACTAGTTTGTATAGCTTGTGTTGACTACTAAAATCAGTTCAATTTGTGACCTCAAGTAGTCTTTAAAATATCAATACTTTGATGTCTGATTTGGATATTCTTCCTGGCTGTGCTACAGAGGATTTTTCTGACTGCAAATAAGTTACCTTCCTTTTGTGGCTCAATTTTTCCCAACTGTAACTGAGTAACTAATATATTTACCTACCTTGGGCCTGACTCAAGGCTGAGGGATTTAATATTATTGAGTTTCCATGTGCTCAGAGGAAGTGTAGTGATGAAGCGAGCAAGACCTGTTAAACCTCTTCTTGTACATCACTTACAAAAAGCTATGAAAATGACTGCAGCCATCAGCTCTTTTTCTTATATTCTTCCAGACTACTACACTGACAACATAGCTGTCACCTAGATCAGCAGGTCCGTCTCTTGTAAGAACCACTATCTGTTCCCTTTCCAGGGGAAAGCAATTGTACCATTTCAGACTCAGGAGACCAGCAACAGCTTAGTCTTCCTTTACTGTACTGCTACCACTAGCTGTTACATCTCTTTCAGCCTAGGCACTTATTATTCCTTCGATTTTGTGAAACCAAGACATGGGGCATGAGCATAGCTGTTAAGAAATTGTGGAAGATTTTCTCCACAGGAAGCTATGGATTTCCAGATTACAACGGAACAGATGCAAGAGTTTCACTCTTGTTTTTGTCTCTAAGGAAAATATAGCAACCTACTGAAACGGAGCGTGAAGGGTCAGGATGGAAGAAAGGACCACTTCCTCAATCCCACCAAAGAGGACCGCACAGTTATTCTTTTCCTCTGCCTGCTGCTTGCTCTGTCATCCTTTTTCTGCCAGCAGCAGAATCATCATACAACACAAACACTCAACCATCAGCAAACATGAAAACAAGGCCAAGTCTTGGTGTGTCTCAACATGGCTGTGGGCTGCGAATCAACAGTCCTGCATGATTTGTCTCTCCAATATGTACTGCACAAGCCTTATGAGGATCCTGTAGAAGAGGAGCAGACAAGAGCAACACAATTTGACAGCTATATCTGGATAACTGCCTCCCTAAATAATCCCCAGTCGGACAAGGAACTGTAAAGAACACCTTCCACAGATTACCCTGCTTGCTTTCACCGTAGCCGGTGCATATCTGAATAATAATTTCTGGGTGCAGTAATGGCGTCCAGCCTGACACATTCTCTCCCTCCTTTTAATTTGTGTTTCTCCCATCCTGTCCCTTTAGTAATACTGTCTGCATGCTTTCATTCACGATGGCTAGCAGTGGTGGCAGTACTGTTCCTCTTCCTAAATCCAGCAAGCAGACCTGCCAAGGCCCTCACAGCTGTCAGAGGGAATAAGAAAACTCAGCAGCAACATTAGTTTTATGTTTGCCTAGTTCATCATGTGATCCCTTAATATTAAGCGTGCTAATTTTCTGGCACCATTGCAGAAGTGAATCAAATAGCTTTTTGCTGTACTGATGGCAGGGAGTCCACAGATCTTAAAAACTGTTATGCGATCTTTTATGTCCTTGCAGTCAGATCTTTATCATACCCACCTTTTTGGAAAATGCAGTATTGTTTTTTCCTAACTCTTCAATTTAAGTTATTCCCTCCAGCAATTACACTTGGTGCAACACTACTTTACTGCTTGTGTGCCAGTGACAGTCCCTGAGAATGGTGTTTCCAAAGCCACTTAATCACAGTGTCCCAAGCTATCATCTAAACTAAATATCCTCCAAAGCCTCATGATCTAGATCTGGGTAGTAGGCATTTGCCTATCCTGAGACAAAATGTTTTCAACATTGTGTTGCTTCAACAGTCTTCTACACTGTGCATACATAAGTAAATAAGGGCCCAGGAGTCACAAAAGGGTTTCCCAGGCAGCTTCTGGAAAAAGGAAAGTTGCACTGGAGAATTCTAAGGAAAGCAACTTTTCAGTCTCAGTATTTGGTTGGTGTTAAAACCAGACATCCTACCTTTACATTGCATAAGCAACTGGCTCAAAAAAAACCCCAACAATGAAATAAAGTGCATATTTGCAAAACAAATTTCTTACCTTTTTTGAGATATGATTTACTGATAGAAAAGATATTAAAAAAAAAATTTCTGTCTATTCCACAGCATAAACCTATTTCTTGAATTTGGTTGTTGTTCATGGGTTTTATTTATCCTTCATAGGGTTCTTGCTGCTCTATATCATAGCTTCTTTTGTTACACCCAGTTCATTTACATATTTTATGTTTGTAGAGACTAATGAGTCTCACCTACCAATAAATCATGGGTAGATGAATCTGCTTTCTGCATAAATTCCTTCTCTCAGATACTGAAATCACAGAAAATGGATGTTGGATTAGTTGATCACCTTTGACATTTGTAAAGTTAATTTTCATGTAATATAAGTACACATATGCACTATAAATACACGTATAACACTGCTTCTTTGATAGGTTTGGTTTATATTTTGCAATTTTAATTTCGATTATTTAATTTCATCCTACTAGTGTCACCTAAAAACATTGTCAGGGTACAAAACTGAGCTGAGTTCACATGCTTTATATGTTTGCACTATGAAAGGCCTTGAGAAGCAAAGAATGACCTTGACAGATGACGTTTGTGTGGATTTGGGGGAAAACATTAATTTAATGCTTGCCAAGGTAGCATACTTGATTTATTTTGACAGATTGCCTATCTTCCTTGCTCTTTGTGGTTTCAGCCAAAACTTTTCAGATTTTTGAACAAAGGCTTGCTAGTCTCAAGAGCATAACTGACCACTTACTGTTGAAGGTATTAACCATGCAAACCACTTCCAGGGAGTTGTGTAACTGCTTTTCAAGGACAGTGCTTTAATCAAGTTTATCATGCATGATACTAACAGTGCAAGTCAGATTGGCTCAAAATTACATGTCACTATTTTCTCTTGAATTTCATTAACAAATGGACACTGCTGAGCTGCTGCTCTTAGTTTCCTGTTCTCTAGACACAAGATTTGGAGGTGATTTTATTTATAAATGTTAACACTAGCTTCCTTACATTAATTTCATTAGGTAGTCTCTAACATCTTAATCATAAAGCTGCATGAACTATCTGCTTTATGTGGAAAAGAACAATCTTCCTTTTAATTTCTATCCAAGGTAAGAATGTCTATTAATGAATTTACATATTAGTTACAGAAGTCTTGAGATTGTAACTATTTTTGCTCTGTTTAACCAGAACAATGGATCCTTCTCAGGGTGGTAACATACCTTTCAGTCTACAGTAAAAACTACTGCAGGCCCCTTTGTAGTAACTTCTGGATCATATCCATGTATATTTTAAGTATGGAGAGATATCAAATGTAAAAATAAAATGCAGGGTGAAGAAGCTAAAAGAAGAAAATAGCACCTCTTATTTTTAAGTTCCTAAACCCCGAACTTTTGGAGTTAGTCCCAAATTCCTTTGTATATTCTAACTCCCCATGTTTACTATGAATTGTGACAATGTATGTTCCTTCTTTTTCACAGAGAACTCAGAATTATTTGGGTTTAGTTCGGTGGAAGTGCTTACATATACTTGCAGCAGCATTTTATTTTAAGCGTGAGGAAAGCCCAGCTCTCCATGTCAGTTAAGCTACAGGCAGACGTTAAACTCATTAAACCCTTAGAAAAGGTGCTTTTCTCTTCATATGTTAAAACAGCCTCATAGGTCAGGTTAATCCTTTATTCTTTTATCCTACCAGTTAGATTTTAAAAGAGTAGATTGCCATACACTCTATCATTAACCAGTACACAGCCCTCTTCCCTCCCTGACTAGTAAAGTCCCTGTTCTTTTCAACATTTCCAAAAATCCCCCCAGATTTTTAACACTCAACTTTGGTTTTGGGAACCTTCAGTCTCGACACAATGGTCAGATACATACTTCTATGGTGTACTATACATGTCCACCAGAAGTTTCTGGTTTAGATATTGAAGGATTTGGTGTAGTATATACACTACTGTGTGAGAGTCTAAATATCAAAGAACATCACAGCTCACCTTTTCACCGTTCTAAATTATCCAATGTTTGAAGGAAGCTGAAGAGCATCAGAAAAGTATCACTTGAGAAAATTATGAAGGAAGAATGTGACCGATTGGAAATTCATGCAGAAAGACAAAAATTCTATTTTTTAAACCCAGAATTTCCCCTAATATGAGTGGTATAAAGCAACTTATTTATGTTTAAGATAAATCAGTACTATTTATCTAACTCATGTGAACATGTGTTAATCAGTCACTTAATAAATGCAATATCCTTTGTACATAATTTTCATTCCCTTAAAATTATCTTTGGTTCTTATTTTCATTCTAAAACTATTACTAATGACAGCATATTAGAGAGGTATGTAACATAAACTCCTATCTCCTTCCTCCTTCCCTCTTTTTTTAAAGAACTGAAAGAAGAGATGCTGAATTCCAATGCATTTTGATGATGTCATGAAAGACGAAGTTGTGGCTATAAAAAGAAAACATTTCTATTTCCCCTGCCCCCAACAAAGCATGAGATAAATAGCTACTATTTAGAATAATAAAGATTTGTATCTGAGACAGACTAGTTTTATAAACCTGTCAATTAATTTGTTTAAAACCATAACCAAATGTAGATTTGATGTCAGACGCATGTTACAGAACTGCATGAGGGTGTTTGTAGTCTGTGTTGGCACATGGAAAGGCATTCCAACCATCTTATTTTAGTAATTGTACCATACCAAAGACAACAAAAGCTGTCCTGAGATCGAAGGGTATGATGCTTTCGAAGCGGGTTCATTGTGAGTATTCAGAAGGTCATAGGTCTGAATTCCACTGATGTCTTGCATTCTAGTCTTGCTGCAGAAGATGGGAAAGTATGAATGAAAATTTTGATAGTTAGCCCAACCTTACCGTATGATTTTCTGAGTATTTTGGCATTCCGTTGGTCTAGAAGAGGATATACAGAGTCTCCAAAGAGACAAAATCTAGGCACTTCTCCTTTGCAAACTCAGTTAAGCTTTTGTGGAGCATCAGTCATGGTCCAGATAGTTGGTTCAACTCTAATGATGGGGGAAGGATACCGTTACCATCCCTGCTAAGGTCCCTGGGCCCAGTGAAGGCAACATCTGCCTAAAGTAATCTCTTGCCCAGAGCCCAACTTTAAGGGTTCTGGATCTTGTCCCTGTGAGAAGTTCAAGTTTAGAAGAACCTCTTAAACAATGAAAGGTATTTTTGTCTAAATGAGATAAAGACAAATCAAAATACTGTGTGTCATCCTCCCATGTGTCTAATGAAAGGTGTGTGGCATTTTGTATTAATACTGATATGAAGATCTCCTTAAGCAAAGCATTCATTGCAAGGTAAAGTGTTAAGTTTTCCCCACACTTTTGACACTGTAATTCTTTGAATATCCAGACTTTATTTGTATAACGGCAATTTCTAAAGCAAAGACAAGGAAACAACTTACCATCACACAGAAAACTCATGACCTAGCTGGAAGTGAAATCGGGTGAGACTTATCAGCTCTTGTCACTAGGCACAGCCACATTTCCTTGTGGAAAGAAAAAAAACTTAGGGGGCTTCCATGTAACGGCTTGGGCTTTCTCTTTGCCTCAGCAACAAGTGTTTTGAAGAGGGAGATCTGGTACTCTGTTCAGTGCTTCTTAGTCTAAATGCCGTTGATCATGGTTCAAATAGTAGACTCGGTAGATACTCTTTCTCTTGGATTCAAGCATCAAAATACTGTTACCGGAATCCTTACAGGCTTGTCTAAAGCAAAATATGTTTAACTCACTTTATTGCAAACACATGTACTTCTCCCACAAATTAATAGAAAGTTATCCAGGACTGAATTAATTCATCTAGGCTGTTGCATTCCACGTCACTTATTCCCTCTTCTTGCTACAGTCAAAAAAAGCCACATTAATATTTTTAAGATCTAAAAATTTTTTTATAACATGAGTCAGATAAGGGGGTTTGTGGCAGCATCACAGTGAATCACACACAGCTTTTTTGTACTTCAAGAACATGCATAAAAATTACAACTCTTACCACCAGGCACATTGGACAATGGACATGGTTCAATTTTCACTAGGTCTAGGTAGCAGAAACCATGACAAAGGGGCTAGGAAGTCTGCAGAATAAAGAGACTGCAGTGGTCACACCCTCCTCTTTGCCTGCACTGGGCTCAGCAAAAAGCAAATTGAGCTGGCCAAGAATGAGTTGATTCAGCATGCCCTGCTGAAAAGGCTCTTAAGCTGTTCCAGGCAAAACTATGAGGAAGGATGACAGCGACAACACCATCTATCCTTCAGGCTGCGTCCCCCCTGCCCAGGCTTTGGACTGCTGCCACAATGAATCATCTCTACTTCATAAATACACTAGGAAGTCCGTGTCTGGCACAGGTTGTTCCTTAGTCCATTTTAATTCTCCTCTGTGGCTGCACTATCTACTGAAAGTTGCAAGTATGGTTTATATTGCGGCACCGAATAAAGTGTGGTTGATCTTCAGGTAAAAGGGCTGGATCTTGTTTGCTATTACATTCATTTGTATAGTGTGATCTCAAGTTGAAACACAAGGAGGTGAAAGCTAGTGAGAACTGGTTGCGACTGAAGTGCTTGCTTCAGAGAATTTTGCTCTGCTCTGCTTGACCTACAAATACACTTCTCTTTCCCCTGTACTTATTGCTTCAGGCTTTTTCTTTGATCTTGTCTGTATCACAGAAGTTTCAATGATTTAACTGAATCGGGTTCTAAAGGAACATATTTAAATCAGACCAATCCTCTTGTATGAAGACTCAGAGCCTCCTTGAGTAATTCCCAGAGACAAGACCTTTTATTTAGTATCAGCAAAGTCTCTCATTTAGTTTTTTTTACCAATAGATCTCAAAGCACTTTATAAAGTAGGTCACTGCCATTTACTCTGTTTTGCAGATGTGGAACAGATGAAATAATTTGCCTTCTGTGGGCAAGTAGAAAGCTGGGAATAAAAACCTATGTCTGCCCAATTCAGTGTTTCAGCCACAAAGCCACATGGGGTTTCCAAGTTTTCCTGCCATGAATGTGCTTTGAGGATCACATTTCTGCTAACCTTGTAACAATATACCAGTGATTTCATGGTAATCATAGTCAACTTGAAAAAATACAAAATAATACATCTTATTTGGTGTAAAGTGTTTTTCATACAATGTTAGCACCTAACAGAGCCTCCATCTCTTAGAACTTACTTTTTGCCACGCGAAAAAGACAGACATTCCAAACAACATTTCAACAGTCCTGCAATTTTAAAGTTGGTGTGAATGCAATGGATCTCGCGTTTGGGTTGGCCTGCAGTGTCTGAAAAAAGGCATGAGAATGGATGAGCACTTGCAGAATTGCCAAGTTAGTAAAATTCTTTGTCTCAGAAAATGGAAACACTTCATTTGCTATGGTATGCTGTCTGTTATGGTAGGAGAGGAATTAATCAGGTTTTTATGTTAGCTAAGTCTTGTATTATGTATAAGGAGAAGCTGAAGCCTTTTATTAATAGGTCACAGTCATTAACCCCGTATTACAGATGAATAAGAAGGTAAGTTCCTGTTACAAATGATACTTAGCCCTTTTCTGGATTCTGGTATTTGCCTTTCCCTTTGCAATAAAAGAGAGAAAATTGCAGATTGGCGTAGGTATTGTGATCTGTAAGCTTTTTCTTTGTCCTACCTTTTTGCCCAGTACTTCTAAAGGCTACTTACTTGCAAGAAGGATCCGATTGCGGGAAAGGTACCACAGTCTCATTTTATTATCAATACCTTATTAGAACTGGGAAGACACCTACCTTTTCTGTCACAGGGAAAAAAAACAAAGCAAGAGAAGTACAAACATCCATGCTGTATACTATGTAGGGCATAGCTAATCTGAAGCCACCATTTTCACGTATGTACTATGCATTACTGCTAACTAGAGCCAGGCAGAGTTAAAGGAACCATTTTTCTGCCTAGAAGTGCAATTGCATCTCAAACAGTGTTTGCATATATTTATTTGGGTAAATTTTTTTTGGAAATAAGCCCTTTTGGGGCTGATAAGATCCAAATGTCGTGTTCTGTTTTCTACTTTTTTTTTCTGTGCATTTTAAGTTATTTATTTCATATTATAGTATATACATTGATCATATAGCAGTTAGACTTGAAATGAAGTGTCTTATCAGAACAAAATGCTTGTGTTGATTTCAGTCAAGTTTTTTTCCTCAGACTTTTTGCTTGAGTGTTAATTACGGATTCAAAAGGAAGCCAGATTTTGAAATGAAGAAATCCTTCTGCCAATGGATTTCTGTGCTCAGGTCTGTTACTAGTCACATGGCGAGATTCTGAAGAGTTCTTAAAGACATGTGAAATCTTGGCTTCCTTTAAGTCATTGGGAGTTTTTACCCTGACTGCAGCGGTAACCTGTTATGAACAAATGAGGTGCTTATTTTCAAGATCTTTCTTTGGGGACACCTAAAATATATTTGGTTTCAAACATTTCTATATATCACTGTACAACTGTGAACAATCTTTGTATACTACTGAGTTTTCCCAGAGCAGCTGATAGATGAACAGTTGCTGGAGCAAGAGTAAAACAGAATTAGGAAGGACATTTATCAAATCTATCAAAGTTATTTTGCTTAGGGTGAAAGTTAATGATATTTATTCATTGTCTCCTGCTAAGCTCATTCACGGAATATAGAAGAAATATGCATAAATCAAGTCAAAATCAGAAGCAGACAGTATCAACATGAGTACCTGGGAGTTCTTGTTAAGCACAGATTCATTGTGGTTATTCTACGGGTCTAAAAAACATCACTGCAGATACAGGAAAGTAGCAAGATGCTAAGAAGGCATATTCAAAGTCCTGGTTTTTTTCTCTCCAATTTTTTTTTTGTGCTGAAAAATAAAATTTTGTACATAGCCACAGATATATATTAGGCATATTTTAAGATAAGGGTTAAGTCAAGGGTCCTGCTGATTTTTGTGGCTACAAAAATTGTATGTCATCCTTTTATGTAACTGCTCACAGTACTGTCAAATGAAGAACAGCTGACAAACCATCAGCTCATGCATCTGACATGACTTGATACATCAAGAAAAATGGATATGTAATAAATTAAGTGAAGTTTCAAGTTCAAGAATCTTATTTCTGCTGGAAATTCTGAAAGATACTTTAAAATATCTTCAGAAGGGAAGAGGACGAGCAGGCTTTGTGACAATGTATATTTAAAAAGAATGCAGTACAGGAAGTTAAGATATACACGTGGAAGAACTTGCTGCAAACAAAAATTTGCAGTAATAGGCCGTGGATTTGTAACTTCACATTTAACATTTCCTAAAGTGTCGGTGACATGAAGAAAGACATTTCATTGCTTCATTTTAAATTAAATAAACTTATGTGTCTTATTAGTCTGTTTTACTTGAGGTTGGGGTTTTTTTTCACCACATAAAACTGAGAAAGTTTTGTGATCATAAACCTCCAAACACTGGCACTGGAGAATACATATATTCTCTTTTTATAGCCTTCTGAATCACAAACTGTGTCACACTGAAGTCCTTCACTCTGATCTGGGTTGTCTCTGTGTCCTAACTGGATTCCCATTACACATGACTAATCTGCTGGGAGTATATCTGTTCAAAAGATTACCAAAATTCTGAGCCCAGCGGCTTGGTCTCAGCATCACAAAAATTTTCTGTCCCCACAGTTGTGTCTCTTCTGTTTCTTATATGGCTTGTCTAAACCAAAGTTGTGCAATGACCCTGCTTAAAAATCCAACAAACTGCCAAGAGCACTGACTCCTGAGCAGACCGAGGCTGGTGACTCAAGACACGGCTCTGCATTCATGGACAGCTGAGCTGCTCACAGATCAGCTGCCAAAATACTGCAGATTACAAGGTTGCATTTGCCTTCAAATTCTGCTGTAAACTGTCCTGCTTCAGCAGCTTGTCCGTGTGTATCTCAGTCATCCCTGTAACTGGGGAGTGGCAAATGAAATTGTCAATAGCAACAATGTCAGCTATCCCGAGGTACGCCTTCCCCCCTGGTGAATTGAAACCTTTTTTTAAAGACCACTTTTTTTTTGCTATTTTTTGAGTCAGATCATAAGCATATCCGGTTTAAAGAGCAGCCACAGCAACAGCTACTGGCACAACAGACTAGATGGCAGCTTCTAGCCCAGGAGGCAGAAACAAGGGGTCATGTCTGATAGCCTTGAAACCCACATTCTGTCTCGACAGGGTCCTCATGTACAGCCACACTCCCGCTCTGATATGACCATCAGGTCCACTTACTGCAAATACTCACATGCAGTCATTATCTTCAGGGAGATACACCCTGCTGTCCCCACCTTGTCACCTTCTGTCAGATGGGCCCTACAAGCATTCTCATCCTCCGTGGTAGTTCTTCCCGATGCAAACCTTACTGGTGCCCATGCCACATGTGTGGAATGGGCACAGCTTCCACAACTGCAGGAAGTCCTAGCATGACTGAGTCACAGTGGAGTTCAGTGGAGAAGTTGGTGGGACAAGGCTTGGGGGCTCTGGGATTTTTCTGGAGCTCTGTGTAGACTCACCCACTTCGCCTTGACATGCTTTCCAGGGAGGGACTGTCGCCTGACATGCTGCTACTTAGCTCTTTCTGTCATAGCTGGCTGTCTCTGCCACATTAGGGAAATTTTGATGGGCAGGGTTTGAAAGCAACTGAGAGCAGAGTGTGCTGACAAGGACTGTGTTAAGTAGCCGGGTCCCTTCCCTCTGAAGAGAAGAGCCAACACAGGCCAGCAAAAAGGCTGGACACAGCCCAGCCTGCCCTGCAACCAAGCAGTGGGACACTGAGACATCACCCTCATTTCTGTCCAAACCACTTCTAAATGTCCTTCTACCCAACCACAATAACCAGTAAACAGAGGTAAGAAACAGAGAGTCTGTTTGCATTTTATGAGCCAGTCATATAAGAACCATATGTACAGAGTTTTAATAGAGCAGTGGCAGAGCCTTCAAGATTGGAAGAACCATTTCTTCCCTAACATCTGAAGTACGTAAATAAAGGCCATGACTACATGAATATAAATGTAGAGCAAAGTCATACTGACTTGAAGACATGATGCACGAAGGAATTAGTTTATCTGGGACTGGAATATCAAAGACCTTGAAGAAGACAATACAAATGACTGTAGCTAAAGTACTGTTCATATTTTTTACTTCTGATGTTTGCCTCTGTAAATAAAAAGAATGAGAAAACAATCCAGTTTAATGTCTACAGACAAAGAAATCATCCTACCTGCATGCTTTGGAGTGACAGGAAATCCTCTGCCCATGGCAGCACAGCTCACTGCAAAGGATAGACAGTAGACAAAGGCAGCCACTTGGCAAGCCCATTACAACAATCAGAGAATGTGTGTTTTCCAGCAGCACATGCCATTATTTGGGTTTTCAACTTAGTGATATGGTCCTAGTCACCTAAGCCCATATTTGTCACCTGAGCTATTCTGTCTACCTCCCACAAGGTGACAAAACCCAAACAATCATATGTACTTGCTGAGGAAAAGCTTGAGACATTTGAAATCGCATCAAGACTTATCAATTATGCCTCATATTGAGTTTGTAGAATCATAGAATCACAGAATGGTTTGGGTGGGAAGGGACCTTAAACACCATTTAGTTCCAACCCCCCTGCCATGGGTGGGGACGCCTTCCACTACACCAGGTTACTCCAAGCCCCATCCAACCTGGCTTTGAACACTGCCAGGGAGGGGACAACCACAGCTTCTCTGGGCAACCTGTTCCACTGTCTCACCACCCTCACAGGAAAGAATTTCTTCCAAATATCTAACCTAAATTTACCCTCTTTTCGTTTGAAACTGTTACCCCTCATCTTATCACTACACTCCCTGATCAAGCGTCCCTCCCCACCTTTCCTGTAGGCCCCCTGTAAGTACTGGAAGGCCACTAGAAGGTCTCCATGGAGCCTTCTATTCTCCAGGCTGAACAACCCCAACTCTCCCAGCCTGTTCTTATAGGGGAGGTGCTCCAGCCCCCCGATCATCTTCACGGCCCTCCTCTGGACCCGCTCGAGTTCTTGCAGTTATAGTCAGAGGAAGGCATTAGTCTCATATTCAACTCGATGGCAATGATATTAAAACGTATTTTTACAAGAACCCCCCTCCTCCCTTATTTTCCAGCAATATTTAAATGGAAATGTAAATAGATAGCAATGCCAAGGCAGACTAGTTTGTTGCCTCAGCATTGTGAAACTGATGTTGTGAAACAGCAACTGAAAGAAGCTTAGCCTGAGACAAAAAAAGGGAGATTTGCGCTACTAACTTGAGAAAGAAAACTGTCCAGACACTTTAAAAATAAATAACAGACTGGGATCTTTTAACTTATTTCTGTAATTACTGCCAACTGCATACTGATTTCAAATCTTTGTACTAAACAAAACTGCCAACAGTGAAACTTGGCAAGGAATTAGCAGCTCAGAAAGAGAAGATGAATCATGATCATATGGATACAACACTTCACATACTTAGCACTGGAAGTTTATATTTTGTAAATATAGAGTAGCCATGCAAAATGTCACCATTCTTTCAATTACAATGCATTCACGTATTTTAACAACCTGTATCACAAGAGCAGTTGTACCACAGCTGTTCTGGAGATCAAATTTGAGGATCTGAAGGGGAATATGCGTTATAGAGTCCCTTAGAAAAATCATTATCTTGTAAGTAATGTGTAAAGGAAGCATCTTATGTTTAGACAAGCTAAATTGATTTCAACAAGGATTAAATTGGTTTAAACTGATCCATGCTCTAGGTCTACACTACTTAAAATTAAGCAAGTTTTAAAGCCTACTAAGTTCTATATGATCCGTACAAACACATGTTAGCTGGGTGCTGTCTCTCTCCCAGAAGCATAAAATGAAGGCAAAACATGCTTTTAAAAACACATGAGAATGAAGCTGTGTCTACATGTGATACTTTCTTCACTGTATGGAGGAAAAGATCAAGGGAGTTGATAATCACAGAATCATAGAATGGTTTATGTTGGTACGGATCTCAAAGATGATCCAACCCCCCGGCCATGGCAGGGACACCTCCTGTGAGACCAGGTTGCTCATGGCTCCATTCAACCTGGCCTTGAACACTTCCAGGGATGGAGCATCCATAGCGTCCTTAGGCAACCCGTTCCAGTGTCTCACGACCCTCAGGGTGAAGACCTTCTTCCTTATATCTAGTTTAAACCTGCCCCCTCCCAGCTTCCAACCATTACCCCTCATCCTATCACTACAGGCCCTTTTAAAAATCCCTCCCCAGCCTTCCTGTAGGCCCCCTTCAGGTACTGGAAGGCCACTAGAAGGTCTCCCCAGAGCCTTCTCTCTTTCCAGGCAGAACAAGCCCAACTCTCTCAGCCTGTCCTCATAGGAAAGGTGCTCCAACCCTCTGACCATCTTGGTAGCCCTCCTCTGGACTCACTTCAACAACTCTATGTCTTTCTTGTGTTGGGGGCTCCAGAGCTGGATGGAGTACTCCAGGTGGGGTCTCACGAGGGCAGAGCAGAGGGGCAAAATCACCTTCCCTCCACCTGCTGGCCACAGTTCTCTTGATGCAGCCCAGGATACAGCTGGCTTTTTGGGCTGCAAGGGCACACTGCCTGCTCATGTTCAGCTTGTCATCCACCAAATGTATCCTTTACTCACATGAATCACTCAAGACTACTTACTTAGAAAAAATAAGTTCAAAACATGTCTCTAGCATCATGTTCCTCTTAAAGAAAATGGCAGTAAGTTTTCTTCTGATTTCACTTATTTTTGTCATTTAAAGCTCTGTAATTTTTACAACCTGTTCAGAAAGTCCGTGGAAATATGCCCTCTAACACTTGTAATAGGAAGAAGAGGAAAAAAAATAATTAAAAACATTCCATGCATGGATTTAAACTACTATTTGTTTTCCTCTTTTATAGCTTCACACAGAGGTAGACAATTAAGTAAATTGTTCGACGAAAGTCAGTGATGGCTTACCATGCCTGAAAATAAAAAGTAAAAGGTATTGGTCATATTGTAGATGATTAGATTGGGTTAGAATAATTAGATTGGTTAGAATGATTTCTAGCTCAGTTCTGGGGTAGATCATGGTAGTAATTAAAAAAGACTACTGTCTGCTTTCTAAATATTCATCTTCTTCTATTTCTAAAGGGCTACCTATCCTCATCTCTACTGCTATATACATGACCATCTGCAGCTAAGGAATGATTACAAGAAGAGAAAGAATATGTTTCTAAATGAGAAGTCAAGAGACTTCCAGGGCAGGAAAGGATTGCAGCAGTAGCACTGTATTCAGAAATTGGTGCTATTGTCATGTAACCTGTGATGTACTGCTTAGAGAAAGGAGTTTTATAGTTGCTCCAGTCACAATCACAGAGTACTTCTATTAACTCATGAAATGGTTTTATCAAAAAGAGATATGAAGCCTAATGTAGTATGTTTATTTTCTGCCAAATGATGTATGGTTTTTGGCATAACAGGGAAAATTTCAGGCTTAATGCAACTCCTCTCTATTTGTTTCTCATTGTACCTATTGCCCCAAGACAAAATTGGGGGAATAACTCTCATCGTGTCTGGAAAAAAAAATAATTAAAGAAAGGCGCTTTTTTTCCCCCAGGAAAACACTTGAAAACTCTTTCTTTCTGAGGCAGTTTAATGCAAAAGAAAGCCTTGTGTTCAGGTAAAGGAATTTACAATTTGTCGAAGCATGTGGTGCCTTGTTTGAACTCTATTATTAGATCATACCGGCTTCAGCTCTGCTTCTCTATAATTCTGTTAGAGGCAGAGGGACAGATTAGGGAATATCTGTCTTCATTACAAAGTTTGTAATAAAATTTGCACTGGAATGAATGTGAAAACATATTCCTATGGCACTTACATTAAAGGCGGAGGAAGGTCAATTTTCATTTAAAAACATAAAGTAACACATGGATATAGACATGGGAGAAGGCAGCAGTGTTTAATCTAAATAGAAGCCTTTTTTATATTAATGTGATTGCTCAAGGTGAAAAATACTCTCCTGGACTTAAAAAGAGAATACAAAATTCAGAATCTTCCATTTGGCCAAGATGTATTTTGCAAAATACTAAAGACAGCTTACAAAAAGTTTTATCACTGCCATATGTTGTTGGAATGAACTAAATTAGCTGTTGCTCATGGTAATATCTGTGCTGGAATGCCTCCTGATGGCCCACTGTTTGGGGAACATTGGGTAGGTTACTTGTCTGGCCATGAAAGAGAGTCATATCATATTTACTCAGGAAGTACTTACTACGTAAGCATGTGCAGAGTTTAAAACAACCCTGAAAAATCTTTAAGATTGTCTATGAATCAGTTATGGGACTTAGATCATCAGGTCCTGAAGGATTACAAAGCCCATTATATCTGGATTTCTTTAGTGTGGTTTGAAGGCTGTCCAGTTAGCTGGAATTTCAGTGCAACAGACTATTTGTTCTTTCAGGAAGACTCATCACTCTCATCAGGTTAAACGTTCTCTGCTGAAAACACTGCTGAGGACTTCAGATGCAGCCATGCATAGGATGTTCCTAGCAGCTGTGAGCCAAGAGGAACAGAGTCGCTCTCCTGGACTTTAACTTACCTGATGCACATGAATGATTAAGCATCATTAATCCTTTAGTTGACTTGATGTAAAACCTTATGTGTTTGCATATCAATATATACAATGAAACAAAAAGTCTGGAAGCACATTTGAGTATATTTATTACAAAGCTACACTTCAGACTATGTTCTTGCAGGCTTGTGGACCTGAACCCTGGAAAATTTGATTCAAGATGTGTATTCAAGATGATATGCTCGTGCGCTGCTGTAGATGCAAGGCTGTAGCAAGGGCATCATGCACACTTACTAGGACATTGTGCACTGATCACAGAGAAGATGGGGTAGCCGTACAAACAAGAGCTGCAGGATCGCTTGCCTATGCTGTGTTCTGCAGTTCATCTTGCTCTGTCCCTAGAAAAGAAGTTACCTCAGGGCCTTCAATGCCCTAAGCTACCCAGGACCAAATCAATGCTTAAGGGAGAAAGAAAAGGAAGAGAAAACACAGTATAGATAAAGGTGACTTTGAGGTGATAAAAGGCCAAGTCAGAAAAGCGAAAATACATGACTGGAGACAGAAAGTGAGCAGACCAAAGGTCTGAGCCTTATCTTTTATAAGTGAACATGTATTATTTCTACATGGTATGAACCCCTGTGCTATGACCACAAATATATGCTTACAAAATTCAGGGTGTTGTTTTCCTACTCTTTGGGGAGCAAATTTGAACAATAGTAAAAGAGAAAAGTGGTGAAGAATATATAAAAATGTATCTTATTCACACCTATTGTGTATTTACTACTTTCCTTTGATTGAGCAGAGGATGCAGTTAAAAGTGTTAAATACTTTCTCTTCCAGAATTTAGTAGAAGAGTTGATCATCACGTATTATTTTTAAATTGTGGTAAGAGCTCACAGAAAGTCTTTCAAAAATACAAGTGCCTTCGGAAAATTTTGTTACACGAGCATCAGCAGTAAAAGGTGTAAGCACTACAAAAATGCTGTGAACAATCCTTATGATTAGTTAAAAATGTTTTGTTATATGAGAAAACACATAGTCTACTGAGGATGTCAAAACATGAAAGGCTTATATGTTGACATTTCTCACTTAATACCGGCTTCTTTTACAAGAATGATCTACTTAGCTCTTACAGCGGGAAATCTTATAGTCTAAGTATCTCAGGCAGGAATTTCCTCTCATTTCAGTGACTGGCTGTGGAAATGTTAGCCACACACTTGAATTTCCTTAGACCTGTCCTATACATCTTTACATTAATTTAGAGACCAGTGACGTTATGAGAACAGCAGTAGTATTTCTACATTAATAGAAATTGCAACTTTTAGACTTTTTTTTAAAGATCTGCAAGCTAATCAGCCTCACAAAATGGAGACAGCATTGTATTTCTCTTCTTTGAGATTATTTATGTGTTATAAAATATGAAGTAGAGCTCACATTCATCCTGGGCTGCTAGTATGTAAATCAAGTCCCTCAAAAGCAACTAGGATAAAACAAAGCTGCACAACCAGTGATAGAAATTACATGTTTCTGAAATGTCACCATACATTATTGTTTTGTACACTTCAAAAAGCAACATTCCAGCCTTTACAGGATGAAAAATAGAGACTTTTTTTGGCTTTCAATGTGACATTTTCAATTCCCATCCATTAAAAAAACCAGAAGTTTTAAGTTAGTTCAGAAAGGCATCAAGTTTGCCTTTTAGTTGACACCTCTTTGTCAGACAACAGCTAGAAAATATTCTGGCCCCTGGAAATTGTCAATGAGAGGAACCCAACAGCCTGACATCTACTTCTATGTCTTGGATTTATGATATGAGAAAAACTGCCTTTGCAACTCTCTGATTTCAAACCACTGGCTCCTAGAGTGCTCATTCCCTGCTATATTCTGAGAGATAAGGGAAGGTGTGGAAACAAATCAGATCAAAACTGCAAATCTGTAATTTCCTCAAAAAACCCCCAAACGTCTCTTATTTCACCTGATACTAAGATTAAGCTGGACCTTTTAGAGGCCTGCGCCTGGGACCGGCAGGGACTCCTGGCCTCAAGGCAATGGTTGGGTCACTGGCAAACATGAACCAGGGCCACACTTTGCAAAAGAAATGAAATTAGGAGCTTATCCAGCATCAGTACAGCTGAACGGATGAACTGCTAGGAAGTAAACAAGTCCTGATTATTATTTATGACTCATTCTTGTAATTAGGTAAAAATAATAGCCTGTCGTCCCCTTAAAAGTCATTTGGGGGATGGCCAATTTTGTACATACACAGAATAATTGCAAAGCACACTAAATAGGATTGAAATACTTTGTACCCTATGGAAATAAAGGTAAATCCCAGGTGAGAGCCTGCTGTTGACTCTCTTGTGCTCAGCGGGAGTCATTCAGCTGTATTTTTCGGCTGTTATCAACCATGCCAACATTTTTGGCTGCCAAACCAGTGACTCCACTGATGCTTTCCAGCACATGCAGGCACTGAACTAATGGCAGCTTTACAATGAGATCAGACCCAGGGAATGAGATTACAAGGCACACCATGAAGGCCTATACAGTAGCTGTCCTCTCTCCTCATGCAAGTATTGGCCTATTTGAGCTCTTCTTTAACGTCAAATGTGCTGCTGCAGCCTTTCCTGAAGGTAATTGAGGCACATGATTTCCTGACCACAATTTGACCCATACCTGAATAGGTCATATTATTTAGAATTTTCAGATCTGTGTTTACATTCATGTCCCTAAATCCACATGTAGCAATTACATAAGTAGCCTGATTTTTAGAAATTAATTAATTTGATTTGTTGCTCACAGTCTGTAGCCCTTGAGGTAAATATCTTACAGGGGAAGAGCCTGTTTTTAAAAATAACTGTTGTAAGTCTCTGTAGATTATATTTCAAGTGTTTTGTTCATTATTAAATTTAGAGTTAGGTGGGATTATGCATAATATGGAAATCCATGACAGCCTTTGGTTAGATTTAAGCCTATAGTACTACTTTGATTCAAATATCTTAAAATGTTAGTACAGGCAAGTCTGCTCCATTCCACTCCTCACTCAGGCATGTACAACTAGACTGTTATTTGCATTTCTCTGTCCTACAAACCAAAAGCAGGAGGTTACATCGCTTACAGCTTCACTTCTGACAAGTACATTTAAAACAGAGGTAAGGACAGAATTAGCTAATTCCCTCTTAATAAAAAGTCCACTCTGTGTATTTACCTGCATAAAAGTTATCATTAAAATGCAGTTTATTTTCATTAACTGAAAAAGTAAGCTATAATGAATTAGAGGCCAAAATAAGTGATCAGAGTTTATACTTGTAACGCAGCATGGAACTAATAATCCTGGTGCCTTCCTTGAAATAGAGTCAGGGATTCAATGGGTTTATGGGAGATGAATGTCGTTATTTGCTTTATTGTGGTGCCTGAGGGCTCCAGCTGAGATCTGAGTCCCACTGTGCTACCAGAAACAGTGAGACAATCCCTGCCTCAAAGCACTTTCAATCTCAGATTGCAGAGGTACAAGGACTGGGGTGGTCTGTGCTTCCACTCCTAAATCCTTGGCTCCTCATATCACAGGGTAGCTGAGCTGAGTTTTCCCAGGTGTCCTTCGCTGTCTGTCTGATTAACAAGTCTCTATGGTCTGGGTGCCCACATCATTGCTTGATGTCTGCAGCCCAGGCTTTCTGGGAGTCTGACCAAGCCAGTGCTTCAGTTCATTACTTTCTCACTCCAGGCAAAAAACAGCTGACTCCCATAGCATGTTAAATGGCTCAAGAAATAAATAAATAAATCGAACAACAACTTCTTTCACATTTTCACAAACTTGGGTTCAGCACTCCGAGATTGGGATCTCCACTGACCAAAGACTTTGGGATCCTTTCTCTCTCACTGACTGTCTGAACACAATTTATCTCCTCAAATGTGCAATCTCTCTAATCTTTTCTTCCTCTAAGAAATTACTTACCTTTCATTATCTTAAATCTTCAGATGAATCATTACGCTCATCATCTGTTTTGTGGATTAGTTACTTCTCCAGAGAAGTTTAGATCCAAACTTCATATAAACTTCATTTGTTTCAAACTGCCTCTTTAAATGAGGTTATTTCCATGTGAAGAAAGATCTCATAACTGCTCACTTTGCACATATCCACTCAGTATGTATTCTAGACCATTTCCACATGATACCGAAGCCTCTTCATCAGGAATTAAAAGAAGCCTTCTAGTAGTTCTTTGTTAGAACAAACCTCATCCTCTCACAAGCTGGGCTCACATGAGGACAACTTATTTTACAGTAAGTAGTCTAGCCCATTGTCCTTTTACCTTGCAGATCTTTATCGCACATTATCACCTTCTAAAATTATGCTAGAAATCCAGACTCCACAGTGACTGCAAGTGACAATGCATCTTTCTATAATAAATCTAAAGCTATGAAGCTACATGCTTACGTGAGTGCTCAAAAGCAGAAAAAGGCTCAGTGATCCCTTCCTATAGCTCTGATGAAAGTTCAAACTGAAGGGAGAAATTCTGGGACAATTTCTGTCACAGCCTGGTTCCAGCACAAAGCTGAATGGTCTGTGTAGACACATTTAAACCTGGGGCTATGTTACGGAGCATAAAAATGTTTTTTGTAAAATTTCTTTTAAAAATGCCAATCTGTGATGCAAGTTTTCTTCCTTTCTTCTCATTCCTTCACGCAAATCTTCAATTTCCCTGAGCAGCATTGTGTTGTTGGGAAATACTTTTAAGGATGAGAGTTTCTTATCTATCTTACACACAAAAAGAATCAAATTGCATTTTAAGGCTGTCTAGAGAAGCTAAATAGGAGATGGTATTGAAAATGACAGTAAATAATAATGTTCTATTTCCAAAAAAGAGCGCAGTGGCTGCTTTAATACATACAGATTTTGGACTATCAGAAATTATTTGTGTGTCTCTTACCCAGACCAAGTGTTTAAAATTTTTTTAATAATCCATGTAAATATCTTTATACAACAAAGTGACTATATGCTAAAAGCCTTCCAACTTATTTCCTTTCAATTTCTCTAAGCCATGTTGACATAATTGCTAATGAAATATTCTAGGAACATGGAGATACAGAGAAACGGAAAAAAATACATTTAAGTGTAACTTCAAAAGTTCTCATTAACCAAAAATAACCAAATATTTTAGTAATCAAGCTTGATTACTAATGTTGAAGGCTAGAGGGTCTTCTGTGGAAATTCAGTCTAGCAAGAATCTTTTTTTGTGATTCACCCTGGGAAGGAATATCACAATTTCTCAAAGCTCGGAGAAGCAGGACATTTGTATGCAAGAAATAAATCTTTACTGAATATTTATGGAAGAAAAATGCCTACAATGTAGATGCTTCCTGTGCTTGAATAAGAAATAGTATTGGAGTCTAAAATCCCTCCAAAACCTGAGATAATGATTGTGGAAGTCTAGTCCTCTAAATACGTAGGAACAGATATGCAAACCAATCAAGTCTCATGAGTAGGGAAAGATTATGCATGGGTGATACTTTGATTATCATTTATGTGAAATATCTCTGAGAGAAATTTTATCTTTGTTTTCTGATATACAGAGGCCTGAAATGTAGATAGGACACTTACTAGATAAAGTTGGAGGGGAAAAAAAGAGATAGAAACGGACATTATTTCCCCTTATATTTTAAAAATAAACAAATAAATATTCTAAGATATAAATTGTTCAGTAGGTATGGTCAAATTATACACCACCATTCAGCAAGGTCATAGCTATGTAACCGCTCAACATCAGAAGCCATGCTAGCTAATACTGAGAATTAAGAATGATTGTCGGAAATAGATCATCTCAACCCATGATGACAGGAAATATCAAATTAAGTATTGTTAAAGCTGTATAGCAATTATCCAAGAAAAATCCGAATAACTGTCAGAAGATACAAATACGGCTTTTGTTTGCAACAGCTTAAACATGGAGGATGTTCGATCATGCTATTGCTGAAAGAAATCTTTTCAGTGGTTAAAATGCTAGTAACTGAGGTCCTCACTACAAGACATCATAAAGAACCTGTGGTGTTTCCAAGTTTCTGAAGAAAGAACCTCTGTATCAATGTCATAGTATAGCAGTTACTCCTATTTTGCAAAAGACAACTCAAACATAAGTACATTAGCAAATAACTTTTTTTTTTTTTTCTGGAGTGTTTTGCACCCACAAGCAGATTTTCAGGGGCTTCCAAACAGAAAGAAGTTGACAAGCATTACTCCAGCTAATTTCCCGCTACATAATTAACATTCTTTAGACTTTAGCTGTCCCCAATCTCCACAGTGTTTCCTGCTCCCTGTCACAATGAGCAGTGTTATTTTGTGGGTAAATACTTTTAAGGATGAGAGTTTCTTCTATATCTTGCACACAAAAGGAACCAAATCACAATTGAAACAATATTGATCCTGTCCTATTTCAAAGCAACACAAATCAGAGCCTCACACAAAGCTTGTAAAAGATACTGAAATTAAATGCTAATAGTGCAGCCTATCATGCTAATAAACTGCTGCAGTTACCAGAGCTATCAGAATGTACAAGCTTAGCCACAAGTACTGATTTTTAAAACAGCTCTTAAGAGCCATCTGGGTTTATATAGATCACCCCAAGATGACTTCAGCTGGAACTCAAATGGGAAGAGATGTTCTCAGTTAAAGTGGTGTTCCATAACTGTAAACTAGGGACCTTAGTTTAAGTTAAACATAGCTAAACATAAAAAAACTCAAAATACATAAGAAACCATCAAAATACATAAGAAACCATGATTATTATATTTTTTTTCTTTCTAGTGAAGGGCTAAGGAGAATCAGTATCAGTGTTTCCGACCTGGTAATGTGGGTTATTCCACTGAGTCTAGTTACAGAGACTAGTGCTTAATACTCTGAGCGAGATGAAACCACCCAGCATGTCACAAGATTTGGCCCTCAGACTCCAAATTTCTGTATGTACTCCTGCTAACCTTATTAGTCTTGATACAGAGCCATTGCCAAATATTTTTTTTGTAGAATAGAGTGTATTTTCCAGTTGATCTATCTAATGACCCTAATGGTATAACATTGCCTCAAATGCTTCATTATTCTAAGCATTCTCCTTTCAACACCCGTATGACTAAAGGAATAGCATGCTACGAAAACTCCTTTTTATGGATGGTGGTGGTGGCTCCTGGACTCCAGGTGAGGTACATGGCATTTCATTTGGGCAGTAATTATACACCAACTTAAGAAAATACCACGTGTTGATGCTTTCTGTGGGAATTTGGACTGCATTAACTTTGTTAATAGTATGAGACTATTTTTGGTAGCTTTATTTAAAAGAATCCAGGAAATTTGTTTCATTTTAGAAACAACATCTATTGATGAAATATAAGGGATTTCACTTTGGTCAGCTATCTTGTACATGAATACTAAATGGAAAAGCTTTTCAGGAGGTGGACAGTTTACATCAAGCCTAGCTAGCAGAGCTGGCTTTCCACAGGTAGGCAATCTGTATGCCTCCATGTAATTAAGGCATTTCTTCTTCAACCATTGCCAGGCTCTAGTCACTTCTGTCTTCCTTGTGACCTTAAACAAGATTATCTTCTTGGGCCTGGAGGTCAGGACATGAGTAGCTGTTTATATAAAACACAATAATGCCCTGCAGGGTCTGCTTTCTCTCCTAGGTTTGACCTCAGTCAGGCTACAGGTCTATCACACCCCTGCCTACTGTTACACAAGTTACAAGTGGGCTTTTCCTCACTCCCCCATTTTTTCATACTTTCCAGTCTTTTATGGCAGGTCTTTTTATAAGGGAGCTTGCTATCCCCTGTGCTTGCACGTCTGAGATCTGTTTGCAAGGATGGGCATGAAATAGAGCAGCATTACTGAGAATATCCACAACTATAATCATAACAACATTACCTTGGGTCTTTATTTCAGGATCAGATAAATGACTTCTCTCTCTGCCATGTGTTTTTCCTTATTTGTGAGAGTGGAGAAAGTCAGTTTAGTCTGCTTATGTCCTTTCATACACTGGGAAAGACTGCCCAGTAATTTACAGTGAGCTGTGTTTAGATTTGCATGAGAGTTTGTTTGTCCTTACAGCATTAAAATAGTTTGCTTGTGCTTATGTTTCCTTCAAGGACACTTTCTACTAAACCTTTAATTGAAATTAAAATCAGACCAGGAGGTATCTTGCACTTCAGTGTGTTTGTTTCAGGGTATGCTTACAATTGCTAATACTGATATGTTTAAACTACTACCAAATGAAGATTGAAATGCTGTACGAGCAAGAAAAATGTTGATTACTTACTATAAGAGGAAACAATGCAATCAAGTACCAGTCATGTATCTAGCCAGAATAAATAAATAAATAAGCCTAATTTTAAATTCTATCCCAATCCCAAATATTTATCCCCAGGAAGGCATCCTGGGAAACAAGTGTCCTCTATATATATAAAAGGAAGAATAACATAGCCATTTTTATTAAAAAAAAATAAAAATCAGAAAATGTTTCTGTGAATACCTTGAGGTTTTCATATAGCAATTTTTAGTATTTGCTTTTATAGTAGTCTACTCTAAAATGAAGTATGTTTTGCTTACCATACTGTGAGACATAACACTGTTTTCCTTTTCCCACAAGTAAGTAACTAGGACTCAGTAAGAGCCATTTCATAGCTATAACATTTTTAGAGCTGTGTGGAGGCCTTAGCTATAGTACCTCACTCTGAGAAGAGGGACTTCTGACTACTTATGAATAGCCAGAAAGCTGAAGAATTTGGGAAAAAAAAAAAAAAAAAAAAGTTCTTTTTATCTCTTCCCTTTTCATAGACTGCTGCCGAGTATGTCGCTTAGGTGCACCAGGAAATCCAGGCAAGTACTATGCAAGGTCATGGTAAAATGTATCCAAGCTAACCAGAGGCTATATTTGCAAGAAGCTCTCAGGTATTGTGGTAAGTAGTTTCAGTGTATGAATAAAGTCAGTGCACTCACTGCACCAGAGTCAGCCCAGACTGTTCCCACAGGACAAGCAGTGAAACCTGTGAAGGTCAACTTGCTGTATTTGTGAGGCTGTAAGGGGAAGAGCTAAGGATCATTGTTCTAGCATAAGTTGTCTGCTGGGAAGCAGTATCTTCCATCTGAAATGCCTTGTCTGAGTGTGTCTAAACCAGATACACTCTTTTGCTTTGTCTTTCTTTCACTGTTTTTCAAATTTCACCCCACTGCCAAGACATGACAGCCAGTAGTAGGTGCTTACACAAGAGACCTAAGTCCTCTCGCTGGCTGATTCAGGTGGATAACCTGACTTCTCATTTTCCATGTCCTAGTTTGGCACATTGACCACGGCTGGTGGATCCTCTGAACTGCACCGTTTTGCATAGCGAACATAATGTTCCCTTTGGGGTGGGACCCTAATACCACTGCTTGTCATCTCAGCCCATGGCTCTAACCATGTAGACCTTCATCAAGGTCTCAGCTGTGAAGCAATGTGGCTTTGTAGCAGGGCACTAGTAGGAGGTGAGGTGTGCACAGAGGTTCGGGTTTGTGCATCTGTGTGGAGGCAGTGAGAGACAGACGTGGATGCAAAGCAGCAGTGGTAGCCTGTGATCAGTTCCCTCTCTGTCAGAGGGAGGCAATAGTACTTCTGTACCTCTGAGATTCATGTCCTGTGATTGGCACTTCAGGGAAAGTGCCCATCTTGTCTTTATTTGTGCACAGACTCCACAAAGCTGTACATGCTTTTACCTAAATAATAGTAAAATACCTCTTCTCAGCAGCTGATCTTCAAGCACTACAAGGAAACATTGCTAGCCATATTTGAGAGCTGGTGAAACTGAAGTCTGAAGAGGTAAAACGGCTTCACAGGAGATGACCCAGCCAGCTCCCGGCCAAGTCAGCTGTGAAGAAAGCTTAGGGCTTTTGAGCTGCATCCCACTGCTAGATTATGTAAATGGTGAACTAGCATGGCAGGATTTAACCTGTTACAAAGGAATTGATCTCATGAGCTATCTCCTGATCGCAGACGGTGAGACCCAAGCTGGTTCTGGTGATGTTCTTGTGATGTTTCTTTCGGCCTCCGAGCTGAGCACTGTACTGAAGGGAAGGTGCTGAAGACTTGTATCTTGCATGCATGCTGTGATGTTAATTCTCCTGTTTCTTCAAAAAGAGGCATTTAGTTGCATGGGAACCATTCATGCGGCATTCTGAGGTGTGTTGCATGTCGCTCATAGTTTGGCTGTCTCTGTTCTGTATGGGCAACACAGGCCTGACGATTTCCCCACTGCTTTCAAGGAAGGTTGAAATTAAGAAAGGAAGTGCACTGTATTATTAGACACAGTATTCCCGTAAAGACTGGAGGAGGAACTATCGCACAACATGGAACTAGGTTGGAGTAAGAGCAAAGGAGGCCAAAGCTATGGCAATGAGCATATTAGTTCTTGCAGATAAAAATGCATCAGGCAAAATCCAGGGGAGACTTGGTGCAGGCCTACCTATTCCAAAGCATGGTCTGAAACAGGCTCGGCCACAGAACGTGACCAATTGCACAGAAACTTCCCTACAGAGTGAAGGCGTATATCAGGGACCAGAAGTTTACCGGCAAATTCCTTGCAACTGGTACTGAAGAAATATTAGAGGTCAGTGGAGCCATTGCAGCTCAGCATACCTAGGTGATACACGGTGTCGTCCACTGAGATGCACACATGAAAATACGGAATATGTATATGAAATGTGCACTTAGTACTATCGATAGATTTGTGAGAAAAACTGATGTTACCAAATATAGGAAAATATCTTCTGTGCACTATCAACTCAGTGAACCAAAGGTTGGACACTCAGCCAAGATTCTAAACAAAAGTAATGTGTCAAGGTGCACGTACTATTGATTGGAGCCAAAAGCTGCAGCTTCTTTTAAGGACTACATGCCTGCACAAGCTGTGTGGCATGAGTGCAGGTATCTGTCATGTCAGTACAATATGACAAGTAAAACTGTGTCCTCTCAAGTATCTAAACACACTGTAAGAGCTTAACCTTGAAAATGTGAATGTCCTAAAATCTGCAACAGTAACTTGTTCTGTGTCACTGGATGCCTGTTGGACATAATTCACCAACATCCAGGCAAATAGAATGGTTTCCTCAACATATTTCCATTATGAACTCATTTCAATACAATGGCTTCCAGAGCAGTGAATATTTACAGTACTTTATGTAAAAATGTATTGCTTAATGTTTAAATGCACTCCTTGACAGTCACCATATTTTTTGTTCTCCCTATGCAGTGGGTCAAATTTTTAAAGTAGGTCATGCTCTCCCATACTCAGTCCTCAGACACAGCTGGAAAGTACTTCCAGAAGCACTTGCTCAACACCTAACCACTCTCACATTGGAGCTGATGGAGACTTTCCAAAACACCCCTGACACTCAGCTGTCCTGAAGACCTGGGAGCTAACATTAAAGTGCTTTTGAGAGCCAATCTAATTTGAAAATTTTTCCAAGCTCTTGTAGACATTTTTACCTGTATTAGTACAGTACACCTCAATGAGCATTTTGTGAACTACTTTCCTGATGACTAGGATTTAACACCATTGTATGTCTACATTGAATATTTCAGGATTTTATTCACAAGGGAATTTTAATCACCGGTGCTAAAACAAACGAAAAGAAAGCAGTTCAGCTGAAATGATCCACAGGCATAGGACTAGTGTAAGTAGGGTAGTAAACCTAAGGGTTGCTGATGAAGTGAAAGCTTTCTGACTTCCTATTTCAGTTTGATAGTTGCCTAAATATTCACTGCAATGTGAGTATTGCTTCCTAACTGTGTGACTCCATCTCTTTACTGACAGTTGTTCTTAGCTGTTCTCGGGCTTCAAAGGTTTGCTTTTCCTGTATTTGGTAGCAGAAGGTGAATTTAGATCTTCGTAATCTCTCTTGACTACTAATCCATGCTCAGTAAAAGCAGTGCAGTTTTAGATCTCTCTAAGTGCTTAGAAATAATTTTTGAAGTCTGAAAAGCAGATTTGTGGCATGAAAGACTGGTCTGCCAGTGAGCTCGTATTCTTGCACAACCTTGTATTGTATTCTTACAATACCTTGGTTTGAAAACATAACTGCAAAAGTGAGTAACATTAAAATTGGAGATGAAGTGTTCAATTTAAAGCCTTTTCAGATTAACTGGAACAAAATTAGACATGGTCAATTTAGAGCATCAAATGTATAGAGTATATTTTGAGTTTGAATTTATTTTTAGATCTGTTCTGCATAATAATATAGAGGAAAGAAGCATATACCAAAACTGTGTGTTAAGGTCTGGGTCATATGCTGAAAACGACATTATTTCAGTGTTTTACATAATATCTGGGAAACCTGATAAATACTGTTTTCTTTACATATTGTCCCAATAATATATACAAGCCCATTTGATCTCAGAGGGGAAGAACAAGCTGGTAACAACACAGTCCATACCAAATTATTTCAAACCATGTTTTGGAAGAGATTTAAAACCCCCTCTGAAGTATATGCCTGAGCCTGAGACGGGGATCTGATGGCAGATGTGCACTGAGTCGGGAGGCAGCTCCTGGCTCCCTGCTTTGGTTTGCAAAGGACCCAGGATGCTGCCACCACTCCTGCGAGGTGAGAGTGGTCAGGGTTGGTGTGGCTGGCCATGCCAGCCTATCACATCCACACTGCACTAAGACTTGTCCAACTAAACCTCTGCTTCCACCTTTTGCTGATAATTTGCACAGTCACCATTTCCTGGGCCAAGAAGTGATGAAGACTTGCCGTTTAGCTTCAGCGGTGTTCTCTGCGCCTATGCTTACCCCTTGGCAAGTCAGGAGGCACTTGGGAGGCATTTGGGAGTGGTTGTATTGCAGTGGTGTCTCTCTGGTGGACTGTTTCTCTTTTACTAGACCTTGTCAGGTGCTCCTGAGAAATTGTTCGGACAGTGATTTTTTGCCTTTTTTTTTCCTTAACTTCAAGAAAGGTTGGATAATGCCTTGTAATATGAAGGTTTCTCTGCTGTCATCTGTGAATGTCAAGTACAATTAGAAGTTTGCAGGAGCAGTACAAAATCAAATCCATTTGGAGTCCCCTTGAACACTTGACCTCCTTTTATCTTGGAGCAGTGAGCTTCACAGATTAATGAAGTGTTTCTAGACTGTCACTCTTCAGCATCACTGGGTGACAGCTTCCCTGAAGGACCAACTTATTCATGGTGTGAAGACCCTTCTTTAGTGTGCGTGGTTCAGCTGCAAGGCAGCAGCACATGGCTTGTAGGCCAGGATCACTGGTGAGTTGTGCAGTCAGCCTGACCTGGGTAAAAGACTACTATTGTTTGAGAATTTTCATTCAGTAACATTTTGGGCGAACTTTGCACTGGAGTAAATGAGATGAACAGTCCACAGAGAATCAGAAATCTATAACATTCAAGGCATTCGAGGCCACATTTCGTTCTCCTCTGTTTGAATTCTGACTTGGCTACATGAGAAAAGCCCATGTCATACTCTGGCAGCCTCAAGTTATTTCAGTTACGCCCCATAGAATGCAAGAAATGCAGAAGCAAATCACTAACCCCAGTGAAAAGCAACGACCCTAAAAAAATTATTAGTCTTTGAGCCCAGTCACCCCTTGTGCATCTGAAGCCTCCCCAAAAGCCCAGACTAATAAATGGGCTGATTATACTGTGCCTGAAGGTCAAGAATTTGGAGATATTTCTGGCCACAGGGGAGGAGGAGTGAATTCCAAAACCCAGGACCCCTTAACACCATGCAGCCTCCCAAAAGTCCTCCTTCAGCTGAAGATGCACCAGCCCCAGCTCCCCGCCTCAGCAGGTTATTAGCATCTCTGGGATTTCCACCTTCACAGACTGGCAGCTAGAGTTTTCCTTGGGGTTGCTTTACTTTTGCAGCAGGAGCTGGGTTGTGCTCACAGCCAGCCTGTGTTGTGGGCTATGTTTGGGCTGAGCAATGGGGCTGACACAACCCTTTTGCGTTTTCTGTTGCACGTAACCAAGCGTTTGCTCCTTGCTCTTTAGGGTGAGGGAGGTTGCTTAAAGGAAGAGGTGAACAAGTTTGAACAAATCCATTCATCTGATATTTTCCACCTGGGAGTGATTAATGAATAATCATCATATTCCAGTAATATCAGAGTTGCAAATCTGTTGAACTAAACAGTGAAAGATTCAGTGGGATTTTTTTTAATTATTATTTTGATTTTTCTGAACTATCATTCTGAATTCATCTTTAAGTAATGTATAAAGGGTAAACATAGTACTCTTACAGAGGGCAGTATGTTCAAGGACTAGTGGATCCAGATTTTATTCTGAAAGTGAATACTGTACATCTTAGGTCTAAGCAAAAGCAATTCTAGCGGTTTGTCCAGTTTGTCAACAACAGCCTAAACTTGTCCTGAGAAATCTTGGGAAGCTGCTTTAACCAAAGAGTTGAGCAAAACAGGCTAAAGCATGGAATGACTCCTTTTGAGATACATTGAAGCACTTGGCAGCTTGAGGTGTCCAAAGCAGGTGCTGGATTTGCTATAAGTGGACAATTTATAAACAGAGCTGACAACTGGGAAAACAGAGCAGCAGGAGTGTGGCATTCCTGAGCTGGTAGCACCTTGCCCGTCGGATGCTCCCTGTGAATGTTTTGGGAGAGCGACCTTTCTCAAAGTGGGCCAGTTGGCTTTTGAGCAAAGCAGTGCTACCTCAGGGCACCCAGCAGTACTGCTAGATATTTTCAACAGGCTAGTGCAAGTCAATTTTTCCTTTTTGTACTTCCCTAATCAACAGTGTATATTGGTCTTTACTGTCTGCATTTTGTAAAGAGAGAAACCTCAAAATGGTTTGACTGAGACTTTTCTTTTAAATGTTTTTTAGGGTTTCGCAATTTTCTGTATAAGCAGCTTGGCTCACCATGTTTGCATCTCACATGTTTTTGTAGCTATTTAATTGTCTTCACTGAACGTTTGTCAAATTAGACTGAAGTCTTGAGTGACTTAAAAATACAGAGCACCCTCCAAAGAGGCAGGGTTTGTAGGGCTTATCATAGTAGATCTATCTGTGAGAGAGGCACCCATGCTGCACGGCAGCTAGCTGGGAGGCTGGCCCCAGCCCTTCATCCCTTTAAAGTTCACACTTCATGGATTAGATGATCAGTGCTTTCATTTTTCTTTCTGAGGCCAAGCAGGTCCAGCAGGAACAGAAGCATCTCACCATTCTTTCCAGATTTAGGTTAGTTTTCTTCAGTTTAAAACAAGCCAAGGAACAGAAGAGGAAAGGAGAAATACTCCTAACTCTTTTTTTCTTCACTCTTGCTTTGAGCAAAGATCCAATTCCTCTGGAGAAGGAGCTCTGAGTTTTGGGCCCTCAGCCCCTTCTCTCAAAGCACAGGTAGTATTGCACATGCTCTCACTTCTCATGGTGTGGTTGCAAACTCACAGTTTCATTACTTTCATCAGGGATACATCTGCTTCTGCTTTGCAAGCACCTGTTCTCCGTTCTGCTCTTTATTTCCACATTCTTCAAGAGGTCAAATACACACAGAAATATGAGCCTTTTTTTATTCTTTTTGCAGTCCTACCCTACAATGCTGCCACAAAAGGGCTGCATGTGTTAATCTTAATACTCCTTTGAATATTTTTCCTTTCTTAGCAAGAAATGTGAGGCAAAACATATCTCTGATAATACCAACACCAGTATAGTAACTCACTTGCTCGTCAAGGTACCCTTTTAGGGCACTAGAGACAGGTTTGAGTCCTTGCTCCATCTAATTGGTACTGGGAATTTGTTTAGGAGACACTTTCTCCTGCTGCTGTTGATTCACACTGTGTAAGTAATTAAATATTCATTGGTCTAGAAACATGAATTTTGCCCTAGGCAGTAAATCACTCTGAGCAGGAGGATTTTCCCTCTCCAGGTGATGCAAAGCTCTGAACATCAGCCTACCTGTGATTCTGCAGCAGGGCTTGTACGTGCGCTCTCTCTGCTATTCTTTAGAAACTCTTTCCAGGAGCCAAGGAGCATTGATTGGTGAGGCTGATGCTGCATCAGATCTGCTGCTATTTTTGATTTTCAGCAAGTAACTGTTTCAACACAAGACTGCTAAGCAGTTGTGGATGTGCTAGCTGGGATATTGATGAGCTCTGACAGGCGCTGTTTCAAAAGGGTGATGGCAGGTTTTAATGATACAAATTTGGATGGCTAGTACTTGTAATGTTACTCTGCTATTTATAGCCCCAAATCAGTAAGGCCTTTAAACACAGCAATAGTCCTATGGTAGAATGGGATCATCTACTTGCTCTCATTTCTGAAGATCTCTAAGTACTTTGGTAAATAAAGGCTGTGGGGAGCAGATCACAAGCATTTCATCTGCAAGTTCACGGATGTAAACCCTGTGAGATATAGATATATTTGACCTCCTAATTACCCATGGATGATATACTGTAGTGTATATATAGTCTGAATACGCCTGCTGCAGTATAGCAGTGATGTTAAGCATATGCTTAATTTAAAATATTTGGATAATATCTACTAACACCAGTTGCTCTTTCTGTATTTTTTGTGACTTTTTTTCAGATGGCTGCTAGAGGTATCAGGGTATCATTTTAAAATGTGCTTAAATTCAGTCTCATTCTGTAAAGTTCTTCAGCATGTGCTAAACTTTACATGTATGCCTAATAGCTTTTCCAGGAAGGATATTTTCCAGAATTGATCAAATTCCACTAAACAAGGAAAATGACAGCCCATGTCATAAAGATCAGTGAACCGTTGTTGACTTTTTAATGGTCTCATGCTGTCAGTGTTTCAGTGTCCTTGGAATTTCAAGAATGTTTCAATATCCAACCCAGGGAATTCTGCATCTCATATTATCAGATAAAGAAAAATTGCTTGTGAAGTTACAAGTTAATATTTGTCTAGAAAAAGTGATCAGGACACATGATTTAGTCATTTTATGCATAAACCAATATCTATGTATTTGGTATGCTTTGCATATATAAAAAAATATGTAGGACCTTTTCAAGGAACTATTTCTCAAACTTGAAAATAATGGTGAGTCAAATTAATCAGAGAAAAATATAAATAGGAAACTGTGACAAAACCAGAGATTTTTGTGCAAATATATGTAGCTTAAAAATGGCAACCTATAATCAGAAGAGAAATTCACATTGATTAAAAAACAGTTTTACCAAAGTAAAGTCCAAGACCAAAAAAAAAAAAAAGAAAATACAAAATAAAAAGAAACAGGTAAATTTGATAACAAATAATATAAAAAGGAAGCCAAATGCTATAAAAGACCAATAAAGGAAGGAAAAAAACACAAGGGAGAATCTAATGCAGGTAGCAGCAGATATTTAGGAACAACAGTAAACGATAAAACTGTGCATTGAAATAGAGTAACTGTCAATAACAAAGATGGAATGTCACAGCTGGTCAGTACATTTTTTTTTTTTTAAATATTCATAACAAACGAGTACTTTTCATTGCAAAGATATTAAAGGATAATACAAAACTGAACCTATTAGAAAGTCATTAGTAAATACATAAATCAAGATAACTTATATCTGAACATTAATAAAAAATCTTGTGGATCAACACTGCTTATTTTTAATACCTCTTGAGCCCTGGGAGGCAGCTACTTTGGAGCTAACATTAAAAGGAGAAAACAATTAATTAAATCTAGGACCCATCCTGATCTTGATTTTCGGAAAAATAATGCTGATACAGGTTTAATTAACAAAAAATTAGAGTGGTGTCACTCTAATTTAAGCCAAGATACACAGAGTTCTGGCAAATGAATCTTCCCAAGGTAGGCTGCTGGGTTTTTTGAGGTTGTATGCTCAGTGCTCTTACTAGAAATGTTGCCATAAAAAGGCATTTAATTCGGTTCTATATGATATTTTTATTTAAGCATCAATAACACATCAATGCACTACATAGATTAACTACTCTGCTCCATAAGTCACAAATGTAATTCATGTGAGTATTTACCAGTTAAATTTACTTCTGCTGCAGCCTGTGCCATTTTATAAATTGACCAGTGGCTTGAAAAAAAATGTAATACCATTGCAAAATTTGCAATTGACATAAACACTGAGAAATGGAAGGGGGATGGGCTGCTCCAGAGGACTTCATGGGGTTGGTAGTGGGTAAGCAATGTGCATTTCAGAAAAGCCAACTGTAAGATCATGCTCCTAGGCACAAATGCAAATCAGACTTACAGGACAGGAAAGCAAACACTGGAAAAAGGAGTTAGAAAGTGTAGTAGACAATCAGGTACAAGGCAAGAGGACACACGAGTTCTGTAGTCAAGGCCAAATGCCATGGGGGGTACAGAAAAATCTGCGAACTTCTTGACAACCGAGGTCTATCCGTCATCTTCCAGCACATGGTTTCATCTCAGCTGTGTGGAGGGGAAGACCCTGTCTACAGGCCACTCATGAGGGTTGGAGGAGTTCATGGAAGGAGGCGCCAAACTTTCATCTGTCATTCACCAGGCAGATTGTGCCTCTGTCCATATTTGGTATACATGTATCATGAGTGTTTGAATAGCCATACACCCAAAGTCATGCTGAAGCCATGAAGGTGGCTCAGAGAAGAATGCTGAGAGTGACCAAGGTCCAGAGAGGTTGCTATGCAGGTACAGACCAAGATATTACTTCCATCCCACTCACCGAAGAGGAGATTGTGTCTCCTGTCTGTCCTTCTCCATCCTCCTTTGGAAGCTCTACTCTCCCTAAGTGCTATTTCAGAACATTTTCTTGGTTTTCTGGAGCTTTCTGCACTGCAGCCTTGCTTCCACAGGCTGCTGTCATGGTCTTCCATCTGATCTAGTCCCTTCCACTCTCTCATGCAGCTCTGGCCCTTATTAAGCTTCTGCATTAACCATAGCACCCCTGTAGGCATTTTGGAGTTTCTCTCAGTGCTTTTTGTGCACTGGAATGCTCTCTGAGCTTTCCATGTTCTTTTTTAGCCTATATCTTTTTGATTTTTCAAGGGTTCTAAATTATGTCAAAGAAGATCTCCATAAAATCTTGTAAGTGAACCCATTTAGGAAAGAAGCAGCTGCATGTGACAGTAATGGTGAGTGACTCTACCAAGAAGGAAGTCAAGCAAGCTTAAAAATGAGCTTAGCTAGGTCATAAATTAAATTCAGTCAAGAAAATCTGTTGTCTTGTTTTCAAGTGGAGATAGCATCAACTACCAATGGCAATGAAAACCCATGAGAATCAAGGCAATGACAGCTCTTATGTGGTTTTTATTCTGAAGATTCATAACCAGCAATAGCAAATTACCATATTGCTTCATGTTTGGAATTTGGATGAAATAAAATATCAGTTGTGGCAGGTCAGAAAGTGTCCCAACTGGAGCAATGAATGGACAGCTATCCCACAACAACATTGAGCTTTGGAGGCACAGAAAGCATAATATGATCACCAAGTGAGTTTCTGGTAGAACTATGTAGTTACTTTAGGCATCATGTTTTAGCCAGTACACTGTGTCTCTCAGCATTTTGATATGGATGTGAGAAGAATTGTTCTGTTGACGTTCTGAATATTCTGAGCAACTCTAATCCTACCAGCTTAATTGATTGTGTATCTACATTAGTTTAATCTGTACCTTCAGGACTGACAATGAAATAGCTTTGTATCTTTCTTCTAAGATGAGAGTTTTTCAGCTGTACAAGTTCTTTGCAGACCCATTGATTTGTACAAGTAAACAAGGAGAAAGCATACCAGAGGCTGCAATTCACCCACAAGCTGCTGCTCCCCGAAGAGTTTGGAGTTATCTCAGTGATGAACATCACTGAACATGAGTCTTCCTGGGCTCACCAGGGCTAAGGGAAAGACCAAGAGTGCAGGCATGCAAGGGATGTTCAGTTCCAACCTGCTCCTTCATCTTTTCCATGGTGCATAAGAAATAAGATCAGAAGAGTGTATGCCATATGAGATCTCAAGATAAGCACTAGGCAATGTCACATTTGAGGCCCCTGCTCCAGCAGCTATGTCAGTCAAACAGCCAATTCTTTTCTCCTTAACCCATCCACTGCAAGTGCATCAGTCACATTAGTACCTAGTCTTCCCCAGCAGAGCAGCTACGAAGAAAGACATTCCTGCTCCAAGACCCTTCATTACTATATCTGACCCTAGGATGTGTTTGTCTAAATATTCCTAGTGTGTTTATTTATTGATGAGAACCACGGAATCCTACTTTGGAGTGATATGCATGCTAACTCCTCCCCATAGTTAGTTTGGTAATTCTTCTCCTTGACTTAGGAGCCTTTGATCAGATGACTCCAAGGTAATCTAGACAACATCCTTAAGACTGTGTGTGACCTTTTCATTACAGCTCCATATTTCTCTCATGGGCATATGATGATTTCCTCCCAGCATCCATCACATATCCTTGCATAGGAGGCAGAAGGCTGGGCCAGCAATTGCCCAGGATCCTCTGTGCTCTCAGTGATAACACTGAGCCTGCACTTGCAGATGTCTGCTGAAGTGATCTCTCTGATTCAGTTGGTCAAGGTGCAGAACTGGGGGTGCTTAAGCAGGGACTCATGCTCCTATTTCTGTAAGCCAGATTCCTGCTACTAGCATTCCTATGCTTGTTGCCATCTTCATTAAGCCTGGAACGTGAGTTGCCAGTAGAAACAGTATGCTTCATGTCTCATTTATGTTGCTTCACTGACACACTAGGCCTGGCTAGGAAGGCTCAGGTACTCTGTGCAGAAAGAAAGCCCAAATAGCTCCAAATCAACAAGAAGAAGTCATAGGGGTTTTTGGCTCAGCAGATGTGACTGTTCGAGCATGCCTGGTTCCTGTTGTCCAGTTGCAGGGGGAGTGGATGGGACAGCTTGGAGCATGTCTCAATTACGGCGTTCCTGCCCTCGGAAGGAAGGAGGGATCTACATCTTGGAAAGACCTTGGAATAAGCAGAGACAAAATCTAAGTAGAATTTATTAAGTAACAGTGCTGTAGCCCAGATCTTTCCAAGGTGAATTTGTGTAGCTGCGTGGTTGATAATAGTTGTATGTGAGGTCTGTTGTTTGTACAAGGCTCTTTGGGAATACTGATATCTTTGTGAGCAGGCATTTCCTATCACAGGGCTGAACAAGCCCGAGGAATATAATCACCTAACCGTTTGAAACTGCTGTGTATCATATTAGAAATAAAGCTGGCCATGGTTTCAGAGACTGGGTGCTCCGTCTGTCTCTCATTTAGTACATCTTGTCCCCCTACTTCTCAAACTGCTGTGCACACCCTTTCTCTCTATGCTTTTGAAGAAGTGCTGTGTTTACTGGCAGGACTCTGTGTGCGCTGAACTCTGCTTAAAATCTGACACTGCACATGCAAATGAGACACGGCCATCCAGCTCTTGGCGATATACCACCAAGGTCCTCTGGCTATGCAGCTGATCCCCCAGTGTCCTAAACTGTGCTACATCCTACTGGGCCACTAGGGCTTGAAGGATAGGCTTTGTTTTAGGGTTTTGCCTCTTGAATAGTAATTTGTTCTGTAGTGACTTCCCAGCTGTTTTCCAGCGGGTTAGCATGTGACAACACAGTGTCTCCAGTCAGTCTGAGGCCTCCCAAACCTCCAGCCATGACAAGGGAATATTTATATCTCACACATGCAGCAGGCCAACATTTTCTAAGTTATCTTGGCTCTTTTTCCCACTCAAAAGTGCTCTGTATCCACTGGCTTTTTCCAGGGAGAGGGCAACAGGAACTGACATGGAGTTAGTTGGATGTGCTTTCACATCCAGCATCCCAACTCTGAGAGAGGCTAAGGGTAAGTATGCAAATGAAGAAGCAAGAAACCTTGCAAATTAAAAATATGTCTGCCGACTAACCACCTTGATTTGTATAATGAAGCTTGGTAGTTTGCCTCTCTTCATATGTTTTTCCCTAGATAAATATGAAATGCTAAATTCCTGCTAGGCCTTGACCACTATACTATATTCCAGCTGTGAGTTTCACAGGACAACACTAAGGAAAAAGACAATTGCCCACTCCTACATTTAAAATTGATTGCCCTTCCATTTCTTAGGTACGATTTCCATTATAAGAAATGTCAACAGGCAACTATTTATACACATTTCCAGTTTCTTGCCTTTAAATTAACTGTATGTAATCTTTCAGACATCTCACATGCCTTAAACTCCCACTTCTCTTTGATGATTTCTTTTGTTTTCAGCATACTGCCTCTGTTCTCTCTGACAAATTAGATATTAATTTAAATGCAGTTTCAGTGTACCCATTATTGTATTATGTATATTGCACCCATGATTACTCTATCATATAACCAAAATTAAAGTCAACATGAGCCTATCTAAGATCAAGTACTTCTTCCTGCTATCATTTATTAAATGTGTTTGTTGGTCCCAAATCTCTTCTATTTCAAAATAGGCATTAATAAATAAAACATATTTTAAGCAGACTTTTATGTGCAGCTACAGAAGTACTGTCACAGAAGGAGATCTTTCAACAAAACTTTCCTAGTGTGTTCAGCAGCACAAAAATTTACTACTTTTTTTTTTTTTTCATTCCTGAAATTCACTACTGAAACTGATCTTACCCAAAGCCTTAGTTCACTGAAGGAAGAATAGGACAGTTCTGTACAGATTCACAAGGCAGTTTCTGTGGAGAGAGGAAACACCCTTCCTTCAATTGCTACTGTTAAAGCTCATTAAACTTTGAGCAGTACAATGCTACTTATTATGAAGAAGTTGAAGCAAATGCTTAAGCTCCTCCTCCTTGGATTTCCTAGACAATGTATTATGGACTATTTTAAGAAGGGAGCTGTTATTGCGCCTGAACTACCTCTGCAGCACCAGCAGAAATCATACAGTCTGAATGACATGTGTTGTGTTCCTGTACTCCACTGGGAGTATACCAGTATACCTTTTACATAGGGTGTAAAAGAGTGAAGAATAGTATTTTCCGTTTGTGTTTTTAATGTGAGACATGAGAGATGACCTGTTGAAAGATTGCAAGCATTGCACATGTTCTCAAACCCTTATGAAATTATGCTGTATTTCAAGTATAGTTTGTTTAAAAAATGAACGAGATAAATATTTTCTAAAGCGTTAGTGTTATGGGAATCTTCCCCATATCCCACTATTGGATTCAAATCTTAGCAATTAGTTTTGGTTATCAAATAATTGCCCAAGTTGCCTTCTCTTTGTTTTCAATAACACTATTGGCACAAGTAGTGCACCAGAGCTGCCAAGTGTAATAAGGTACGCTAAATACCTCGGTACTGAGGACACTTGACAATAGTAACAACGTTTTGTACAACAGATCCATCTTTTATACAGTCTATTCCTGAGAAGGAGCTGGAGCTCACTATAACTCATTAGAGTTATGTGTATGAGGTTTTGTCTTGACAATCACACTGACAAATGGAGAGGAATAGATGTAAGACAGGTCAACCTGAAATGGAATTTTTCACTCTTCCTAAAAAATTAATCTCCACAGAATACTTTGTTTCTTTTCAACCAAAATGTTTCATTTTGCTTCAAGATACATATTTATTCCTTGATCTTTTCCTTAGTGCTTAGGTCTATTCTAAAAGAGCCTTTACCAAATAAAAAGTGGAAAAACAAAGCTTCTATGATTTGAAAAAGGAGTGCTTGACTTTTTGTGAATGAATCATGGCAATTCAAAATCTTCAAAATGCTTAACTTTTTATATAATCACCTTCTGTTTTCTAAATGAAGGTGATTGGTGAATCCAGCCAAAACTTGCAACCTCTTTCTTCCTGCTACTGCAACTTTCAGTGAATTTGCTGTTAACTGCAACAATTTCACCCCTCTTGTTCTCTGATATTTGAATAAATTTTGGGAGCGTTTCATCTTTCACCCAATTACATGCTTATGTATTCTTTCCCTCCTAGCCTCCTATGTTCCCAAATTCTTCCTTACGTAGCCTGTAAAATATTCTTTTGCTTTTGAGAACATGGAAGCCTTAATCACTGTGGGTTGCACAACAAAGACCTCCAGGAAAAGCCTCAGTTCACCAGACGAACCTACAGCTCTTAGGCAACACTCTCAGATCTCCCGCCTTGGTAAGGCTCCTGGCATGCTGGGACAGCAATACCTCCCTGAAACATATCCCGGAGAGCTGAGCTGTGTGGAGCTACCAGTACCTCGGCTGACCTGCGCTAGCACTGATGTGACATGACGGAATTAGAGTGTGCAGCTGTGGCCAAGGCAAGGGGAAATGAGGCTCGGCAGCACACGGTACAGAGGACGTGGTGACTGGCAAATAGGGATAATCTGATTGCAGTGGTGATGGGTCCCAAAGGATGGAAGAAAAAATATCACTCCCCTTAACCCTCTTAACTACATTCCATTTTAATATATAATGTGACATATCAATAGAGCGTAGAGCTAGCTGACAAAGGGGAGTCATTTTCAGAGTAGCTCAAATTGTATGTCTGGTGACTGTGTGCTCCAAGGGCCATCTCAGAGTCTGTATTGCTACCTATATATTATATCTTTTGAGGGTATGTAAGTCCTCAGGGAGTGAGGTACTCAATACGTGAGGGAATGGGGGCAGGCTGTTCTAGAAACTCCAGGCCACTCCATGGCCTAATTGACCTAAAATTTTGGGGCCCTGTTTTGTGATTTAGGGCTCTGTATAACAAAATGGTGACTTGTGAATGTTCTAACTGACTCCACATTGCTCACTGGCCACATAGTCACAGGGCTCTGCGGAGAGTGTCATCCCTCTTGAAATGTGTGGCTCCAACGCTGGTGAGGCCAGTCCCCGGCAGTGACCTGATGCTGTGGAGGACGTGGTACCTACTGGAACTGCCAACCACGGGATAAGAGTGCTTACTGTCTTCAAGTTGAGGCCCATGCAGCACACATCTCCATCTCCCTGAATCTCTGAAAGGCAAATACGTGAGCTAATGGCAGCAACACACTTGCATCTCCCAGAGATGCAGTTCAGGTAGTACTGTGTTTATGAAAGATATTTGTTTAAGAACTGATGACAATTTTTTTCCCCAACAACTTTGGCACTCAGTTTGGCAACCTACTTTCCTTTCAGTTTTGGCCTCAGACTTGGCAGTCTTTCTGTGCTTAACAGCTAAGCCCAGGGAGAAGTGGCAGCTACCCTTATGCCTGCCAGCAGCAGCACCTGTGCCGTGGGCAGCCCCATCACCCCATCTGCCAGCACCGGTTCTTTCCCGGGCCCTTATACGGAGATCAGCCCACACCGACCTTGTGCAACTCGCTTTATCTTGAAAGAAGGAATAAATGGTGCTGGCACAGAGACGTGGCTGCTGGAGCTCAAGCCTAATGCACAGGCACGCATGCATGAGCACATTTTGCCTCTGCACCCATCGGCACAGCTTCCTTCTGTGCATGAGGGCACTGGCCTCTCTTCTGTTCCCATGACCGCCGCACTCAGCCATTTTGCTGTGCTCACCTTTCACTGCTTTTTCCCCTTTGTCCTCAGCCCCATCACCTCTTGCTGACGGTCTCACTCTGCTGAGCACCTGGCAGCAGTGCTGTGAATTTCCCAGGTGTGTCACTCATGTTTTTTCATTCTCCTGTTTCTAGCTCCTCTCTTCACTTTTGCCTTTTCTCTTCTTCACCTTTGGCAGAGAGGTTTTTTTCACCTCAAGCATCCTCAAACACCTTTCCTTTCCATCTGCCTTTTGACATTATCTCCTATCCAGGATCTTAAAACACAGACACATAAGCTTTGGTTCAGATCTGCCATTTGTCTGATGACTTCCCTTTCTCCTTCTCTCCTTCTGAGAACATAGGGGTTTTTTGCTTTCTCCCTCTCTTTCAGCCAGGTGATCAAATACATCCTTTAGGAAAGGCTAGGTTGCTTCTTTATTCTTGCTGCAAGACAGGAGTGGGACCTCATCAGCAGAAGGCAAAGGGTGGCCTGCTCTAGGTGCAGAATATGCCATTAAACTGTGAAGTAATATTTGCATGAAAAGTTTTTATTCACGAATGTGCAGGCCTGCTTGGCTCTGGCTTCTTTCTTTCATCGCCCTTGCATGGTCTGCTCCCACCAAGGAAGCAATCTTCAAGCCCACTTCTCATCTCATCATCAAGCTAATCACCAAAAAGTTGCTTTCTTTTCTTCTTGTTCCCATTCTCTTATTTTCTTATCTTTGAACCTTTTCCTTAACCCTCCCCAGCTGAAATATTGCTGTTGTTGCTTCTCAACTCAAATGGCTGAAAGCAGAGCTCAAAAGGGTGGATTTCCATATCTCTGCCTAGACTGAGGTTATTTATTAATCCAGGCTGTTGTTGAAGGAGCTGTGGGAAGTTATCTCTGTCGTAACCACTATGCCTAACAGCGTGAAACTCCTCCCCATCCCTCAGGCTGGACCTTTGAGCAGTTTGTCATTCTAACAGTCCAGGGAGTGGCCAATCTCTGCAGGGCTCACAGTGCTCGTGGGCCTTCCCAGGCATGATGTCAAGGGCGAGGACTTCCAGAGAGAGCCCTCCGTCCTTTGAGCAGATCAGAAAATCAAAATCCTTTCTGGACAGGATCCCATCTCATACTTCTCTTTCCTGAGCTTAGGAAACAGAGGTGCATTCTGGAGGCTATGGGAGTTCGTAGCTTGCAATAGCTTTGAGAATCTTTGAGAAGAAACCCAGTTTTGTAGGGAATAAGCATGGCCCATTTCAGCATATTCCTGCAGTTCTAACCTGTCTGTGAATGGAAAAAAAAGCAAAGTAAAATTTAATACATGAAATTAGCGTGCAAATGGCAGTGGTAGCCTTGGCAGCAGGCAACAGGAAGTTGCTCAGGAAACTGCAGGAACAGTTTACCTGTTGTAAGTGCTGTCCTCCATGCACTTCCATCTACACAACAAAAATCAAAATGTGAATCTTCAGTTCCTGTCTCAAATGTGAACATTCATTTTTTCTGTTTATATTTGAGATCAGGGAAACAGGATCTGAAATGAAATTATGTTTCTCCAACCCCTGTAGGGTGCTCCCAGGTGAATGCCCTAACCCATAGTCTGAAGTGAAGTGAGGAGCATCCCAATGTATGAGTCATTCAGGACAGGAGGTCTGTACTAGTAAACTAAACAGGGCCAGACATAAGCTGCACCTTACAGCCATCTGTAACTTTGAGACCTTAGTAGAGCCCTGCCAGGGTTTTGGCCCTTGAGATCCCAGGCTGCAGCAGGCAAGGGGCAGGAGCAGATCAGCGTTAGCCTGTGCCAGACACTTTCCAGGGGAATAGCTTGAACATCGCCACCCATCTTTGCAGGTGAGCAGAGTGAAGCCATATGAGTGCACGCTGTGCCACCCTAGATGCCTTGAGGGCTAAAGAAGCCATTTTCTTCACTAGAATAGATGTAGCCTCTGTTTGTCTTAGGTGTGTTCTGGTATGCATAAAAAATTATGGTCTTCAGGGGATTTAGGCACAGGGGCACTTAATTTCTGAAACCTAAAGAGCCATAGGCAAGGAGATAGGCACCTAGATAGTCACACCAGCCAAGAGAGTGGTGCTATCAGGCATGTAAGATAGCACAGCTACTGTTGCCTAAGGATGTTTTCTCCAGAAGCCGTAAGTGCTTTTGGTATTTCAAATGCCTCAGCAGGTTAGACGGGGTTTTTTAGTAATTGTTTTCTTGCAGATAGGCACCTGAAATGGGTGTATGCAGCACAGAAACTCTTTGGTATTAGTTTGGGTCTGGTTTGGGTATCTTTGTTTGACAGATTGATCAGTCCACATTCAGATCTAGCCCGAAATTCTGCTTGCAGCGTGTTTCCCATGTAGTGCTGGCCTGGCATGTGAGCAGCTTGTCTCCCACAGTGGCATTAAGCTGGTACCTGTTTTGTCCCTTGCAAGGTGTGAGGGAATCAGTAAAGCAGGTCTGCATGTTGCAGAAGTGGATAGTAAGTGGGATTTCCCAAAATGTCCATGACAAGTTTTGCAGCCACAGTGAGGCTGATCTGTCGCCTCTCTGTACTAGTGTGGCTGCATTTGCAGGACCGAGCTCACCAGGCATCTCCACCTGCAGATTCATAAAGCAATTGCTGTTTTTATGGTTTACACCACTTCGTCCAGTTGCTGGCTGTGATGGGATTGGGCTCACCGCTTTTCACAAGGGCAGAGGTAAATAAATCTTGTGAACTGTTAACACGACATGCTATTTTACATATATGCAGATATTTTTGCCACAGTTGATGTTTGACCTATCCAGTTATCGTGATTCCTGGAGTCCATTGTAAAATTTCTGATTGGTTTGAGCTCTGTCAACAATCTACTTCTAACCTCATGATGTATGGTTGTTTTAAATACACTATTGTATGCCATGGAGTATTTTGTTCAGATATTCCCCATCCCCCCACACCCCATGTTTTTGGGGAATTTGAAACCAATAGTTATGTCTCAGCTACAAGGAACGTTTAAAACCTCATTGAGTGAAACTCAGAGGAAGCCCTTGCTATATTAAGCAGAAGTAGGGAGAAAAAGGGGAGCCCTGCCATACAGACAGAAATCAGAGATGGAGAAAAGCCCAGATTTCGCCCAAAACTGGTGCTTCCTTCCCACTTAACACTAGCAAAAGTTTTTCCACAGCCTGAAGAGGGATCAAGATCAGCTATGTTTAGTTTTTCTAACAGCACTTTCCAAGTAACAGCATGGCTATGATTTTAAAGTGCACTCTATCTTCATGTTGAGCAACATTGGTGAAAAGCAAACAGGACACCTTTCTTTATTCATTGATAATACCTTTGTGGGTAAGTGCGAAAAATACAGACCCTCTTTATAAACTTAAGCTGCACATCGTTAGTCATGGGAAAGAGGAGGAGACACACTGGATTACCCAGGGAAAGCCAAGAGAATTGAAATTGATATTTGTGAACAACCCATAAATTAAATATTTAAATAATTTAAATATTTATCCAGTTCAGTTCTGAGCCTGTCCTGGACAGCATCTCACACATATGTGAAATTGTTTTATGGAAAATGCCCTGATATAATCTGACACCATGTCAGAGCATATCAGTGGTTTAAAGAAACACTCCTTTTTCAGGGAAGCAAATTATTGGATTCCTACTCCAAACATGTGTCTATCCTACTCATATCAGATAAGTGTCGTAAGGTAAGAGTTGCCACTGTTTTTGCATGGCAGTATAGTGGTCTGACGTTCGCAGATACATGATTCTGAATGAGATTGCAGTGTACGGTATGGGCTAAATTATTCTCTGAACATATCTCGGACACCTCTGCCTTCCTCACCTTGAACTGAAAAAGTCTGTGCAGGGTTAAGGCAGAAAACAATTTACCTTTCTGAAATTTCCTATTTTTGCCTTACATTGTCTTTGTATGCCACCACCTTTTCAAGTGTGAGCAGATAAAAAGGGCAATGCCTCTGGTTTGCCTTCTTAAACATTGCTAGTTCACTTATGAGAGAGAGAGGAAACAGTGCGGTGTGCTAATACAGAGCAATTTAAACTATGCACTTCAGAATGGATGTGTACAAGCATTCAGGAGGGTGGTGAATGATCTGTGGAGATGTGTTGCCCAAGTTCAGGCTTTCATTGGATATTGGATAGTACACCAGGCACAATATAAAAGTTGTCCTCTTGGAAAAAAGGAGTGTTATAAGACTTAAGAAAAAAGAGTTTGTCTTTGTTTTATGAAGGAGGCAGGGGGAGGTAAGCAACCCTCTCTAATCAAACCACAATTATACAGTAGGTGAAAGATGATGAGCAGAGCTGGTTAAATGAGATCTTCTTTAGTGGCATAATATTATAGAAAAAAACAGTTATATATTATTTATTAAGAGAAGCAGAACCTTGCACCCCACAAATCTCTGGAGAGTTGTTGGTAATAAGTACAATATTTTCTCTATAGTGATGTTCTGCTTTATTATTAATGGACAATCTCATGAATTAATCACATCTATAAGTGCATGCAGCACAACTGCCTTTAGGAAATTACTTCCTTATTCACAGAATTGGAGAACCCATCAGGCTGGAAGGAGCTTGGGAGATCGTCTGCTCTCTGTGTCTGTCAGAGATGTCTCAACATTTTCAAAGGGTCAAGCTCCTGCAACAATGGCAAAAAAATTGGCTTAAAATGGCTGTGATACACGAGCTGTGGTTGATGACGAAGTGTTTTTATTTTCCTCTGCCTTGATTGAACAAGCTATGATAAATAAAACATCTGAAAAGGAGAGCAAGTTTGCAATAAGCACAAGGAGCAAAACCAAAAGAAATATCATGGAGTGGATCCTCCTGGAAACTGTGCTAGGGCACATGGAGAATAAGGAGGTGATTGATGACACCCAACATGGCTTCACTAGGGGCAAATCGAGCCTGACAAATTTGGTGGCCTTCTACGATGGGGTTATGGTGTTGACAGATAAAGGAAGAGCAACTGACATCTACCTGGATTTGTGCAAAGCATTTGACACTGTCCTGCATGACAGCCTTGTCTCTAAACTGGAGAGACATGGATTTGATGGATGGACCACTCAGTGGGTAAGGAATTGGCTGGATGGTTGCACTCAAAGAGTCACAGTCAAGGACTCAAAGTTTAAGTGGAGACCAGCGATGAGTGGCATTCCTCAAGGGTCAGTACTGTGACCGGTGCTGTTTAACATCTTTGTCAGTGATGTGGACAGTGGAATCAAGTGTACCCTCACCAAGTTTGCCAATGACACCAAGCTCTGTGGTGAGGTCAATATCCTGGAGGGAAGAGAGGCCATCCAGAGGGACCTTGACAGGCTGGAGAGGTGGGCCTGTGCAAACCTCATGAAGTTCAAAAAGGCCAAGTGCAAGGTCCTGCACCTGGGTCAGGCCAGTCCCAAGCACAGATACAGGCTGGGCAATGAGTGGATCAAGAGCAGCCCTGCGGAGAAGGGCTTGGGGGTGTTGGTGGGTGAAAAACTGAGTATGAGCCAGCAGTGTGCACTCGCAGCCCACAAAGCCAATTGCATCCTGGGCTGCATCAACAGAAGTACGGCCAGCAGGTTGAGGGAGGTGATTCTCCCCCTCTACTTCGCTCTGGTGAGTTTCAAACTGAAAGAGGGTGGATTTAGATTAGACATTAGGAAGAAATTCTGTCCTGTGAGGGTGGTGAGACACTGAAAGAGGTTGCCCAGAGAAGCTGTGGCTGCCTCCTCCCTGGCAGTGTTCAAGGCCAGGTTGGATGGGGCTTGGAGTAACCTGGTCTAGTGGGAGGTGTCCCTGCCCATGGCAGGGGGGTTGGAACGAGATGATCTTTAAGGTCCCTTCCAACCCAAACCATTCTGTGATTCTATGATTGTTTGATTATCCTTATCATAAATTAGTTCAGGGGATATCGAGCTCTCATTTCTTGTAGGTGCCTCTTAGTGAAACTAGTTGAAACTAACTGCACACTGCAGTCTTAACTGCCATGGAGGTCAACTGAAAGCTAGGGAAATGGACAAGGTGCACTTTGGAGCAATAGGGCTAGAGGAGAAAACTTCAAGAGAAGCTTTTAGAGCAGCCTAATGGTGCATTTCACATAGGGCAAATTGTTTACACCTACAGAGTTCACTTCCCCAGTCAACTGGCTGGCTTGCGTGTGGGATATGCTTGTACCAACAGCAAATTTTGCACATCCGCAACTAGCAAACCACTTGAAAACACTGTTTTGCTGTTCCCGTGGTCTTTGAGAGAACTTTGATCTGCAGCAGCATCCAAGGTGAAGCACCCGCAGGGCAGACAATGTCTTTGAGAGCAGATTTTGCTTTAATGTCCTGCACGAGCAATCGTAGGAGACCCCTGTGGTGTGGGAAGGTTTAGGCTCCAGCCCACGAGCTGTTCCTCATGACAAATGTGAAAAGCAGCCACTGTCCAGAAGTTGTCTTTCCAAGGGGAGTCTCTAGAATATCTGCTGCAGGGTGCTCAATTTTTATGCAGACACAGAGCCAGCTGCAGTTTACCTTGTGGCTGAGAGTAGGCAGCCTGTAGAAATCAGGTTCCATGGGCTGGGATTGATTGCTCCAATCATTGGCTTGGGCAGCTGCCTGCAAAAGAATGAGTTGATTTGAAAAGACATTATTGACTCAGCTGCAATGTTCAGGTCTTCAGCAGATGCAGGGCGGCACTTGGCCTTAATGTGGTGTCCAAAACCAGCTTGCTCTGTTGTTTTCTCTAGGTGTGTCTTTCTCCCTTGTTACCAGGGAAGGACTGGGGCAGCTGAATATCCACTTGTATAGTGCTAGCAGCTCAGCGTGGAAATGTGATGATTGCACTTTCCATGTTATAAGCCGCTCTGTACCTATCACATTACGGCTGATGTCAGAACTGTTGTCAGATGGTACATTTTTGGAGGAGACCCTGATTCTCCAGTGCCTTTCCAAGATCTTGAATCAGTGCAAAACAGGAGTCAGATTCTGCCATTTAGATGTTTTACACACTTAATGTCAAAAGAGAAAGGCAAGCAGATGGTTTTAGCTGGATTTTAGGACAGCTGGATGAAGGCACAAACCACATTAGCACTACAAGCAAACTGACTTTCTCTGCACATGCCTCTGCCACCAGTGGAAGATCCTCTGTACAGACATAACTCCTGCACTTGTGAGGATGGACCTCACAAGGTTAGTTGGTAGTTTATGTGTCCCAGTTGTCTCCAGCCCCAGCATTGCCATGCTGTATGACCAAGACCCTGTAACACAAAGTGCAATAATGCAATAGTTCTCCCACAGCTTTTCAAAAATGGACTGGACTGGGAAGTTTAACTTGGGCTCCCGTTTTTGACAATGTGAAGCTTCTCCTGCTGCTGCTGCTGAAGATGTCAGGGTTATTGCGCTGTTTGCTCTTACACAGGGCCAGATAAGCTTGAGTCCTGCTGGAGGGAGGGGACATGGACGTGGAAGTCATTTTGCTCCCTGCCCATTCCTGCCACCCAGGCCCTGGGTGAGTGGGACACCCAACAACCTCCCCCCAGGATATAGAACTGAAAGGACCCTTCTTCCCCTCAGGACTGTTTGCTGCAGCAACCTCTATCGAAATTAATGATTCTATTACAAAACACCTGTTTTGAGATCAATGCGGTCACAGCCCAAAGGGACATCTGACAAAGCAGCTATGCCAGGCTGAACCTGTGAGGCAAATGCATTGGCAGGGGAGAGGCTGCTGCCCTGAAAGTGAGGGATGAGCTCTAAGGTTTTGCTATAAGGGGGTGGAGACTGGAGCCAGGTCACATAAATGCTCCAGGAGAGATTGAAAGAAGTTAAAAACACAGCTAGCTGTGCACTGGGACTAGCCTGAATCCAGAGGCATGTTATATTTAAAATTCATTGGAACACACTCACGCTTATGCAAATGAATTTAAAAATTCAGTGGCTGTGGAAGTACTGGCTGCTACAGTACAAGAGCTTTGCGATTAAGTATACAAACAGTAAGGGATTACTTCAACTTTGTTAATTTCTGCCTTTCTTTAGGGTTAAAATATGATGAAAATATAATGGAAATAGTCCTTATTTTCAACATGGTAATAGGCTTTCATTTAAGGAACTATTATTCTGTGTTCTCTGTCTCATGCCAGTATAACCTTCTTCCTCAAGCAAATTAAGGACATATGACGTGCATTATGTTTGACTCATAATTAGCCAAAAAGTTGCCATCAATAATTTGATGTTCCATTGATGCCTACAGCAGTATGTACTCACGTGCTCTCTATATACAATATTTTCAGTTATAAACTTAATAAGGGAATAAAGGGTGCACTTACAAAATTGGCTGAAAAAGATTGCCTGGTTTTTGGAGGACAGGATAAGAAAAAAGGAACTCCTTTCTAGACTGGGAAAAGCACTGAAAAATGAACAAATGACGTTTAATAAAGACAGACGTAATACACTATAGTTATGAAGCAGAGGTCAGTGTAAAATGCAAAATGGGTAGGCAGTGGTCCTGCTACAAGACATGAGGGTTGTAGTGGAGCCAACAGTGCAAAGTAGTTGCAAAAATAGTAAACGTCATGCCATCAAACATTAGCAGGACTATCATGTGAAAGTCATGGGAGGTATTTGTTTGGGTGAGGCTTCTCAGCTGGAGTGAATTTTCTACGCTTGGACTCTGCACTTAGAGTTGTAAACAAATAAAAGAAAGTCCAAAGAAGCTTAGAGATAATAACAAGAGAAAATGCAGCTTGTGAGGAGCTGGATTTACTCTGACTCAGAAACAGAGGTCTGAAAAAGGACATACTAGCTATATCTGGAAAAAAAAACAAGGATAAATTGCTTGCAAAATTCAGTAGGAGTTGGATAAAATGTGATTAAATTAACTAAAGGTCAGCACAGTTAGATAGGAGAAGAACTTCTCTAATTGCAGAGGTAGTTAGCGTCTTGGATCTTGCTTAGGATCACTGTGGCAACCATGCCTTCCCTATCTCTATGTCCCTGTATCTCTACAAATACTGTCTGGGATGCTGTGATTATGCTTGATATGGCTTTAATGCATGGGAATGTAACTGGAGCTCTTACCAGCTCCACTTTTCTGTGATTTTATGTCAGTTGAACTGTTACAGTGCAAAACCTCCTCTGTCATGTGACCCAGAACACTTCATTTACTAAATCTTTTGTTTAAAAAGTTTCTTTCCTGCATATATTGCAATGATTTTTTTTTTTTAGCCATAGCAATGATAATCTATAGGATGAAGGTAACACCTTTTTCCCATCACTCTCCAAAATTCTTACAATCCTGAAGTTATTACTGGCCTTATTCATAAAGCAGAGGACAGAGGCACAGGGAGGTTATGGGATGGCTGAATGTTTGTAAAGTATGCTGGTAGCAAAAATGGGCACATAACCCAGGAGACATGTCTGCCAGGCCTTTCCCTATCTGCCAGATCACATTATTTATCCAACAAATTATGCTGCTGGAGATTGAATACCAAATTTGCAGCTCTGACACAGCTTCTTTTTTCTTATAACATGAGGAAACCGTAATTCTCTGAATGCAGAGGAAGTCCTGGGTGGTGAAGGTCCAAGGTAAAATCCATTCCACAATTCTCTCACAGAATGCGGGTTAATACAACCTGAGAATTGGGGCCACGATGTTAAAACTTAATTACCTATTTTTCCTCTGGTGAAAACCATGTTGTTCTGATTGTGAAACTGTCTGTGGTTTGATTTAGTAAAGTAAAATACTTGATGTCAACAGAAACTAATATTGTCTAATTAATTAAACCACCTCATGATGCAATATGTAATACAATATCTGTTCTCACAGTATTATGTTTTCACAGAGCTGTCACTCGCTGTAAAGGTTACTACCTTTTTTTTCTTTTCAGTACAAAAGCTAACTGTAAAATTTGAAACCATCCTGGGAAATTGCTTGGTTACCAAAGAACATATGAGTCTGTTTTTCAATTTTCAGTGCTTTCTGATCTTCTTATAAAGAGATTTTTGTCAGCTCCCCTCACTTAGAAGTGTAGAACCAGGTCCTCCAGGGTTGCGGTTTATTTTGCAGCTTTCTCACAACCCTTGTAATTGCAGATGTAGATTTAAGATAGAGTGTCAGTTCTTTTGCAAGAGTCTGTTACAATTTGTAGATTCCAGTGTTGTTCAGTTTGCTGTTTTATAAAGAATGCTGTGTATTCAAGAGCAAATTGGGTGAATGCCATGAAAGCGCTGCCTTTTCAACATGTTCTTGCTATCTGTGTTTTTTACAGAGTGCTGTGTAAACAGCTATGTCACATTTTACAAATAAGCAAGGAGGAAATAGCTTGACTACCTTGATTAATTATTGTTGTTTTGTTGTGACTATCAGTGTTTGTGTTGGAAAAGCACCTGAAAGTCATATGAAGAGATGAATGCTTCATCATGCCAGATATTCTTCACATATCCAAAAGCTTAGTTTGTGCTCCAGTGTCCTTACTGTGTCATTTTTCCTTCCTTCTATCTTCTCCTTCTTCCCTTCTTTCTGTACCAATTGCAAGAAACCTGTGCTCGACAAAATTAAAAAATAACCATACACTACAGTACAGACAAAGCAATTGCAGAAATTTCGAAGAAGAATTTCTTCAGTCTTCTAGTTGCAATTAGACGCTCAGTGCTTCAGGAAAAATGTCTGTAAGAGAAGACAGTACTCCAGCATGCTATTGAGCAACCTGATAGTACCTGCCTGCACCTGGGACCCTGCCTTCCCAGAATTGTCAGAGCAGACAGCAACAGATAAACCTGAACGACTTATTCAGGATAAACAGATTCTGCAATGGCCACACAGCTGTGTTCACATCTCTTACTGGTGGCAACCAGCTAAACATGGATCAATATAAGATGGAGGGAAAGAGTAGAGTAAGTATCAGCACCATTCAGACAGATTTGACAACTTTCAGTGTGTTTATGGCAGCAGGAGACAGTTGTGCCGAGCAGGGATGGCATGAACGTGTACTGGGGTGTGCATGGCAGGCGTGTGTGTTTGACAGCCATGAACATACCCACAGCAGAAGAACTTTAGCACTGGGCATAAATATGACTAAGAAACAAGTGACACATTTGCGTACTGTTTAACTGTGGTTGAATAATATCCAAAGTTTGTCACTCAAATTGTTTGAGTAATAATTTTTCATGTTATAGATCCAGCTCTATAAATTAGTCAAAGAGCATTTGTTCAATAATTTAAATCCCTCAGTGTTTCAGGGAATCACTGGTTAAATTATTGATAGTTATTTCTACTTTATTCACTCAGCCTTAATAAAGCACCTGAAGTGTTGGTCTGACTGACTTTGCTCCCACTGGATTGTAGCACTGTACTTACGATACATGTCTAAGCCCCATTTGATGTACCTTTTTGATGGTATTTGGTCCACAACATACCCACTGTTGGCCCTGTTGCCAAGTGCACTGACTTCTTAGACTTCCCCTTCCCTGGTTTGTAATTAGCGCCTTATCAACAACGCTGTTGTTTTCCTGTTGTAAAATTCACGAAATTTTACACATGACCTAAATATTAGCAAGAACTAAATGTGATAAGTGTGAAATTACCCATGGTTTGCATAGAGCCTGATCACAATGAGACAGTCTAATCACAGGCCAATTTCAAGTGTGAAACTGCCTGCCACTATGTAAATCAGCTTAATTTATTTATCTAGGTGAAAGGATGTGTCCCTGTACTTTCAATAGGCTTCTGTCTGCATTTATCCAGACGTCTTTTTCCTTCAGAACACCCATCACTTCCCAAGTACTGCAGCCCCTGCCTTGGGAGAAGCTGAGTTCTGGTTTGCTCAGAGGATGCTGTGAAGGAGAGAAGGACATGGGCTGCGGCAGGGTGCCATGCCCGGGGACAGGGTGGCCTCACCAAGGGTGCTGCTAGGTCAGGGCACAGCAAGGGCACATGCTGGGGCCAAGGTGCCAGAGGACATCCCAGGTCCAGCTGTGCCTGGGCACACACATCCTGGCAGACGTGCTCCTGCTGGCCCTGCTGCTGGATGCAGGAGGGTGGGTTTGCTTGGAGAGAGGATGCAAGGGCGCGACCCCGAGGGTAAAAGAGATGATTTTATCAGTCTCACAGAGGCAGGTCTCACTCCCTCCTCCATGTAGGGCGGGCTCTTGTACAATCTCCCTTTCAGCAGAGGCACCAGGCAGGCAGTGGTTTCACTCTGTGTGCCTCCTCTCAGCAGCAGTAGCCAGCTGCATCTGTTTTTCTGCTGCTGAGCAGCTGCAGGAGGACGTGGTCACAGTTTCCATCACTGTCTGATCTCTTGCAGTTTCTGTAAGCCACCGGGAAGGAACGAGAACAGGAAATATTTTCTTGAGAGCAAGGTGCATTTTAGCAGCAGAACTGAAACCGCCAATGTCAAGTCTGAAAAACAGATGGCTGATAAAAGTAAAATATAGTTCATTCAGGAAGCACATAAATTGATGCAGCATGTTAATATTTCGCTGGCTGCACTATTTCTAATATAGTAAGGCCACCCCTTTCCTCCAGAGCATAAGCTTAGCTGCAGCTCATGTAAACCCTGCAAGGGTCAGGTTGTTCCTCTCAGCCTCTTCATCTGTAATCTGTAGGCACCTTGGGAGGCCGAGGGTTGGCCAGCACTGGTAAAGGAAGGGCTGAATATTCTAAGGAAAACTGGTTTTGACACAGGGAGCCAGCAGTTAGAATGGGACTTCTCTGGCCTGATCCCATCACTGATGGGAGAAATTGCATTAAAATCAGTGAGACCGTCTGGCTGCTTGCATGGCCCAGAGAAAGGATGGCCCAGGGTGCCCTGGAGCAAGGTGTGCCCTTGGGCTTCTTGCCTCAGCACCCCATGGGATGGTAGCTCAGGATGGCGGGGCGGGGGGATCATCCAGTCTTACCAGCAGGCTCGCATCACCGAACAAGGGAGATGAATCTCCTCTCAAAGTCAACCCTGAAGCTGACCTTACTGCAGAGTACCCATCTAAATTGTGACTCCCTCATCTCGAAGCTTTTACATAGGGACTAGCCTTTCAGATTTTCCCAGCAAAAACTTGCCCAATTTTTGACAAAACAGTTCTTTAAAAAGTGGTTTGTTTTCCAGTTGGAGGAAATTTTCTTTTAAGGGAAATATCACTTCCCGATTTGTTCTGCTAAGCAGCAGAGATGTGCAGAGCACAGCAGAGATCTGCAGAGCAGGAGCGTGGTCAGCAGCTTCCTGCAGTGAAGTCAGAGCACCAATAGTTCGAATGTGGGAACTAGGCCAGGAAGCCAAAAGTACATTCCCATGTCCATGTGAAAAATCCTCATAACAGGACTCATTAAAAGCCATCTACAGGGAATCACAAATTTGATGAGGCTTCTGTACTTAGGAGTTGCATGGGTATAAAATGTCTTGGATTTAAAGGATGAGTAATAATACAAATTTCTGCAAGTAACTGCAAGTTCAAATTCCTCAGCAATCTCTGAGCAGTTGGAGCCTGCTCTGAACGTGCCTTGCTCAGGATGATGAAACCAAGGAGCCTTACAGCAAACTTGACTCAATTTAAAAAAAAAAAAAAAAAAAAAAAAAAAAAAAGTACAAAAGTACTTTTCTTCAGAACAGTAGATGTGAGCAAATGCCACGTTGTTTGGATCTGCTTTTAGACACGAGACTTTCCAAAGCCGGGGAGGACCGTGGCCCCTTGGGGCTCACTGCTGACAAACGCGCTCCGAGGTCTGCACTGAGGTTTGGCTCTCAGGCACCCGGGCGCGGGCGGTGCACAGCGGCAGGGGCTGGCGCTCCGCGCTGCACCTCTCTGCAGGGCGACAGCTCCTGCCCCCCCGCCTGCTTCTCGGGGCTTGTTTGGTTTGGTTTTGCTAAGCACTGCTGCTTTCGGTTCCTCTACAATAGCGGAGCTTGTGTACAGAAAGGTCAACTTCAGGTCAAGCCAGGATCTTTTATCTTTTTTTTCAAACCTGGTATGCAGACAAGCCTTATCCTGCAGAGATAAAGCAAATTTGGGGATTTTGAAAAAGATGCTGGAAAATGTTAGAAATAGTTATTGGACCATAGATTTTGGATCCCTTCTTTTTATGTGAACATCATTAATGTGTTTTAAACGTGGACTAAATTCCCAGCATCTCCGAAAAGAACACAATAACATACCACATCTGGATCAGAGTGGGTTTAAAAAAAGCATTATTAAAATGAGCTGACAGGATTAACCACTGTAACTGAAGAAAATAAAATCCACATTTTCCCACTGAATGCGAGCTGCACTTTTACCATATAGGGCAGTATGAGTCTTTCTTTTCAGCTGCTAGCAAGAATCGATCTAAATATTTCTTTTCCTGATTTTAACTTCAACGCTAATCAGTGTAATCATCTCCTGTGACGACCCAGAGAGCTCCATGGTGGTGATGGTTGTTTTGCTGAACAGTTCCCTGAGAAATAGATTTTGGCCAGAGGCAATGTCATGTGTCGTCCCCCCTCCTGTGTCTTGTCGTGTATCTAAAGTCTGTGCCCAAGGGCAACTTCTTTCTCCCTGGGTATCTGGGTATTACTCTGTGTCTTTCATGCTGGGCAAAAGGTATTAAACAATTCTGACTTTGCTGCTACTGAGGGGTAGCAATAGCACAGAGGATTTATTTCAGCTGCCTGCGTGCTGTCTGGGGAGCTCTCGGTCAGCCTGCTCAAGTGTTAGGGAAACCTCTGTAGACTCAATCCCATTGTGTTGGACACCATGCAAGCACACAATCAGAAAGGGTGCTTGTCATGAGGATATTTGGTTCTGCAAAGGAAATACAGGCAGGAGCTAAAGCACGGTCAGATGGGTGCTGATTTAAGTGAATTTACCCCAAAGGGCGAGTCTCAGAACGGCAATCCCAGATGGCGTCGGGTTTGCTGGGCTATGTTAGGCTGCTGTAAGGCCAGTGCCCTGGGAGGGTGGAGTGGGAGGTTAAGACAGAGACCTTGAATACAGAAAGGCTGCTTCCAGCAGGGCACCCAGTTTGACGTCAGTCTTACTGTGCCCAAGCTCAACAGCTGAGAGGAGGTTCTCCCTGAACAAGGGACATACCTGAGAGGTGAGTTGTGACACTAGCCCAAGCCCACAAGTCCCTCTCCAGGCTCCCTCTGGCCCTCTGGTCCCACCAGCCTCATACCTCCGTCTCCTGGTGGGGTTTATTGTGGGAGGGCGAAATCTTGGGGGGAGCCCCACCGCCTGCCCCACTCTTCCTGGCAGCTCAGCTTGCAGATGGCAAAGCAACTGTGCTGCAGCCCAGGCCCACCATGGCAAAACAAAGGGACACTCTTTCAGCTGCAGGAGGGGACATTGTTGTGCTCTGGGAAAGGAGCCACCAGAGAACCTGCAAGGACTCTTGTTTCAGCAGCAGAAAATAAGGTAAATTATTTCACTGATGCACCACCATGCTTTATTTTTTCCCGGTTATTATTGAATTTTAAAATGCCCTGCCTTGCTGGGGTTAAGCTTTCGTGGAAGGTATCTTTTGTTGTGAGAACTGGAAGCAGCCTGCACTGGCACCCAGTGAAGGAGAGGAGTCAGTTGTGGGCTTCCGTGGGAGCAGGGCTGAACCTTATGGCCACAGCCCATTTGTGCATTTTCTCTTCACTTGCACAAACCTGGGGGAGATATGACCAGTCCTGGGGGTCCCTGTTGAATGCATGGGTATTTTGAGGGCCATAAAGGACCCCTGATATGACAGGATCAGGCCCTACAGCCGCAAAGGCAGGTGACTAAGTATAGAGAAGTTTGCATGGCTAAAAGAGGAGAGAGAGCAAAGGGGATTCTGCCAGCGTGATGCCAGCAGTTGTGCAATTTGAGTGAAGGTAGAGACAGAGGGAAGGTGGCTCCCTGATCACGATGACTAACTCCTCTCTTTCTGCAGCTGGACTTATAGGAGACAAGGTACCCATAGCTCATCTTCTTTTGAAGACAGCAGTGAAACATCCCCTTGCTGCACAGACAAAATCGCAACTTGTGTGTCAGATCCGTCTTACCCGTTGGGCACAGTCAATGGGATACTGTCAGAGGAAGGAAGTAAGGGCTGAATGCGAATATCATACAGCCACTCCAGCTGTGCAGTCTCCCTGGCCAGCCTCACCACAGTGGACAAGTTCTGAGTCATGGGCAGGTCCAGCCGGCCCCAGGCAGAGCCTGGCAGGCCCCAGCATTTAACTGCAAAGTAGAGAAGGCAGCTGTCTGCACTGCCAAGCAGGACACGGCACCTTTGTTCCCTACTCACGACCTCCTCAGCCTCCAACAATGTGGAGGGTTTTCTGGGGAATGAAAATGGCAAGGTGCTACACATTTACCCCCGCCCCAACTTGCCCCTGCCCTTTTTGCTCCCTGCAGATCCTGTGCACTCTTTCATTGGGGTAGTATTTGGCTCCTGCAATAAGCATGAGCACATCCATGGAAGTGCAGTGAGTCAAACCCGCTATTCATCTTCTTTTGTAATCACTCTGATTTTCTGGATCTCCAGCATGTCTGAGCACCTGCTTATACACTGCCAGAATTTGGCATGGGAGTGTAAAATGATGGATCCTTTCTGTATCTCTGGGTTTCTTTACAAAGTGCAGGGAACCTGAGCAAAATGAGATCATTCGGCCAGAGACTGTGAGAGACAGCTGAAATAAAGATATACACCTGCACCAGGCAGTTCAGCAGCAAATAATGAATAATTACTTCTCTGCCTGCTGATTATCTGCTGCTAGCATGATGCCCAAGAGGGACAAGGGAAGTATTTCCTTCTGCAGGTTGTTGGTAGCCTCTGCAGACTGCAGATAATGTACAAAGCAAAGAAAAATGTTGCTGTCCTAGACATCAAGAAAGTTTCCCTTGGATCAGCCGTTTTTGTGAAAGCACTCTGACGCCTTTGACTTGCTAAGTTGCAGGCACCAACAAACCTGTATAGTAGGTTTGCAATGTAAAACATTGGAAAAAACATGTTCCATGAGCCGAAAGTCTAGTTGTCCGTGGTGCAACTCGACTGAATTAAGTAGAGCTACATGGGGAGAGGGTGGAGGATGAGAATTTCATCAGTCTGAGAGATCTCTTTGAATTGCTCACATTTTCATCACAGAAAAAAGGAACATCTGGACATATTATGCAAGGGCCACATTCTGCTTTAAGTTGTGTGGAGGCAAACTCAGAGTTGTCCCAATGGGACAATTCAAAATTTACCCCAGGATAAACAAGAGCAGGATCTGTTGCCATATTTTTGGCTTTACTTCTTTTTTCTGTGTACTTAACCTGTTTGTGTCCAGCTCACGCTCATTTTCTGAATTTTCCTTTTCCTGAATAAGACACAGGAGAAGGAGGGAAAGTCTAAGAAAATCTAAGTTTTTCATTCAAGTGAGTTTTTCATTGTTCTTAGCATTCTCCAAAAACTTCTGTTGTGTATCATTCTTTCTATCATCTTTTCTCCCTTTGGCAACCTGTAAATTACTACAGCTATGTTCTTCCCTATCTACATTACTTATTCTTCTTTACTTTTCACTTCCAGAAAAGAGGAGTCAAGAACTGAGAGTTTTGTTGTTGTTTTTCTTTTCCCACTGTTTCCAAAGTCCTCAGCTAAGAAAACAAAACAAGGCAACTCACTCAGGGCCATGCTGGGAATTGTACTTTTCAGCTGCCTCCACTGTATGCCTCTGACACTCTTCAGACTATGAAGAGTTTAGGGAACAGGAAGAGGCTGTCAAACGCACCAGTCTTGTGTTTCTTTGATTTATCTCTGACTCCTCTTCTTACTCTCTGACTACACCTTCAATTCTGTCTTCTTTTGGCCAGAGCCAAATCTGAAGTTGCAATTCTTCGAGAGTAATGAGTGATGTCAGATGCCCGAGTGAGACTCACATGCAGGCCATGATTTTTGGGGATTCACTCTGAACAGCTGAGGAAGTTCAAGCTCCTTCAGCAGGGCAGCTCAAACATTTTGTGAAACCAGGGCCTCAGTGTAATCATCCCCAAAGGAAGGTACCAAAAAGCCCTATGTGCAGCTTTGTTTCCACAGATGCTTGGCAGTCAGAGCCAGCCTTGCTCCAACCCAGGTGCTGCCCACGGGTGCAGCCTTCTGTGTTTTGCTGTGTTACAGAGGGGCTCACATTGCACCCTCTCTGCTTTTCCTACTTGCACGACTAACACAAGTCCCCTAACACCTTTTTTTCTGATGCTTATAATTATAACGAGGAAAAGGGGATATTTGCTGCAGCAGTCCCTAGAAAAAGTCCGCAAAGAATACAGACAGCAACCTTTCCTGCTTTGCCTTTCCTCCAGCTTTCTGTACTGCTTTCCCAGGAGGCACCTGGGAGATTGTAATGTATTGTGCTTGATGCCACTTCAAGTCTAAGATAATTGGCTTTGTTCCTGAGAAAGAAATGTTCTTGCCTTGGTAGACATGAAAAAGCATCTCCATGCAGACATTTCCTGATACTTCTCTTTGCCAAAATCAGAACAGTGAAGCAGGAGTTGATGCTCGAATAGCCTTGGCATAAGGACAGGCTGATGCATGTAATGCATATCATTAAAAATAGTTAGCACAAAGAAATGGTTGTTATTTTGCTTAAGTCGAGCTGGACTCAGTAGCTAATTAAGTACAGCCTTTTTCCATGGTTATATGCAGTTTTCAAATTCCTATAACACAAACTGTTTTAGAGGATAAGTTAAATACAGAATGCATTGAGTTTGGTAGAGAAAGTTTAAAGGTCTGCATTTTCCCACCAAAGCTATTTGATATCAGCTACAAAGTGGGGGTGTGTGTGTGTGGAAGGGTTATGACCTCTTTTATTTTTACAACCATTGCCATGATTTCATAATACTGGCAGCAGTCACTTCAAGCGAGGGACTAGACTTTATTACTATAATTGTATGCTAGTATGTGGGCATAAAACAGAAAAACTTTTCTGTAGATAAATGCCAGTAGCAAAACCCTTTTGTCCAACAAATAGTGCTTTAGCAGTGTTATGAATATTATATTAACCTCAATAAGAGCTATGCCAGAAATATCTACTGTACATGGTGCAAGTTCTGTGTTCTTACAGTAGCTTTGTCTAAGAAATTGATATACTCAGCGCTGAGAGCATGCAATGCCTTTCCTTTGCAAAGCATGTCAGAGATGTTCACCCATTAATCGTAACGTCCCATTGTGGGAGGTAGTAATGCCATTTTAAACAGGGGGGGAAACTGAGGCAGGGAGGGTACAGTTAAAAATGGTGAATACAAATTTGGGTGCCCCCACCGTGGTGCTCTGAGTATGTCCACATAGTGTGGTGCAGGTGTGACACAGGGTGAGCCATAGGGCTCCAGTCAGGCCAACACCCGCGAGGATACTTTGCCATTTGAGTTTCCAGGGGGGCACGGAAGGGAAGGATGAATCCTGCAGGAGAGATGAGGCACCAAGCCCCAACCCTGCTGCACCTGGACAAATCCCCTGTGCTGGCAGGGCAGGGCATTGTCCTCAGATCCCACCCATGTGGGAGCTCCATCAGCAAAGACGAAGGAGGGGATAAGGAATCAAAGAAGACAAGAGGGTTTTGTCGAGGTCCTTCACTCTTCAAATCTACTCCTAAGGCTTTCAGCCCAGCTATGACAGCTGCTGAGACAGTAGCCTGCCAGCCTTCTGAGCCTGACTTGCCTGAAGCCTGGGCTTCAGGTGATGCGTGAGAATAAAATGCAGCCTGGGTAGTTGACAGTCTGGGTTGGGAGGCCAGTGCCCAGACAGGATGGCCCCTCTGGCAAAAAGACAGCTGGAAGTGGTGGGGGCAGCTGCTCTCTAAAGATGAGACAACTACAGGACTGACATTTTTAGCCTAAGGAAGAGGTGACTTTACCATCAGAAGTGATCTTGTATTTCCTTTCCTGAAATTGAACCGCTCTCGGGCAGGGCAGGGCTGACTGCCTGTGGGGCAGGAGCCTCAGCCAGGGGCTTCTCACCTCTGCAAGGGCTGAGCAAGACTCGCCAGCAGCTTAGCTAACAGAATTATATGTCTAATAAAAGGGACATAGAAAACCACAAACTATTGACCTTGATTTATTTTCACATTTATTTCCCTGTCTTTGTTTTCAGGTAAGCTGATGGAGGGATACAAATTAGTATATCCGTCTCTGCGGACATTCAGTGTTTTTCTCCACCATCTATTGTTGCAATTGTATTAAATTTTCCATCAGGAAAGAAAAATGACCAATTATATAAATACCACATTACATTGGAAAAGTAGATTGATTCAACTTTGTCTCAGTTATCATGTTAGCATGGAATTAGTAAAATTGCTTTTTGTGAATATTTCACAATGTCGTTTTGAGTACTTTTTCCTATTCGTTAGTGATCTGATTTTGACAGGTAAAATTATTTTCAGGTAGTTTCCTAATAGCATATGGAAGCAATGCTGAATCACAAGCTGTTATTATTAACCATTTGCTATCAGTCTTATAAACCTTGCAGTATCCAGTGTGTTCTGTATTTCTGCTTGACTGAAACTTTTATAAAGAGATAATGATATATAACAAATATGATGCTTTTTGTTGTGCATTTTCAGTATAACTGTCTGGTTTTGCTATGAGCCAAGATACAGAATTATATTCACAGATTTAAAAGATGTGAAATGTCATGAATAATGAATTATATGATCCTGTCACCCCAAATTGAACTCATTGTTTATAGCCATGTAAATATTCACAGAAGAAATCTAAATACAAGTGGATATTGCATATCTCTAATGACAAATGCTGACAACAACTCATATTTCAAAAATATTCATATGTGTAAACATGCATCAGTGGTCAGGCTTGCAATAACATAACTTTTTCAATGTTTGTAGACCAGGAACCACTAATAATTCCAATGAGTGTGAACACACATTTTAGCTAGCTAAAGATGGTGGAAAACAAGCACAACCACAGGGAACAGGGAGGTTTTAAATGGCAAAAGAGATCTGAGAGTAAAACTAGAGACTCATCCAAAGCAACGGATGTGATCTTGTGACTGCTGACCAAGGTTGGAGGCAGCCTGGGCTGCAGTAATCACACACTGGTGGAGTTCACAGTCCTGAGGGATATGGGCCAGGCAAAAAGTAAAGTCAGGACCTCGAGTTTTAGGAAAGCAAAATTCCAGTTCTTCAAGGAGTTGACCTAGTGGGACCACCTGGGAAACTGCCCTCGGGGATAAGGGCACGGAACAGGGCTGGCAGATCTTTAAGGACGCTTAGGGTTCTGCCCTATTTCTATTCTTCCAGTAAGCTTCAGTCTCCAGGACTAGTGTTGCAGCTGAGGAACAAACTCTTTTGTTTCCAAATTCTGCAAAGAAATATTTGTGTGTGAACTTTACAATTGTGTCCAGAATTTACCAGAAAAACCATAAAATTGTGCAGTAAAATTTGTCATAATATCATACTTTGCAGAAACTGTTTATTACTTGTCTATTTTTTCAGTTATGCAGAGAGGGGGAATCCAACATACCTCACGTGGGCCACTTATCTGTTCGGACGCGCTGGGTACCAAATGGGACCATTTACATTTGCAGCTGCTGGTCCATATGCTAAAATTAGACTAAATAAAAAATAGCAGCTGCATGGGTAGAAACAAATGAAAGCTGATTCACAGATGAGAGGCAGCTTGAGGAACTCAGGCATTGCAGCTAGATTTGACACAAAGGCTGGTCCAGTGTAAGAGCCTCATGCCTACAAAGACACAATGGCCCATAATGGTAAGCCAAAACTATGTTCTGCTAAACCCCCTTGCTGGGGAAATCCTTTCACTGCCCTGGACTTTTTTTTTTTTTTCTTTTTTTCTTTTTTTTTTTTTTTAATGTATGTTACAATGTCTCATTATGTAGGAACACACTTCCCTTTAACATGTCTCTCTTCTTCTATCCCCTCAGCCTCCCCCACAAACTTTCCTTGGACAACCACACTTATTGTGGCCAATGCCAAGAAAAGCCCACTCTCCGCTTGTGTCCAGTCCCATACTCCCTGCTAACTCCATGCCAAGACATTGACAGAGTGCAGGATCTTTCTGCATAGCCATGTCATGGGCTATTTTTTTTAATAGGATTCCCTTTTGAAATGCTAGTGCCGTGGAACTTCGTGACCTCTTCCACCAGCAGCTCCATCTTGCGTTAACCCATGCATTATATTCAGATAAAACAATATATTGTGGATTTTAAGACGCAGTCTGCTTTACGGAGAGGAGGGCGCAGAAGGGGTAGATTGCAGAGTCTACACTCCCCCAACAGTCAAACTGGACTTTCCTAGGGCAGAAAACATGAAAAATTCCAACTGATTTTCACAGGACATCTCAGCAAAATTCCTTCCAGCAGCATTTAATTAAAAATATGCATTCGTTTTATGAAGGCTTGTGGCTGGGACCCTCATGGCAATACAAGACAATAAGGGACATGCATGGTTTGTGGGTGGTGTGTTGCAGAGATCCCTGTGACTTAGCACAGTCAGTGAAGGCTTAGTGCCATCATGCCGAGCTCTGCATTCCCCATTACTCTTCTTTCCAGGCTGGTTTGTTAGCTCGGATTCCTCACAAGTGCCATGCTTCGGGCCCTGGGAGCAATCCCAGGTGCCCTTCAACACTCCTGAAGTGCAAAGCTGATCTTTCATCCCCAGGGAACAGAGAGGAAATGGCACAAACAGCAGCCTGGTGTCAAGTTTCCAGGCAGCTTTACTTCCACACTTGTGCAAAGTGGAAGGGAGACTTCACCAGCTTGCGAGGGTTCAGCTACTTTCTTCTCTCCAGGTCTTCTCTGCCTCCATTCACAGGCCCTACTAGAACATTGCCTGGCAGCCACATCACCTCTGCTAGGCTGCTTCAGCAGCAATCTCTCATCACCTGCCTGTGCAGGACTGTGCCAGCTACAGACCAACAAGGATCCAAGTGCTTCAGTCCCAATTCCTGCTTGGACCATAAGGATCAAAAAGTAAGGCAAAGGTTTTGCTCTGGCACATGTTACAGACAAGTTAACTTGCACTCAACCTCGAACAACTTCTGTGAGCAAGCCCATCCATTGATGGGGAAGAGCAGAGGTGTCCGTGTACCTCTGTGGAACTCCCCTGCAGGCCCGCTCCCTGCCCTGGGGGTAGTTTCCAGCAGAGACTTGTGGCTGCTTGGCAGGCACTCTGCCTCTGCAGCACTGCCGGGGCCCCAGCATAAGCTTGAAGCCTTAGAGGACAAATTGAGGGCTTTTCCTGGTAAGGGGCTCACCTCCATAACTGAGGTAGCAGCGCACAGACCCAGGCTGAATTCCTCCTTCACTCTTTTCAGCCTTATTTAATTTAATCCAAATCACCTAGCCATTACAGATTCACCCTCACTCTTCTATAAAATTTTTGAACTTAATCTTATTTTCAGCTCTTGGATTCAGATTCATCCTTCTGGACAGGACAATGTTTCCCTGCCCTGCACACTCTGGTGCTTGGGGCACTCTTTGGGAAAATGGGAAACAGACAGTAAACTTCCTCAGGTTGAAGATGGAGCTGAATCTGTGTCTCCTATTTAGGGAACTATTAAATTAGAGAAGAAACAGCTACCAGCTGCACACAGAAGGGACTGCTCAACGTGCGCCAGATCTGGACGCCTGAAGGAGCAGAGTTTGATATACCTTGGGAGTGCTCAGTCAAACAGCAGAGGCAATTGTACTTAAGAACAAGGACTTTTTGAATTGTAATTTTTTTTCCAAGGCATCACAATTCCTTTAGGTGAGTCCTTCCTTTAGGTGAGTCCTTCCCTTACTGAGACTTAAGTACCCTGCTTAATGGTAGATGAACTTGAATGCCATAGCAGCAGACAGAGGGGTGGGCCTGAAAGCTCTTACCCTGGGACAGCTGTAAACCATGCTGCAAACCTGTTTGGTAGCCCTCATGTGAATGGGGCCTTTGTTAGCAACTGATGAGTGGGATGTTCAGAGAACTTGGGAAAGTATGCTTGGCAAGTAAACTCACCTAACTAATAATAAAAACGGTCTTCAAATTTGCCAGGCTTCTTTGCCCAAGGCAAGCACAATTAAAGTCAATGAATTGTTTAATGTGAGGAAATAACAAGAGAGGGAAGAAAAAAAGCATACTGTTCCCTGATGCTGTTTTGGAATTTCTCCTGTGTAGATCCTCCTTTTGGGTTGATGATAAAAGCCTTTGGCATGCATCCTGCAGAGAAATTAAGAAGCATAACAGAGATATGTGAGACTGTTGAGACCTACATTCTATCTTAGCATGGGGATGGACTCTCTGATCTAAGGTATTTTTCATCTCTAGCTGGGATGATCCTCTATTTGGCAGGCACATGTTTGATTTTGGATGTTTTAACAAGCCAGAATGCTTTCATGGGAGCACTCCCAATGACATGTAGAGCTGTTTCAAATATGCTGGCAAACTGCAATCCTCCTCCACAGGATGCCCAGAGCAGGCACTTATTATGGGATGGGTGTAGCACATACCTGCCTCTGGTGGGAAAGAGCCTGAGAATGGCATCTCCACAGATCCAAGCAATGCACTTTCCCCCACGAAAAACCAGGAGGGAGAAAACATTTTTAACACTCAAGAAGAAACATAACCACTGCAGGTATGGCAGGATCTTGATTTAGAAACACTTCTTCTGACCTGGACAACATTTCCACCATTTTTCCATCACTTTTCACCTCTCGCTTTAATGCAGAGCAGCCCAAGCATTTTTAAGAGGCAGACATATACCAAGAGCTTGCAGATTAAAGCAAGCACTAAATTTGTCAAATAAATATGGTGCTAATCCTGTGCTTTGGGGAGACTTCTTTAATTCTTTGAGTTCTGCTTCTTAACTGACTCCATACATAATCTGCTATGGATTTTGTGTCTTTTCCTAGATAATGTATCGGGAATCTTTGCTTGAATGAGAAGAACAAATTTCTAGGTGGTAGTTTCTGTTACTCTGCAGTTCCTAGTTAACTACCAACAGATTTTTCTTTTTTCTAATGGCAAAGAAATAGATGAAGAAGAGAAATTGTTAGCTATGCCTAACTTGCACTTCTGTATTGTGGTAAAAGGATCACAAAGTTGAAGTTTCCTTATTCTTTCCTGATTCTATAAGCTGTTCATTGCGATTTGGCAAGAATGGTCTTTTCTCCAAAGCATAAGGTTGTACTGCCATGCCAGACCACTACAGCGTGGAGCAAGGACACACTGCTTCATGGTGGAACAAGCCAGGTGGTTCCTCTGCTGCTGGTTGTTTCTGAGACAAAAGATCTCAGCATCACTTTGTTCTGGGCGGTGCTAAAGGTGGAAAAGTACAAGGTGCAATCAAACACTGCATTGGCCAGAGCCTTGAGGTATGGCTGTCACACAGCTGAGCATGCCAAAAGCTACCACAGGTTTCCGGGCTCTTGGGTTAGCTTTGCCAGAACATCACATTTTAAACCAAAGAAAGATGGTCTTTAAATGAGAAAACTCAGAGCTGCTGTATGAGACAGATTAAAACACATCTTCACTCTTTGCAGAATCAAGCCCCACTTCAGGTGAGGCAATTTTCAGTGGTTTCCTGGGCTACAGCAAAGTCCACACTGTCTTCTCCCAGTCCCTAGAAAAGACAGCTTTTCTCCACCATCTTAAAGGCTCAGGTGTGTGTCCACTGAACCAAAGCCTCTGCTCTCCAAGTCCTTCCATGACTACTGTCACAGTTTCTCTGATCTGTCCCATCATGCCTCCCAGGTCCACCCCATCTCCATGTGCCCAGAAGCTGGCCAGGATGGCAGCACCTCACATTAGGCCCAATGTCAGCCCCCCTTTCCTCCCAGGCATGGTGAACAAAGAAAAAAGCCTCTCTGCCACGTAGGAGGATATGGCATGCTGCAGCTGGCAGCTTTACCCACCCCAGGGTGGCCAAGAGCAAGGCTGAAGCCTAGGTCCTGTAGCCCCTGGAAGCCTGGGGCTGTGGTTCGCACTCCCACTGTACAATGCAGTGGCAAGCCTGGTCCAGAAGTCACTCCCCTCTCCCCCTCTCCCTTCTGCTACACTGGGAGGATGGCTGCTGCCAGAACATTCCAGGAAAGCTGCAGCTAGTGCCTCCATGTACGAGGCAGGCTGCAAGCTCCTCAGCTCCGTGATCTCCACCAATAATTCATTCACAGGAGAGGATGGAAGAGCTGGGCAGCTAACAGTGCTCTCAGGGCTGCTCAATGGCACCACTGTCTCTCAGCTCTCCGATGATTGCTGTGCATGTGAGGAGGGTCATACGACACCCAGTGAAGATACTCGAGTAGGGCTGGCTGTCTGTGTCCTAAGCTCAAGGCAGGCTCAGCCCAGGTTGTCAGGTTTGCTTAGAATGAAGGAAATCACATTTCTTCCTGCCTTCCGCTCCTGCCCCTTACTTCAATAGCCTCTTCTGTGGCTTAAGAAAGAGGCCCAGATGGCAAACAGCCCCCAGCTGTGCTGCCTGGAGAAGAGTGTAAGGAAACACTGAGTCTCACATGACAGCAGTAGCTCACAGACCTGTCGGAGCTTGTGGAGAGCAGGACTCCTTTAATCACCCTTTCCCAAGACAAACTGCATACTTTCCTCTGTTTTCACTGTTTGTGTCCCCCTTTTTTCCCCTCCAATTTGATGCAACTAATGCAGCTCTGGTCCTAAGTGCTATGCAAGTCTTCCCACTCTCACAGACTCCATTTGCACAGAGGTGATACCATCAGGCATTTTCCCTTTCCCATCATATTTCCAGACATTTTCTAGACCATCTGACTATCAATTTGAGCCTAAATATTTAGCCCTCAAAATCAGTTGAAACCCCATTTCATGTGGATACGTCTTAACTCAGATTTTGACTTCTCTCCACTTCAGGTGAACTATTCACACAAGTCAAGGTGTGGGAGATCCGCCCTGATCCTTCCCCATTCTTTTCTGCTTCTGGCACATGTATAGGTAAATATAATGTCCAGTTCATAGTCTAAAGCTAGTACCTCTTTCTTTTCTCTGCTCTCAGTCTTCCAAAAGTTTTCTTTAGAAGCAGAGCAGGAAGAAGCAAAGGGCTTACAGAGTAAGTGCTGGCGGTGTGTTGGGGGTGCCCTGAGCAGGAGCCATGGTTGTGGAGTAGCTCGGCAGATCTGAGTGAATGAACTAAATCTTCTTCCAGGCCTCTACCATTGGGGTGGTGAAAGGGAAAAGATGAAAGTGTAACAACATCATTTTACCACTTTGTGATGTACAAAGGTCTTCTTGCCATGGAGAGAATCAAGAGCAAGGTGGGATAAGACAGAAATCTGTGAGTTAGGCATTGAACTGAGAGTATGGTCTTGGACAGGTTTTGGGGTTGTATTATTTTTTCATAAGGAGAGATGGGTTATAATATGCACTAGGTTTGATTTTGTTTCAGGGTAGCAGGATCAGTGCTTAAGGGCAGGACAGGTGTGGGTACCTCCCATCGAAGCGCAGCTCTCCTTTCTTTGCCTCCCATGATCATGGCCCAGGAGCTTGGCAATGGTGCAAAGGCAGGATGTGTGCATGGGCAAGCTGAGGCATTGCTCAAAGGGGACAGAGCTAAGATGCTTAGCATGTGTCCTGGTTTTCAGAAGTTTTAAGTTTTGCTGAGCTCGGTACCATGAAGTGTGCAATTTTGGCACTGCATCAATGCATATCTTTGCCAGTAAATTTCTTAGCAATTAAAAGAAGCAGTTTTCTCCTTAATATGCATTTAGGCAGCTGTCATTACTCCCAGGTTGTGCATGTGGCCTCGTTGTAGGTAAAGGACCCAATGAAATTCTGTGGACATCTTTCAGTTTTGCTTTCTTCTTTACAGGACTGAAATAAATTATATTTACAGGGCATCGCTGCTGGCAGAGCAGAAGAAGTCATTAGCAGGATTTATAACCAAAAACCCTTGACAGCTCCATTCTTGCTGGTCACAGTATCTGTCATACAATGGTAAGACACAGCTCTCTCCCTCTTACCAGTCCTGCCCCTACCGCATCTTGCAACATGTATCCACTATCATAATTTTCATCCTAACTCCTCTGTAAGCCATTAACTTTCTAGAGGCCACAATACACACGAAACTGCTTGCTTGCTTGCTTTTGCTTATATGTGTACAAATGGCAGTTGGAGTGAAACACTGCTTTGTTTTCTTTAGCTGAGCTGTGCACTGAGACAAATACTCTCCTCGTGCATCTGCAGCCCAGTTTTCCCAGCCATATCCATGGTCCACCTACTCTCCACTCACCACATGTCTTCCTCCCCATGCCGGTGCAGCCATCCCCTGGTTCCCCACTACTTGAGGTGCTGTACATCCTACTTTCATGTTTCCTGCTTACCCAAAGTTGACATTTGTGTTATTTTAATTTACCACTCCCAGATTTTTGGAGATTTAGGTCTATATTGTCACCATCTGTCCTCCAAGATTTTGCCTCTCATGCTGGAGACCAGGAAGAGGGACTTCCATCCCAACCACAGTCATGGGTCTTCTCCTGATCCCAGCACAGACACACCTGCACAAAAGTAAGGGCTTCATCCTGCTGGTATTTCTGCTGCCAGAGTGCAACTCCCAGGAGGCTGGTGTGGGCTCAGGGGGGGACATGCAGGGCTGGTTCCTTTCTGTGAGAGAGTTCTCACCACTGTTCTACAACCATTGACAACTTGGTAATTCTGTGATCTATAATACTGTCTGGTCCTGTTCGACTCTAAAACTTTGATCAAGAAATTCCTCTTGGGGCTTATGAAAACATAACAAATGCTACATTTAAATAGGAGCTTGGCAGCCAAAAATATGTAGCCCAAGAATCAATTAACAAACGCAATGACGCAGCTCTGTTTTGTAAACACAGTAGATGCAGCTAAGCTCCCATGAAAAGCCACAAGGCTGTGAAAACTGAAATGTTTATTCTTCCATTACATTCAAGGACACTCATAAAAATAAAATAAAGTAAATAGACGCTGAGACTAGAGGATTCCCAAATATCAAGTAAGACAACATGTCTACAAGTGGGAAAGAGAAATAGAGATTGGTGATTGGAGCTGTTTTCATTTGTAATCTCTATTTCCCTTCCTGCTGCTTCTCAGGACATCAAAACTGCACATTTCAAGGAAAATTTTTACGCTGGAAAACCTCAGGTGGATTGTCTAAAGAAAAAACCTTTTGCACATGGCAGCACACATTTTCCTTAGTCATGCTGGCTGCACAAGAAATGATGTGTGTTTTGAGGGAGGATTTTCCCCCTTGCAAGCTGCCCTGATGACTCTTTGCAATGTGTTTACTAGATGAATCACACACAGAAGCACTAAGGGGACCTAGGAACTTCCCTTGCAGATATGCAGCCACCTCTGCATGTGATTCTTGATTAGCTAAACACACCCAGGTATCAGGCTATACACAGGAATATTCAGGCATCACTTCAGGCCATATATGACACAGCAGTGCCCAGTATCTTTACACTCCATCTACCACTTTGAGAAGGAAGGTGGAGTGCAGATACAACGTTACAAGCTGCCTGAGCAGTGGCTCTGATGTCTTCACAACCTCCCTTGCTTTTCAGCTGCTTGTAGACTCTTATGCTTTCAAATTTTCAGTCATCTTCCAAGTCCTGTGCAAAGCTTCTCCCACCGAATCTTTACTTCCCTACTTTTTTTCTCAAAAGATTTCTACTCCCTTTCTTGGCTCTCATTCTGCTTTTCTTGCTTTTAAAGTCCAGCACTTAAGGCTATCCATATAGGGTTTGGGAAACTCCCCCTTCAGATGCTCCTTCATGCCCCTTCAGAAAGCTCACTTCTCCTGGTAAACCCTACCGCCTTCTCATCCTCTATAATTGCTTCTTTTCCCATGACCTGAATTATTATCCCTGTGATTTATCTTGTCTTTGACTCGTCTACCTTTCATGGCAAGCAGTTTAGAGCAGGGAATGGGGCTTGCTCTGTCTCTGTCTCTGGAAGTTTGCTACTATCTGCATCCTGTTTAAACAGCAATAAATCTTGAGTCTGCCTCACTATGCCTCTGAGACTGCTTCAAACTTTTTTCAGTCTGAGTCTGATGGAAAAACCCTCTGGCATATTCAGATTGCAGAATGGGTCTCCCAGAAGCCCCAAGGGACCCACGCTGGACTTTCCCTGGGAGCACAGCTCTTCCAGCCTGCACTGAGGCCCAGGAACATCGAGGGTGCTCAGGGTTCCCTGAGGGAGGGTCTTTTTCCCTGCTCAAAACTGGAACGAAAGAAAGGACAAAAATTGGGGAAAATATTACTATAAATGGAGAGAATCCACTCCCTGCTGGCAGGGGTATTTTGTGAGTCATGGTTATTTTCTTTTGAATACAGTGTTTCTCTGAGCTGATTAAGTGGAATTAACGACATGGTCAGGAATCCTCACAGTTCCCTGTAGCTCTGATCCCCGTGGCTCTTGTTTTACCTCTCCTGCCTTTGGAAACACTTGAGGAATTTATTAATGAGGTGCAATTAGAGAAAATTGTGGGTTTATAATCAACATTCTGGCTAATGCTGAAATGGCTCTTTTAACTCCTCAGAAAGATAAAACAGACACCAGAACCCACCTTCCTAGGCATTTTTACTCCCCAGAACACCCAGAACAAAAGTTCTCCTCGGAGCTGGCCAGTTGTCCCCGCCAGGGCATTGCAGCTGTGTCGCCAGTTCAGTGGAGGCTCCAGAGCAGCAGTGTTTCACAGGCTCCAGGTGCCTTTCAACAGGCTCTAGGTGTTGTGGAGGCCATGGGCAGGAAAGGGTTTCAATTAACTGTCCAATTATTGCCCAACATCGCATTTATTTGATCAAATGATTTGTACTGTGTGAGAAGCAGGGACTCCTGGGAATATTTGATGTTACCTCTGAGGGGTTGAGCTGAAAGGCACCCAGCAGGTCCTGGCACATCTTGGGTTTAGAGGGGCTCCTTCAGCATTGACCCAATTTCGGTATTCGGGATGAAGATTCTAGCTCTTTCCACAGACAGTAAACCTCAAAAATGGCCAGTTGCTGCTAACAATGCTGGGAGTCCAAAATTGGCAAAAGGTTTCTCCACCAGTAGAGTGACTTCCTTGAGGTAACATGAAGGTATTCTGAAAAATCAAAACAAACCAATGACTCCTATGAGCAACAGAGCTAGTGGGGGCTGAGTTTCGATGTATAGGTCTATACTGCTGAATAAAGGGAGCCAGTGATCCATTCCTGGTCCTGAGGGCAAGTAAAGCAAAATGACTCACTCTACACCACTGGCTGCTTCTGAAGCAGAATTGTCATGGCAGCATAGCATGGGTCCCTAAAACCAATTATTATTCTTAGAGTGTTGGGGAGGGGGGTTAAGTGTTTGAAAATAAAGGTCAGACTGTATTGCAGTTTACATAAATGGGGTTTTTATAGTATAAAACTGAGTATTTGTGTTGCATGCCCTAGGGTAGAGCATATAGACAGTGACGGTTCAATGCCTTCAGGGTAGTGTTGAAGGACTCATAGGTTGGGATGAACCAGTGCTAGTGAGAAGAGCTCATTCATGTCACCTCCTGGGAACAGCCTCTGGCCAAATTATTTCCCAGGTCAAGGCTGGGCATTGTATTGGAGAACGCTGGTTGGGATCATGTAAAGCAAAGCTAAGGGGTGAACAAAGAAATAAATAGTGCGGATGAGCAAGTATCCAGAGGCTAAGCTCCCTTCATGGACCTCTTTTAGCACTATGGATGAAGTAAGCACATGTCTTTCATGCAGCTTTCCAGATATCTCATAAAAGGTCGCAGCTGAGGCACTCTCTCTACCCAAAGACCTAATTTCAGAAAACTTGCAGGGCTTTTTTGATACATGTGTTGTTTTATCAAGACTGGTTTGAAGGTTTCTGGGATCAGATTGAGAGGCAGCTCCAGAGAAGTGTGTGTATGGGGGTGGTATGAACACATATGCATCCTTCTGCTGGGAAATGTGGCTAAAATCAGATCACATCAACTCCAGTTTCTGTTTTTTACAGAAGTGCTACAATTCCTAAGCAGTTCTGGCCCAGAAGAAAATGACACCAAGGTATCCTATAGCTCAGGGAGAGTGCAAAGCTCAACACTATAGGATTTCCTTGATCCCTACCTATCAGCTGAAACTGCACACTGGCTTGTAGTCTTCCACTGCTCCAGAACTGGTGCTTTCTAGAAGTCATTTTCCACCTTATGGCATGTACCACAAATTGTCCCTCTCCCAAGCACACAGCCCAGTTCCAGGCAGGTCCATCAGTAACTTGCTGAAGTCTAGCTCTCTCTAGCACATACATATAATTCTACTTTCCTCAGTGAGAAGCCACAGTTAAAAATACAGCTCCAGCAAATTCTGAAGAGGCCGGTACAGTCCCAGAATGTCACTCCTTGTTATCCAGCATCATCTGCAATGACAAACACATGCCTCCTCCTCAAATATGGCAAGGAGCTGGAAGCCCTCCACACCGAGCAGACCAGATTTCTCAAGCAGACAGATTGTCTTCAAACTGGCTTTGTAGTCAACATCCCAGTTGCTGTCACAGCCTCAAGGATAATTATGGAGTTGGAGTATAGGAACCAGTGACATCAAGCCTCTGGTACAGTCATACAAGGTAAGCTCCAGCACGGGCTTTGCTCTTTGGCAGCTCTGCAACTGCTTGCCACTGAACCACTGCTCTCCTAGGGCAAGTAGGGGTGTGGAGGGTTGAGCTGAGCTGATGAGGAGGAGCTGACATATGTGGCTCTGCACAGTCTGCACAGTTCACGAGGCTGCAGATACTTCCAGCTGGATAAAACCTTTTGGGATTTATGGGATTATTAGCGTTATTGAGAGTTATGTTTGTTCACAGGGGAGAATATACCCTTTAGACTCATTACTCATTGTGTGAGTCATCATGTTGAATAACATATGTTTCTTGTATTTGGTAGATGACCCAATATATTGCACTTCCATCCAGAATTATATTCCATGTAAACACCACTAGCTTTATTTTTCTACCTTAAAAGCCTGAAAACATAAACCTAGGTGTACTGCAAATTGACTGAATATGTTTACACTTTTATTTTGTGTATAATCAGTTATAGGACTTGTAGCATGAAGCCAGATCAGCTATATGCTTGTGATAGAATCTAGAGTATAACAAGTTTCCGTGTATTCTAATGGAAGACATGTTTACTTGACAGAGGAGAATTCCACTGGTTGGCTAGATTAAAACAAACAAAAAGAGCATTTAACTTCAAGAATGTATGTAATTCCAGTGGAACCAATAAGACTATTCAGGTGTTTACAGCTAAGAACACGCATATTTGTTGGCATGGTTGCTAAGCTATTATTCTTGCAAGGAAAGAATAGTGATCTATCATCATCATCCACAGTAATGCAGCGCTAGGGGCTACTTTCATTACAGAGAATGGCAAAACTCCCATTGATCTGAATGGAAGCAGGAGCAGGCTCTGACACTGAAGTAGTAACTTTGTGTAAACGAACATACAGTGAAAGCTGCTCATTACAAGTATTTATGATGATTATAGAGTCTGGGAGTCTTTTGGGTGTGGAGCCTCTGAGGTAAAGTGGTGTGCTGAGAATTCTAGTGTTAACTAGTTTAGTGTATGCCACAGGAGCTAAAGTGGTGGGTGGCTAGAGACCTTCTCCGTGGTCTCCTTAAGGCACAGAAATACGTTATGTTTTGAATTACAATGCTGGCTGCTGACAGTGAGCCTTGTGTAATCTTGTGGATCTTCTTGATTAATGACAAAAAATTATTCTCCTTTACATTTGAAGTTTGGCGTAGCCCAGATACACAGGCATTTCAGTCTGTCTTGCTTTGACAACATGTGAAACTACACTGGTATGACAGTGGTTTGGATTGGACTCAGGTCAGGGGCAGCAGGAGAGGAATGGCTTGATTCTGCAGGACACTGTCTTTCTGGCCTTAGGTCAGCCCAGGGCTTATAAATGGGCTTGGTAAGATGCAACTGAGCAGCCAACCTTATATCCAGCTTCTCATCCCCACCTCTTTCCTCACTAGCACAAAGAGGGCCTGAAAACAGTTTTATCCTAACTTAAGTTATGAAAGACCAGCCTGTTCAACTCAGCTTTGGCATAGTAGAAGAAATGATTCAGCTCTTATTAGTTCACTTTTCTCCGGTGTAATTAAGACCATCAGAATCACTAAGGCTGAGTAAGGTCATAGAATCATAGAATCATAGAATGGTTTGGGTTGGCAGGGACCTTAAATGTCATCTAGTTCCAACCCCCCATCCATGGGCAGGGACACCTTCCACTACATCAGGATGCTCAAAGCCCCATCCAACCTGGCCTTGAACACTTCCAGGGAGGGGGCAGCCACAGCTTCTCTGGGCAACCTCTTCCAGTGTCTCACCACCCTCACAGGAAAGAATTTCTTCCTAATATCTAATCTAAATCCACCCTCTTTCAGTTTGAAACTGTTACCTCTTGTGCTATCACTACACTCCCTGATCAAGGGTCCCTCCCCACCTTTCCTGCAGACCCCATTAACAACTGGAAGCCCACTAGAAGGTCTCCATGGAGCCTTCTCCTCTCCAGGCTGAATAGCCCCAGCTCTCTCAGCCTGTCCTCATAGGATAGGTGCTCCAACCCTCTGATCATCTTCATGGCCCTCCTCTGGACCCACTCAACCAGGTCCATGTCCTTCTTGTGCTGGGGGCCCCAGAGCTGAATGCGGTACTCCAGGTGGGGTCTCACCAGAGCAAAGTAGAGGGGGAGAATCCCCTCCCTCAACCTGCTGGCCACACTGCTTTTCAGGTAGTCCAGGATGTGATTGGCTTTCTGGGCTGCAAGCACAAATTGCTGGCTCATAGTCATCTCATCTACCAGCACCCCCAAGTCCCTCTCTGCAGGACTGCTCTCAATCCACTCATCGTCCAGCCTGGTCCATGAACAACGGTACACTAACTTTCATTATGTGGATACTGACTGCTAAAAGTGAAATCACCTCAAGTGAGCATTGATTGAGAAAGCATAAACTGCATTAAAACACATTTCCAGTCTACATGTTTACTTCTTAACTTTCTGTTACAGCAAAATTAGTTTTATTTTGGTTTAGTTTTGCTATCCTGGTGTTTCTAGAGAAGTGATAATCACCTTCCTCAGGGTGGGGAACCTCAATTTTTTTCCTGATGCAGACCTGAACTCCATTACAAATGACACGTAAATGATTGTTGTCACACAGTTAGACAAATTTGCCTTTCCTATCCATTTTCTCACACACCTTCAAGCAGACCCCTTGCTACAGACAGGCTTCCAGTTGAAAATGACTGTTATAATCAATTCTGAGGGGTTTTGCCATGAAGAAATACTAGTTTATAAAGCAATATCCAGACTAACTCTACCTTTTTTTATTGAAAAGTGAATAACTGATTGTTCTATGACCCTATATCTAGACACAAAAAACAGCACGACCAAATAAGAGGTAAATAAAAGAAGAGTCATTTGAAAATACATGAATTTTAGAGAAATTTCAGCTCATGACTGGAACCCCAGAGTATCATGGTTGCCTCATGTTAAATTCACAAACCTATTCATATGCATCATAAATATTTTGCATTTATAAATTTTGACATCTTCTTTCACTATTAGATCCTCAAATTTGAAATCAATGTGAGACTTATTTCTCAATTAGGAACATAGTGACTTGAAGTATACTTACAATGCTAATGTATTTACTCAGTAAGTTTTATGATCTATAATGGAATTGAGGATATTCTCGCTAACCAGAGGAGGGCCTTTAATGCTTTTGAATCCTTTAAACTTTTGATTTGTGGGATACCGTGTGGAGGCAAGTTCTATTGTGTAAATAAATACCTTGTTTTACATTTATATCCCTTCACTTGAACTGAGTTTTTTATTATTTCCAGTGTCACTTTTCTTTATTACGGTATTTTATATGCCTTTCCTTTATTGTGACAGAAGAATGAGAATAGCAGCAATTTCATTAGTGTCATTCTCATATTTGTATTTTTCAGGTGTAATTGCTAGTACCTTGTACAAAATACATTCGAATGCTGACTACCGTGTTCTGAATAGATACACTATGTCTCACTCAAGTGATATGAATGTGACATAGCAAATATTTCACAAAAATCTTTAGTGCTTTTCAAGGATCGGACAAGCTCATCATAATGTTCTCTGGTTTTAAAATCTTTACATCTATTAAATGTAATTAAAATTACTTTTTTAAAATCAGTATTCTTGGATGAATACTATCTAGTCTTGGTGACCTGTTTTTCACTGAGTTGCTAATTTATTATACCTAATCTTATTGCAGTGCCTGTTTTTTTACAGTAACCCTCCTCTCAGTCTTTAAAATTGAGATGTACCTTTAGGAGGAATAAGAATTCTACCAGCCTAGATTTTAATTCCTCAAGTCTTGATATGAGGATTTTTTAAAAACTAACTTTCTTATCATTCTAAAGTGTGATTTCTCAATGCTACTTCCAATCTGATCCCTCCAAGGTGTAAAATTTATTTATATTTTAATATAAATATTAATGTCAATATTATTTTAGTAAGAGATATAACTACTCCTTGAAAAAATTGCTGTATGTACTTAATGCTTGCAAAGCTGATCACACCATAGAAGAAGGCCACATGCTCAGAGTGCAAGGGAAAGTTGCCAGCTGTTTTAATAATAGTTTATTTTTAGGTATTCTTTGACCTAAGACTTGACCATTTAATTACTGTACACATGCGATAAAGAAAACTGTGAAATGTGCTGAGATTAATGGTTTTTCATAAGAGGATCAGCTGTCCAGTCATAAAGGCTTAGGTTTTCTTCACTTTTCTCACTTCAGAGTAGTTCTTTCCTTGAACATTGGATTCAGGGTGAATCAGGTTGTGTGACTTGTTAATCTTCTACAACGTAATTTTGGTGATTTAGAACATAGGCTCAGTTATCCTGATAGTAAAGGATCTCTTCTTGGAGGGAAAGAAAAAGAAGGATATAAACAGCAAACTCTTCTGCATTTCTTGGCCCAGGGTGCTTCCACGTGAGAAAGGTTAAATTACATCTTCTGCATGTGTCTGCCTGCGGTGTTATACTGCAATGTATGTACTTGATAGACATGATCAGACATGACCAGAAGAGAAGCCGTTAAATCTAAAAACCTTTTGTGCAGATCCTGCCTCAAACATCATAATCTGTTCATCTGATAATGGGAGAGGCTACATCATTAAGAGAAAATAGGGATTTCACATGCAAGCCTTGACTTGAACCCTGAGAGTTTTTCACAAACTTAGTGCAATATAAAACTTACTCCTAGCTTTCATGAGCGTGAGATGTTCTGGTGTTCACAGAAGAAGCAGCATGTCAAGTATGTCTTTCTCCTCCTTCCCTTCCAAGCTCTTTTCCCTGCAGTGAGAACAGGCTTTTAATGAATGCTGTAAAAGTTCCTTGGATGACCTTCAACAAGTCACTGGGAAGGGTTGTCACTGAGTCAACAAGCTCTGGATTAGGAGCCAAATCTCCCCATCCCCACTTGCAAATGGAAGGTAAAATACTCCTTGCCCTCTTGCACTTTATTTTAAACAGAGCAGGCACTGATTCCAAAGCAGATATGTAGACAGTGAAATTATGGTATATTTTTGTATTTTTTTAGTAGAGTATAATAGCCAACAGAGTGCCATGATATTACAGATAATTACAATACTTCAGTATTTAAATTTCTGGGACTCTAAGTACGGCTCTGGCATCAGAGGCCTATAAACTCTGTTTTTGTGCAGTTTCACACACTTTATTTTAAAGTAAACTGATCCTGCTGTAATGTAAGTTGTAGGAGTAATACACATTAACACCGTCTTGCTCTTCTTTTGACAGAAAGTTTTCATTTTATAAAACACTGAGAAACAGATGAATTGATACACAGAATAAATATATCTGATTTCTGTCTATGCCTGCTTTGGGTGGTGCTTATTGAAGTGGTAGTTGGCAGTACTGAAGGTTTATTATGGCTGGTTTTTGTGACAGCAATCATACCCCGGGTAAAAATACTCAGACATGACTCATCAAAAAGAGACATCTTTGCATTCCTATAGTTAATTTTGTACATTTCATATTAGTTGGAGTTGTGCACAAATATCCCTACACTCACTGTCTTTCACTGCGAAGCAGAGATTCTAAACTGTGCAAGTTCTTCCCAGTTTTGCTGTTTGCTTGCATAGCCTGTCAGAGTTTAGATGTTCAAAGCATTTTTTATGTTATCCTGCCTTCTTGCCAAGCAACTCAAAGGACTTCAGTTATAAAATTATAATTATAATGTAGTGACAAGCATTATCCCCATTCTACAAATTAGGTAACAAACGGAATAACAGAGCATAGAAGTGCAGCATTTTTAAGAAAGCAGATAACACAACTTTGGTTTCTGTGACTGCTTTGCGTTACATGCAGACATGTCTGAACTCTTTAGAGCCCGTGTGCCATCTTGTGTTTATCTTCAAAGTGAAATGTCCCTTTCTAGGGAACTTAACCTGTTTGATTAAGCAGTCCAATGACCAAATATGCTGAACATATTTGCAGCATTCCTGTGATACATATTGTAAGTGAGCAGTTTGATCCTTTTTTTCGGTTCCAGTTGATCTTTGCCTGCAGATGGTGTCTGGCTCAGGACTCTGGACTCACAATAATTTTAAGGCTTAGATTCAGTTTTGATGGCACCAAAAATCTCAGACAAATCCTTCTGAGAGTTCAGCTCCAACAAGGCAGAAAATGGTGGGTTGTCTTGCTCTCCTGAGACTGCTGCTGTCTTGGTCATACCAAACCAAATTCAGGAAAGAAGAGCCACTCCAGCCTCTATCTAATGCAGCATTGGGAAGGAAAGGAATGGAGGTTCTTAAGTGCAAAAGGAAGGGTGGGGAATTGACAGGGGCTTTGGGTTCAGACCTGTGTCAAATCACTACACTGGCCCAATGAGTGCAGTATGTTTTTTCTTGCGTACTGTTAGATGTCTACATTTGTATTTTGACGTCTTGAGGTAGACCTTGAATTTTGGATATACTGAGAAGCCGGGGCTCTGGCTGGCTTTTCCAAGACTTTACGTGCACCCTTGAGTAACCTGGAATATTTTTATTTGTTGTTTTGTTTTGTTTCATTTTGTTTTGTTAAGACACTGTGACTGAAGAATGTTATTTTTTGAGTACTCAAAATCACAACAGTGTTTGGATAAATTGGCCTCAGAATCTGTTTCATCATAATGAAAGCATTCACATCCCTGCAGAGGATTATTTCTCTGCTTCTGCAGCACTCTTCATGTGTATTGGCCTTCCTAGGTTGTTTTAATTTATGATTCCTAATGTAGCTACAGGCATTCTGCTGCTGCAACAGAGTGATTTTTGCAGAGCAAACATCTGTGGGGGTTTCCAGATGTAGGAAGAGCATGGAAGTGGGTGTTATCTCTCAATGGGAAGGGAGGAATGTGGCTAGCAGCAGCAAATACTTGGATATGACAAAGCATGTGAGTAAAATCTATCTATACTGTGCGCTTTAGAACAAAATAAAAAGAAGATGACAAGGTAAAAAATGCCAAATATTGAGGCTCTATTTCAGTAAAAGACAGTAAGATTTGACATAACTGATCATACCCACTATCTGCCTCCTCCTCTGATCTGACTTGGGCATTAGTCTGCATCAGATGCATCTCTGTATGCTTATGTCCTGCAGAAGTCAATGAACCCAAAGCCTGTGACTGAAATTAAATATATGTTGAAACTTTTCCTTCATTAAATCCCACATGAGGGGTGATCCTAAGGAGAAAGTATGAAAAAAACATAAATCTGCATGAAAGGGAAAATTTGCCATGTTTTTATTTTTGTATGCCTATTGTCTACAACCTGGGACTGTTCAAAGGACAAACACAAGGAGGGACTTTCCCCAGGAACTTCCCACATTGACACAGCTAGGAACGTCAGATGCAGATGAGGATTCATAGATGCCATGGAGATATTGTAGGACTCAGTTCTTGTTAGCAAAGGGAATTACAAATGTGTCCGTCTAGGACTAACTAAAAGAAATTCTGCCTCCCTTCTATCTTCCCTTGACTAACTGAGGTCACACTTCTACTGCTGCATCTTAGGCCATGTGGAGCATCAGCTGCCAATTTCAGCCACAGAAAAGGAGCCTCCCTCCTACTCAACATGTAGTGGGTGTCAAAGAGTCTGGCTAAAAGCGTTTTGTCAAATAATTAAGTTTAATATGTATTTTCTCTCAGGTTTCACTTGATGCGAAATTGCCTGAAAGATGTGTTTATATATTCACAACGCACATGAAAAGAGAAGCAATACATGACAGAAACAGCTGGGATAAAACATGTGTGAGGAACTTCTTGAAGCTGGGCTGAAGATCAGACAAGCTTATAAAAGGTGCAGGGAATTCTCATTATGGACTGAGTCAACCCAGCAGCTGCAAGGCTCCTCCCTCCCCACCTCAGTGGTTTTATTCTTGTCTCGAGCTGCTGGCAGGCACTTGGGAGAATTCTTCTTGGCCCTGCATCTGCCTCTCTGCTGGTTGCAATCAAGCGTGGGCACTTGGTGCTTCTGTTGTCCTTGTGAGGTCTCGCTTGATGTGACCTCTCCTGATGTGATACAAAGTCTAAGGGAAGGCATGAGTGCTGTGCAGACCTGACCCGTGCACCATGCCAGGAAGATCACAGCTGAGCTAAACCAAAAGAAACAACAAATGCTACCAGAATACTAGATGAATGCTGACTTGAACAGCAAGCTTCAGATGCTTAGATTAGATCCCTCTTTCAGCGCAGGTGTAGACTTCCTCTATAGAGCTAATATTATTTCAGACTGATGTGTCTTTCAGATGTTACCTCTCAGGTCCAGTTTGGGTTAGGTATTCACCATAACCCTGCCACCTGCTGCTTTCTCAACTGCTGAACACATAAATGTATTTCCACCAGCACGAAATCTGTTCATTTGAATTACACTCTTTCTCTCCTTGTTGTTCTTTTAAAGGTCATTTTGAGAAAAAAATATCTGAATGTCAGGAAAATGGCATTAGCTTTCTTTTTCTTTTCTTTGTCACTGTGGAGAGAAGATTGGTTGTCGATAATGAGCACGATGTCCTAATCTCCAAGAACAGCCCTAGTCCTCTCTGAAGCAACTGTTTTCCCCTACATGTTCTAGTCTGAACTGTAAAAAAAAAAAAAAAGTTCTAGGCATCAAAAAACCTCAAAACCCAAAAGATGATCAAAGAAGAGTTCTGCTCTGATCTTTCCTCACTGTTGTGAATGAAACTGAACTTTGGCTGGTGGGAACATAGAGAGTTCACCTGTCTGGCATCCAGGAGGATACAGCCACAGACAGGTTACATGCTTAGTCTACAAAAATCCAAGCCTTGGGTGTATACATTCATCTTCCCATAATCTGTTGAAGCACAGTTTCTGGTCATTGGAGCACTGGCTGGTTACAAGTGTGCAAGGAGATCACTTCTTAAAGTGTTGTTTGTCTGTCTGTCCCCACAGGTGTTGTCCCCTCTGCCACAGTGTCTGACTGCCTCACAGTCTTTTGCCTTTAATTTCCCATGAAGCACAGAGGGGCTGTTACACCATTTTATTTGCTGCCTGCTTTGCCACTAAATTTGCTTTCATTTTCAAAGCATTTTATCTATATTTTGATCCTCCCAAGTTGCTGGAAGCTGAGACCCTCATGGTGCAAAGAGGGAAACTGAGTTATAGCAGTCCTAAAACTCTTGCTCTTAGTAGCAGGAAAGGGCCATCTGAGGCAGGGGCACAATTTAGAAACACCTAGCTCATCACTTTGATCTCAGAAAGCCAGACATCAGTTCCATCAGTGCAAAGAATCATAATTTACCACCCTGGGTTAATGTGTCCTTACTCCAAAAAACTTCACAGTGTAGACAGACCATCAGAAACACAGATCTGCTATCCAGCATGTGTGTTAACAAGCTGCCTCTTCCCCAAGTGTCTGCTAGGTTTACTGGGTTGCTAAATGATACAGCTCTCTTCCTCTCATGTTCCAAAGCCTTGCCTCATGTCATATATATGCACAAAACTGTAATGGAAGAGCAATAACTGAGCATATTTCTTTTCTGTCAGGAATCAAACCCCGAGCTGTTCTTTTTGAGTTGGAATCTGTGACACTAAGTCAGCATGTGTTCATGTTCGTCTTAAGGGTGAGGCACCACCTCTCTCTGAAGTCTATTTCTGCTGCAGGTTGTGAGCACTTCCTAATTGCACTGCAGAGGAGAGATGGCAAGTGTGTCAGCAATAATCTGTTGCACATTCCCCGCAAAATTGAAACCGCATCCGTGGTACAGTATAACTGACTTCTGTAGCCAGGTGGGAGAAACAGGAAACATGAGAAAATGACCAGAGAAACCCACCAAGAGTTCAGATGTGATTTACGACTACAACAGCAGGTAGAAACTCAAAACCTGAAAGACAATGTTAACATGGCCTTTGCCAGAGACTCTCGACTTAGTAATTTCGTGTGATTGTCTGATGTGATTACATGTAAATCTTGTGTATACACCGTAGTGGTACAGTCCTAGGAAAGCCTCAGTTCACCTTTCCAAACAGCCCAGCAGAACACAATAGCACCATTTTAATCTGCACCAAGATTAAATCTGAGCAGTCCAAATCAGACTTTTCCTTTCATTGAATGTAAACAATCAAATCTCACTGTGAAACCCTTTCCTGCTTTACTCAGCAATGGGCTCTTACATTTAGCCTTTCTTTTATTTAAAGAACAAACTCTAGTTTAAAAGAGGTTTTAAATAAAAATGTGGTTTGTATTCAACAAGATGTATCTGAAAATCTATTTTATCTTGGCAATATAGAAATGGAGGAAATTTGACTTGAGCTACTCTCAGAATAAGCCTTTTAAGTGCTGGGGTCAGGCTGTTACCTCCTTTACTCCCGTCTAAATCCAGAATATATACTGATTTCTGTAGAGCTGATCTTCAGCAGGCACTGCCTGGGAGAGCCTCCAGCCCACTCCTGCAGGAAGCAGCCTGAGCTCAGGGTGGGTCCTCCTGCCCTTCCCTGCAGACTCGCAGGATGAGACTCGAAGGGTGAGACAAGTACGCCCAAGTGCCAAAAGGCAGATTTAACTCTCTGCAGCCAAATCGGGAGGTCAGTGAGAGGCTGCTTGTAACGTGACATCCCATGTGCACTGCCTAGCTCTGTTTGGCAAGCATGTGTCTTTCTGCAAAGAAATTTAGATCGTGCCAGTCATCTAAAAAAATGCAGTTCACTTTCTAAACAAATCACAGAGAGAGGGGGGAGACCAAGAAAAAGCAGAGAAACTGGCAGGCAAGTCAATCACTCTTGTCTGTAAGTAATTAAACATTGAGTGGTTCTCAAACGTACACGTTGAGAGAGCTTCTTTTGCCCTCCCCCTCCTTGGAGGCTAATTTAGAACATATCACAGTTTTTGCAAAGGAATTCCTAATACTATTGTGCTGCAAATCCTGTCTGATCCAACATTCAAATATTTATGTAAACTGTAATATGTCTGGAAATATGTCAAAACAAAACAAATACGCCACACAATCTCATTCCCACATATCCCTCCCTCCTCATTTACATTCACGCTAAACCCTTTCCAACTGGTTCCCAAATGTTAGGTGGTGGTTAATGAGTGATAATTGCAGAGCCCATTTCTTTGAAGGCACTGATGGCCTTATGTCTTGCCAAACAATTTATTCTGGAGTTTTCGGTAGTTGCACAAGTTTTGGAGCAAAATTTTTCTTTGTCTCTGCAAATAAGTACAGTAGTTTGGGGATTTTTTATTATTGGTTACTACTGGCAGTGTTTAGAAGGAGTTAGATTTTTTAAAAATTCAAGTGGAAGTCTTTCTGCTCTAGGGTCCAGGATGTGCTTGCATACCATATCCTTCTTAGTTGACAGATGCCAGTAAATTCAGGCTAGATATGTTTAAAATGCAGCTACTTGTAAAACTTTTTGGTACCATTTGCAAATTGCAGCTGTCTCTCTGCAGAGATATGGTCGACACATGCTGCCAGCTAGCTTCCCAGAGGACCGGCATCACTGAGCAGTGCAAAGGATGTGTGTGAAATGTGCCACATTCTCAACTGACTCCTGTAAGTGACCATCCCCCTGGAGGTGACGAAAGCCTGCAATTTTATTGACTTCAGTGGTGGAGAATGCTGCCAGGGCTGGAGAGTTCAGGGTGCATGACAGCCAGCAACCTGCCCGGGGACAAGCTAGGATGACAGGCTGCGTCTGTAGTGTGCAATGTCAAGGAAGCTGGAGACCCCTGCTCAGGAAGTACCTGGAATTACTTGTCCCTGAGCATTCAGTGTCTTGTGACACAGCTCCTTGTGAGGAAGATGATGTTTTTCACTTTATGAAACCTTCAATCCAGCACCTCTGCCTTACATGCGACATTTTTAAGTGTGCTTTTACCCACATACAGCTATTTTAAACCCTTCATTTGGAAAGGAGATTGCATCTGCCTCTGCTGTGAAAGGTCTGGATGACCCTGCCATGCTGAGCAGCCTCAAGGCAGCCATAAATTGAAGCAGCACAAAATCCCAAAGCCACAGAGGTGGCCACACCCTCCTGCTCTGCAGTAACAGCAGGAAAATGCAGAGCAGAAAACAGAGCCACCCCCATGAAGCTGTAATTATGACGGAGTGCTAGTGGTGACCTCAGAAACATGGGGGAAAAATACCTTTCCAAGTGGATTATTTTTAAGAGTCAGATGTGCTGATCTGCTGTTATAGGAATATTTGCAAGCAAGAATGAGATTAACTAAATTTGGAATCTATATAGCTTTGGGACATACTTGGGAGGAGCAAACTAAATACGTCTCCAAGTTGGTAGCGCAACAGTGAGAAGAAAAGGTGGTGGCTTACCCTATTTTGTGTTTTCGTTTTTGTAGGGGTTTGAATACGAGACATAGATTCTGGTGGGACAAAAGCTGTGATGCCTGATACAGCACAAACCCTTTTTTTTTTTTTTGCTTTCTGTCTTTAAAAGCAGAGCTCTGACTATATTCTGTTTTTCTGAGTTCTCCTTCCTGGTGATTTGTATCACCTCCCCACCCAGTTATCTGAGGGATGGGACACTCGTGTAGTCAGGATCTCCACTTCTGTTTCTAAGAGGCAGTCAACACAAGCACCTCACCAGTCTTTTCCTGCTGCGTGATGGCCTCAAGAGTGAGAATCTCACCTGGGAGAGCATCCCAACCCTCCAAAATCAGACCTAAGCGAAAGATGCTCTGTCCAAGCTGGTTCCATAATGGCAAATCTGTCCTGCCAAACCAGAGAAACTTTGGTTTTGGATTAAATTTTGTTCTTTCTTGGAAACATGTCCCAGTGAGTGTGATTCACCTGCTTTCCTCTCCTGCTTTTAACAGAATATTCTGCAAAATTTTTTCACCTCTGAAATCTCTCTGATCATGTCTTGGTGATCTGTTAAATGAGAATTGAACAAGGATTCTGGTTATACTTCTCCAGAGATTGCATTATGAGGGAATACCTTTAATCTCTCATGAAAAACAAGGATTTATGTAAGAATATGTTTATGTTAATTACTAGACCATCCTGAAAATGTTCTCTGCACAGACCACTCACCTCCGAAACTTCACTGTGTGGAAGAAGAACAGTATCAAAACTTAAACTGCTGTCTTTCATGTCGATAGTTATTTCCAACTGGACTTGTTCTGCTATCTAAGATAGTATAGCAACAGAAAACTGCAGTAGCCTCAGTGGAAGCCAATCAGCTCCAACCTCATGAATCTGGCTAGATTTGTTTAGGGAAAACTTCTGCATCCTGAAAATGGTTATGCAGAACTAATTAGGAAGAAGAAGGTGAAAGATATTGCTACATTAATTATGTGTTGATTGTCAAAGCAAGATGCAATCTGAGGCTGGGTGAAGTAAAGAATATGCACGCATTATTCCTTCTATGTATGATTATTAAATCATTTCTTTTTTAGACATCTAACATTTTAATCCTTCTCTTTTGGCACTAAAACTGCATTACTGAAGTGGGAGTATGTTTTAAAACAACAGCTCGTAACTTTAACCCTCTTTTAAATTCAGAGAGTTTTGTTGGCAGGTATGTCTTCTCAGTTTTTTAAAGCTCTGGAATTATGCCGATATTTATCAACTGACTTAATAGGAATCCTTCAGTGGAGACTAGGCAGCTGGGAAACTAGTTAATGAAATGCAAAATCTTCTTTATTTTCTTATATTGGTATTACCCTGGTATCTTCATCACTTGCAGCAAGGCATCTTTTTTCTTTTTTTTTAAAAAAAAGACTTTTAGAAACTACAGACAGATCATAGGTAATGCATCTAGACTTCATTCTGCCTTTGAAATTGTAACGTTTAAAGCATTCATAAGGTCTAATGATTCTAAAGCTGGAACGGGTTTATGCCTCTAAAAAGTGATCACAGTGAGAAGTCCTAACTATCTGCTCTGGGAGTGCTCCACTGCTCCAAAGCACCAAACTGACACACCTTTTAAAATTAAGATAATCTCCTACTTAGCTCTCTCATGTGCAGTCCACCCTAATAATAGAGTAGTAGTTCTGTTACGTAGGTCACCAGACTATAGGACCTGAAATATCAAAACCCTCATTCTATTTTAGACAAAAGAAAATCTTCTGTTCTTTGAAAAACCCTAAGGCACAGAATTTGAAGAAGTACAACAGACAGCAGAAAGACTAAACAAACAAAATTTGTTCTCAGCCACTGACACTGAATATTGATAACTGCCTTAATGTTTCTGGTCGACCCCACCACTTTCAAGTATTTATACACATCAATAAGTTTCCCTGAGGCTTCTCTTCCCCGAGCTGACCAGTCCCAGCTCTCTCAGCCTGTTCTTGTATGTCAGATGTTCCAATCCTGGTAACCTTCATGGCCTTTTACTGGACACACTCCAGTATGTCCACATGTCGCTTGTACTAGACTGGACACAGTCCTCCAGATGTGTCTCACCAGTGCTCAGCAAAGGAAGTACCACCTCCCTTGACTTACTGGCAACGCTCTTTCTAATGCAGCTAAGGATGCTGTTGGCTGTCTTTGCCACAAAGGCTCATTCCTGGCTCATGTTCAGCTTGTTATTCACCAGGGTTGCCAGGTCCTTTTCTGCCAACTACTTTCCAGATGGTTGGCTCCTGGTCTGTATTGGTGCACAGGGTTTTTCCTCTCCAGGTGCAGAACTTGGCATTTCCCTTGTTGAATTTCATGAGGTTGCCCTCTGTTCATTTCTCCAGTCTGTTGAGGCCCGCTGAATGGCAGCACTACTATGTGGTGTATCAGCCACTCCTCCCAGTTTTGTACCATCTGCAAACATGCTGAGGGTGCACTCTCCCCAATCGTCCAGGTCATTAATGAAAATGTTAAACAGTATTAGCCCAAGTATTGATTATTGGCTGTCCCTCAGTGGCATTTTGTACAGCTGAGGACAACCCTTGGAACCCAGCAGCAGAGCCAGTTTTCAATTGACTTCACAGTTCACTTACTCAGCCTGTACTTTCTCAGCTTCCATATGAGAATGTTATAGGAGAAAGTGTCAAAGGCCTTACTAAAGTTGAGGTAAACCACATCTGCTGTTCTCCCCTCATCTACCAAGTTAGATACCTCATTACAGAAGGCTGTCAGGCTGGCCGGGCAAGATTTCCCCTTCATAAGCCCATGCTGACTATTCATATTAACCTTTATGTCCTTATGTCTAGAAATGGTTTCCAGGATTATCTGCTCCATCAGTGTCACAGTGGTCAAAGTGAGGCTGACTGGCCTGTATTTCCCCAGATCTTGCTTCCTGCCCTTCCTGAAGACAGGAGTGGAACTTGCTTTCTCTCAGCACACAGAAATGTCTCCCAGTCATCATGATCTTTCTGAGATAAGCAAGAGTGGACTTGCAGTTACATTGGCCAGCTCCCTCAGCAGTTGTGAGTACACCCCATTAAGCACCATGGACTTGTATATGTTCAGTTTGTGTAAGGGTTCCCTAACCTGACCCTCCTCCACCAAGGCTATGTCTTCCTTTCTCTGGGCTTTCCCACTGGTCTCAGGGACCTGGGATTGCTGAAGGCAGGTTTTACCAATAAAGACCAAGGTGAAGAAGACCTTGAGCACCTCAGCCTTTTCTGTGTTCATTCTCTTAGGTCTGACACCTTGTTCAGCAGTGGGCCCATATTTTCCTTAAGACTTTTTTTTTGCTGCTGAAGTACCTGCAGAAGCCTTTCATGTTATCCCTCACCTCCCTCACCAGTTTCAAAACTAGGTGGGTTTGGGCTTTCTTAATTCCAGCCCTGCATGCTCAGAGACTGCTTCTATATTTCTCTCTGTTAGTTTCTCCTAACTGTACATAGAATCACAGATTCATAGAATCGTAGCATCATAGAATTACAAAATCATAGACTCATAGAACGGTTTGGGTTGGAAGGGACCTTAAAGATCACTTAGTTCCAGCCCCCTGTCATAGGCAGAGACACCTTCCACTACACCAGATTGCTCAAAGCCCCATCCAGCCTGGCCTTGAACAATGCCAGGGAGGGGGCAACCACAGCTTCTCTGGGCAACCTCTTCCAGTGTCTCACCACCCTCACAGGAAATAACTTCTTCCTGATATCTAATCTAAATCCACCCTCTTTCAGTTTGAAACCATTACCCCTCATCCTGTCACTACAGTCCCTGATCAAGAGTCCCTCCCCACCTTTCCTGCAGGCCCTCGTTAACAACTGGAAGCCCACTAGAAGGTCTCCATTGAGCCTCCTCCTCTCCAGGCTGAATAGCCCCAACTCTCTCAGCCTGTGCTCATAGGAGAGGTGCTCCAAACCTCTGATCATCTTCATGGCCCTCCTCTGGACCCACTCAACCAGGTCTGTGTCTTGCTCATGCAGGGGGCCTCAGAGCTGAATGCAGCACTCCGAGTGGGGTCTCACCAGAGCAAAGTAGAGGGGGAGAATCCCCTCCCTCGACCTGCTGGCCACACTGCTTTTTAGGCAGTCCAGGATGCAATTGGCTTTGTGGGCTGAGAGCGCACATTGCTGGCTCATACTCAGCTTTTCACCCACCAACACCCCCAAGTTCTTCTCCACAGGGCTGCTCTTGATCCACTCATTGCCCAGCCTGTATCTGTGCTTGGGATTGGCCTGACCCCGGTGCAGGACCTTGTATTTGACCTTGTTGAACTTCATGAGGGCCCACCTCTCCAGCCTGTCAAGGTCCCTCTGGATGGCCTCCCTTCCCTCTGATGTGTTGACTTCACCACAGAGCTTAGTGTCATTGACAAACTTGCTGAGGGTGCACTCTACCCCACTGTCCATGTCACTGACAAAGATGTTAAACAGCACCAGTCCCAATACTGACCCCTGAGGAACACCACTTGTCTCTGGTCTCCACTCAGACATCAAGCTGTTGACCGTGACTCTTTGAGTGAGACCATCTAGCCAATTTCTTATCCACCAAATGGTCCATCCATCAAATCCATGTCTCTCTAGTTTAAAGACAAGGATGTTGTGCAGAGCAGTGTTGAACGTCTTACACAAGTCCAGGAACATGATGTCAGTTTCTTTTCCCTTATCCACTATCGTTGTAATCCCATCGTAGAAGGCCACCAAATATGTCAGGCACAATTTGCCGTTGGTGAAGCCATGTTGGGTGTCACCAATCCCCCCCTTATTTTCCATATGCCCTAGCATAATTTCCAGAAGGATCTGCTCCATGATCTTCCCGGGCACAGAGGTGAGACTGACTGGCCTGTACTTTCCTGGATCTTCCTTTTTCCTTTTGAAATATGGGGGTTATGCTTCCTCTTTTCCAGTTGGTGGGAACTTCACCAAACTGCCTTGACTTCTCAAATATAATGGATAGTGACTTAGCAACTTCATCCACCAGTTCCCTCAGGACCCTTGGATGAATCTCATCAGGTCCCTTGGACGCATGTCATCAGGTCCCTTGGACTTGTGCACCTTTATATTCCTTAGATGGTCTGGAACTTAATCCTCTCCTTCAGTAGGTGGTTATTCATTCTGCCAGCCTCTGCCTTTGCCTTCTTCGACTTGGGCAGTGTGGTTGGTGCACTCACTGGTGAAGACTGAAGCAAAAAAGTCATTAAGTATATAATATACCATATCCCAGGTAACCAGGCCTCCTGTTTCCTTCCAGAGAAGACCCACATTATCCCTAGTCTTCCTTTTGTCACTGATGTACCTATAGAAGTTTTTCTTGTTGCCCTTGATGTCCCTGCCCAGGTTTAATTTTATCAGGGCCTTGGCTTTCCTAACCCGATCCCTGGTTGCTTGGACAATTTCTCTGTATTCTTTGCAGGCTACCTGTCCTTGCTTCCACCCTCTGTAGGCTTCCTTTTTTTGAATTTGTCCAGGAGCTCCTTATTCATCTACACAGGCCTCCTGGCATTTTTGCCTGACTTCCTCTTTGTTGGAATGCATCACTCCTGAGCTTGGAGGAGGTGATCCTTGAATATTGACCATCTATCTTGGGCCCTCCAGGGCTTTATCTCATGGTACTCTGCCAAGCAGTTCCCTGAAGAGGCCAAAGTCTGCTCTCCTGAAGTGCAGGGCACTGAGCTTGCTGTGCGCCCTCCTTACTGCCTTAAGGATCTTGAACTCCACCATCTCAAGGTCACTGCAGCCAAGGCTGCTTTTGAGCTTCACATTCCCTGCCAGTCCCTCCTTGTTGGTGGGAACAAGGTCCTCTCCTTGTTGGCTCCTCTACCACTTGGAAAAGGAAGTTATCATCAATGCATCCCAGGAACCTCCCAGATTGCTTGTGCCCTGCTGCCTCCCATGCAATGGTCTGCAACGTGGTACAGTCCCAAAAGCAACAGGCTACTTTAGCTGTTATGCTTTTTACTATAGGAAACGGACAGATGAGGTGGGGCCTGGATGCCTCCTGCTGAAGCCCATGAAAAAGAGTCTGTCTTGGCCTGTAGCACACCATCCAGACATCAAAGGGAGGAGGAGAGCAGAACATGCAGGTGACTTTTCATTAAAACTCTCCCTTGTTTTTCCCTTGGCTCAGACAAGCTCTTCATTATGTGCTGGCTCTCTGATCATCTGTATACAATCTATTCTTGCATTCATAGCATTTTGCCTGCCCCAGCACGGGTATTTCAGTCAGCAAGGCTGGCTAGAAAAGAACTCAATTTCATCAAAGATTTCAAAGTTTCTTCAGTCAGATTTTCATTCTATTTTGGGACAAAACTGAGACCTTATGGATTAAAGGCTCAAACTGGCCCTAAAATAGCATTTTCCCTTCTAACACAACGTGTTATGATTTTCTTTACATTAACTACCATGTGAAAAGAAAATAGTAGAAACATAACACATGAGATCAGTGAAGTGACCGGTTTGGTCTGTCACTGAGCCTGTATTTCCTACGTGTTTTTACAGTACTTGTTACTTGGAAATCCTTTTAGTCCTTCCTACTGCTTCACACCTTATTCTCAGGAAGGTGATTTTTGTGGAATTTCCCTGAACTCTTTCCATTGCTGCACTTTTTGCAATGAACATTCAGAGGGTGGTGCTGCCAATGCAGCTGAGATACAGTAATATCTATAACATATATCCTACTGGTAGTACCTCCTTAATATTGCCTTCTTAGCCAGGTACTGCACACTGACATTGCAGCTTTACTGATCTGACCATGCTAGGAAGTAAATCTTGTTCATATGAAATGTTATAGGAAATAACAGTGCAATCCCAAGCTTTGTATGCTGCATGATCTCCCTCTGCCTATTTGAAGTAACACGTCTTCTGGCACAGAACGTATAGCAGTTCAAACGTAATCCCCATGCTCCTCTGAAAGCACCAGGTCTTGCTTCCCCCTCAAGGTCCCAACTACCCCTGCAAATTTTACTCCTTTAGATGATGGGAAAGAGATTACCTTCCCCAAACCTCTACTCATCCAGGCCCTCACATGAAACGTCAATCACAGAAGAATGTGCAGATACTCACAATGAGATCACTTCCCATATAAGTTTTAATCAAATTATTGAATGTCACTGACATTTAACAACAATAAAGTTTGTTAGTATCTTGTTTTAAACCTTCTTTTGAGATTAATAAAGGCAGTTCACTCCTTGCTACATTGTTATTTCCGGTTATCTGCAAGTTCATAAATACAACTTTCTGTTGTTTTAACCTTAGCATTTGAATACTTTCTTTGGAACTGGATTTACTAATAGTTATTCCTCTGCTTACCTCAAATACCCTTAGTAGGAACACGCACTTCAGGATCTCCAACAGACCTCTCAACTAATTTGCAATGTCATTCATTCCATGGCAAGCTTCAGATGACAAGTTGTAGGCATGTGAAGTCTATCTGAAACTAAGATGACATTAAAACTTTCTTCTTGTCTTGTAGAAGAAAATCATTATTCTCCATTAGTCATCAAATAATTGCTCCCTGTATTTCATGTTTCCACTTCCAATTTGGAGGTGCATATAACAGTAGATGAGTCATTGTGGGCTCAATCTTTGGTTTTATATATATATGAAACCTAATCATTCCTTTATGGACTTAAATTTAGTTGGAGTAACCAGATTTTACCACTCATGTCAGAAAATCCTGTGAAGTAAAAACTGCACTTTTACATGTGTATTAGTACGTAGAGACTAAAGCAGATAGAAAGGGCAAAGTAAAAGCCAAAAGACTATCAATAAATGGAAATACCAAGTTATCCTCTAGACTTCATATGAAAATAATCTTGTTCTGTCTTCTGAGCAGGTGAGATTTCGGGGAGGTAGCTAGATTCACTGCCAGGAGAGGAAAAACTTCATCAGTTTAGGATACATGGTATCTCTTCTTGTCAAATGAAGTTGTCAAAGGCATCAGACGTAGCCACATCTGCCTTCAAAATGCGAGATAGAACAACTATGTCCCAGCACATAGTCTCCTCCGAGCATTTACAGCCTCTGTATTTCCTAAGGACCTACCTTCTCTGGTGCTGGGATGTATGTCCTCACCCAGAACAGGTGAAGAAAGTTCTACTGGTAGATGACTCATGGTTGTCTGGTCTATGGGCCTGGCCTTATGTAGAGGCACACCAGCACTTTATTCTTTCACTTTAAAGCTACACCTTTCATCTCCATCTCTGCTTCTCTGGGTATACGAAATCCCAGTAGGACTCAGGGCTGTAACGTACACAGCCAAGTGCACCACATGAAACCGTCCTAGATTCAGGAAGCTCACAATCTAAGACCATGGAAACACATGTCAGGTGAGCAAACAGCTTGATAAGTAAATATGGAAGTGTCATACTTGCATGTTGCTTTCAGGCAGTACCTGCTTATCCCATGTGTTGATCAGAATACACAAGAACACACAAGAAGTTCCAAGTATGTGGAAACACCCCAAATATGTGGAAGCATCCCAAATATGTGGAAGGTTATTGATAGGGATATTTGGATAGAAATACTATGTATGTCTGAAATGTGTTATAAGAGAGCTGATCTTTTCTTTCAAGGAAGTGGGAAGCAAAACGTAATATTTTTACCAAGAAAAGGGACTATCCCATGTTTGTCGATAAGTCATAGTCTCCAGAATTATAGCAAAATACAGCTAAAACCATCTACCTGAGCACTTTATGTCTGTGCAATTTTATTTTTCTTATTTAGTCTGTCCTGGTTTGGGCTAGATCAGAACTAATTCTGTTTTAGTGCTTTTAACTTTTCAGTTAAGTCTTCTCTAACTAACAGCATTTTCTGAAACAGCAGCCTGTTTTTCCAGACAGTGACTGCTCCCAGCAGTGATAAGGCCTGATGTTTATAGTTCATACCAAGGAATGGTGTGCAGAGAGGCCCTTGCTTATACTTGTTCTTATGGCGACCAAGATCACTGCTAAATCTTGTACTCCGTGTTGGGGTGCTAGGAGGGAAAAGGGTCACACCTACAGGGAGGAGCGAACTGGACAGGTGACCCAAACCTGACCAACAGAGTATTCCATCCCATAGACGTCATATTCAGTATAAAGCTGAGAGATCACGAGGGTCTCGCGCTCTTCGTCTCTTCCTCTCTTCTTCGGTGGCCGACATCTGAGGAGGACTGATCCGTGCATCCCTGAATCCAGTGCCTGAGTCCAGCTCCTGTATCCCATCCCTGTCTGCTGCCGAGTCCAGCCTGGGACTGCCCCAGTGCCAGCCCTGCAGCATCGGTGGTGACGTATTGTCATCAGGGTGGGGGGAGTTGGGTTCGGTATTGGTTTTGTATATATTTGTACACATTGTATATATTTCTTTTTTTCCTTATTCTTATTATTATCTTTTCTTTTATTGTTATTGTTCCATTAAAGCTGTTTTAGTTTTCTTTTCCAAACCGTAAAGTCTCTCTCTCTTGTTCTCTCTCCTTTTCCCTTTTGGGAGGGGAGAGGAGTTAGTAGAGAGCGTCTGTCATTCGTTAGTGGCCAGCCCAGCCTCAAACCGTGACAAGTCTTATTTCCTAACAGTGGATCGAATCACTTCTGCATCTTGTTTGTAATCAGAAAGAAGCACTTTGGAGCAGAGAAGATGAGTGATGAGCAGAGGTCCCTCAAACCCCACACTGGGAGACCTCTGTTCATTACCATAAGACAAACATATAATGCCTCCAACATCTTTTATGGTCACAGCAGAAGTTGTTGGAGACATAGATTGCTTTATGAAAAAGATCGTTTAGACTGGGTGAAAGAAAACAGTCTCCTCTGCTCCCCTCCCTTGGCCTTGTGGAGGGCTGTGTATGTGGTACCTCAGTAAAAAATAGTTCACATAGTGCCCTTCTCATATCAAAAGGTTTGTTCTTGGCCTAATGTGAAATGATAGACAGTACTGCCCTAACGTGACATGCTTCAGATTGTATTGTAAAACATGAGTCCAAAAGCTCACTACAAACTATGATACGGTCTTGCTGGTAGAACAATAATCCTCTCAAAATATATTGTCTGGTGTGGATCACTGCTCTTATAACAGGGAATTTATAAACAGCGCTTAGAAAGTGGCTAGGACAGCACATTAACTAGGATCCAGCAAGAGACTTCCAGTGAGGTCTGGGCCTCTGCAATTCCTTTATAGCTGAGAGGGCAGCATTACTGGAAACATCTTCAGATTATGTGTCTGTAAACAGTGTTCTGTGCTAAGCACAAACGAACTGGGAGCCACAGTTTCCCCCATGGCTCTTTGGTCAATATGAATCTGTTTCATCTTCTGTGGGGCATTTGTAAAATAGGGACTGCAGAAGCATGCAGTGATTGCCTAATCCCTTGCAAGTGTGCTGTTCAGAAGTTACACTCGTTTTGTCTTTTCTTTAGTTTGTGAACATTACAGCATCTCATGCTTTTTGGCTTTCGTCTCCAGCCCACTCTAATTCCAGTGACTCAGATTCTGGGGAAAATAGGCTATGTGACAGACATAAATGTTGGTCTTACTGATTTAAAAGTAAAAGGAGGCTTGAGTCTGCTCTGTGTGATACACCTCGAACTGAAACTACTTAGGCGTTTGCTGCATGAGGGCTGAATGAATACAGCCACAACATGAATAGGCTGGCATAGAAGCAGAGATATATATTGGCTTATATGACTAGGAGGGAGCACAGAAGTAGGGCAAAGGAAAGAAGGGAAGGGGGATGGGTTTTCTTTAGTTTTCCCTCAGCTTCCCTTTCCTATTAAATCTATGTATATGCTGAAATGATTCAGACACTGTGCATTTGCTATTTGACAATTCAGGGCACTGACCCTTTGATTCTGGCAGTGGTCTTAGCTGGAGATTCATAGCAATACATCTTTTTCTCGCTCATGGAGGTGGAGCTATTATGAGTAAGGATCTGTTCAAGAGATGCCAACTACAGTGTAAGTGGTCTCAAGAAATTTATGAAGCTAGAAAAGTCAAACCATAACTGAAGACATGATATTAACTGTGCTCATTTATCCATCCCCATCTTTAATTATTTCTCTTTCCATACAATCTATAATAAAGGGGAGCCCAAGGGGAGGATAGATTTGTTGTGAAGAAGGAAGAAATGAAGTGAATCTGGCAAAATAAAAAACCTCTGGAAAAAAAAAAAGAGTTGGACATAGTTGCTAAGTAAACAGAAAACTTGATTGGGAACACTGAAAGATTTTTGTTTAAATGTTAAAAAACCTCGTCTTTTAAACCTGTAAATCAGTTTCTCCAAGAAATTTGGAAAGAAGATCCCATCCAACTATTAAGAGATTGTATATGAGCACTGAGAAAGTTTGTGCAGCTAACATAACATCCTGCTTGCCAAGATCCTCTTGCTCTAATTCTCTTGTCAGCAAAGCCACTTTATAGAAGAACTATTAACTCACAATTTGTTTACCTGATTTTTTTCCCTAGCAATTTCATAATTTTGATATTCTTTGTGCTTTTTTTCCCCATCCCAAAGCACTAAGAAATTCAGCTGAGGACATAATAAATTAAAGCAAATCAATGTATGTCAGTGGCCACAAACGACACGTTGCTTATCTTGCTCTGTGAAACACTAAGCAGCTGCTGGCTTTTAACAAGAAGGAAAAACAAAGCTCTGTTATTATTGCTGTGCACACTTTGTTATTTCACTTAGCAGCTGATTTTGGAAAAAGAAAGAAACAGAACTGATCTGATGTCTTTCCTCTCAAGATCAACCCACATCCTTCCTAGGGCAGGAAGAGCAGGTGAATAGGACACAGGACATTTGCCACTTCCATGGCTTCAATTATCTATTTTATTCTATGGCTTCCCTGAGAACAACAGTAACAGACTCCAGCAATGTAATTAGTTCATCAGGGAAGTGAAGATGAGAGAGTCTGATGAGGCATTTTGGCATAGGCACACTGAGTGTTGAAAAATCCCTTCTGCAAAGGACTGTTTCCCTGGCTCTACGAGTAAATCTGTAGGAAGCAATTGTCTCCTCAGATGTGAGGTTTGTCCTCACATGGAGAGAAGCAAGTCACATCTGGTTTGGTGAAAGAAATGCAAGAGAAAGGGGAAAGAGGGGCTGGGGAGAACACTAGCAAAGCAGGGAAAATGCAGACTGAAAAGGCAAGCATGCAGCAGGCCAGAGGATTCTGGGAGCCAGAACCCTGTACACAAAAAAGGGTATGTCAGGGAAAAGCTTTTTTTATGGCAGGCTGACATCAGAGCCCTTCCACTTGCCCCTGTCTTGCAGTTCTCTCAGCAGCTGCATGATGGGGCTGGGAAGGCTTTACATTTTCTATCCTGTAGTCCAATGCTGAATCATCTAGGGTGTCCTGTCCCACCTACCTGGACCCAGCTCCCATGTATCAACAGAGGAAGGGTGATGTGGTGGGGACCTGGCAACCTGCCACTGATCTCTCAAAATGTGCACCATGGTGCAGGTTGTCTTAGGCACATTGCAGGCTCAACTTTGAGGTGCACCTACTTATTGGTGGAAGGAATTAGATGGTGTTTCTAAAAACCAGGGATAAGGAGTTGTTAAGCCATAGACAAACACCTTGGAAGTAAAGCACTGACATCTGTTAATTGCCAGGCATACTTTGGAAGTTTGAATGAGAAAGGAGGGATGTAGGTGATAACCGTAAGTGCATACATGAACTCTGCAGTCTTCTGCCACCAGTAGATAACTGCCAGGTGAAGGAAGTGATGTGGTTGAGTAGCCATCATGAAAACAAGAATTACCAGAAACATGGGCTCTCCAGACTCTATTTTTTTTCTCTGCCAGACCTGTTCCAGTCTCTTGAGCACTTTATGACTGGATATACATAATGCTACTGTGTTCCTGAAACCTACTAATGAAAAGCTTTTCATTATGATTTCTAATGATGCAATGACGTTTGTGCATGGACAATGACATGCTGCCATGGTATTTGCAACCCTAGTGACTTGTCACAGGGGGACACCTGTATTTCCCCCCAAGGTGCATGATTGCTTTGTTGAACTTGGTCTTCAAGGGTGACATTCAATACAATCTAGTGCAGATGTCACCCACTTCTGGCCAGCTTTCAGCTTATCAGCAGTGCCTGGAAACCCCACACCTGCAGTAGGGAAGATGTGCCCAAGCCACGTGCTTCAAGGGCAGGTGTGCTTGTAAGGCTAGATCATTAAATCACCTGAGACAAGTAACTAAGTTCAGATGCTTCTGTGTGATCTACATTAGCCACAGAACAATGTTTCATATTCCCTGGACATTTTTTCGTAGAAATCTTTTCCTTGAACCCCTTTTGTTCAGCAAAGGACATCTGCAGTAGTGCAGTATTAAGAAACCAAGTATCCATTCAGTTCAGTATGCTCAGCTCTCACAGAAACTGCTTTCTGGAGGGGCTCCCAGAGTCAGGAAGCCTGTATTTACCTTCATATCAAATAACGGTTATTTATATGGCATAGTGAGTATGCTTAAATTTATAGTAGATCAAAAGTTTCTCTGGTGTGGTCCTGTTAATTTGCCCTGTACACAGAAGTCCATCAAGTCAGCTTTCGTCACTTCAAAACCTTACCAATGCAGCAATGGAAGTGCTTGTTTTGGGCATTTCCCAAAAAATAAAAATAGTAGTAATAAAAATACAGAAGGCATATGGAGGGCTTGTGTCTGGGGTTGCAGCTGAGACTGAGCAATATGTACATATCTCATTTCTCTTTTGGAGGGAAATATGTTTATTCTTGGAGGCTGTAAGAAAGCTAGTGGTTTCTTGTACTTAGCCAGAGTTCAGATAATTGTGTTGTAACGAATTATGCATTATCCTATATCTGATAAAAGTAATATCCTGGGCAACACAAGGTTTAGAAGGCAGTTAACTGTTCATTCTTCTGTTTTAAAGTGCCTGGGATGTGTAAACAACCAACAAATAACTAGACTGTTGGCATCAGGAATCTTACCTGTCTCTGAAACTGTTTGGATTAGAATAAGTCAGAAATAAATCCCGAGGTACTAAAGAGATTTTAACAGCAGGTATTTGAGATGGTCATGAAGGGAGAAAGAGGGACGCCAATTACACTCTGGCACCAAAGTTTTAAAGGTTAATTACTTTTCCCATCCCCCATCAGGCAGGTTTAGAACAGCACGGCATTTACTTGCAACCGGTCTCTGTTTATATGCTTCTGCCACAGCTATGTAAGATGAAGAAAGATGGCAGAGATGGTGTGAACTGAGAGTTTGTTTTGCTGATGCAATGGAAAAATTGTTCATTACTGGTTCATCTCAGCAAAGCTATTACCCTTTGAATGTCAGAAAGGTCAGCTGGGGTTATCTGCTACATAAGTACTGGCTGCACAAATTCCTGGGAGGGAGCTTAGCTCTTGCATGATTCCTTCCGAAACAATGATATTCGTGTCTTTGTTTATGAATCTGTCTGCTATGAGTCAATCCTTTTCTCTGTCCCCCTTTCAGATGGCCTGTAAACAACTTTGCAGATGGGTTGACATCCCACTGTCGGTGAATAGCTCTGGGTGAATATCCTTTTCTGTTACTCCAATAGAAGAGGTGGGCTGTACAACTTCTCTGCTTGCGTAGCAGTGGAGAGGAAATGAAAGCTGCATCCAGACCAAGCTGATAATAGAGTGGAATCCAAATGGAAGACAGCATATTCTACTTCTTTCTTCTGTTCCTAAAATTGTATACTTCTGAAGGACTGTAGGTGAGAAAGATAGATAAAGAACAATAAATACTGTTAGCAAGAAATAGAATTCCACTTACCTGATCACTAAGATGAAACAAGGGAAAATTTCTGGATGGCATATCCTATATCTGACAGTGTCTTCTGCTATGAATTTGTACTGTCATTTAAATCATGCTTGAGTTTCCTCATTAATAAGGTGTTTGTAACAGTAATAGACTGCCCTTCTTGACATTTTACATTGTGGAGGCTACTTTTTAAATTCTAAGCATACCCTGCTTATGGCAGTTAGGGAAAATAGTGTTTGTGCAAGGTACAGTGAGATATTACATCTGACATCCTGTTAACAGCTTTTAAATCAGGTTCTGTCTATCTGACAAAATGCTGCTGATTTGAACTTTTCACTGCTGGTCAAGTTTTGGAAGTAAATAATTGTTAAAATAGTCCACTTTACGTGGGTAACATCACCAGGATCTGGTCCTCATTGCATTTAACTGCAAACTATGGCAGTTATTAATAATATGGATTGCTTCTTAGTATCAATAATTCATTTGGTTTGAACTGTTATAAGAGTGGCTTTGGCATTTTGATAGTTTTTGATGTGTGAGAAGCTAGAGGGAGAAAGTACTGACCATTAAAAACAATGTAATATTGATTGCTCAAGACTACATAAAAATGGCATTTATTACTAGAAAAATAAGTTTTAGCTGGTTTATTCTGATCCCCAAGCACCATTGAATGGGCGTAGTTGAAACCTGGGCTTTTATGAGGGTTGACTAACGTATCTACCAATACACCTTATCGTTCATCTTCTTGGGTGAGAACTAAGCTATACTGAGGAAGAAATTTGTTGGAATGCAAATATAAACATTTCTTTTTAATTGGAATTCAGTCTTTCTAGTAGTATTATTTGGGGGGGCAAATAGTTACCTTAATCATAGTTCTTAAGGACCTTAAATGATTTTTTAAAATCAACTTTACTGAGAGGAAATTTAGTCTTTCCTTGGGGTTAAATATATATTTTCTGGTAGATAAGTATCTATGCCCTGAACTCATGATACTGACTAACATGCTTGATGTCAGATACAGGAGAGATCTTAAGATATAAATGGATCCTAAATTGTAAGAATTTACCTATTTGGAGTCGGTTTGAGACATATAAAAGTGCAGGGTGATGAGTTTTCCTCTTTAGCCACTTCTGTTTCTATATGAAGCCTTGCAGTGTCCAGTGCTGATATTCCAGTTTTCCACCTCAAGATGGGCTGGTGAAGTAAATAAAACAGAAGTATCTAGAGATATTTATTATAGTATAACAGTAAACTCATGCAACATGCTTTTTTTCTCACTTGGAATCTGGGCTTTTTAACAGGGAGTAATCATCTTCTAAGACATGTTCATCAATCAAGCTGTTGTTTAGTGAAAAACTAATTTTGGAAAAAGTGATTTTGATATTTGGACGAACGCTTCTTAATCAACGCTGAGATTCAAAGAGGTATTCTTGAGCTATGTGAGCTTATATTGAATTATTATCAGTTCAATAAATGTGCAGTAAGTGTCTGTGCTATCAATAATACCAGTGTGTGAGATAATTCCCTGTGCTCTATTATTTGTGATCTCTACTACAACAACCGAGTGGTCATCCTTTAATTGCTTGGATTGCTTAATTTCAGTAAAGGTTCATAATTAGGCAGCTCCTGATCTTTGAATTGGTGCTCTTCCATTCTGCATCACTGAGTGAGCAGCAATCTTTTAAATTGTGCTTTAGAGACAGGTAAATTTAGCTTAAATCTCTATTATTTGTCAGCTAAAATCAAAGCCATGCTTCTCATCAGACTTTTGTGCCATTGCAGGATTGCTGAATCTCCAAATATAAAAGCACGGGGAGCCTGTGAGAAACTTCCTTAACTGGGTTTCACAGCATGCAGAACCTTTAATACACTGACATATGCACAGCTCTTACTTCATTGCACAGGGAGCTCAGAATAGACCTTCTGGGAGAACTTCAGCTGATGCCAGAAATCTGGATGCGCCTGACTCACATTAAGAAACAGCACAGAATTATTACACGCTGCAAGCAGGATCACGTTTTTCCACAGCACTGGGATTGGCCTGCAAAATGCCACCATCTCCTAAAATGAACTAGCTGCGGCTAAAAGCAAATTTCTGCTCTGCTGCGATTGCTGTCAACCACCTCTTCTGACTGCAAGAGGCATTACTTCCTCTTGGAGCAGCTGCTTTTCTCCATGTCAGCAGAATAGTGATAGGTCATGGGTTGAAATTATTGCAAATTTTGCATCTATTTCTGCCACTTTCCAGCGCGAGTTGTTTCAACACCTTTGACTGGGTTTTCAAGGCTTTGTGTGAAACAGTAGATGTGACGGGATCCTCAGGATAAAGGTCCTGCAACATTTTCCTTTCAATAAAAAGTTGAAATTTGCACCAGGTGTCAGTTTAAATAATCAGTGAGATTGCCTTCTTTTTTTCTTCATTTTTTTCTGCATAGCCCAAATGACTTCTGAGGATTTATTTTGGATTTGCAATAGATTAGTGATCATCCAAGATTTAAAGAGCTGAATACAATAGAACACTTTGGTTTTTGTGGACTCAATGCAACCGCCTTGCTTGTCCTGAAGTGCAGAACACCCACTGAAAGTTGCATCATTTTAAAGTATCTGTCATTCAGTGTCCATAACCTTTGGTCTTTCCTGGAAATCTTGCCTGTATGAGAAGCATCCCACCTCTAAACTGCTCACAGTTCAAATGTTAAGAGAAAGAAAATGCATTCTTGAGGGAAAAGAGTGATAGGATGGTTTGGTAGTATGAAATGCCTCTAAGCAACAAATCATGGACATGGACAAGAGCCATGTACACATGGCTCTTTTGTGTGCTTTTGTGAAAGTGTATTATACTCGAAAAAGTCACGGAGTCAAACAGTCCTTAACAGGAGAGATATATGATTAGCCATGGCTGAAAATTTTCTGGGTGGTTTTCCATCTGCAAATGCCATTGAAGCAACATTGAACTGAGATGCTCCACTAGAATATGTGACTGCTGACAGTCCCAGGGAACCACAGAAATACTTTGGTTTGAAGAAGCCAGGACATTTCATGATAATGCAAGCATAATAACTTCCATTTTTCTGCAATATATTGTGTAATAGATGCAAACAGTAGAGTCAAAGGTAGCCATTTCACTACCACTTTTAGAAACAAATATTTTCTTTCTTGAGGAGAGTAACAGAGAACGTCATTTTTTCAGTCTTAGTTTGTGGAAATAACAGTGTCCGAACCACAGCACCCCTCATTCGACAGTGTTTTCTTTTTTTGCTCAGCCTTATGAAATTATCACATTGACTTTCTGCTCCGCCATTCCTGTATGACAGTTTGCTGGATGTACCTCATCATTGACAAGGAGGAATTTGAAGGAAATTAAAAGCACTACTTTCAGATCAGCACACCAGGGTATTTCCTGCTTAAAGGACAGGTCCGAGAAGACTTTCAAGGCAACGGCAATACAGTACTACAAAATGGCATTTCAGCAGAAGCCACTCTAAGGGCAGAATAGACACTGCCTCAGGAAATGCCAAGAATTAAATATGTGACATAAAAGGGCCCCCTGAGGCTGTGCTTGGTACCAGCGTTAGATGCTCAATGTATGTGTGAAAAGGTGAGTGTACTGAAGACAGTTAGGGCCCCCATGGGCTTTTGTGGCTGCTCCTGGCACCAGTGCAGCAAGACAGGCAGAAGCATCTCAGGAAACATGCCTGCACCCCATATATCATGCTTGAGATTCTCCTGATGAAAGTTACACTACAGCTTACACTACCTATAGTACAGATTGAGTGGCAGAATGAATTGAGGAGGCAGGCTTACCTGTGTCCTGCATATAGTAATAGGGCCAGTTTAGATACTGAGCTTTAACATCTCAAAGTATGCTCAGAAACACCTCTGTGGGATACTACTGCTGGCTGGGAGTCTCAGTGTAGACCCAAACCCTCTGCATGTCACCGTGCAGTGTGGTGCAGTGCAGAGAAGTCCTGAAGGCCAGGGAAAGCACTGGGCCACCTAGAGTCCTACACTCAGGAGTGTGAACCAGCTCCCTCGGGGATAGCTTGTGGAAGCAGATGGAAGTTGCAACAAAAATAATTTATCCACTTGCATGTGGTCTTTGCTATTAGTAATAAACTAATTGGGCACCTTCATTACCACATATTTTCTAGGGCGGGAAGTAAGCAAAATTATGTGTTTGACATGCAGGCTTACAAGTGCTGAGAACTAAGCTTTTTAGGGCTTTGCAAAGACTAATGGTCTCCCAGCTTTCGCTCCAGGCCCCTTCAGACTGACAGTTTCTGATAACACATTTTTGTGCAAGCACAGTAACATTTGTATGGTAAAAAGACAACTAGAATTGTTACTTGTGAAGACAAAACATGTCCTTTCTTTCCTATGAAAAAGCCCAAGACAAAGGGGAAATTTGCTTACTTAGACGTGTCCAGCTGATAAATTGTCCTCTTTTTTATGGGAAGTAAGCACACTTCTTGTCCTAGGGAAACTGCGTCTTAACACAAGTCCTTGTGGATATTTTGCTGTAGTTTCTGCATATCTGAAATTGCATGATCTCACTTTGTATTTACCTACCAGATGCCATCTTTGGATAGATAATCTTCAGCCAGATCAATAACCAAAAATTCCTATCTCTGAACAGCATGAAGTGTCCCCATGGTCTTTCTTCCTCCTGTTAACAAGGCTCTGCCCAGATTTGCTATAGAACTGCTCACTTGTATAGTAGTATCAGATAGGACTCAGATTTTTTTATGATTTTCAATATTAGTTTATTCCCTTACGTTGAAGCACTCATAAGAATATGAAAAAGGAGCTTCACTTCTTTCATTATTGTAGTGTAACTTAGTGACATATTTATTTTCAGCTATTGCTTATATCCAGATGATAGCAGAATGAATGTTTTTTACTTTTTCCCTGGATAAACTGCACATATTTAGCAGTGGCAGCTGCTGTCACAAGCAAACCACTTGGCTAAATCACAGAATCACAGCATGGTAGGGTTTGTAAGGGACCTCTGGGGATCATCTAGTCCAATGTCCCTGCTAAAACAGGTTCACCTAGAGCTGGTTACTAAGTAAGTTACTAAGTTCTTGATGCAAATTAATTGCTTACTTTGAAATAGAGTTGTTATGCACAACTAGAATGATTCTCTTTCTTTGATGATTAAAAACACTGGTTTGCAAGCACCCTTCTTAAAACCACTCTTTTGATAAAAAAATGCCATTCATCCCTCATCAGAAAAAAGTGAAAATGTCAGTAGAGTAACAAATATATAAGAAATTCCCGCTGAGGGAATGGGAATGGCAAGAAGGACAGAACTTATTCTTTGAAAATATGTAGTGCTAGTGCATTTGCAGTTAAGATTGATTTTTGCCTGGGTTGTGGGTTCCTGTAAGATTGCTGCCAGACAAAGATACTATACAGTGTTAGGACCATGGACATTTTCTGTTTTCTTGCCTTTTTACTTTTGTTGCTGTGGCTGCTGTTGTTTTTGTAGTTTCTTTTTGCAAATGCTAAATACAAATACTGTATCATCATTCTTTCAAGTGTGCTATTCTCTTTTTGGGTAACTGTGATCTCTTTCCTTCACCTTTTTTCTGCCTTCGTTTCCTGTACAAGTTGAAGGCAATATTTATCTGCATTATTGAAGCTTCTTCCAAAATATCTTGAATTCTTCCACATTTGCTAAACAGCAGAGTGAACTATTCGAACAGAACAGTTAACACCCAACATATTAATCCCACCCCAAGCAAGCACTAGTCCTATCTGAGGCAAAGGAAGGTGTTCTTTCTTGATTGTAAGTCTACGATAATAGCCCTCCAGAAAACAGTAAAGTGATTGAGAAATCAAAATAGAACAGTACCTTCATGCCTTTGGGAAATTATTTACCTTTTATAGTTGTATCTTAAGTAGGCCTGGAAGAATAATGATAAATTAAAATGAACATTTGAGAGACATCTTAGTGGAATTTTTCTCATTTGCTTCCATACTGCTCTTTACCTTTTTACAGACATCACTTTGAGTGAGCCTTGGTTCATCACTGGAAATCCAATTTCAGGCTCATTAGCAAGATAACCATAGCCACAAAACAAAATCAATGAAACAATGGAATAAAATTCCTTTGGGGCAAAAAGAATTCACTAGTTTAATAAATCCTTCGTATTTAAGTCACTTAAAACTACAACTAACTGTATTTTATCCTTCATTTTTGTCTTTCTTTAGGAGAAGATTTTTTTTTTCCAAGGTTCAGGAAACTGAAATTCTCTCTTTGCCTAATGCCACAGAAACTGTTATGGCTTGTCCCTTTTACACAATGTCCAGATATCCCTCACAAAACCAATTCTCCAGACTTTTCCATAATTGTTTCTCGTAAAGACAGTATTTGGAAATTTCTGAAGTTATTTTTGGGACAAGGCCATTTGGAGCAGTATTAATTGTCACGTCTCCGAATTACCAGGGGCATTCAGGACTTTCTGTCAGTGGAAAATTAAGCCAGTGCCGGTATCCACACAAACATCCCTGACACCTTCTTCCACAGCCCCTGCACTCACCCAAGGGAAGAGGAGCACATATCTGAGCACAGTCATAGCTCTCTGAAATGCCTGTTATCATTGCTGATGCCAAGGCTCACATAGAAGACCACTCTTGAATATTCGTGTTTCTGAAGACATGTGAAGACATCAAATGTTACCAGTTTTGCTATTCTCTCATATATATAAGTTTTCAAAACAGAAGAAGATAGAGAGAAATGGCCAATTACAATTGGAGAGCTAAACATATTTTAGTATTACCAAGAGTTCAAAGCCATGTGGATGCATGTATTTATACCAGCTTAATTATGATGAGTGTTACACCAGTTGTTAGTACAAACAATTTGAAACACTTTTGCTGAATTTCTACATCTGTGTCCCGTAAATCTATCTAGGCTCACCATTGCTTGGATGTTCTCCCTAGCAACAAACAGTCTTGTCCTGGGGAAAGCAGCTGCTTTAAAAATAAAAATAGTAGACAATGGATTACCTTGTATAATGATGATTCTCAAAACTTGTTTTGGTCTCCTTTGTTGGTAGAAATACAAAATTGCAATTTGGAATCCAGTTTGAGTCTCTGAAATGTAAATAACTGAGGTCAATGGGGAAGGCAGCAAATAATCCTACATGATTAATGATTATAGCAAAATCAGTCTGCCTGCAATATTTTAAATAATGCTACAGTGATATAAGAAAGTATCTGACTTATGGTGCTTGATGCCATATATCTAAAATGTGTTAGGAAAAGCAAGGATGCAAATTCACTCTGACTCCGAAGAGGAACGTTTTTTCTTAGACACACTAAAAGGCAAGACCATCCAGGCACTTATGAAGTCAGATTAAAAGTCAGTTTGCAACTAAAGAGTAAAGTCTCTGCAGCCTTGTTCATGTTGGCAGTTCTTCATCCTTGTCCACGTTCTTTACCATTCACCTATAAGATATAAAAGAGGAATCCTGGTGGTGGCCATGCTGCAGAAGAATGTAAGGTACAGGGAGATGCTGTATAAGTGACGACGCCTACACACCGAATTAACCAAAGAAAGTCTTTGAAGTAGCCACTTCATAATCTCTGAATCAAGTCTTTTAAGTCTTGTAGTCTCTGAAAATTCTGAGCATCCACTTCTTCCAGTCAAGAAAGTGGCAGGTATTTAACCTTCTGGGTTATAGAATGAGACAATTTCACACATTTGCATTATTAAAAGCTAATAATTCATTATGTTTAATTCTGCACTTAGAAGCAAATACATGTTAGTCTGAGAGCTAAATGAAATATGATGTGCACACGACTCAAAAGGCTGCACAACACAAAAAAGTGGTTGTCCTTAGCAGTGAATTCTGGAGCCTGGTCTATGTGCTTCACTAGAGATTTGATCAACCACTGATTTTGGCAGGTGTACAACAGGTACCATTTTGCTACAAGACGCAATACTTAGAATCACAGAGTAATTTGAGTTGGAAGGGACATTCAAAGGTCATCTAGTCTAACCCCTCTGCAGCAAGTAGGGAGATCTTCAGCTAGACCAGGTTGCTCAGAGCCCCGTCCAGCCTGACCTTGAATGTTTCCAGGGATGGGGGCACCTACCAGATCTTTGGGCAACCTGTTCCAGTGTTTCATCATGCTCGTTGTAAAAAATGTCTTCCTTATGTCCAGTCTGAATCTATCTTCTTTTAGTTTAAAACCATTACTCCTTGTCCTATCACTACAGGCCCTGTTAAAAAGTCTGTCCCCATCTTTCTTTAAGACCCTTTAAAGTACTTGTAGGCTGCTATAAGGTCTCCCTGGAGCCTTCTCTTCTCCAGGCTGAACAATCCCAACTCTCTCAGCCTGTCCTCATTGGGGAGGTGCTCCAGCCCCCTGATCATATTTATGGCCCTCCTCTGGACCCACTCAAGCAAGTCCATGTCTTTCCTGTGCTGAGGAGTCCAGAGCTGGATGCAGTACTGCAGGTGGGTGTCTCACAAGAGTGGAGTAGAGTGGGAGAATCACCTGCCTTGACCTCCTGGCCATGCTTTTGGTGCAGCCCAGGATACAATTGTCTTTGTGGGCTGTGAGCGCACATTGCTGGCTCATGCCCAGCTCTTCATCTGCCAATACCTCCAAGATCTTCTTGGCAGGGCTGCTCTCAATCCCTTCATTCCCCAGTCTGTATTGATACCAGGGGTTGTCCCAACCCAGTCACACAGGCTCACTTCTTGAGCTTGTCCAGATCCCTCTGGATAGCATCCCTTCCCTCAGGCGTGTTAGCTGCATCACTCATCTTGGCGTCATCTGCAGACTTGCTGAGTCCCACTGTCTATGGTGTTGATGAAGATACTAAACAGCACTGGTCCCTATGTGGACCCCTGAAGGACACCACTCATCACCTATCTCCATCTAGACACTGAGCCGTTGACCACTCCCCTCTGGGTGCAACCATCCAACCAATTATTCATCCACTAGACAGTCCACGCATCAAATCCGTATCTCTCCAATTTAGACAGAAGGATGTTGTGGGGGACGATGTTGAAGGCCTTACATAGATGACATCCATGGCCCTTCCCTTCTCCACCGATGTAGCTACTCCATCATAGAAGGCCACTAGTTTGGTCAGGCAATACTTGCCCTTGGTGTGTCTTAGCATATCTTCTAGGAGGATCTGTTCCATTAGCATCCCAGGCCCAAAGCTAAGGCTGACAGGTCAATGGTTCCCAGACTCCTCTTTTCTATCCTGTTTATAAAGTGTGAAATGTTTCCCTTTTTCCAGTCACCAGGGACTTCACTTGACTGCCATGACTTTTCAAATATCATGGAGAGTGGCTCAGCAACTACATCAGCCAATTCCCTCAGAACTCTGGGATGCATCCCATTGACTTATGTGTGTTCATGTTCTTCAGGTGGATTTGAACTTGATCTTCTCTTACTGTGGGAGGGACTTGGCTCCCCCAGTCCCCATCCACTCAAGAGATGTGGCAAGAGAGGTGGCCAGTGAAGACTGAGGCAAAAAAGCTGTTGAGTACATCAGCCTTCTCCTTGTCTGTTGTTACCAGTTTGCCGGTCTGTCTCATCTTGAGAGATACGCTTTCTTTGACCTTCATTTTCTGGCTGACATACCTGTAGAAGCCCTTGTTCTTTGCGCTCCTTGCCAGGTTTAGCTCCAGCTGCGCCTTGGCCTTCCTGACCCCAGCCCTACACAACCAGGCAGCGCCCCTATCTATACTCTTCCTAGGATACCTGTCCCTGCTTCCACTGCCTGTGCATTTCCTTCTTGCCCTTTAGTTTGACCAGCAAGTCTCGACTCATGCATGCAGCTCTCTTGCCTTGCTTTCCTGGTTTCTTACACCTGGGGATTGAGAGCTCTTGCATGCTATGGAAAGTGTCCTTAAAGATCTGCCAGCTCTGTTCTGCGCCCTTGTTCCTGAGGGGGTTCTATTGACTAACTCCTTAGAGAACAGGAAATTTGCTCTCCTAAAATTCAGAGTCTGGACTTTACTCTTCACTTGACCCGTATCCCTCAGGACTGTGAACTCTTCCAGTGCATGGTCACTGCAGCCCAGGCTGCCTCCAGTCTTGACATTACTGACTAGCTCACTTGCTTTGGTGACCATCAGGTCCCGTATGGCATCCCCTCTGGTAGGGCTGTTTATTACCCAGCTTAAGAAGGTCTCCTCCATGCACTCCAAGGAGTCCCCTGGATTGCCTACAGCTCGCCATGCTACTTTTCCAGCAGATGTCAGGGTGACTGATGTCCCCCAGTAGGACGAGAGCTTGTGAGCACGAAGCCTCCTGGAGCTGGAGTAAGGAGGCTTCGTCCACAGCATCCCCTTGATCAAGCAGCCTCTAGTAAACAATAACCACAAAGTTCCCTTTGTTGCCTCAGTCTCTAGTCCTTACCCATAAGCTTTCAGCCTGCTCTGTTCTTCAGAGACAGCTCTTCACACTCTATCCATTTCTTGATATAGAGGGTGACCCTCTTGCCCCTCCTTCCTCGCCTATCCCATCTGAACAGCCTGGAGCCATCCATAGCCGCACTTGTCACAAGGTGCATCCCACCAAGTTTCAGTAATGGCAACCAGGTAGTGGCTTTAGAGCAGCACAGTGGCTTCCAGCTCCACCTGTTTGTTGCCCATGCTGTGTTAGTTGCTGTGCACTTCAGCTGGGCTATTGGCTGTGTCCCCTTTTAGAGGAACACCCCTTAATGCCTTTGAGGTGTTTCACTGGTGTTTCCCTCTTGGCTTCTATTACCTCAGTAGCCCCCGGCTTATTTCCATAATACTTCAAGTGTGCTGCAGTGTAACCATCACACCTCAGAGCTGAGGGCCCTCGCTAGTACCCCATGCCTTTAACTATCGCCTGTCATCCCACAGGTTGTGACGGGTAAGCCTGATCTTGTCCCCCTTCCCCATCAAGTATATTTTAAAGCTCTGTCAATGAGCCCTATTAACTCACGAGCAAAGGCCCTTTTCCCCCTTTGAGAAAGGCAAATCCTATCTGACAACTGCAGGCCTGGTGCTGTGTAGGCCATCCCATTATCAAAAAACCTGAAACCGTGGTGGTGACACTAGTCATGGAGTCATGTGTTAGTAGACTGGGTCTGTCTGTTTCATCCAATGTTGCTGCCTGCAACTGGAAGTAGAGAGGAAAAAAATAACTTGTACCCCAGATTCCGTACACCTGGTGTAGATGGACTGTCTTCCACACCATCCATTGATTGTCCTTCCACATCAAGAGCCTCATACCTGTTGTACAGAGGCACCTAGGGGGGTGAGGTGGGCAAGGAGGGGGTTTGCCTGCTGCCCTAAGCATGGACTTGCCTCCATTCACTCCTTTCCTTTAGGCTGCTGCCTTCAGCCTGACGGGGGGAGGATACAGAGTCCCGTTGATCTCACTTTTTTTGTCTGGTGGCTGTTTCTGTTTCTGTCTCATGGAGGGCAGAGCATGGCTCCACCAGTTTATCTTTTTTTCAGGCTCCCTGATGCTCCTTGACCTTTCTGCTTCCTCTCGTAGCTCTGCCACAAGGCTGAGCAGATGTCCGTCTGGTCACACCTCACACAACTGTCCTCACTGCTGCCAGCCTTTACCAGTGAAAAGCTCTGCAGCCTCAGGTATGGATGGCTGCACGTTTTCGTGGGAGCTCTGACTGCGTTGCTACATTTGTTCCGGAGAGTGCAGAGGCCATAGCTTTCTTCTCTGTGGATACTATAGCTAAACTCCTTCTGAGAGGGTGATGACCAGCAATTGAACATGCGTCTTTAGGTGGCAGGGTGACTGTGCCCTTCCTCCACAAACTGCTGTGCAAACTGCCGTGCCACACCCTGGCTGACCTGCCACGGTCTGTTTGCCTAGTCTGCTCACAGTGCTCCAAGATATACCCCTCCATTATGGCAAACACTGAATAGATTATGTAAAGGGAAATGTTATGATATCTCAAGGTTCAAGAAGATCAAGTGCCGGGTCACAAAAGCCCCATATAGTGCTACAGCTTGGGGATGAGTGGCTGGAAAGCTGCCCAGTGGAAAAGGACCTGGGGGTGTTGGTCAACAGCTGCCTGAATATGAGCTGCCGGAGTGTCTGGGTAGCCAGTAGCATTCTGGGTGGTATCAGAAATAGCATAGCCAGCAGGACTAGGGAAGTGATTGTACCCCTGTACTCAGCACTGGTGAGGCCACACCTTGAATACTGTGTGCAGTTTTGGGCCCTCACTACAAGACAGACATTGAAGTGCTGGAGCGTGTCCAGAGAAGGGCAATAAAGCTGGTGGAAGCGTCTAGAGAATCAGCCTTATGAGGAGTGGCTGAGAGAGAGATCTGAGGTTGTCTAGCCTGGAGAAGAGGAGGCTGAGGGGAAACCTTGTCGCTCTCTACAACAACCTGAAAGGAGGCTGTAGTGAGGTGGGGGTCAGTCTTTTCTCACAAGTAAGAAGTGATAGGATGAGAGGAAGTGGCCTCAAGGCCAGAATTTCTTCACTGAAAGGTTTGTTGGAACAGGCTGTCCAGGGAAGTGGTTGAGTGACCATCCCTGGAGGTATTTAAAGGTATGTGATGCTTAGGGATATAGTTTAGTGGTGGACTTGGCAGCGTTAGGTTTACGGTTGGACTCAATGAACTTAAAGGTCTCTTCCAGCCTAAAAGATTCTTGATTCTACTGGTATGTTGGCAAAGAGACTTTCTTTCAAGGTTAGCCAGAGGTTAGTTAATCAACAATGAAACATACTGAATACATCTATCTATATATATATATATATACACACATACACTGCATGATTTTTGTCATATGAGAAGCCAACACAGAATATTTATAGGCAATATCAAAGATGTCCACAAAGTTTTTTGTCCTTTACAACTCCACCACTTTTTCTGTTGAATGAGGCAGAAATTAGGCAGGAACATATTGAGCAGCCAAGAGTCTGGACCAGCCAGCCACATCCAAAGCCCTTCTCCTCCCTTGGAGGAAGCAGCTGCAGGGAGTGGGAAACAGAGAAACTCTGAAGTCCTTTCCCAATCTATGAGATTTTTTTCCCCTGCTTCTTCCCTACATGCAAGAGCTGCACCACTTGAACACTGAGATAGTGACTTCCACAGGTTCGCTCTGCTGATCCTCCAGCTACCCAGCTCCGCTGTCCTGCAGCACAGATCCCACCTGTCCCTTCATGTACTCTTCTGACAAAGCTGAAGGAAAAACCTATAATTAGTACTTTATTCATGACACATGAAGGGCTTGCAAAATAAAGTTGCTGAGGATTAGGTGTGACCCTTGTTTCAGACTCTGTGAATGTTTCCTGCCTGTGTGCGAGGGGAGAAGGAGGCATAGGAGGAAGGGCAGCACTCTAGAGGCTTCTACAGGATGAGCGGCAGATTTTAACTTCTCACTGGAGTTGAAACTTTTTATAGTATCACTTCTGCTCTCTGCCTGTGTCTAAATGTAGAATGGAGCAGAATGAAACGGTCTTTCCCACAGCCACCTGGCTTAGTCAGGGAATAAGGCCAAGGGAAAGCCATTGGAGGAGAAGAGCAGAGGGTCGCAAAAGGGGTCCCAGCAGCCTTTTCACAGACTATCAAAAAAGTAAATTCCCAGGAGGCTGACTTTTCTGCTCATGCCTCTCCACACAAATTCAGAATGAAGTTTTCCATGTGACAAGGGAAAAAAGCAGCATAGGAACACAACTGCTCTCTGAATAGCAGCCATACCATGAATATTACTTGCTATCTTAATCTGTTGACAGAATGATTTGAATTGATTTAAATAGCTCCCAGATGGCTGGCTTAACACATAAATCTAATGCACACCCAAGGTTCATCACCTCTTCAATGATTTCTTGGTATAACTATTATTTCTAAATGGTTCCACATCTTGGATCTGTTGTGCACGTTAGGTGAGTAACCACTTGAACTTTTATTGAACTGCAGTTCCTCAGACCACCTCTTCCTTTTACTAAGGAGAAAACTAACTGGTCCAGCACAATAATAATAATAATAAAATAATAATGCTGGAAAGCTGCAGTTAACAAAAATACCACTTCATTTCTTAGTGTTTCTATAATTTAGGGTTGAATGCCCTAGGAGAACTGCCAGCCAGTCACCCAGGACCTGGACTCTGGAATGAAATTCAGCATCTGCCTGTGCCATCATACTCCTGGCTACTGTAAGAAGAGTTTTGATGTAGGTCTGATGTACTCAATCACTCTGCGTGCAATGGGCAGGACTGTGCAGCAGAGCCTACAAGGTCAGGTTTTCTGTTCACATAGAAGAAGAAATAACCTGAAAATATGTGATATTCAGGTAGAAACGTAATGCTAATGCACAGTTTGGGAAGCTATGAAGAGAAATGGAATTTAGTACAACTTGATTTTTCAGTTCTGAAAGTATTTTATACTGGAGTTGCAAGTCCCAATGCACGTCAATAGACCAGCATTGCTGCAACTTGCAAGTCTGTTTAGAAACCACCCATTAAGTTAATTTGCTCTCAGCTCATCTGAATCTTCAGCACATCTATATGAAGATGCTAGTGGAACATACCCCTATGTTCCTTGGCTTCTAATCAATAGCCAACCTCAGTTCAATATCTATTCACTTTTGCAGCCTGTGCCCAAGAGCTCCAGCTACACTCACTCTGCAGCATCCTGAAATAACCTGGATGTCAGGGACCCAATATACCACATTACATAGTAACGAGATTAGGGAACTGCTAGGAAAGACATTCAAGTTATGCGCATAAGAACGAGGTACTGGAAGATAAGGAAAGATGTGAATTTGTAGCATGCCCTTTGCTTCATGCACCATAAAAGCCTGCAGTAAATGTGAAGAAGCTTTTCTTGCTCTGAGCAGGAAAGCAGTAAGGTGCTTTCTGCTCACAATAACTTGTTTGAGTGCCCCACTGCAGACAGAAGTTCTTTACTGGTGCTTTGAAAAGGCTTCCTGAAGTACATTTAGTCTAGGTGCAATTGATCTGGCCCGAATTTACCTGTGCTAAAGAGAGAAATATTTTGTAAATGCTGCTAAACAAAAAGAGGAATTTACCAATGGTTGGGGTTTACAGTTTTCTCTTGCTAGAGACTTCTTGGAAGGGACAGAGGGATTTTGTGTTTTCTGTTAGCATAATATAATTGGAAACCCAAATGCAGTCATGTGCAAGATAGCATGTGCTTTTGCCATGTTAAATTTAAGCGCTACAGATTTTGCTATGGGCTACGTGTGCTGCAGTCCAAATCACTCATCTCAGGTTCCTACCACTGATATCATTAACTTGTTCAGCATCTGTGTTTATCTCAGAAGCAGACATACTTGGCTTGTATCCCTGATTTAATTATAAAATTAAATCTTCTAATCCTTCATAACAAGACAATCACTAAGAGTTCATTTTCTTCTTGCTAAGCTGTCAAAACTCAACAACTTCAGTAGAATTTAAACAAATGAATCATAAAAGGAAAAAAACCTGAGAACTTGTATTCATGAGGTATGAAGTTTCATCAGGAAGAAATGGGTGCAAACTCTGTTCATCATGTGTATGAAGTTTGTTCGTCAAGGGCAGGATGCAGTCTTAAAATACCCTGTAACTAAGGAATACACATCTCATTTCGGCATGCCAGTCAGTCATATGGTGTAATCCCCATTTCTGAAAAACAGATCCATGTTATAATCAGCTTTCTCAGTTATTTGGAAAATGCAGCCACAGTACCTCTGAGTGACCACATGCAATTTAAAGAAGCTGGGCATGCCATTTACCACTCTCCAGGGAATGCCAGTATTCACACTATATATGGGTCCTGCATCCCACCCCCTTGTGCTAATGTAGCTCCACAGACTGATGTGACTGAGGGGAAAATCACCCTCAAGCACGATAACATAAACCCTTAGATATGGCAACCTATGCACTTATTTAAAGAGCTGCTCTCCGTGGTAATGATGAACGAGAACCACAGCAACCTAACAAGAACAGCTGATGGCACCTCAGTGCATGGATGGGTTGATGGGGCTTTCTGCTCATGACAACAGCATCTGATCATGAGAAGACATTGGTTTGTGTCTTTCCTTTACATAAAATGGCTCACTTACTGTTGACAGAAGTGCAAACTCTGTTCAAGAAACATGTGGACAAGTTTTGAGCAGGGAGAAAGGAGAGAATGCCATTTGCAGTGGTCAAATTGTCATGGTATCTGCAGTGGTTAGGTCCATGTAGATGCAGAGAATAAGAACAGCACGCCTAAGACTCATCTCACCTAACCCATATTTACACCTAAATAACTTCAGTGGAATTCTTGCTGATTTACACCAGCTTTACAGAGACCAGCCCCCAAACTGGGAATATCACGCCACATCCCAATGTCATGATTGTCAGGACCTCTAACAAAACGTGGTGTATTTTGATAGGGAAAGTTGAGGGGCAGTCTAAAAGAATGCATAAACACATTAACCGAATCAGACGTTAGCAGGAAAACTACTTCTCATTAAATAATTAAAGCCCTGTGGAAAAACCACAGCATGCTTCATATTTTCCACCCAATTTCTATGCAGTTTGGAGCACCTCATGTCCAAAGAAAATTGTGTGCTAATCACCCAGCCTTGTGTGGATGTCATGCCCTCTAACACATGCAAACACCTTATCAGTTATCACAGCATATCCTTTCAAGGACTCTGAAGGCAGCTGCCACCCACGATGTTCTCGCTGCCTGTAACATTCCAGGCGCTCACACCTCACTTAATACAGTAACAAAGACAGCTTGGCTGCCACGCAGCCTACAGTGTGCTATTACAGCTGTGAAACAGCTAACTTGGGCAGCCATATATCATTAAGGCTTTGTTTCAGAAACTCTCGGAATAGCTTTTCTCCATGAAGCCACCAGTGTTATGCCTGTGAACTGGCACAAGTGAGCAGAGTGTCTGGCATACAGCTGAAAGCAATGGACTGCGTTTTGGAGCTGATCAAAGTAAGATGGAAACCAAACCACTGCCACGCAGATATGCTGATAGCAGTCATTTAACAGCAGCTCGTGCCCAGATGCCAAAGTTTTGCAGCTCTTGAATCAATAAATATGTTGGATTCTGTCATTTTAAGAGCTAAGCAAGTGACTGGGCAAACCCAGGCTAGCTGTTGCAAGTCACTTGGCTGAAGGCAAACTGTTCTGAAATAGGACAGAAATAATACATGTTGAAACATGCATCTGTTTTCACAAACCAGGTCTCTGCTGGTTATTGCCTTTGGGATATTACCAAAAAAAAAAAAAAAGGCTCCTTTTCTAGGGGGAGGTAGGTAGTTGTGAGAGAGAAAATGGGTCAGATAGTACAAACCAGCTGATAAATACCACAGATAAAATGCCACCTGCACTGAGTAAGCTGAAGAGGACAAGGCTCAGAATACGGGCACATCCTTGCAGGTCAGGCTAGTATCTTCTATGAGTGCTTGGTCAGCAGCAATGGCAAAAGTAAATGGTAATGACATGCCCTCCACATGGATGCGCCCCTCCCTGCAGAGGCAGTGCTGTTGTTGAGAACTGAGCCTGCAAGAGAGCTTTTCCTCAGAACTTCTTTCTCCAAACTGTAGAGTCACAGCCATACAATCTTGTGCATCTCACATATCTGGGCAGCTGTCAGGCTGCAAATAAGGGAAGGACATGAATAAGCTGTGATTGTTAGAAAACATTCAGCTGATTAACTTTTAAAATCCTCTTAGCCACCTAGAGCTCTACTGTAACTTTAAGACATGACCTGGTCCAAAGAGGGCGTGCACCAAATCCACATGTGTTTATTTTTGTATATGTATTTGTGCATATGCACGAAGCCAGACTCCCTCAGCACAGTACAGCTGAGCCATGCCACAGTTAGCCAGGGCAGAACACACTCTAGTGGCAGCCACCATTTCCCTGGCCCTGCTCTAGTTGCAGTACAAGGTGGTGGCTATGTCAGCGGCCCCACCTTTCTCATCCTCTTCGGACTGTGACTTTCTCCTCTGCAAGCAGGAGTGAGCTCACTTTCTCTTCTGGTCTTTTCTGTGTACCTGTATACAAGGGCACACACTTACATGCACAGGCAAATGCATGCAGCCTTTCATTATCCAGTCCAGACATTTTTAGCAATAAAATCAGCATTGACTAAAATCAAAATAACTATCTTGTACAGGAGAATCCCTATAATTGCAGTTTTCCCTTGACTCAGAAGATGATCTTGCCTCTACAGGCCTTCGGAGGAGTGGACTTTCTTTCCTGCCTTTAGATTAGTTTTCTTCTGCATTCACATTCCATATTCCCTGACACTGCACGTAGAAACGACTAACGCAGTAGGTGTTTCATGTGTACTCTCTTAGAATACCTTTTCTTAAACATACTTGTTTGAAATACAGGGGAATGTTTAAAGAAAAATAAACTTATAACACAGATATTTTAAGAAATAAATCAGCTTTCTTTTATGGTCTTAATTTGATCCCATTTGCTCTAGTCTTTAATCAATAATGACACTTCTGTTACTTTTCACAGGATCATTTTCTTGGTAATCACTAGCTGTCACTGCACTTTAGGTTGGCACTACAAAAGGGACTTTGGAAGCACAGAGGGGATTAAGACTGAAGGAGAAGACTGAATTTGGGTCCCAACTCCTAATGTCTGTTGCCTGGCTTTTCTATTTCAGCATCACTGAGTTTTCTGGTAACTGTTTCTTCTCTTGAAAAATCGAGAGGAGAGGCAACATCCCTGGTAGAGTACAGAAAATCTGGCAGCTGGCATCTGAATTTGGTAAAGCCCAGCAGAGATATAAGTCTGCCTGAGTGAGCTTTCTAGGCACAGAGCTGAGGGCAGGAATGTGGAGCTGAAGGAGGTGTGGAGGTGGCACTGTCACTTTTAGATTCAGACTGCTCTAAAGTTGACTTTTGGTGATAACAGAAACTTGTACAAGAATCATTATAGGAGTGGATGTCTGGCAGTCCTGCATCCAGGATCTGCCTCCAATTAGGCACTAGAACAGAGAGACACACAGCTAGAAACGACTTATACAACAGTTAGAATAAGCAAATCGCCTGTGTGAATTTTGTGGCCAAAAAGAGTCGATTTGCTAAACAAAACATTCGGGCACATCAGCCTCAAGACCATGCACTACAGCTCCCTGCTGCATTTATTTTTATTGCAATAAATGAAGCAGGGTACTTGACATAAGGAGTCACAGCTGTTTTGTGAGGTCCATGCATCTCGCGCATCAACAGAGTCAGATGTACATCAAGGAGTCCATCAGTACTCCTGCTGCCTTCACAAATATCACCTCAAAAATGCCAACGCCTCTTCCTGATTCACCACGTCAGAGTAAATAAAACAGATTTTAAAACGCTTTTACTGTGGTGTGAAAATACAAACACATGCAAATAAAGGAAGCAACTAGCAAGTATATGCTAAAAATATGAATTAATAAAATATTGTAGTTCCATATAATAATCTGCTGAAGCCTTATCTCCCAGATCGAACTGCCAGAGTGGTTTCACTGGTGAAGAAAAGAGATATTGTCCAAGAGGAGACATTGCCTCTTCATCATTTGCTCCTGGGAGAGAAAGCAACATGGAAAACTCTCCTGTCTGCCAAGGCCACTGGGCCAGAGTTATGGCAAGTCTGAGTTTGGGATGCTGTCTGGAAGCTGGTGAAATTTGGTGACTTTGCATGTCAAGGATTTCACCCATTGTCAGAATTGGGGTTGCTTTAGATTTAGATGTTGGATATATGGGAGTTGTGAGCAACACAGACATGTCTCTGAAGGTATGTGTATTTTCATGATGTTCCTGTTGATTTAGGAAGTCATCTGTGTGCTTCCTCTTTGGTGACAGAGCAAATGCAAAACAGTGAAATCAGTAAATTAAACTTTAGGAGGGAGGAGCTCTTTGGAGGACAAAATAGAGGTTAATAACCTTCCTCTGCAGTGCTCTTCTCTTGAGAGCTCTGTGCTAACAGCTTGCTCCTGCAGTGCACAGTGAAGGCAGAAATAAGAATGGCTGCCAAATAGTAATGGACTCATACTCTGAGCCGTTTGCCTGTCTGTATTGTCATTCAGAGGTAATCATCAGAGAAGAAAATGGAAAATGATGGCATCACTGTCTGTGCCTGAATATTAACCCATTGATTTCATTCCCTATGTAATATTACCAGACAGTCTGATATGTGCTACTGAGTTCAAATCCAAATAACAATTTGCTGTGGATGGCAAGCATTAAGAAAGAGAGAGGATTTTTGTCAGTTTTGGTCAATGATTTTGAAGCAAATAAATTTGGTCCAAATTAATTCATTCAAAGCAACTAGTATCCAAAATAGTTCACAATTAAAAGAGAGATGTGGTTCCCTAAACCACCTGAAAACATCCAACTCTCCTTTTCTTCAACAGAATATCATTACTCATTTGCATCTGATGCTGCATAGGTACGCAGGGTCTCCTCCTATAAAGAAGGCAACACCCTCTCCATGTGATTATTTTAGTTCCTTTCACTGGTAAAACTTTTTCAAAATATTAAAGCATTGTTATAGTCATGTTTTACTTGCTAGTTTTGTAAAGCCCTGTGGTTGTGTCAGTGGTGGACACAGGCAACCATTCCACAGCGACAGACCCGACACAGGGACGCCCAGTCTTAACTTATCATTCAGTACCGCCCTCTTCCTTGGACCTCTGCCCCCAAAGAGACGCTGGAGGAGGTTGCAATTGAGCCCATATCAAGCCTCCTTAAAGAAGGAGGAAGGTCTGCAAAAAATTTGATCCTATATGTTACAAGAAACCCTGAAGTTGGTATTGCAACTACCAAATTAGCTTAAGCAGCCAGGTAGTTTTACACAGATAACAGTCTTTTCTCTGATCATATGCTTCTGCTTCCTTTACATTTACTGTGTTGGTTGTGGTTGAACAGTTGGTTTCACTTTTGCTTAGCTCTTCGTCTCCACTTCTTTGTTTATCCCCCCTCCCTTGATGCTGCACTGGCTGCAATGTGTACATAGTACCTAAAAAATTTACCTGCTTCATCAGAGGAGGCATATTCCTAGTGCATTTAGGACTGATAAATGATGCTTTTTATCCAATCTTAATTGCCGCCCAAACACTACCTCAGAAGCTGTGTCCAAAGTGTTGCAGTTAATAACACGTTGTTTGCTAGCATCTCTTTTTTGGGTCCACTTTGACTACGGATATGGGATCTCATTTTAAGGAGTAAAGCCTGGATTTCTAGAAATAGCAATAGCATAAGGGCAGAGGGGAGCAGCCACGCCACAAGTCTCTGCATGGTCAGGAGGTGGGTGTCATACCTCCTTGCTGTAAGGGACTGAGGACTTGAATGTTGGTCTTTGGACTTCATGACAGTAAAAGGGAGATGGGCATTATAGTGTCCATTGATTGATACAGGGGGAATGTCTGCACTTGCAGGTTGCCAATTGTTGGATTACATCTGAATTCAGAAACTCTGTAGTTATGTTTGCCCAAAATGTTTAAAAAAATGTGCTGAAGAAAGTCATGGGCTGGATCCTGACTATCAGAGTTTGCAGCACTTGGCAGAAGATCAATGTTCATGTTGTACTCAAAACTTTCTGCTTGAAGGAGCCAGAATGTCCCCAGGGTCTATAGAGAGCACGCTCAGCAGTGAAGGCTGCTCTATAAGGGGGGGAATTCCTGGGGTATAAACCCCCATTCCCTTCCTGACCCAGGCAGGTGCACAGGGAAGCAGAAGGGTGGATCCCAGTGCCAAAATAAAACTCGAACTGAGGTTTATGCCATGTTATTCAGCAACTGCATTTCAGTGCTGCCCACATGTGTACTGCTTAGAAAGACTGGAGAAACACTCAGGGGGCCACAGGAGGAAGGGTTTCCCGTCAGAGCTCATCTGCAAAGCACAACCCTGTTTCCTCTGCAGTTTTTCAGCCAGAGTGAAGGATGAGGAGTCTGGACAATGCCAAAGGGATTGGCTGTTTGTAGGTCTTTTATTATGTGACACACACAGTGGAGCACATCCTGACACAGATTTTCTTTTTTCTGTTCCCCAGTCTGTTTTCCTTCCCTGAATGTTAAAGCTATGAAATCAGTAACAGATGACAAGTGGGTTTAATTTGTGAAGTAAGAGGAATGTAAGCCTATCTGAGCAGTTAACAATTAACAGTTCCAGACAGAGAGCAGGATTTCGTTTGTTTCAGAAACCACCTGGGGCCATTTGCTTTGCACTAAATATATATAGAGATCTGGAATGTACCACCTTATTATCCTGGTGCTGATCAGTATATGCACAAACATTCACATTTAGAGTAAATCCAGTTATGTCTGGATGCCTTTCTCCTCTGCTTTATGCAATTATTCTGTTTAGTCATGAATCACAGCCCTTCTAATTAAGGCTCAAGGTCAAGCAAAGTGGGATGGAAGGTGACTGGACTTCTAGCTAAATGCCTTTAAAACCATCAGTTGTTTACAGGAATTGCTGTGTGCTTTCCTGAAAGAACTAGATTGACAGATCTATCATTAACAGAACAAAGTTAATTCCTCTAATTTCTCCCACATTCTTGCAGGCAGTTTCCGCTAACTGAGGAATTAAAGGTCATGCACCAGCTACCTCCTGCACTACCCCAGCCATGTTTTACTAGCTGTCAGCCCTGGACTGCTTGGTGGGGGAAGCGACCAGCTGTAGCATAGTCTGTGGCTCTGAGAGCCAGGAGCTCTTTAGCACCTTGATATATCCTTCAAAATGACACGTTTTCCTCACTTCATGTGGCAGTGCTGGTTTGGTACACACATAAAAGAGGATATTGCTGGGAAATTCCGTATTCCTTTATTCAGTTTCACATCTGGGACAGAATAACTTTCCCTGTGAATTTCAAGGTTCTGCTACTGAGATACAGTCTCAGTTAAGGGGCGGTCTCCTCTAATTCCTGTACCTGTTTGGACTCTGTGATGGCAGACCTTTTGAGGAACCTCTTTGCCATAGCCACTTGGCTCCCACTCCTCCTGTGTTTTAGCAGAGGCCAGGCACAGGGAGCCTTTGCTGTGTTCTGTAGCCTTCAGGGGCAGAAACTGCCTCTTTCTTCCACAGGTCTTTGGTCAAACACCAGCTAAAGAGCCACCCTCACTTTGGTCCTTGTGATGGCTGAGGACTTTACCCCACGAAAGGCAGCAGCAGCCAGGCATCTAACCTAGTCCTGCCACAGTGGTGGAAGATGTTAATGTGGCACTTGTAGACATGGTTTAATGGGCATGTTGGTATCAGGTCAACGGTTGGACTTGATGATCTTAGAGGTCTATTCCAACCTAATGATTCTATGATCCTGTGATTCTATAAGATCTAGGAAGAGAAAAGTAATACCCTATTAATGGTTAGCAGATGGGATTCCCCATCTGCATTGCTCAAAGGGGCTTCAGTGTCTTCTTCCTAGGTTTCATGCATCACTGTGTCCCACTTTCTGGTGCGACATAACCTTAGTTACCCAATAAACAGCTCATGTAGAGGAGCACTTTGTTCCTACTCCGCCATTTAGCGCTAAGTGTCTCCTTTAATGGATCTCATAATAAGAAGTTAAGATAATTTCAGTGAGCAAGGATTAAATGTTATCAGTCCTGGGGTTTGTCTTGGAGCCATGTCCTGCTGGATGCACAGAGCTTGCCCCTCAGGGGCATTCTCTGCTTCACCCTTCCATTCAGCCAGGGCTATCACCATGAGTCAAAGAGCAGAGAAACCTGAGCTGAAGTTACCATCTCTGTGACCACTGGAACACAGGGGGATTTGCCACAGGTAGGTTTTAGAGGTGAGCTGACCAAAGGACTAGGCAGAACTTTCCTCTTTCTCTCCACCCAGTGCTTTTGAATACACCTGTAGGGGGAGGAAAGAAAGAATAATCCCAATGATTTTAACCAATTGTGAAATGTAGAGGAAAAGAGGATACAAGTGAATCCCAATTGTGGTTTTGTAGGGAGATAGATGTGGAAAGGAAATAGCAAGAAAAGACTAGGTCTAGAAATGCTAGGCCTCCCCAGTTCCATGCCCTGCCAATATTATTCTCTCTCTTTTTTTTTTTTTTCTCCCAGAAAACATGTATATAATAACAAGAAAGGAGTAGAATTGGTCTCAGCTGTGTCCCATGTCTAGCCATATGCCTTGTCATGTCTAAATAAACTGACAGATGACATTTTAGCTGTTCTTAGCCACGGGGTTTCCAGAAAGCAAAACATTTATTTTTTCCACTTTGTGTGTGTCTGTGTGCTAACATCCTCTTCAGAAAAACTGCAAATGAACTGCAGAAACAAACAAAACTGAGCGAAACAAACAAAACAGAGCTAAACAAACTGAACTTGGGAATAACAGGCCCATCACAGAGGGCAACCTGTTTCTGAAGGGGAAGATGTGAGCTGGGGTTCAACAGTTTATTTGCTGAGAAAACAACCTCATCAATGTCACTACTATATCTGGGTTTCATGATGGGTGCATTGCCTTTAATTATCCCAGCCTTCTCTTTGTGGCTTTGCTTGTGGTTTAGCTCAGAAGAATTATTCTCTGGCGCGGAGGTGCTGTGTTTCTTCTTTCAGGTGAGTTTAGCACAAGCAGAGGCTTGTGTACATAAGTAAAGGGCTGGAGCTCTCTTTGCCTTTCACTCATCTTCCTTTCTCTGGGGCCAGATCCTGCTGTCTGATGAGAGTGATACCATTGTCATGGCTGTCCCCTAGCCAGATGAGAATTAGTTAGCTTCATTTAGCACCTCAGTTGAACAGAGTTTCATGCCCGCAGCTGGATGTTTCTCACTCCTGGGGACGCCACGTCAGAGCATCAGCTCCTGTGGGCTGCATGGGTCTCAGCTAACCAGCCAGCTGCCCAGGCCCACTTGCACTAGAGTTTCCAAGAAGTCATAGTTTTTCTAGTAATTGCAGTGAATTTCAGACTCAAGTCTGCACCAGATCAAGGTGACCTCTGGTGTCCTCCTGTCTTGGAGCTGTTAGAGCTGCTACTCATACACCTCAAACACCAGAAGTGGGCCAGCTTGATCTTTGCAGAGTTTGGAAGATACCGAAGTGTGAGAAAGGCTTTCCTTTCACAGGTTTTCTCAGGAATCTTAAGTCTGTATTCAGTCTTAAGTCTGGACACAAATAAATTCATCAGTCTACCTGTGGGATTTCTTTTGCTAAGTGAATCTACATGTAGGACTTTATATCTTTGTCATTGACAAAATATTCTTGTTCATCAAAAAAGGAAAATGTAAAAGCAAGGACTGTTTAAAATGTGATTAATGGACTGCTCGTTTGATGTAATGCCAAAATCCAGGCTGCTCAGTGCAAAATTTGGTGACAAAAATAGATCTGGAATTACTCCTTCAGTCCCTCCCTTGCCTGTGACTACACTATATTGAAAGCAAGTTCTAGATAACTTCAATATGAATTTCTCCATCCTTTAAAACTGTCATACTTTTGGCTAATTGCTGAGGTGTTACAAAAATATTTGAACTTGCCCTGTTATAGCTGTGGGACGTGTTCTGCTTGGTCAAAGAAAAAAGCTTTAATCCTAGATTTGGTCGCTATTTTTCAACTTTCTTATTGCATATTGAAGTTTGAATTAACTTTGCTTTAAAGGAATTATTTTTTTCTTCCTTGTTTTTCACAGATGAACTATAATAAGAGTGACCTGATGAAAAGCAGTAGAATGGAACAAGGGAAAAAAGGTCTGGCAGGCATAGTGTACAGAAAATAAACCTGACCTCTTGCTTAGTGGGGCCAAAGTTAATGGTTATAGACAGTCTTTGTTCATGGAACATGTTCTCCTCCTCTGAAGAAAGCAAGCAATTGTTCTGCTAAATTAAAACTTAATGTGAAATGAACAGCCTTTTTTACGGGGAAGAGTTCCCTGTCCTGTCCCTGTTCCCCAGTCAGATAAGAATCACTTCATGCAGGAGTCCTGACTCCTACAGGCCTCAGGTCCTACCACTGGAGCATGAAATAAGGCTGTCCAGGTTGCCTGCTATAGGAAGAGGTGCTCATGATACCTAGTGTAAAGTGACGATCTCTTTTTTTTTTTTTTTTTTTTTTTGAAGGGAGAGAGGAATGAATCGCACAGAAAAGGGGTCAGTGCACACAGCACCCTCACTCCCTACTGCTTTGTCCATATTGTATGTCAAAACTCTGGTCACAGAATGAAAATTCCTGGGCACAATGACAGGACCTGTCACTTCATCCCTCATCTGTGTTGAGACAAGGTCGTAAAATGCTAACACAAGCCACTGAGCACTCCAGCTGATAAGGAAGACCTTTGATCTTTCTTTGGTGTTTTCTGCGAATGCTCTCTTCTAAACTACACTCAAAATGGGGGCAGTGCCAGGGCACCTCTCACTGAAGCATATTAACATACTGACCTCGGCATCTTTGTCCCAGAGTCAGGAGTATGATATGGCTAATGAGTGGGATCGGCAATGAAAATACTGGCCATGAGCTGGAATAAAGGAACAATGTCATATTGCTGGTTTGATATTCCATGATACTGGCCCAGGCAGTGTGCTGGGAAAGACCAGCTGTCATTTCAAAGGCAAGGGACAGCACTTCTGAGCTGTCTGGTTTGGATTTCTACTTTCTACACATCATTTTCTCAGGAATTTATGTGTGAAGATTCACAGTTTCTTGAAGGGCTAAAAGATTTCATATGATAGTGGATTCATCACACATCTTAGTAAATTAATCTGAGAATATGTTAATCCTGATATTAAAAATACACATTTTATTTCCAGTGTAAATCTGTCTAGATTCAACACCTAGACACTAAATCTTCTTAATTGCCTGATTAAGTATCTCCATGGTACTTGATACCCTCTCTCTGTACGGTGCCTTACACACTGTTATCCACACACTTGCCAAAGTTCTCTTTAATAAACTAAAATAATTCTATTAGTTCTTCATAATTCTCTCTCTGAGAGGTATTCTCAGTTCTCTTGCTGCTTTTTTTGATTTTGTCTATTGTCCTTAACAACCGGACACAGGAACTGGATACAAATCTGTAACTGGGTGGCCTTTTCCTGCACAAGGAGCGCAACTTTGCTTAGTTGTACTCTGTTCAGGTACTAGTGTCCTGCACAAAAAACACAGAGCTGCCCCGTGCTGGCAGGTGGATCCTGTTGGCTCCGGCTAGGATGTAAGAAGAGTTTGTTTCGTTGAAAAAGAACAAACAAGGGACTGGGACAGAGGAGGTCCGTGCAGAGAAACCCTCGCCAAGTTTGGAGAGAAAACTTTGGCTGAGGTTTGTTTTATTATTGTTGTTTGAATTGCAAATAAAGGCCAGGAAGGAGGCAAGTCTGGACTATGTACAGCATGTAAGTACTCTGTTTAGAGCCGGTGGGAACTTTGCCCGCTCACCCACACACACAAATGCATGCACTCAAATTTCAGACTCCTCTATTCCTTCAAGGGATGAGTTTGATGCGCTTGCAAGGGAAAAGCGAAAACTCCAGCTGCAGATAAAGAAATGCTGGTGACTAAATTATAGTCTTTAAATACAAAGGCACTGTGTGAGGATAAATATTGGTTGTACTTAAAACTGAACCACATGAGGAGCCTGAAGTTGTCACAGTGGAATGTACAAATAACATATAATGAGTGCTCCTTCTACAAAACTTGAAGAACCCGAGGAAAACTATTATGCCTGAAAAGGTGATGGCCAGACAATGCAGTTCCCACATTGTAGGGATTGCTGCCTTCAAGTGATATATGAAGTAGTCATCTGTTGAGCTGTGTTGTCACAAACTTGATATCACAGAATAGCTTCACTGTATAAGTATGGGCAGATGGTCATAAACATACAACAGCAGCATTAAGAAGAAAAAAAGCATATGTATTTATTATCTTAATACAGAATGACTGCTCCCCACATGCACACACACATACATGCACGTGCGTATACACACATATGTATACACACACAAGCTTCTTAATTTGCCAGTGGAACCCTTCAGGACATTAACTGTTCAGGATCTTAACAGTCCTGTTTCACAGTAACCCCTACAGAAGAAGGCATATGATGCAATACCAAGAACAAAATCTGCAGAACCTCTTCAAAATAAGTAAGGATAAGTAAACCTTACGAAGGAAAGCTAATACACTACGAAACACTCAGAAGAGTGGGGGGTGTTTAATTTCCCAGGGCTTTGATGAGTGAATATTCCACTCATCACACCACAGGTCATCAACCCATGCCCATTCCAAAGTTAATGCTATTGTTTTCTGATCTTTGAACACTAACACCTGTCAGTGCCACGTTCCCAGAGGACACGACCAGGGCTGCTATTTCATTTTAACAAAGAAAATATTTACAGACTTACTGCTCCCTGAACAACATCCATCCTGCTGGACTACTAGAAAATGCATTTAAATGCAACTGAAAATTATTATGGAAACACTGTGACTGAATGTCATCAGACACAACTTTTTCTGCCACACTAGAGGTATCCAAAATAACTCCACTTACAGTGTGTGGTTAATCTGGATTTATGGGAGGCAACTGAGAGATGGATTTGGCCCCAGTAATTGAAAACGCAATCCAGTTCTTATTCCAGTTTCTAGAATTCACCTTTCAAAAACAGGTTTCCATGACACCTTATATTTTCTATCATAGTTCTCTGTTTGTACAGAGGAAGGACAAAATATGAGCCTTTTATAAACAAGGAAGTGGTCTGACTTGCTCCTTTGTGCAGGAAAAACCAGAAAAGGACAACTCCAAAGTCAGTTGTTCCCTGGGCTGTGCCAAATATCACCTCTTTTGTAAAGAAAAGCAAAGATTTTGGCTCCTCTCTCCTGCAGATCTGCACGTAGTGAGGGAGGTCCCCCAGGAGGAGAGGGGGAAGCCCTGCACCGATGCCCTGGCTCCCGGTCCCTCCCTGCTTCCCCTGTTGCCTGTTGGCTGGCTCTGCTGGACTCTCATCAGAGCCGTCTCCCTCCTTGACAACTCCTGCTCCAGATGGACGTCACGAGGGAGAGTCCTCTCCAGTGTCAGGAGAGGATAGTGCTGGACAAACCTGTAGGAGATATGGAGCAGAGCTGCTTCTCCTTGCTGGGCTTTTACCCGCAAATCCTGCCCTCAGGTTTTGACTCCATGCATGGTGAAGTCTCTCATTCACCTTCACAGGAACTTGGTGGTCCAAAGGTCTACAGTGACCTGCAGACATACAGGTGAAGGGGCAGATGGTCACAGCTCCTACTGAATAGCTCTTTCCTCAGGCAGCAACCAGATCAGTTTGTGGTCACAGACAATAAAAGATAAGGCTTTCTCTGTCAATGCTTAGGTAACACTTTTCTAGCCACATCTGAGTGAGATTCAGGTTTCCTGTCTCTGAATCATGGTATTAGGTACTCTCGCTTGTTACTTTGACTTAAACCAAGGTCACATCTTGGAGAAAAGAGAGCCTGAAACTGAGTGAGGAATTTTGCTGGCTAATAGTTGAGCCAAGAGAGATTCACACTGAACTTCCACTGGCTAATAAAACACTACCTCTGATAGATAATTTTTAATGCTTTCCCATGTGCAGCCAAAATAGAAACTCAATCAATAAAGAACAGTAACTGTTTTCAACGCATTGATGCTAAAGAGAACTTGCAGTCAGGAGACTAGGGCTAAGATGCGGTAGCAGAGTAATAACCACAGCTCTGTTTTACTGGTGATGCTTGACCTCAGGCGACTGTATTAGCTTTTGTGTGGTTGTTGCCATTATCTTCTCTACCTCAAGGTCAGCTTGCAATTAGAGAGCAACTAGCCTGGAGGGGAAAGATAACTGCAGTGGTTCAATAACAGAGATTAACACAGGCCAAATAATTTGTGGGAAATTATTAGTCTTGCAAATGTTACCTTTCTGCACAGGTAATGATTTTCAGTAATCCAGTTGGTATTTAAATTACTGGCTATGTAGTTTGTGGCAAATAGCTGTTAAGTCATAGCTATTTCTTTAACTAGCTCTTTGGGAGCACTGAAAAGTGAGCTGTTTGGATCACACAACCCTGCTATATTTCCTGGTTGGATAAACAGCAGTCTGACAATCAGGTTTCCATAGCACATTCTTGTGACTCACTCTGAAATCTCATTTCTGCAAATGATCTGAAATATCCTCATGAGGTGGGCTGTAGGGGAGAAATGCCATTGACTAAAATATTTTGAGGATTCTTGTGTACAAGTAACAGCCTCTTGCCTAGCAGAGGCAGACACAACATCCTTGCTTAATGCAGAAACCAGCAGGCATACAGGCTTCTCCACGTAACACCTTTCTGCCCTGCCTGGTTTCATGGGATCACCTTGATGACTAGAGAGAGTGTTTACTGTCCAAGTCTGTTCAGTCTTTGGCTTCTCGACAAGGCTTGTCAGTACTGTGACTAATTGACGCAAATTGTGGTGTGGGATTCATGGTATGTCTTTCTCTGCATATGGATTCGTAGAGGGTTGACAGTACGCTCATCAGGTGTTATAACCTTAGTATAAGATTAACCGTGCTATCAACATCTGGATTTGGCCTGCTGGGCATGCTTTCTTATTCATACAGTCTCATAGTCACATGAGGACTGGGTTAGGGATCAATTAAGCAATCTGGACATACATAAATCCACGGGCCCTGATGGGATGCACCCACAGGTGCTGAGGGAGCTGGCGGAAGTCATTGCTAGACCACTCTCCATCATCTTTGGTAAGTCATGGAGAACAGGAGAAGTGCCTGAGGTCTGGAGGAAAGCAAATGTCACTGCAGCCTTCAGAAAGGGCAAGAAGGAGGATCTGCGGAATTACAGATTGGTCAGCCTCACCTCTGTCTCTGGAAAAGTGATGGAATAACTTATCCTCGGTGCTGTCTCTAGGCATATGAAGGATAAGAGGGTCATTAGGAGCAGTCAACATGGCTTCACCAAGGGGAAGTCATGTTTGACCAACCTGACAGCCTTCTATGAAGACATAACCAGCTGGATAGATGATGGTAGTGCAGTGGATGTGGTTTATCTTGATTTCAGTAAAGCATTTGACACCATTTCCCACAGCATCCTCACAGCTAAACTGAGGAAGTGTGGTCTGGATGATCGGGTAGTGAGGCGGATTGTTAATTGGTTGAAGGAAAGAAGTCAGAGAGTTGTGGTCAATGGGACAGAGTCTAGTTGGAGGCCTGTATCTAGTGGAGCCCCTCAGGGGTCAGTACTATTCAATACATTCATCAATGACCTGGATGAGGGAATAGAGTGCACCCTCAGCAAGTTTGCCAATGACACAAAGCTGGGAGGAGTCGCTGACACACCAGAAGGCTGTGCTGCCATTCAGAGAGACCTGGACAGGCTGGAGAGCTGGATGGGGAGAAATTTAATGAAATACAACAAGGGCAAGTGTAGAGTCTTGCTTCTGGGAAAGAACAACCCCATGTACCAGTATAGGTTGGGGACTGAGCTGTTAGAGAGTAGCGTAGGAGAAAGGGACCTGGGGGTCCTGGTGGACAGCGGGGTGGCCATGAGCCAGCAAGGTGCTCTTGTGGCCAAGAAGGCCAACGGCACCCTGGGGGGTATTAGAAGGGGTGTGGTCAGCAGGTCAAGAGAGGTTCTCCTCCTCCTCTACTCTGCCCTGGTGAGGCCACATCGGGAATAGCGTGTCCAGTTGTGGGCCCCTCAGTTTAGGAAGGGCAAGGAACTGCCTGAAAGAGTCCAGCGCAGAGCCACAGAGATGGTTAAGGGGGTGGAACATCTCCCTTGTGATGAAAGGCTGAGGGAGCTGGGGCTCTTTAGCTTGGAGAAGAGGAGACTGAGGGGTGACCTCATTAATGTTTATCAATACGTAAAGGGCGAGTGTCAGGAGGATGGAGCTGGGCTCTTTTCGGTGTCAGCCAATGACAGGACAACAGGTGCAAGCTGGAGCACAGGAGGTTCCACTTTGACATAAGGAAAACCTTTTTCACTGTGAGGGTGACAGAGCACTGGAACAGGCTGCCCAGAGAGGCTGTGGAGTCTCCTTCTCTGGAGACATTCAAAACCCGCCTGGACACGATCCTGTGTGACCTACTCTACGTGGTCCTGCTCTGACAGGGGGGTTGGACTAGATGATCTTTCAAGTGTCCTTCCAACCCCTAACATTCTGTGATTCTGTGATTTTATATTCATTTTGCATGAGCAATGACTCAGGCTGTAAGACAAAGCAGAATTAGGTGATATTTCTGCACTTTTTCTACACCCTCAAAGTGATTAAACTACATGCCTCATTATGCATACAATTATAAATATGGTGTGTTTTCATCAGCAACCCTGATATGGGAACATGAAAAATTATGAGATGGATAGTAAGTTTTGACATTTTTAACTACAATATTTCAAAAATATTTTTTGCATTTTAATCTTAACTTGAAAGTAAAAAATAGCAAAAATGTTTAAAAATGGGAAATTAAGTTAAATATATTTGAGGGGATATGCAGATATAAACTTTAAATTTTATGAAATTTTTCTCTGTTCCAAAATCCTGGTGAATTTATGTTTTGATGTGGCATTGTCCTAATATTTTTCTAGCCTTGCAACCAGATCTATGGATTCAGTAATTACCCTTCTCCTGAGCACTCACTAAGCAATATATATGACAGAAATATGGACATTTTAGAGTCTCTAAGTCTTCTGAATTTGCAACAGGAGCTCGCAAAAAATAGCATCCTTTAAGGGAAAGATTGGAAATACTTACAGTTTAAGTTTCTTTTCTGTAGAGTCAGTGTATAGTATCAAGATCAGCAATGTTGCAGCTGTCATGATGCTTGACAGAGGAACCAGTAGAAGATAAAAATCTTATACAAAGAGAATCTGATATGAAAATCTGGTGGACAATGTTGATAAGCCCTGTTTTGCAGGGAGGAGGGCAGGACAGGACAGAGATAGGGGGGAGATTCTTTTGAGAATCTTGTTTTGTCTTCCAGTGTGCAGTCCAGCATAATTTGAACCATTCAAGTTTGATGCATGTGTGACTGACATAAAGATTAGATTTGGAGACCTAAATGACTCCTTACAATGAGAAAAAATAGCCTTATGTGTGGAATACATAATGAAGCACAAGCTGCTGCAGGAAACTTATTTAACCTCAAGAGAGCTGGAGGAGCTGAGGAAATGATGGTCCAGGCTCTCTGCAAGCCACTGACTAACAATTAGGTGCCCTCACCTAAGGGTCACGATTTCAGACAGAAATATCCAGAGACAAGAAAACCTTTAGCAAGGAGCTAAAGTGAGAGTTGTAGTGAGGGAAAAGTGTGGTTACCTCATGTAGAAGGACCAGAAAATTTAATAAAGAGGGAAGTATCTCCTTTTTTGTGTACAGGCCAAACATTACACATGCATGATCTATTTACTTCCTACAGCATATACAAAAAAAGATTATAAACTTCTTCTGAAACTGGAGAGAAGGAACTGAAGACCCCAGAATGTCTGGAAGGCACTAGGTGCAGTCCTGGAGTGCATCCTTCAGTTTGTTTTTTACCTGAGCAGAACCCAGTTTGGACGCTCTGAAACTGCTCTGTTGGTGTTCAACCTAAACAAAGGAAGTGGAGACATCTGGGAATTTTTTTTTTTTTTTTCAACAACATCCTCATAGTTCAAACCTAAGATGTTACCCTAAATGAACCTTCATTCCCTGATTATCCCAGTTTGATTTCCAGAACTGGATACCCAGCAGCTTCTGTTTGGTTGGGAAGAAGTTCTTAGCCATGGTGCCAGCACTCAGGCTCCTTGCTATGGCTTCAGACCCAAAGCTCAGGTACCAACAGCCAAGGTCTCAAGTGGAAAATCGTTACTAGAGTTGAAAGAGGTGCCTCTGCAGAGCTTAGAACAAGTTATATTAATGGCCGTGTTCTGAGATCACTGATACTTTGACAGAAAGAGAGAGATTATTTCTGGCAAACGAAATGAACCAGGGGAGGTGTTCCAGAAACACAATATAACGAGTTATTCACACATTGTGTTTTGCCTCAAGACCTGTCTACACTAGGTATAACGTGTCTGTAGTCATCGACTGTAACATTTTCCTCTGACCCGCATGTAACTTTAGAGATGCACCATATCCCTGCAGAGGCTGCTTTCCCAGTATATCCTACCCCCTAGCTAAGAGTGTCACAAGATCTGTACCCATGCATCCTGGTGGCTGTTCCATGACACCCAAACAAGTGCCCCAGAACAAGTGTCTGCTAAAGCATCACAGAGAACTTTTGGGACACTGTTCTTTTGGGGGAGATATCGTCTGTTGCAGAAAGACCATGGACAGAACAGCCAGACTATCACACAATCCTCATTTGCTGGAACGGCAAAGGACACAGCTTATGGTTTTCTGTGGACACAGCCTGTGTGAGAAACTCAACTCAGTTGCAGACCTGCTCCGGAGAACAGAGAGCAGGGCTGCTTCAGGGCAAGGGATGAGCGAGGAACTGAGGGTGACCCCAATGCTAGCTGTGTCTTCTCTGGTGCCTCTCACAGCATCTGAACCCTTGGGCAGAGCCTGGTGTTGGTCACAGAGTACATCCACAGTCCTGGATGCTGCAAAGGGACAAACCAGGTCCAGAGTCTGATATGTAAAGTGAGGTTAATAACTTTTTTCCTTTCCCCTGAAATGCTGTAACCTTCATTAATGTTTCCTTAATGGTTTGTAAAAAGGTCTCAGGTAAAAGGCACTGTGAAAGCATAAACTAATGGCATTCCCAAAGAGAGATCCTAAAGGTTAGTTGAACTTGTTCTAAGAAGATGATTTCTGTGCAACTTTTCTAAACAAGTTAGCTAATTTTTCTTCCCATCAAAACAATATAACGTCAGAGGGATGGCATTTTTTAGCTGTTATAGACCAGCCAAGGACACATTCCACTGCAAGGCGATTGTCTTCCAATGCATACCATTCCTTGGGATAGATAAATAATGAGTTAATGTTTACAGGGAATACTGTCAAGAGAAAATAGTCTAAAAATATTTTTGTATTGATTTCACTTCATTGGATAAAAAAAGCCAGGGAAAACTGTAAATTTCATTTGGACTTTCATGTACAGGAACATATAAAACATAAATCATCAATATAGTTATGGTAACATCACTGGCATTTTTGTTCAATATCAAGGTGATATTTATTTAAAGGGACCTCACCCACAAAAGCATTATCTTACATTTTAAAAAGTAAGAAAAGATACTCTACTTCTTTAAAGTGTATGGGAATGCATGATCTTCTAAAATCAGTGCAAGACTTCTTACTTTGTTGTGACCAATGTCACAACCTAAGGCTTTCATTAGTTACAGATGTGGTTTTCATCTTTTAACTACATAGCATCAGTACAAAACGAGGATTGACAAAGGTTGCAGACTTCACTTAGGAATACACGTACGCCTTACACAGCCTTTCCCTTCTGTGTGGCTGATCATTAGACTTCACTGCAGTGCAGACCCAGTAAAGTCTACAGGTTGGTCACCAGGGATTAATTTAGTCCATGGTTTGGGCCAAAGATGGTTAGTTCTGTACTTAACACCATACTCGTATTTTGCAGAAGTTGGTCCTCTAAGTGCACGATAAACAGCAACCATATTGCGCCTTCCAATTAGCAAGAATTGCAAGAAAAAACCTAGCCATTCACTCAAACATCTGCACTTTCATACTTATGCTTACAATGGCACATTAATTGCTTTTCATGTTTCTGTCTTTTTAAAACTAGTGAGAAAAAGGGTATAATTTTTCAGGCAGGTTGGTCAGATTATTCCAATAGCACTCACAGCATGACTCAGGCCTTGCACTTACCCAGAAACTGCTGTTTGGACTGCACTGGGAACGTACTTTGCAAACCTTGCACTAACCATTGGTCCTACTATGTGCCCGACATTTAGCTTCTCCATGGAATCACTCCAGGAGGAAATATTTTATCAGCCATGTTCCCTTTGCTGGGAGCAAGCCAAGCCCAACCGCCCAAACTTCGAGTCACTTACATGTTTTGATTTGGTCCCATACTGATGTCTATGTCTGTTAATGGACGAGACAATTTCACCTACATATTTTACCCTATCTTCCCCAAACCTGAGAGTTAAACGAAGAAGCACTCTGTGTTAAACATTGCTGTGGAAGGCAATTTTGTAATATAAATTAAAGAAATCTAAACTTAAATACACAAAAAAAAATTTAAAAATTCTTCTTTGAATTTCTTTTCCACTCTCTTCCTTTTTACATATTTATTCCCACCTTATTTTATTCCTTCTTCCCATCTCTCAGTAGCTTCTTTTCTTTGTTGACTTTATTTCTTCCCATTAATCCAATTTTCTCTAGGTGTGTCCTTGTTTTTCACCCATTGCCTTCCTTCTTGGTGATCAGTGGCACTCTGTGTTAGCATAAGTCGTGGTGCACAGTATGAAACTGGTGCCTCCCTGCTCTTGAGTGCTGGCTTGCTGTTGAGTTGTGCCTAAAAACCCTTCTTGGATGGTGAATAAACCAGTGTTTTATCCTGTCTTCCAAGCACTTTGGTTTTGCCCCTGGGTTTCATTTTTTCCTTCTGGCCAGCTGCCCCTTTTTTAAAAAAAATCAATTATACAACTCCCTCTCCACACTCTTGGGAAAACTCTGCCATAATTAATTCATTTTCATTTAAAATCTTTCGTAGTCTGGGCTGCAACACATCGGGCTGTGTTAAAATGGACAATGGCAAGGGTAGGAGGGGGATTCCAGAAGGCGACAGAGGGACAGGCTGTGCCTGTGTTTGAGACATCCCCCTCCTCCTGAGGGAGGGGCTGTAAAAAGCACAAAACAAACAAACAAAAGGAAACATCCAGTACCTTTTCATCTCAGAATGCCCCGGGCGGAGGAGGAAAAATGGGTTAATGACAGAAAGGCTTTTAGACTAATCCAAGGCAAAAAATGATCGTCCTTTCAAATGCGATTACTAGGAAAGTGATTTGGAAGCCAGTGGGACAGAGCAGTGTGGAGTAAGCTGTCTCTCTGATACATATCACAGAGACCTTCACACTGACTGATTATAATGAATACAAAGTTGACATTGGCAGAGACAAAAAATTATATGAACACCACGTTGCCTTCAACAGTTCTCTTCATCCTTGAAAATTTTCTCAGGAACAAAAGGTGTGATTCTGACTCATCCAGAGAGGAGCACAGGTAAACATTTCTCTGGAAGCCAGAAGCATTTCACCCTCCAGAAAGAACATAAAAACATGTCGGAGTCATATATGACTATTTTTACAGCTCTGTGGAAATGCAAAGAGGACTTTACATAAGGTTCCTGCAGCAATACTAGGCCCAGTTCAGCCCTGGTGCAAGCAGAGCCACCTCTGCCAAGCCCAGCAGAGAGGCTGCAGCGGGAAATTGCCTCACGGTGCTAAGGGGAGTTAGAGTTCTTAATTTATTAAGGACATATATTTGTATATTTATTTGTGTGCATGCTTGCACCTCACTTAGAGGCATGGCATCCAGCACAGGGCACTGCTTTCTCCCAGTACTTTTGCAGAAGTAGGCTGTCCCGGGGAGGAGTCGAGGAGCAACGCTGCACACCACTTTGCTCCTGACATGCAGCCCATCCCACCCTGTGCACCTCCACTTGTTGCCGCAGCGAGGGGAGCAGGCTCTGCCTTTCTGCCAGGAAACTGCGCACCGTGGGCCAGTGCCTATCAGATATCAGCCAGCCACAATATTTAGAAGTAACGCATTGTGCTAGAGAAGTAGAGCCCTTTATAAACACTTTCAGAAGCTTGTGCTTGCTCTGCGATATGGCACCAGCAACAGCAGAACACAACGTTAATTCGCAGATTTCTCCAGCTGCTAAAGCAATTTGTTAGAGAAACTTACATAAACAGAAAGTCGTCTTTTTGAGGGCATCAATTATGTTTAACTGCTTGCAAGTAGCCATCAGTCTTTGGTTTTTAGCGTTGTGCTACTCAGTGTTTGCAGTCTTTTTTCCACATTTAGTCAGCCTTTGTTCCCAGCACATAGGAACGAGAAGTCAATGGGAATTTTATCAGAAGAAAAAGAAAGTTTAAAAAAAAGAGCAAATTGGCTTACAGGACCCTAGTGTTTTGTGTTACAGCAAGTCTTTGAAGCTGGGCAACAACATTCAAGCAGTTGAGATGGTTAAGTGTATTAGTAAGATCAATCAGAGTAACATATGGGATGTGTTACTTTGGTAAGGACTGAGATTTCACAAATGCAGAAATGATTAATTAGCCCAAAGGAAAAGAAGCAAGAAGATTCCTTGACCTACAAGTATGGAAGCTGATGTGTACTTTGGGAACACATGGTGCTTGAGTGTTTGGTTTGCTTTGCAAGTTACTGGGTGCAGCAAGCTCCTCTGATTCTCTGCTGAATAGGCATGTTTTTCTGTTCAAAACGCATGACGGCCTGCAAAGACGACCTGACCAGAGCACAAACACTCTCAAGGCAATTTGTTTCCAGGTGAGCTTGCAATTCTCTTTTAAAGTTTGCATTCATTTTTCTCCCCTGTCTAAAAAATAAAAGAAAATCAGAAAGCAAACATTATTGACACAGCATCTGAAAAATATCACAAAAAACTCCTGGGGAGCACTCACCTGGTCGTAGGAGTACTCAGAAGTAAAGAGCAGCAATGTTGTGTGTATTGACCATCATACACTTAAATACATCACCCCTCTCATATCTGTGACTCAAGACAACAATATTCATCCCTTAGCCTCAAGACACAAATTCTTAAAGCCCCTGTGCAAGAGTATGTAATGACACACATGAGTGGAGGTTCCTTTTGAAACAAAATCAAACAGGGCTTTTTTTGTCTCTGCTGGACCAACCCCACCCTTCACATGCCTGTGAAGAGTGCTAGCAGTGGATAGTGCAATTTGGTGATCCATCTGTTTGCTTGGGGGTGATTTGTCTAGCACTGGCCTTTAATGCTGTAAATGTTCTTAAATGGTGCTTGCAGAGTATGGGGAAATTAATCAGAACTTTTTTAGCTGTGATTAAAGAGACCAGGAATATGTTGGATTTTTTTGGTTGGTCCTGGTAATATTTCTGGTGACACGTTAGAGAGAAATCATGAATCATACTTTGCTTCCCTTGGGTTTTGGGTTTGGTTTTTTCCAACAACTTGTCTCTTACTAGATGCCACAGTATATGAGCCTAAGAGCTTTCACCTTTGACTTAAGTTTCAATGATTTACTTTAAAACCTCATCAAGTGCAGAAAACCTAATTATGCAAAGCAGAAACTAGAAATATTAGAAACCTTTAAGAAACACGGAGACTGTGGGTTTAGACAGGGGATGAACTAACCAGCTTAGATAGAATAATACCCAGCATCAGCCTGCTGCCATCTGTAATGTGAAACATCAGAGTAAAATTTAAACTAAGCTTGCTGAGTGAACAGACACTTATCCTGTGGTTGAGCGAGATATTTAGGTCATTACGAGCACTCTTAAACTTGCCTTTTTTCTTCCTCTGACAAATGATATTCCTTGCAAGGACAAATGATATTCCTTGCATGTGGTCCTTTATTGCAAGCTTCTCTTCTTTCTATTATCTGAAGTCATTTGTGGAGGTCCCAGCCTAGGTATGATGTCAGTCTTGCTACTCAGGGAAAAGCAAAATAAATTTTAAAAAGAAGCCAATGAAGTAAAGGGCTTGACAGCTGAAAACCACCAGCTTCTTGCTATTTTTCTTATCGTGTCTTTAGAAGTCTCATTTCTGCCCATCATATACTACACACTGAAGAATTCACTTCCACTTGTAAAGGATGTAATATATTAATAATCCCTCAAAAAGCAGGTAAGCAATGGATATTCTGCAACTGTTTGGGAGTAAGTGATCATCTTCTGAGCTGTTTTATCGTGAATGAAGATATTGCTAGGTATACTGCAACCTGAAGCTTCTTGGCATACATGTTTAAAGGTATAAAACAGCACTGAGGCTTAATTACCATGTGACATGGCACACCATGTCCTTTGGACCGAATTCCATTGATTTCAGGCTCATTCAAATGAGCATAAATAGAGAAAAGGCTTCAGGCACAATTTTTCCTCATGATATCCCTATCCTTTTATAGCAATTTCTAAGACCATGCAGTGAATTATTACCGATCTTTCTCCTTTGTGACTCACATCTGACTACCCTTAGATATAGGTATATATTGCTTCTGCCTACAATATACGGTGCATGTAGCTAACCAGGACCCTAGTATGTTTATCAATTTCACCCGAAGACCCTTGTCTTTTGGACCTGGCAGTTGCAGTTAGTATACTACAGAGAAACGGAGCCAATATCAGCCTCTGGATTCAAGCAGCAAACTTCCAGGGAAATGTGGGTCTAGAACAGGCATACTTCTGTTAGTATTGTTAAATGAATTATTACCTTTTTAAAAAAAAATTAAAAGCTTTTACACTCATTTACTGTTACTGTTTAATTGAAAACAAAGTCATCTATACCAGCATGAAACAGGTTTATATCATGAAAGCTGTCATCAAACAGTTTAAATTTGAAGGGCTGATACGTGTCCTATCTCGCCTTGACAGTCACTGCATCCAAACAAAGGAAACAGCAGTTTTCTGACTGCAAATCACTTCTCACCTCAATTAATATAAATATTGAGTTTGCACAAGTAGACTTGACAATTTGAGGCATGCCCAAATCTTCTGTGTAACTAGCACTTCATGACTGGTACCCAATACTTGGACCTGGCACTGAGGGTGAAGTAAACAGTTAAGCACTTTGTTTTGTGGCAGTGACTGGAGGCTCAGCAGAAGGATTTGGTGTCTTTTGTTGAAGTTTTGGAAAAATCGCATAGCTGTAGATGGAACTGCTTCCGTTGGTTTTAATATCTCACAGATGAGGTCCTCACATTTGTGAAGTGAATTCTCCTTCCTTCAGCGCCATTTCATTTACGTTTGCCTCGTGCAAATCCTTCAGTGAATACATCAACTCTAGAAAATGTTCCATAGAGCAAAGGATGCTTAAGCTATGTGAGCAAAGCCAAATATGAGTATATAATTGTGTGTGTTTGTAGCACTAGGGTCTGATTCTAAAAGTTATATTTATCCAGCAAAGAGAAGAAACTTACTACATTAATAGTACATCCAACAAAATGTCTCATTTCATTTAACATGCTTGCAAATACTCTGCAGTTCAAGAACTAGTCAATTCAGCTGAGAAACCAGGGACCAGGTTAAAAAAAAAACACCCAGACAAAACCCATTCCAAAGAAAGCATTTGCCCAACTCTGACTCTAGATGATTAGTTCAAATCTGGCAAAGGCTGATCCTAGATACTGAAAGACACAATTGCCTAATAACACCTTACCAGACTTCCTAAAATGCTGTGGTGGTCTCATTTCATTTACTAGACAGTGGACAAGTGTCAGCAGGAGAATTACTCCCAGCATTAGCCCTAGTTAGTAACCTCACCTTCTGTCCAGGGTCTTAATGAGCAAAGACACTAAAGTGCCTTGTGATCCTTATTAGAGGGGTTCTTCTGGGGTAGGATTTGTTGACACGGACATGAAAGACAGCTTTTAGTTTGGATATCTGAATCTACAAGAGAAATACTGCTTCTGAGTAAAACAGACTAGTTAGCGCTGTCACAGTTTCATGAAAGGAAATAGATACACAGCTTTGGTATCTTTAGTTTAAAGTTCACCTCTCAAATCAGTGCTGAGAAATTTAATTGAGGAGTCTGATTTCCATCAGTCCCAGGTACCCACAGTTCTTGCTGCCTTCGCAGCAGCAAATAGTCAGCAAGTCTGGTAACTGGACCACTTAACTACAGGTATAAACGGATGTTCATTTTTGTGTTCAGTTTGGTTGCAATACATAATAATAGAGGGAAACACTAATTCACACTGCTGTCTGTAACCGAAATGCATCAATATGTATGTGTGTATGTGTGATACAGAGATAGAAAGAAAAAGACCATTTATGTGGTAGGCAACTTTACATTAAAGAATTACTTGTAGCTGGTATTTTGCTTTTGCATTCCATTTTGTGGTCATGGCACGTACAGGTGTAAGTGCCTGTATGATAACATGTCACACACCAGCCTATTTTGCCTGTTGCATTTTTGTGGTCATGGCTTTATGCACATACATTTATCAAATGTTTGTGGTCAGATATGAATTCCAAGAGTCTTTAGAGAAATGGAAAAACAGTCTTACCATGACAGAAGAGTTGCACGAGTTTTGTTCAGCTTATTGATCAGCAGGCCATGTGGTAACCTGATCTTCTTTAAGTCTCTAAATACAAATAACATCTGCTGACAGAAGCAACCTTAATGAGGATGAGTAGAGGCCAGATAAAGCTGGATATATAAAAACAAAATGTATATTTCTGACAACGAAGTCAATTAGCCTTTGGAGCAGCACAGAAAGCAATGTAGTAGAATTGGTTTTGCTAGAGGAAGGAACAAAGGCTTTTTAGAGACAGACTGGACAACTTTCGAATACACATGTTTAATCAACGCTCAGTGAGACACCCAAGGAGGGATGTTCGGTATGAGGTCTAAATAAAGGGTCACAACATGCCTTACAGAGTATTGCAGACTTGGGGGATTTTACTATGATTCTTACAGTACTGAAGGTTTAGAAGTAAAGCCGAAGCCCAGAGGTAGTTGCAGTCTCAAAATACTTTATTTCTTTTCTTGTTAAATGTTTGTTTCTTGTCTACGTTCTTAGAACCACCAAATTCTGGAAATGGAGAACTGGAATAAACACCATCAGGTTATTCCCACAGGTCAGGGGAGCAGCACTGCGCAGAGCCTGCATGATGCATGACAGATGTTTGCCTGATCTGTTCTTAAAAAGTTCCTGTAGAGGAGATATCCATGTTTTTGAACAGCCGGTTCCAATGCTACACACTGTCTTTGTAATCAGACTATTTTTCCTAAGATTTAATCTAAATTTCAGTGGTGAATTAGCCAATTACTTCATGACCTACCCTTTGTGGATAAGGGAAAAACTGATTTCTGCATTCTTTGAAGCCAATTTTTATGTATTTGCAAAGTGTTATCATCTTCCTTCTGTCACTACTTCCTAGACTAAATAATCCCAGTTCTCTTAACCTTTCTCAGAGGTTCATGTTTTCTAAACCTCTTATCATCTTGTTGCAGTTATCTCAAAATGCAGCACCCAAAACTGGACACACTACTTCAGCTGAGGCTGCACCAGTGCCAAGTAGAGCAGAATAATTACCCCTCTTGTCTTATACCCAGCATTCCTGCTAATACATCTCGGAGTGACATTTGTCTTTTCTGCAAGTGCATCACATTGTTGTGAAGAGAGGCTTGAAAATGTGACCTAAGTGCTGGCTGAAGTTTCAGAATCCAAAAGACACATAAAAAGAAGCAGAGGGGGGAAAGGTTATGTTTCAGTCACTCACACAAAATAGGGCCCTGGCTCAACATATTCAAATGTCTTGTGCTAGCAGTTCTGACTTAAAATCAATGAATCTCTATAGCCGAGCCTCATTCAATTTGCACCAATGAGTGGGAAACCTTTAGCAAACTACAATTTTTTGTGAAGTGAGACATAAATGAGCAAATACTGGAAAACGCATTGAATCACAGAACACATTTTGATCACTTTTCTGCAAAACGGTATTAATTCTGTAAAGCACTTGAAGAACATGAAGCCTTACTGAGGAAGCCCTGAGAAACTACAGAATCTTTCAGGACCAGGAGGGAGAGGGAGGCATAATGTGCAATTTATACAGCATGCCAACTAAAGCCATGCAAATTGGAGAGGTTCTAATGTACCTGTCTTTATAGGATTACTAGCTGCTTTCTAATCTGTGGCACTGTTAGCCATCAGTTTCAGCAAACTGTGTGGGGTTTTTTTTTTTTTTAATTTCCCAGGCCAAAGCATCATGCTCAATTACATCAGTCACTTCATATACTCCTATAAGTGAATTTAACACATTCTAGCAATGACTTGTCAACTTAGTAAAATCAGAAAGGTCTGATTTACAGAATGTAGGATATTAAATACAGTCAGGAGGGTAAAGAGACTGCCAGTTGTTTATGAACTATTTACAAATATTCCTCTGCATTTGAAGATTTATAAATCCCGTGTAACCCACTTTCTTTCAACAATAAATGACGAGCAGAAAGACCCTTCACAGCTCCCCTTCCCAGGATCCTGACAATCTGGGAAAATTTCTCTGTTAGGCCACTTGCCTATTTAAAGTGTAAGTCTGATTGATTTTACAAGGGAGAAAGAAAGAGTGAGGGTGTCATTGTGTTCCAGAACCTTTATCAGGAGTTTGGCCAGGACTGTCACGGGTAATTTGCTTGTTAGTTTGATGAGAGACCTCACAAGTGTCATGGTACAGGGAATATATAGGATATCTGGAGTGTCTAATGATCCACAGCTGAGAGAGAGGAGAAGCAGGAGGACATGATATCATTGCTACAACAGCAATTCATTCCCTTTCCGGGGAGGTCAAAAGAAAGCACCTACTCCTGCACACCCCTCTTTCTGATGTGGGAGAGCTGCTGTTCACACCAAAGTGTTGGTATTAGAGTACCATCTCAAGGCAGGGCAGCTGAGGCAGACACTTAAAGCCAGGTCCCAAAGAATGTGCAGCAAAAGGCAGTCCCCCCCTGGGCAGAGCAAATACACTCTGAATAAAGACTCAGGAAGAGGAAGTGCTGTCATACCTTACAGCTGAGGATATCAGATGCACTGAAATGACACGTGTTCCCCTCCACCACACAGTCTGCAGCAGAGCCCAGCTCAGCCCACTCCCTGTGCAGAGCTTGTGGCTAGTCCACATTATGTTATCATGTAGCGTTGCATAAACTGAGGTTTTGTCCTAAAAGCCAGTCTTGTTCAGCTAAGGAACAGCTCACAAAATCTGTGTACTGTGCAGAAACATTCCCTTTTATGCTATTTCATGTATTATTTCATACAACATTCCCACGGACCTGACCCGGGCAGGTAAGTGGGAGCCACCAAGTGAGGCTGGAGTTGTCCTCCACCCCTGCAGGGGCACACTGTCCTAATAGATAACAAGTCTTGCAAATATTACCCACCAATTTATTTATGCTTCTCCCCAAAAACATGTGCATGCTCATCATTCTATGGTCACAACATGGGAACAGGAATTGAAATGGGAACCCTGATAAGTGACTGACATAAACTTTCTGTCTTGTTCTCTTTTGGCTCAGAAGTATGAAACACCTGATCCAGGGGAACTTAAGGCAGCTCTTTGGGGCATGTTAATAATTTGTTACAGGTGAGGAAACAAGCAGGAAGATGGAACTGTCTTAAATGAATTAATTACTTTCACACGGAAATTTTACGGGAGTTAAAGATTTAGGCTTCAACCTTCACAACTATGCTGTAATAAGAAGATGGGAAAAAGACTTCCTCTCTTCTGCCTCTTTTTTTTTTTCTTTTTTTTTTTTTTTGTACTAATAAATGTCCTTTCTTGCCCTTCTTAGGCATCTTTACCTTATGTGTAGTAGTATTGTCTCAAACTAGACATACATTCAGCAAAACCTTTATGAGTCATCACTTGCCTCCCCTTCACCTCACCCTGTAAAGAACCGTAATCTTAGAAGTTCACTGTATGTTCAAAGATGAAAAAATGTGGATGATTTCAGAGCCAAGTGAATTTGCACCAGATGAACTGAATTTCAGAGCAAAGTCTCGGTGATTTTTTGCAGCATGTTTTTCTATGGTAGTAATGCATTCATTTAGGTTACGTTCTAGCAAACCTGAGAGGCCATCGCACAGGACCAGGAACAGCCCTGCAGTCATCTTTATGGATTAGTTGTTAACACATCCCCTACCATGCATTTGACCCACACCAGATTGACAAGGTGACTTTCAGACTCCATATAAAAGATCCACATTGAGTTCTGCCAAAACAACCCTTGAGCCAAACAGAGACTTACTGTGGTTAGACATGTTGGTGCTGTTCTTGCTTGAGTTAAACTGCCCCTCAGAACGGGGAGAGGATGCCTATCTCCTCCTGAAAAATGCCCTGGAGAGGCGACATGTGAATCTTTCATCTTTCCAGATGGACAAAAAGAAAGAGAGGAAAGTGGCAAAACTTCCTTAATTGGCAGACATTGGACGTTGGATTTTATTTTTTTTTCTGTTAACTGAGCCCGTTTTAGGAGACAGAATTTTGAAACTGAACTTCCACTGCTGCAGTGCATGCTGCCCAATAGCCAAAAGTGTTTGGCAAACTTACAACATGTTTGTTTCTCCATTTAAAGTTATGTCCTAGATCTAGGATAGTTCCCAAGTTCTGAACAGCACTTGCAGGTGGACCACTGACCACCGGCTGGCCACAAATGCAGACTGTAGCTGGTACATCAGGTGAACAAGCAAGAGGATCTGAGAATTATGCTTTGAATTTTGCCCCTTGGTATGTTTGACTTGGGTAATGCTACATGGGCACCGAATGCCGGATAATGGTGTGCCATGTCTCAGCTCAGGGAGCCAGGAAAGGAATGGAGATGGAATCAGCTTGCCAGTGAGCAGCTTGTGTGCCCGTTTCCCTCTCAAGCAGATCATCCTCAAACAGGACATCCGAGAACGAGGTGTCACTAGTTACGATGGAAAATGTTGACCTTCCTGTTTAACACAAATCTGCTTAAAAGGAACACAACTCAGCCTGAGTTCCACAAACATCTGCTGCCAAATTCATCCACTGGTGGTGGCAGCGAGCACCAATACTGGCAGCGGTAGCTCTCAGCTCCGTGCCAAGCCATGGAAAGTCTTGGAGTTTGTATATAATTGTCTGCAAATCCCTGACCTGTAGTCCTATTACAGGTCTCACAGACCTGTTCTTCTGAATTCTGATCCCGTTTTCAATCACTGTGTAGCAATAATAGCACCTCAGGCACGGTGCCTCCCTTAGAAACTCAGTCACTTTAATTTAAACCACATTTTCCCCACCATAACAATAAGGACAATTATAGACATAAGACACATGCACACTATTTTGGGTGCATACATTTTGCCTGTACCCCATCCTGTCTTGTTTGTCTCCCCTAGTTCTTTTTGGCTTGCAAAGTCCTGTCATGTATAGCACCTCATAAAATTAGGTCCTGCCCTAGGCTCTTGGTTCTGTACCAGCACGAACTTTAACAGCCATAAATGCTGAGGGGATTAAGTGGAAGCACTCTTGGATCTTTTAGAGGAGGGTATGTGGCTTTCAGAAGCAATGGGGTGTACAATACCAACAAATCCAAGATAGTAGTGTTTTACACTTACGGAGAACATAGGTTAAAGGCCATCTGTGGTGCACAGCAGCAGAAAGCCTGGCCTGATGCCTGCTCACTGCCATCAACCTGTCAGGTAGAAGTGAGCCACAACAATCTGGGTAATACAAAGCAAAGTTAATTCACGGTGAGGAAAATTGAGTATGGACACAGTATGATTCAAAGCAGACAAGTGAGCTGCTGCTTTAACTCTTTTGAACAGAGTTTCCTGGAGGGACCCCTGAGTATGGCTCTCAAGCATAAGACTGAATTTTTGCCAACTTTATTTGATGAGGAGGGAGGGTGGGAGGAATGTTTTCTCGAGGAGGGACAACCTCACCCCATTAAAGCTTTCTGTTGCCAGGGAAGTTCAAGGAAAATTCAGGAAAACTCCTTTTTATGTTCTTTATGATGTTTACTCTGTTGTACAGAGCCAAGACAGGGATGAGAAAGGCTACAGCACGATGCAGGGCTGCAAAAGCTGTGTGTATTTAATAGGGTGACATAAATGGTGTGTTTCTCTTTGCCCTCTGCCGAGTGCTGTGGGGGAAATCTGGCCTAAATAGCAAAATGAGAAGCCATGACAGTGGTTGCTGGCTCTGATCAGTCAGCCATCCCCTGGGCCAAGCCCATAGCTCCGACGGGAAGTACACAGCGGATGTTTAATGAAAGGGCTGCTGCGGCTTATCTCCGCGTGCAGGGGAACTTCTTTGTGAACTCGCTTGCTTTGAAAGATATGTGGCCCACTATGCTGGTATTGTTGGCTCTCGCTTTAAGCACTGCAGCATGATTCACATAGGAGCTGTGTGCAACGTCTGCCAAGGAAAGCCTCCCCCTTTCCCTCCCCAGTGAGGAATAAACTCAGCAGAAGGCCATCAAGGTCACAAGATCTGCCTGCTATTGCATTTTACAGGAAGGAAGATACGTTGTCTTAAGATCAGTTTATCAGCTGACTTTCCTGTGAAGAAGACAGAAGCTATTTTCCTGTGTACCGCCACCCCCGTAATTCCCAAACGAGCACTCTCTGTTTGCATCTCCTGTCAGCTCAGCTGTGCGCGTTTCTGAAACAGCCCAGTATTAAGCAAACAAATAAAAAAGCCATTGTGAGACCTCGCAGAATCAACATCCCTTATCAAACTGCCCGACGGGAGGGGATAAATCTCTTCCTCGAGGCTGCCTGTCATCTCACTCCCTCCCTCTCTCTCAGCGTCAATGCACAATTAAATCCGTTGTGGGGAAATAGACTCCGCTGATAATTGTGGAGAGAGTTACTTACAAGGATGCTGAGAGCAGCAAAGAGCCTAGCAGCCTTCTCGGCTTTCAAGGTGGTTTCTTTTGAGCCTGCTCCTTTGAAAAACCACAAGTATTTGGGTTTGCTGGGTTTGGGGTTTTTTGTGTTTGTCTTCTAAAGCCCCAGGTTTCTGCAGATCTTTTTTTAATCAGCTCTGTTTTTTCTGTGCAAGGGAACAAGCAGTGTGCAGAGCCGGCTCCCTCCCCCCTGGCCTCCTCTGCAAGGTCCCTGCTTTCATAAGGTTTTCAGCTGGGGAATGGTTGCCTGTTTCCTCTCTGTGCTCGCTCTGACAAATGCATTTCTGTGACCAGGAAACTGCAGATGTTACAGATGCACTAAGGCATAGCTTATTAGCTAATGATTCTTAATCTCTGAAGGATTACACATATTGAATAATGCCATTCATTGACAAACAGTTGAAGGAAATCATCCTGGCTCCGAAGTATTTACAGTGGCAGCTTTAACTCTGTTCTCTTTTTATACCTCTGTAAAGCTAAAATAACCCTCCGATTCTCCCTGCATTTTAAGAGCACCAATTAACGTAGCAAGATACAGCATTTGCCAGAATAAAATTGCTGGTTTTCAAATACCCTCTTTGCTGGCCTGCAAACCTCCATTGCACAGGAAAACAGCTACTGAACCTAATAATATCCATTAATTTTTGTGACATTCGTCTGGTCAGATTTTTCATCTGGTTTTGCATTGTTTTGCATTTCCTCCATCTACATAGAAAACCTTTGGCCTCTAGTGATAAGGGTCTTCAGAATCCTGTAATAATCTAGAAGGAGGAAGGGGCTGAAAACCAGGTCAGTGCAGATCCCATCCCATTCACAAGCCAGCAGGAGTTCTGATTTTGAGGCAGGATCAGGACTCACATCACTATTCCTGCAGCATTTTCATTACCTGTGAGGTGAATCCTTCTTTCCTAGTTCTTCAGAGTCAGTGTCTATCTGAAAATATTTCATATCCCGATCTTAATTCCTACATCCATGTCCCTGTGTGCAGTTCACAGTTACAGATGGTGAAAAAAAAAGCTTCATGTGCAAACTTTGGCATATTATTACGCATTAAGTACATTTATGTATTTTGATCATTCCGCTTGTAATATAAAATACATATATTTGGAATTATTACAGATACACCATGTTATTCTCAGACAACATTGCTTTATTGAATTCTGGCAGCTGAATCTGTACTGGACCTTGTTGGTAGCTAGCTGAATATCCCCCAGACAAGCTAAGAAACTGAACTCAGATAATTTTTAGGAAATGTTTATAAAAGCCTTACTTGAATATCACAGTATAGTCGTAAAACATGAAGATGGCATTTTATAATAGAAGGGGTACGTGACTGTTCTGCCAGTACAAAAAAAAAGAACTTGTGCTGTTCTGTTTATTCTAGATGATTTGAAAAATCCATAGTCATATTGAATCTGAATTGGAGTATCTAAGAGAGGATTATAACAAAGTTGAAACAGGAGGCAAAAGAAAAAGCAGAATCCTTCTGAGCTTTGTTGTTACACAAATGGGGTTTGGTTTGAACTCTTTAATTTGCCACTTGCCAGCCTACATCTAAGAAGCAACCTTGTTTGAATTTCCACAAAGAATCTCATTCTTTTTTCAATAAAAAGACCTGGCAATAATTCTGTTGGCACTAGATGAAGAGCTTGCTTATTCCACTGGCGACGATTTCTTTTGTTGTTATCTAGTTTAATGAAAACTTCATAAAAAAAGACTATGAAAATTTATAGATAAAGCTTATGTACATTTGTTCAGGTCATGTGCCAAGGGATCACTTCTTACTGTAGAAGTCATTGCATCAGGGACAAATGTGGTTAATAATAGCAGTTTTTGCAAGCATCAGTCTTTATTCAAAAGCATGAACAAGTGAAGCAAACTGCAGGGCCTGAGGCAGGCATGTGGGCAATACAATAATTTTGACTCTACAGTAATTCGTTGCAACTGTTTTCTTAGCAACCTTTCAGGAAAAGTCCTATGAAATCCAAAAGGGAGGGGATGCCTTTGCTCTTTACAGCCAAAAAATCCTAAATAGCTGTGTCTTCTTTGTATGGGGCTTTTTTGATTTGCTTCAAACACTCTAAAGAAGAAATCTAGTTCTCTAATTAACTCAATGTAGCCGTCTTCAAAATTGCATTAGTAATATGGATATTTTTTCTGTCAGTATTACTGACCAAAGCTTTTTGAATTTTGCAAATTTTTGACAAAATGTGGTGCCATTTCTTCTGGCATGTCTGCCACTTGTCAAGTTCAGTGGTTTGTTGCTGGTTCTTAATAGACATCTTTAAATTCAAGCCTTTTTACAGACCACATAGAGCACAATGACAAACCAACTATCTGTCTGCCGCAAAGGTTATCTTTGAACGCGTTCTTCAGCTCACAGCACATCACCCTCACACTCAGAGGCACAGATGGAGGCAATGTCCTTGCTGCTATCTGCGGTGACCTTTCAGCAAGCTAGCTGCAGAGCCAGAGCACGCTAATAAGGCCAGAGGATGCGCCTGCTGCTGGACTGCGGGAGGTGAAGGCCCGTGGGAAGCGTCAGCTCCTGTCCTGGTGACCGCAGCTTCTCTGTGCGCTGTGAGGCACTGTCAGCGGGGAGCACAGCCCTGTCCTCCCCAGCCATGCTCAGGGCACAGTCATATTGCCCAGGTTGCCAAGACAGCAGTACAGGTCAGGGTTGCATCTGATGGCACACCAACTCTCTTGCCTGCTCAGGGAGGGATGCTCCCAGGCACCTCTGCGTGCCTGCCTCTGTGCCTTAGGGGAGTCCAGCCCGGGTGTTCGGGGTGCAGGGGGACAGCCATGGATGTACACATACACTTGGTGCAGGGCATTTGTCCATACAGCATTTTACCTTTTATCCATTGTAACAACTGGATTTATGGCTTTCAAGTAATAGGGCTTAAAAATGCAAAGTTGGGATCTTTTCACATTTTTCTCTGTGGAAGAGCAAGTTCCCTGTTTTCCTTGTATATAACATCAGGCTAAAGCTCTTTCTGTCAGCCCTCCATAAATGCTGATGGAGCAGCACCAGAAATTAATTTGGCCTTACATTTGAAATTTGGACAATTTTCTTTTTACGGCAGTTCTGTAAGTCCTTCTAACTAGAGCTAAATGTATTTTCTCTCCACAGGCTTCCCCTCCCTTATCTTGCCTCTCCTCCTTCTCTCTGCTCTCCCTGCCTCTGCACAAGCAACAGCTAGGAAAACATCTCAAGGGTGGAGTTGTTTGGCTTCTTTATTTTATCATCCTTCTCTGCCAATGGAGAGAAACAAAATAAGATAACCATTTTTTTAATTCATAAACAGAGTCTAGTGTTTTGGTTAAGTCCTGAAATGGATGAATCCCTGACAGTCTCCAGATCAATACATGAGCAAATCCATGTTGAACTGAACACAAAAGTCTCTAGGTCTCACAACACATTTTTCTAAAGTTAATTAAGTTCTGCAGAACAGTGGTGAATTAGGTTAATGTTACCTGTGTACAGTGAAGTGAAAAACTGTGTACCAGTCAGCTGAGAGCTCAGTGCGTTGTCAGATGCCAGGAGATCCTGTTTTCAAGACCCATTCTCAGATCTCTTGCTGAAGCCATGCATATTGGATGCTTGCCTTTAGGAGAGAGGCAGTTTTCCAATACAAATGTTTTACACTTAGCAAGATTCAAATAAGAGGATATTTAAACACTAGCAAGAATGTGAATCATTTCAATAGAAAATTATTTTCAGAAGGGCTGCAGCACCTCACATTTCAGACCTGACCAGCCTCTGTTAAGAATAGAGGACTCCCAGGGAGCAGATTTTTCTCTGTCTCCTCCTTGGGGAATTTCTATACCTTCCTCCAATGCCCTCATTGGAGACAGGGCAGGATGCGACCATTTGTGTATTTGGTGACACTCGGTATGGTCCAGCTCTCAACAATCTGGCACCTGTTCTGCCATAGTGCTCATAAAGCTCCCCTTTCAGGACTATCACTTTGGTCTCCTGGGTCTCTGAATTGGGCGGATGATATTCTGAGTCTCACCAGGAAGGCAAGATGCTCTGTGCTAGTCCCTCAGCTCATATTAAAAAATGCATAAACCCTCAGACTTTGACAGTTGATACTCTGTCCTCACGCCCTGAAAAGCTGTATATGTACATGGAGACTTAAAACGATATCATTCTGGTGGATGGCTTCTACAAACACGGTTGTGCTGAAAGGTCGAAAGGGCTCTGGGACTGGGCAATGTCACCTCTAGGTGATCCTCTACGGTTGTATTTGGCAGTCAATGCAAAAGCAAGCCAAACAGGAAGGCTGTAAAAAGAAAGAATACCTTGAAGTGTTGATCTTTGTTATCTTTTTCTCCAGGAACGCTCTTTCATCTCCTACATGTGTATAAGCTGTGTGATTCGTGGTAGGGAAGACAAGACATCTCAAGGATGGGTAGGGGAAGGACACAACAGACAGAGGTTGGGGGAATTAGGGTGGTCTGCATGGGAGGTTTGGAAAGCTGGAAGAGATGGAGGAAGAGCAAGCAGCTGCAGTCCACCAGACCATTAGAGCTCCTGAGACATAAGAATATGGACTTTGACTCTCTGTCTTCAGAAGGACCCACTATTTCTATGCTAAATTTTGTTGAGGGACCAGTTTTGGGGATCAGGATTTTAATGAACAGAAACACAATTACATAATACAAATACCTGTTTTGGAGATTATGTCCAAGTTCTGGAAAATACGTGGGAAGTTTGCTGGGCTAAAGTCCCCACACAATACAGAAAAGCCGTCTGTTGGGAGTAACAGTGCCACCTCTAAATCTGTTTGCATGTGTATACTTGTCAATTATCAACATCAATGCATTCATGTCATTTTCCGTCATTTTTCTTCTTTTTCAGATAGTATTTTAATTTTACTTTTGACTCAGTTCACTGCTGCCTTGACATTATGTTGCTATAAATAAACATACAGCAGTCTCAGGTATACCCGGCAACTAATAACCCTTTGGCATAAATGATCCCATACAAAAGAGACAAGACTTGAGGCAAAGATACAATTTTCATTTCACCATGTCATTCACCTTTGACTTATTACTGGATTCATCATATCTGGAGGAAACAGAGATGTGACAGATCTACAAGACCGTCTTGTGCAGTCTGGACACCTCTTTTCATCCTACAAGCCATGTGCCAAAACCTTTGAGTAGTTAGAGCCTAAAGACTTACAGGACATTGCTCTGAGAGCTTGGGAGTTTTTCACAGACACCAGATGCCAGTGGCTTTGGGTGGACCCAGCCAGGTTGGTCTGAGTAGTGGTCAGCTTTGCCTCCGTAGCTTTCAGGATTAATCCAGAGCACTGGGTTAGCGTAGCCGTGCTGCCAATCATGTGAAGTGGCAGGGGAGTCCTGCTTGTACTGTTTACCAGCAGCATAAGCTCAGGAGCTGAGGCCGGTCACCCCTGATATACCTACTTTCTTAAGGGCACTATTCCCATAAATACCTCCCCAATAGTCCTGCTGATGTCATCCCAAATGACATGAGCAAAGAGGTTTTCCCCAGGGAATCCCGAATTAACTCCTGGTTTGGAATGTTTTGATTTTTGTCCTTGATTAATCCAGCAGACTGTACAGACTACTCTTTTAACTTGTGTCCAGCCTTTCACTTCCTGACAGAAACAAACTCCTAACATGATATTCTTTCTTGCTTTCAAGATCTCATTGAAACCCACTGAAATCGCCCCTCTAACCCAGTTTACCTCACACAATGGATGTGCCTGTTGGCTTTTTCTGTTGCCCTTTTATATATCATTCCTTCTAACTTCCTCACTCCTTAATTCTCTCCTTCTTTTCTCTGATTTACCTCCAATTTATAAACGCCTCTCAGGTGCACATAGCATTCCAGGCCATGCCAATCTGCATATACAGCTGTTATCTCCAGCTCTGCCTTTTGTATTTACAACAAAGACAGTCTAGCCTGAAAACATTTGGACAATCAGTGCTACCATGTTACACTGTGGATTGTTATTGTATTTTATACGAATACAACTCATGCCAAATATCTTCTTGCCATTTAACATCTGTATGGGATTGTGAGGTGACTTACATTACCTGTTCTGGTCTCATGGGTTGCTGTACTGATGCACTATGAGCCTCCAGGCTGACACCTGGTACCGTGCAGATCCCTGCCAGTCCATGATGCATGCCACACTTGCCAGGCCTCATTACAAACAGCAAGGGAAACCCAGCCTGAGACTTTCTAAAGTGGTTCCCCTCCCCACTCCTAAACTCAAAACTGAAAACCAACATTTTTATTTTTCTGCAAAGAGCAAATATCGGCAATACCACAGTTATCTAAAATCAGGCAATCATACACTCCCATTTTTCCACCCTTCCTCTGAGAAACGTCAATGCCTCTGTAGCTGTGCCTGACCCAGGTACAGACTTATGTGGGCAGAGGAAAGGGGAGCAGACAAGGAGGCTCACACTTGCACTCGCCCACACTGCATACAAATTCCCACGACTAGTGTGACACAGCTACTGCCCCAACCCACAACAGTTTCTCAGGCCAGGACCTGGCATAATCATAGCAATCCTGGTTGCTCCCTTTTTCTTCTACAGACAGAGTTCAGAAAGAAGGAATCAAGGAAAGAGTGCATCAATACTGTTGTTGCTTTTTATTCCTACAACTCAGACGTTTCTGCTGCTCTCCTGACACTCTCCTGGCCCCTTTGTGGGTGTCACACGCAAATGTTTCAACCAGTGCATTTTATAGTTTTAATCTAATCAAATATATAAACCCAGCAAATTTTCAAGGCAGCTGGGAAGTTTTCTTAAGGGTAGCATGATAGACTTTGCAGTATAATAACATACAGATGTTGCAACATTGATTGCTAAGGGCATAACCTCAAGTAGGAGAATTCCCTCTTTCACACATTAATCTAATTCTTTGCCAGCATCTCTTCTTTCTCAACTGCAGAGAGAGTGTGGAAATGCCTTGGAGCTTCATTGCAAGGGGAAAGATAATGAACAAGCAACAAGTAGAAAGGCAGGAATGGAGATAAAGGTCTGCATACTGGAATAGCAGTAACACACTGCAGTATATCCTGTTGTGATGTATACAGTTTTCTCTTTAATTCCCCCCTTGGGCAGTTTGAGGATGCAAACATTTTTCTCAGAGGAAGTATTCTTACTACTGATTTTATGGAGAAGCAGCAGTTTCCATAAATGGGATAATACTGGAGAGTAGTTAGAGATTCTTTTGTCAGATATGAACCTGTGCTGTTAAATGTGGTGCTCTCTAGGGCGAAGCATTGGTAGAAGTAGAAGGATTATAAGAAATGCCATGTGCACTAATACAGCAAAAGAAGTTAAGGGCCAAATATTCATTCCTGTGATGGCAGTATCACCCTTCAACAGGTTAGCACTAAAGGACACAGGTGCTTTTACAACTTCAGCTTGCTCTCATGCTTATACACCTTTTAATAATGTGTTTTGTTATTTTCCAGAGGATCATTAATCTGCAGCTTTAGGTGCAGATTATACCATGCCTATTAATGGTGCTCTGTGTCACCCTGGGTACTGCTCTTCAATTTCACATGAGTGCCCTGCAGAGGTCCTGAGCCAGCCCTGGATACACCGGCTAGGAGACCAAAAGCAGCAGCAGCATATTGCATGTGTTGGGGCAGATCATCAGCATCTCCACCAGGAGCCTGCAGAGCAGTTAAGAAACCAAAAACAAAACAAAAACAAACAAACAAACAAAACCCAAAACAACAACAACAAAACCAGCCAAACAAAAACCAAACAACAAACTAAAAAAAAACCCAACCCAACACAGCAATCTGGTTTAAAATCCTATCAGGCCCTTACCTGGAAGGTAGGGGTCCCACAATCGTATTAATGTTATGGATCCCAGGGTAGGTGAGGTTTGACTCTGGTCTAGGATCTATTTTATTTTTTAATTGAAACTGGAAGTTGTTTATAGACAATTTCACATGGAAAAGCAGATCATTGAAGCACAACTGCCAGATAAAGAGTTTTATCTTTATCTACCACAAATGTGCCTGAAATGAAGAGGAATGTCGTGACTTGGCTGTATGGGACAAGGAGATATATGCCTCCCAAGAGCTGGGATAGAAAGGGTGTAGTGCTAAAAGCATAAACTTCTGTAGTCCTATGAGCAATATGAGCAGATATAATTCTAAGGATGCAAATGAATAGCAGTCTCAGTAGATTCAGTATATTTTCTCATTTATGTCACCAGAGATTTGGGCCTATGTGTATCCTACCCAGTATACAGAAAAGAATGTTGCGATATTTTTTAAAAAAATTATTTTTAAACACCTGCGCACAACTCCCGAACTTTCTTCATAAATTAATTTGCTTGAAATTTTCCATATCTAAATCTTTCATCCAATGAAATGGCCTTATGTCAAATATAATAGTTTTTTTCTCTTCCCAGAAAAAAACTTGGCATCCTTCAAGTTAAGAATGTCTCCAGATTCTGGGTGTTTATGGAGCATTTCCATCAGGGTGCTTGTTTATTCTGGATTCGGCCCAGGACACAAGGCTGGTCCTAGATGGCTGCTGTTGACAAGAGAACAATGTATGACTGATCATGTGAGATTATTCTGATCACAAAGCAACTACATAGTTTATTTGTGCACTGGGGCAACTCAGAAGCATATATAAAAAGTCCTCAAGATTCAAACATCTTGCTTTTTCCATAGAGAAGAATATAAACAGCTACCAAGGGGACAAACAGAAACATTAGACTGTGAGGCAATACTTGACTTTCTCAGAAAGTTCAAAAGGTTATAGTCAGCTGCTCCCTTTCTCAACCTGTCTGTGTGGTGGGGATTTAAGTTGCAGTCCTTGGTGCCACCCATAGAGTTTGATAAGCCTCTCTGAATGTCACACTTGTTTTTTTCTGGCCGAAAACTCAGGATGGGAAATGTGGCACCAGACCCAAGTAGAAGGTGCACAAAGCACATATTGGTCTTGATCAGGAAGCTGAAAAGTTGTTGTTACGACACAGGGGGGACTGCTGAAACGAGTGAGAATATTCAGGATATTACTCAGGAAATTGCCAGTGGCGGATGCTGTGACTGTGCTTTCCCAGTACTTGCAAAGCAGCCTTGAGTTGAAATTGTAACCTTTCGTGCCCATTTCAGTATTGGTTTCTCAAAAGCACTTCAAGGATTTAAACGTTTAATTTGTATTATGGTCAGTGGGACTGAAGCATGTAACCCCTCTAAGCAGTCATGGAAATTTCACCATCAGTAACCAATTTTCACAGTACTCCAAGGGATTATCCCTGGTACTGAAACCTGAGATGGAGAAAATCCCAGAAGCATGGCAGAGAGTTGTGTTTTCCTGCATTCCCCATCTTCCCCTTACATGGTCCTTTCTCTCTGAGTGGAGCTTAGAGGTGCTTGTCCAGCATTTCTGCTGTAATCCCTCATCTTATCCTTGTAAAAAATGCTCTGGGCTGAAATTTAGTTTCAGATATGTCTAAAATTAGTAGAAGCACATTTTAAATTAAATTAACAATGTAGGAACAAAACAAAGCCACCAAATTCTTCGTACTCAGACCTTGGTCTGTGTTCCTCTTGCCCTAAACTTGAATTGTTTACCATGTTCTCTCTTTATTGTAGCCTGAAACATCTGATCATGGTTAAAACCAAAAATATTTGGAAATATTCACATCTAAAATGTGATTGTGTTTGTAGCGTAACTGTTTCCTCCTAGGAGATTGCAGTGTATATATACATCCCTTCCACAAGAATGCAGACTATAAAAGATTATTTTTACAATGTTATAATCAAAATATCACAAATATATGGAAGGACTTCAAAGGAGATAATAGACTGTTTTACTGCTAATCTTTGGTTAGGGAAAAGCCCCTGTACTGTGTGTTTATATGCTAGACTATACCAATGCCAAAGGATCCTGTCTTTTCCTATGCATTATAATGAATTACAAGGTGGAAGAAGTACTGTATTTTTATGCAATAACTAATGGTTACTCTTTTAAACAGCAAATAAAAAAACCCAGAATGAGCAGTAGTATGAGTTTATAGCTAGGTATAATCAATTCATAGGGGAGACTTCCCCAGAGCTTTTCTTTTCCCCATTAGACTCTCCACTTATGCATCTTATTTTATGCAGCATGGCTGCAAGCTGTCATGAGAATTCTTCTGGGATAAGTTTACTTTTTAAGAAGTTTTGCTATATCAATGAAATATGGTACAACCTACTTCCAAAGTTCTCCAGCTGAGAGCAAAGATTATTTTAAACAACTGCCTAAGTGCTTTTAGAGACTCAAAAGCTTATGGGCTACACACCACAAATTAAGTTGAAAGATTACAGTAGTAAAAGCAAAAATTCTTATGAACCCCTTACTGCCCACATCAGTATACACCTGTGGTCAGGAGACCTGAATTCACAGACAATCTGAGCTAACATGCACCCATTTATGCAGGCCGGGGTTATAATATCCGTAGTGGACACAAGCACAAATTTTTGTTTGGAGAATGTGAACGGAAATGTATTCAATCAGCAGTAAAGAAGGGAATGGGTAAATGGAACAACAAATACGTTTAATAAGTCTGGGTCATATGTGGCAAAGCTTATATTTGCACTGTAATATCAACTGCAAAATACTTAGCTGTCAGATATTCAGGAATGTCTTGGTTAAAACTGATTTCAGAGAGATTTCACAGAAATTCTCCAGTGTCTCAGTGGTTGAGTTCACAATAAGATTTTGCAGCCATTTTCCTTCTTCTGGATCCTGTCTGTGTGCAGTATGGGGTCATCATCAGGAGAGAGCTGGAAAGCAAAATGCAGCAAAATTGGCATTTTTTTTGTGGAAAAACTAGTTTCTGATTCACTAACCTAGGCCATAAAGATTTCAATTCAATTTGATGTTCACCACAGGTTTCTTTCTTACTCTCACTGCAGTTTTTCTGGTTTTAAGACTAAGCCAATTGCTAGAAGGTGTGCTATGGGACTTGGCAGCTTGCAAGGCTCTAAGATGTTCCAGTGTTATCATAGCAGATGAAGAGAAAAGATAGTAACTAAAATAAGGAAAAGGGTTTTACAGAGTTCACATCTCATAGCGTGCATCAGCTGTGTATGAACTTCAGCCCCTACAACTCTAAGGGTGTGCCTGTGGTGATAAGACCAGAACAATGGCAGAGGAGCAACTGCTGAGCCCAGTAGGTCTGTCACCTTGTGCTTGCTGGTGTTGTGCTTGGGAGATGCAAGAAGCTGGGTCTCAAAGCAGGACAACCTTCAAGTCCTGCATCGCAGGAAGCAGCATGCTGAAATGTTTGTGCTTCTTCCAGTTCTGCTGCTATCTGGCAACTCTGCAGAAGTCCTTGCCATGAGTTTCTAGCATGTCAGCAACGTGGTGGGCTCTGAATATGTTTTCTGCCTCACACTGTAGGATTAAACCCTATTATTAGTCATGACTGCTCACTATGTTTCATACTTGCCAGGAGTCTTGGCTGGCATATAGTTGCTCCCCTGTAATTAGCCCAGTATAACCTCTTTTCTGTGTGTGTGGGCAAGGCCCCCCACCAGTGCCTGTTTTGCTATTTGCCTATTCGTTCCCAATGCCTGTGTGCTAGTGCACCTGAGTGCTCTGCATTCTCCACTGTGCCACTCCCCAGCCTTAGCCCCCACGATCCTGCTCATGGCGCTGGCATAGGACAATTTGCCCAGACCCAGAATGCACCAATATAATTGCAGTTAACCAAAATGATAGCAAGAGGTGAAGATGAAAGTACATATTTGACAGTGGAAAAATCTAATTGCAGAAGCACATACTGACCCTTGTGTTTTTGAAACTGTCTCTCTTTCCTTCACCTACCAAGTGAAAAAAAATATGGGTGCAATTCAGCCTGACCTGACCATACACTGCAATTTGTCTCTGTGGCTTCTTTCATGAGGAGGTACAGCTCTGATGTTAAGGAAGAGATATATGAGCCCTGTGTCCCTCCTTCTATGTCAGTCACATGGTAAAAGTGTCATTCTGCTGTAATGTGTGACCCTTATGATTTCTGTAGTATTTAATGTCTTGCTTTGTCTTACCAATGTATAGGATTGAGTAGACAAAGACAGTCACTGTTCTGTACTTGAATGTACAGACTCCTGGTGCTATGGAAGGGGAAAGGGAACAGAGATTATCTGTATGGTAACTACCTGACTCTGACTGGTAAATTCTTTTGTAAATTCATATCTGCTCCCTTCCTCAAGAGACATCTAAGGTTTTCAGTCTGTCATTATGAGGACATGCAAAATCTGGCGAAGCACTGTAAAATTATCATGCTTTGATTCAGAAATCTCACTTCCCATATTTAACTTCAAGAGAATGTTGGTTATTTCCTTTGTCTAAACAGCACAGAGAAATACCAGTGCTTGCTGGATTGACATGGTAGCTGTCCATCCAGCAGCTGTGTGTTGTCAGTCTTGACACACCCAGAAAACATCTGATCTGAGAGGTTGCTGGGAGTCCATGGACTGGGAGGCAAGGGGTGGCAAACTTCTGCATGGCATGTCAGCTCAAGCCTGGAAGTGCCACAGCAGCATCTGTGGAGCACTGTGCTGCCTGCCCATGCGCCTTGTTAGTGATAACAGCCTTCAGCAGTGACTGCACTGCTTCCAGGCCTGAACCGGCTCACTTGAAGGCAGCTCACAAGCCTCTACCCCTGCCTATATGCTTTGTGGCCTTGGCTGCTACTTCCAGTTGGAGCTCCACATGGAAAACAGAGACGTCACTCTGCAGCGCACCAGCTCAGCAACAAGTCGTCCTCACCTAAACCACCTTGGCCATTAGCTATTTTCTTCCTCCTCACATATTACCTCTTATGGCACTGGTGACATTGCCACTTTGTCATTAACCTGAGAAATACCAATACCACCAGGTGCTGTTACGTCCTTTCTCCAAAGGAAACCATATTTATGCTTGGGGGGACAGTAGTAATAAACCCAGCTGCAAAGCCCTTACACCTGTCAAGTCTGAGGAAAAGTTTATGCAAAACTGCCATGTAGGAAAGGGAAACACTCTATTAGCTTATTTTTTTCATCATCTTGAATAACGAAAAAACATTCTGTCCAATCTATCTGGTCTGAGGCTTCTTTGCGCAGCTCTGGACCCGATGGAGGACGGCAAAGCAAAGCATCTGCCAGCAGCAGCAGCAGCAGTGAGAACAGCACGACATGGCTCAGATACTGAACCCCCAAAATGCAATGAAAGACACAGTCATACCAGCTGCATAACCAAAATCTAGCAGCATTGCGTGGCAGTGTTTCCACAGTTGCATTCCCATATTGCACAAACAAAATTTGCCATGAACATGATGATTTGTCAGATTGTCCTCTCCTGATTAAAATGTCCCCCAGTTCTTTCCCCAAGTAATAAAACGCAGCTGCAAACTGAGCTTCCAGTGCCATCTGCTTTGCTCAGCACAGGTGGTGTTGCAGCACTTCCCACCAGCCTGTCCACCTGTGGACAGTGGTGCTAGCACCACAGCAGCAGCAGCAAGGACTTTGTTCTGGTCCATGCGGCAGACTGGAAGTCTGGATACCCAAGAAAAGCTCCTTGCTCTGTCAGAGATTTCTGTATGACACCAACAGAAGTCTTCATCTTTTCTAGCTGTGTCTATGCTGCACTTCTGGCATGAAACTCAATCTGCATTTGAATCCACATCCACTTGGTACCCATGCCTCTACCTGGTCAGACAGTGAACTGCTGAAGGCTGTATCTCTTACTCAATGTTTCCATGATGTCTACCAAAACAGGGGCATGATCTCAGCTGAAGATTTCAGACCCTATCAACATAATAACACAATACAATATGTTCTTTCTAGCACCCGAAGTTTTCCTCCACCACACTCTCCTTCTGGTATTGCTAAAACAGCAAAGTTTTTCTGCCCTGGAGAGGTTCCAAGCTGTCACCTAAAGGTGGAAGAAATTATTAATATTATACCTTTGTATCCACAAGCCTCTGGAGCATACAGATTAAATGTATTAACTTGCCTGTTGCAAGAGGAAATTCCAATAAGAAACCTGTTTCTGCCGGTTCCAGGTGGCTAGCAGAAGCATAGATCTTCACGTAGTATGTTGTTTTCTGGAGCAAACAGTCTTTCTCATGAAATCAAAAGAGGACAATTCAAAATTATAGAAATCAGAAGTCAAAAGATGAAGGACTTTAAGTAAACGTTAGTAAGGCATGCAGGCAATTTGGCTTCTTGTCATCAGGATGAAAGGGGCACAAAATAATGCTGGAATTTTTAATTGGATCTGATGGAGTCAGAAGTGTAAAAAAGCTCTGAGTTCAGCCAACCAAGCAAAGCTGATCTTTACCCAAAAGTATATCTAACACATAATAGGGACACTTCTCCCATTTAATCATACGACGCAGGCCAAATCCAGCTTAAAAGATTCCCTACCACTTCATTAAATTTAGCAGATGGCTGAACAAAACACTTGTACCAAACTCAGCTCTCAGTGACATTGTTGCCACTGCAAAAATGCAATAGGGTGGCACTGAAGTCTCTGGGGGATGCATTTGCAATGTTATTTGTGTGAAGGAAATAGCTGTGCCTTGCTCCTGAAGCAAAGAGGGTGAAAAGCTCATCTGTCACTTTATTTCTGCATGTAACTTCTTATCTGTACACCACTTTCCCATTATTTATGTGAATGTAAAGAAGCAGACTCCTGCCTTAATAATATGACCAATGGCGTCATTGTCAGGCTCATGGAACTTGTTTCAAAAAGTTTCTGTTTACAACTAGTAGATAAAGTTGTGGGTTGCTGTGTGGGCTTTCTGTACTCATGAAGACTGCATGAAAAAGAACTGGCACAATAAGTTGTCTTAAAAATGGAGAGATGTAGTATATCAGGCATCTGAATAATTAATGCAGGTGCAACAAGCGTGTTAAGTCACCTATTTAACTCTATCAGCAAAACAAATAATTACATGCCACTTCCCTTCCTCAGGAAACAAAGTTTAAGGGGAAATGATTAATGGCATAGACTGCTTTTGTGCTTGTGGCGCACCTGTCTGTTGAAACGCTCTAGCACTTCAACATTTCAAGGGGGTTCTTCAAAATAAGGGAGAGACCCCTATTGGCAGAAGAGGGTTCAGGATCAGAGCTGGAAGGTCATCTTTTAAACATCGATCTTCATATAAGTGACCCCTAGCTCATTACAGAGCTATCTTATGTTCTCTCATCCTTTACCTTCTTCCTAACTTCAAGCTTTCAGTAGGAACAGCATCAACAGAATCAGGGTGAAAACAATTGTAAATAATTCTTTTGCTGCGATTCAAATAAAATCTTGTTCTTTGATGAAGTTCATGGGGGAGTGGTTGTTTTCGCTGTGTCCATATGGGGGTTTAGCTCTCCAGCACTGGATAACTGAATCGTATTACATGCCTGGATGTGTTGGTCTGTTGTCCACTGTCTCTGAAGACCATTAGAGTCACTGGCCTACCTGGATGTGATTTGACCAGAAGTGAGCAGACCTCGCACTGCCTATGTCAAGAGACATATGGGTGTCTTCTTCTGGCATTTAATAAAATACTGGCATTAAAAAAAATACTTCAATTCATCTCCCCAAACGCTTAAATTATGGTTTCTTTGATTGGCTAGGTGAAAGAGATTTTTATTTTATGTGTGTGCAGTTTTAGTGACCTCATTACACACAGTGATGGTTTCTGTCACATCTTTTTGCTGCCCAACCATAACTTTTCCTTTTAAAAGTAGATAATGTATGAAAGGGTTATGGAAAATATTTTCTAGGATATTGCTCAATATGTTCAGTGTTGTGGCCTGCAGTGTTATATGACCTGAAGGAAGGAGAATTTATAGTATGTCAGAGTGATTTTGATTAAAAAATATGTACAGATTTATGAGAATGGCATGGCTGAATGGCTCAGAATTCCATGGAAGGATATGATAAGTTTAGGAGTTGAAGAGACAAACCAGGTTTTTTATGAGTTCCCAGTGATGCTGTCAAACAAATTAACGGGAAGGAGGCAGGGCAATATTTAGTATCTATTTAAAAATGGCTCTTAGAAGGTATCTCTTTTTGGCATAGCATCGCAGTACAGTATTTGATGAATGGACTAAGTAACTTAGCACCACCACAGTGCTGAAAAAAAAACAAACGCCAAACAGCAAGATTCTTACACACTCTTGCACATTCAAGCAAATAGACTATATGCAAGTCACCATACCCATCCTGGGCTGCCCTTACCTCATCCCCAGAAAATGAAGGAAAGATTCACACACCTCCTGAGCTAGTGAAATCCCAGTTTCCAGCAGCTTCTCACTAGAGTTAGCAGGGCAAGTTAAAAATACTCCAAAGTTAGCAAAAATGTGTCAGCTCCCACTGGACAAAAGAAAAATCAGACCTTGTCTGCACACACAGCAACAGGCAGTGACCTGTGTTTCCTGTCTCACCCCATACTGTCTGCTCACAGATGAGGTGATTTTTCAGTGACTTTTCATTTCCAAGCCTCCAAAATAGCTAGAGAAGTCATATGTTACAGAACATAATTAAGGGAGAGATAGGTTGACAGAAGGACTGGTACAGTTAAATGCTAGGAGGAAAGGGAGCAAAACTAGATAAGGCCACTACATGATGAGGATTTGTTTGTCTGTCATATCATTTACAAGGCTCACACACTTGAAGGAAATAAATTACGACATAATCCATAAATCTTAACATTAGTCACTGGATAGTCAACCCTTTATGTTTTATCAAGTAAGAAGAAACTTATTTCATCACAATCACGCTTTCACCCTGACCTGGAGTTGGAGCAGTGTAATTACGTATCATCTCTGGGTTTTGGTACCTTAAGAGACTTGTAAAACAGGAAACAATTAATCTAATTGCTAACTGCAAGAAACAAATTTTGCAATGCTGCTCAGAATTGTTGTTCCTCCAGAGCAGAATGCAGTTGAATAGGAAAAGTGCTACCATAATAAGTCTATTAAATAATCCTACACATGCTTGAGTGTGCAAAGGATAAAAGATATTTTTAAACCTGATTGCTTTAGTTTGTGTATTAATTGAACTAAAACAAATAGGCAGATGGGAGGAAAGTGGAATAGGCACACAGACTGCAGCATTCTACCACCACTGAACTCCATAGCAAAATTCCCAGTAACACAGAGGGGATGGAAAGGATCCTATCTTCCCATGAAAGATCTTCAAATACAAGGAGTACCTGTGATTTCAGAGTGTAAAAGTTTGAAAAGCGGCTAATGAGAGTCTTTTTCCAAGAGCAGAGAGCTGCAAACATCTCAAAAGAACAAATTACAGATTCATACTGTTGATAGGCACAGGAATGGCGGAAAAAGCTGTAGAACAACATCTTAAAAACCTGAAATTCACTTATGGATTGAATGCAAGCCACAGGATGAAAGCAGTGGGACAGATTTTATCGCAGCTTTGCAGAAACATTCCCTTGGAGATTGTCATGGGTTGAGGCTGGGCTGGCCACTAACAAATGACAGACGCTCTCTATTCACCCCTCTTCCCTCCAAAAAGGGAAAGGGAGAGAGACTTTACCGTTTGGAAAAGAAAACTAAAACAGCTTTAATGAAACAGTAACAATAAAAGAAAAGCTAATAAGAGGAAAATAATCAAATATATACACTATGTACAAATTATACAAAACCAATACCGAACCCAACTCCCCCCACCCTGATGACGATACATCACCACCGATGCTGCAGGGCTGGCACTGGGGCAGTCCCAGGCTGGACTGGGCAGCAGACAGGGACGGGATGCAGGAGCTGGACTCAGGCACTGGATTCAGGGATGCACGGATCGGGATTGACGACAGAAGAACAGACAGAGTCCTCCTCAGATGTCGGCCATTGAAGAAGAGAGATTGACCCTCATGATCCCTCAGCTTTATACTGAATATGACGTCTATGGGATGGAACACTCTGTTGGTCAGGTTTGGGTTACCTGTCCAGTTCACTCCTCCCTGCAGCTGCAACCTTTTACGTGCTTGCGACCCTTTTCACTCCCGCACCCCAACATGGAGCACAAGATTTAGCCGTGATCTTGGTCGCCATAAAAACAAGTACAAGCCAGGGCCTCTCTGCACACAGTTCCTTGGTACGAACTATAAACATCAGGCCTGATCACTGCTGGGAGCAGTGACTGTCTGGAAAAATGTGCTGCTGTTTCAGAAAGTGCCGTTAGTTAGAGGAGAATTAACAGAAAAGTTAAAGCACTAAAACGGAATTAGTTCTGGTTTAGCCCAAACCAGGACAGAGATTAAATGTGACAATGCCAAATCCGTTTTCCTTGGCAGGGTTATGAAAATGGGAGAGCAGAGCCAGGACTGTCCTGCAGTAGTTGGTCACAGCCTTCACCTGGAAGAGAGCAGGAGTGTACGGAAAGGGAACAAGGCATTGCTCCGAGGTGAAAGTGGGGCAGGCTCTCCCCTTGCTACAGAGCTGCATGTTTCCACACCCAGAGATGATGTTTAGGCTTGGCTCCAACTGCAGATTTCCAGTTTGTTTTGGGGACTACCTCAGGAGGGTGAGAGGGCTCCTAGCACAGCAACAGCCATGCAGATCCCCAGCTCACTCCCAGGTATGCGCTGCCCACACGCCTCTGAAGTGACCTGCACGCAAAGAGCCAGGATCCTGGCAAGGGTTATGGAACAGAGCAATTGCAGCACTGAGAAAGGTGATAGTTTAAAAGGAAATAGCAATCTTGTGTGTAATCAGGCTGGGATCCTTTATTTTTGCCCACAAAAGGACTAATCACCATCATCATAACTGAACCACAGAGTATACTTTCAGTAGCAACTGTGCATGGAAGAAGACTGCCACCTTCCTGTTTTTAAACCAGACCCCCCCAGCCATCCTTTTCACCAGAAGCCTGCCCTCCTTTTGCAGTTTTTAATACACCGAGCTCACAATCCTACTCTTCTACAACTTTAACAAACAAGTTATCATTGAGATATAAACAAAAAGCAGGAGAAAACTACTGAAAAGAGATGGATCTGACTCCAGTAAAAGAGAAGAGCTGTGTTAATTTGCCGGAAATTCCATTTTCTCCCCTCTCTCTCAAAACCGTGTACAAATTAGACATTTACATGATAGATGAGTATGTTCCTTTCTTAGGGAAAGTACTCTGCTGGAACTTGGAGCTCGGTTAAGTTCCATGTAATGTGGCCGTTGCCAAGGAAACTACTTGTTCTTAATTGAATAGTAGAGAAAATATTTGTGTAACTTATTGGCACATAAATTAAGGTTGCCCTTGAGCAGCCTTAAACTCACACAACCTTTTTTTTTTTAAACAAATTGTCTAGTTTCTTACATTTTCTTTTAATGCACAAACACCACAGAAGAGTCACAAGATGCCGGTGGCCTCTTCCCTGACTCTGACCACTGTTAAAATTGCACAACACTTAACTTCAGCACCTAAAAGAGAAAAAGTTTGATTATTACAGAGAAGACAATAATAAAATGCCAAGCAAGTACAGGCTAATCAGGAAAAACGTAATAAAATAAGCTGTTGCAGATAAAACTTCTCTCAAAAAGAATGCTGCATCCTCAGTGGTAACAGTGAGGATAACCTCATTTTGTACACACTGGTGTAGCTCCACTGAAGTCAGTAGATTCATGCTGATTTACACCTGCTGAGCCTTTTATTTCTTTTTCTGTCTTTGCCCTGTCACCAGTTTTCACTCTTTATTCAAATTGGTATTGGCTTCTGAAGGACAAAATAAATGGTTTTCTAAAACAAGGATTATCTTTCATGCAAAATCTGAGAGACAGTAAAACCCCAGGATAGGCTGGTTAACTTAAGCAGTCCCCTGCTGCTACTGATGTGCAGGAGCCAGAGACTTTGCACAGTTCCTCAGCAAAGCAAAAGAGTGGGATGGAGGTGGACTAGATCACCTTACCCTCAACTTTTCATTCCCTGTATGCCTCCTTCCTAAGATGCTGCTGGGAAACAGGGGAGCATCGTGGACCAGGTATTCCAGATGCTGAAGGTGCATGCTCAATTCAGTCATTCTTTTTCAGTTATTTCTGGCAGAAAAGTGCTTAATATTTTACTCTTTAACAGGAATTGTCAGTAGGGAGGCCTCTGATAACCAAATAATAGATTATGTATGCTGCTCAAAAACCAGGCATTTTTCCTTTCATCATCCCTCCCATACGTAGGGTGCTCATCAAATTTCATCTATAATATTTCAAAATGTTAATGTCTGATTTCATGGAAGCTTCTTTGTAAACTCATTAAAGTGATTCACGAAAAGGAGGTAATAAAATAAGGGTAATTAGACTGAGAACTTGTAAGGAACCAATTAATATCAGTAAACATTACACTAAACTATTTCACTCTCTCTTGGTAAACTTAAGCCATGTTCCTACTATTTTGGAGACAAGGAATGGTTCTTCCATTTGTCAGGTCCTGCAGGAGACCAGTCATCATCCTGAGCTGCAGGATCCCTGGGACACAGCTGCTATATTAGATGCCTGCAAAAAAGCCTTTAAATAATAGACCACTAATACTGCTTGCGTAGTCCCTTGCCACTAATTGATTTCATTTTCTTAATGAAATGTGGCTTTTAAAGTTCAAACAAAAACCAGATTCTTATCTAAGTGATTCCTCCTTCCACTAAATATGAGGGAGGTTGGTGGTGAGTGTGATGTCCTTTCAGTCAGTGATGAGTTAGTGCAGAGTCTATATATTCAGATAACTGAGGATAAATATTAGTTAATTCAGGGCTATGTGCCTGTCAGATAAACTCTCTGAATAAAAATGTGGCAAGACGCTATTAGACCAGGGCAGGGAGCCCAAATGGCATCATATAGGTGACCCTGTCATTTAAGTTGAACTTGTAGTAATAATGGTCCTTAACAAGCTGTCAATCCCCAAGGAGAGCCTTTTGTGCCTTTTCCCTAATGCCTTTGTGTTCGCTTACTTGATGGCCACAAATCAGCCCTAGCTGAGTTGTGCTCAGTCCTAGGGCAGCTTGGGAAAAATGAAGCTTCTTTTTCCTTGTCTTCTCTGTGCTTTTGCTTTTTTCCCCTTTCTTTGCCTTTCACTGCCACACAAATCATAAAATTTGCAGGCTGGAGGTCAAGCTGCATAAAACAAGGAGACACCAGTTTCCTCTTTGTTTCAGTGCAGAGCACAGATGGGAGGGGGGAAACTGCTGTTCCACTGAGATAATTGCTATTAGAGTAGAAAATCCAGAAGTATCACGATGACACTGGGAAACAGAGGGTGTTTTTCAGTTAGTCGGAAAACTAAATGGATTTCTTAATACCTGCTGAAAATAATAGCAAATAACTCACTGAGTAGTTAAGCTCTGCTCCATTTTTCCTACCTTTTCCTCTTAAGTTAAAAAGAAAAATAAACCAAAAACCCCACCATGCTGAGGACCAGAAAATAACCTGCAGGTTTGGACAGACTGGAGTAAAGCTTGGTACTCTCAAAACCTCTTGACTATCAGTGCACTGCTAAAGGAAGGAGTGATGACTTGATCTTCTTCCATCACCCATTCATGTCTGCTGGTGGCCTGTTCCTGGATACCAAGCAACCAAAGCGCAGAGTGAGAATTGCAAAGCTTACCTGGGATAAGGAGGCTAGTATCAGCTGCACTTTCAGAGCTGTGTTCTCAGCTACTTCAACACACAGGGAGACAGAGCAAGTTTCTCACTGGGCTCATTATGCTTGGTTTGAGGCTTGTCTCAAGACTGGGCTTGCTCACTGTCTGTGATGCATCCCTTCAGACACAGTATCTAAGAGGTCACCATGGTATAAACTCCAGCAGGCTCTCAAGACAGCATCGCCTGTGTCTCTCAGGCTCCAGCCTGCCTCTTCATACAACCTGGGTGGATGCAAGGCAGAGCCAAGCACACCCCAACCCTGCAGGCTTTGAGCCCTGTCTGCCACACGACTAGGCAGCAATGTGGACAGACAGCATGCGACCTACGGGCAGCAGGATCTCTGGCATGGTGCTGCCTCTTCCCCAGTCCAGCTCACAGCATGGTGCAACGTGACCTGTGCTGCCCAGTTGTTCTTGCTGAGCTTGGCTACACCTTGTCGTCCAGCACCACTGTCAAAGCAGTACACAATAGGGAGGGTGTTTGCAGAAAGGCTTCGGCTCAGTCTACCCAGTCTCACTAGATTAAATGCTCTAGGATACATTCCGTCTACCTTGATTTGCACTGAAAGTTGCACTTTGTGTAGTGACTGCACTACTGGTTTGGGCTGTGACAGCTCTTTTGACATTTCACTAGTCCCACATCCTAGTTGTAGAGGACTTGAAGCACTTTGGCAGCTGGCAGGTCTCACAAGATGTAGAGGGGAGGGCAGGAGAAGGAAGAGAGTAAAAATACTCCTTTTCTTTCAAGTATCTTCTTACCCAACTTGCATGCAGTTACTCATAATGACCAGAAGCATGGGTGTCCCTGCTTATTAGAGTAAGACGCACTTGGTTTTTTGAGATTCAGATTATTTTTGTTAGCAATCAACATTTTTGTTTTCTCCCTCACTCTTGAGTACGTATATTTCCTGTTTGGAAAAGACCCGTTTCCTATGAAAATCGTATTTGCCCTTGAATACTCAACATCACAAAAATAACTTAAAAAACACAACTGGTATAATGGTTGAGACAGAAAAAAAGCTATGCATCACCTCAGCACCGACACACAGAGGACAGTAGATTTGCAGGTAAACCATATCTGTTTTATCACACACCGTGCGGGCAGCAACTTCAGCCCCAGATTGTTTCCTTTTTTGCCACCGGCATGAGCAAACCACTTTCTCACTCTGTTTCTATGTTCTCATTGCTGCCAACACTGGGATAACAATCCATAAACATATTTTGGTATTGTGAGAAGCATTTAACTTGTGTAAAGTGCTTTGGCATCTCAGATGAAAAGACATTTAGAAGTGAAAAGTATTTTATTACCATTATTATTAACTCATTTGAAAGACAAACCTCAGCCTGACAAGACTCTGCTAGACAAACACCACCCCATGATTGAGAGGCAGCAAAGCCCAAATCAATTAGAGAAAATACCTACATCTACAATCTTTGGGACCTGAATAAACTACTAAGATACAAATTCCATCTTTGGCTGTTAACAAGCCTAGTAAGGTGATGAAAGGCTTCTTTTCCCTTGCTTGCTTTAGTTAGGTGTAGTTTTTTTCATGATTAAGATTGTTCCCTTTTCGGCTCAGTTTTTCTGTGCATTTCTTATAACACGAATTTTGAAAAGAAAATGAATGGAAGCAGCTAATCGTAGTGATCTACTTCCATAACAGTGTACCCACAATAAGGAGCTGACTAAAGAGCCTTCTCGTCAACTTTGGTGTGTCCAGTGATGTCTGGTCTCATTTTCATTCCTTGAGCCACACTATGCTCACAGGTAAGGCACCTTCTGTTCCAAAAGATGCATGGGAAGGAGTTGCTTCCTTCATTTCTAGCTCTCATTCCTCTACAGTTTTATACAAATAATCAGTTTCTGCTTCTTTACCTTATTTTGATATAACAGCCAACGGATTGAAGAAAACTAGTGACTATCTACTGATTTTAGTTATAACTTGGACTAGCCAAGGACCAGCTAGTTGATCCCAACAACTGGCAGCAGACCAGCCAGCAGACACCTGCTGGGTAGGAGCATGAGGCTCACCCTGCAGCCAACCTGCCCTGGCTCAGTGGAACCTGGCTCAGTCTAGGGAGCACAAACACAAACTTTGCACAAAACAGAGGAAGGCGATGCATGCAAAACCTTTAAGAGCTGCTGGTTTACAAGTCCACTTAATTTGTGACCTATATTACATCTGACTGGATATTCAAGGTTAAAAAAAAAGCCCATCAGTTGCTATTCACAGACACCACCATCTAATGAAACGAGAGCAATAGTTCTCTTGACTTCTCAATAAGGCTTTAGAGATCTGTTACAGTTAAGGGATAAATAGTCAAACAGGTTCATCCTGCTACATGCTGAACTGGATACTTCAGTCCATTATCTAGTTTTGTGTCTTGATGAGTGTGATCTATTTACTAATGGAGTTAAATGGAAGCAGAATTACATCTAAATCAGCTTGGCTATTGTGGTTTTTTACATCCCATTATCGTATTAGTATTCACAGCCTCTACTTAACTTCAAAATTCAGCTTGAAAATATTTTAAACCCAGGAAGGTAAGTGTATCATGTACATAGAGCATTCATATGCAGAGAGTATTTGACCTAATTAATCCAGGTTAATTTTCTTCGCACACGATAAGTCATACTCAGAAGCAAATGCAGGACTCATGGCTTTGCAGTAATTACTCTGCTGTTTCTCAGAACAAAAGCAGTCAGTAGGTTTTATTTTACTGATTACAAAATGCCAAAATGCAACATGGCCTCTGGATATGATGCGCAAGAACACAAAGATTTTACTATTGAGATGAAGGACTTCAGCTTCTTTTATAAAGAAAAAGCAGTTTGGAGTTTTTAGCAGCTGAATTAAAAGACTTTCGTATTCATTGTTCTTGGGTATGCCATGAGAGGGATCACAAAAAGGCTATCTTTCAGTAGCAGGTCTTGGCAGGGATTTAAAGACCAACTAACAACAGTTTGGATGTGGGACCTTTATCAGCACTGCAGGTAATACTACTCTTAGCAAATTAGATGACGAAATTTGCCAAGGCTGCTGGGTCATCTGGAGAAGATGTTTGAAGCTATCAATTTAATTAAAAAAAATCAGAATGCCCTTTTCACATATTAAAACCCAATGAAAGGGCACTATCAAAAGCACATTTTCTGATAATGGATAGGCACAGGTGGCTTCCAGTAGTGAAAAGCATCTTAGAAATATTAAGAAAGTAAAACCAATGGGCCTACAGGTTTTGTTTCGGGGAATACTTTAAAGTGTCGCTGTCCTTTTGTGCATTAATCATGCACCAACATAATATTAATCACAGAGCAGCTGGAACAAGCACTCTTCAACACCTTCCTGCATCAAGCCCCATTCAAGTTCAACTTGGCCCATCTGTTTCATTGCACAAGATGGCTTTGAAATTGGTACACTTCCAGGCAGCAGCTATTGTCTAGGATGATCAAATGAACTTCATATTCGGTTTTAAAAGCCAGGCTTGAAATAGGAATTAAGATAAATAAGCAGGCCTGGTGATTTCTATCAGGCAAGGATGCATAAGAGATCTAACCAAGAGAAAACATTCTAGGTATAAATTCTGGAAGCAATTGATGACTGTCACCAAATTAATCTTTGACCCAAATGTAATCACAGACCCAAGTTGACACACCATCAAATGGATACCAGGTGGTGCCAGTCCAGGGCAGAAGAAGGAGGACAGTGCTAGGAATAGAGGCAGAGAAGCCCAGAGATTTCTCCCACATGTGCAACGGGAGAATGGACTTTCAGCTCCAAACCTACATTTATAAGGGAATCAAAGAGCCATAGAAATGTCAGTTGGACCTCTGGGGGTGTCTAGTCTGACCTCCTGCTCAAAGAGACCTATCAACTGCAGCTTTATTTTAAGTTTTTATTTTATTAAGTGCTCCAGCCACCCCGCCAAAGTTGCAGAAGGCAAAGGTAGGGACTGGCAGAATGAAGAACCACCCACCATAGGAGAAAATCAAGTTTGAGACCATCTAAGGAACCTGAAGGTGCACAAGCCCACGGGACCTGATGAGATGCATCTGTAGGTCTTGAGGGAACTGGCAGATGAAGTGGCTAAGCCACTATCCATCATATTTGAGAATTCGGGGCAGTGCAGTGAAGTTCCTGCTGACTGGAAAAGGAGAAACATAACCCTCATTTTTAAAAAGGGGAAAAAGGAGGACCTGGGGAACTGCAGGCCAGTCAGTCTCACTTCTGTGCCCGGAAAGATCACAGAGAGAATCCTCTCGGAAACTGTGCTAGGGCACATGGAAAATAAGGGAGTGATTGGTGACACCCAACATAGCTTCACTAAGGGCAAATTGTGGCTGACAAATTTGATCGCCTTCTACGATGGGGTTACAGAGACGGTGGATAAGAGAAAAACAGCTGATGCACCTATGTAGACTTGTGTAAGTCATTCAACACTGTCCTGCATGACATCCTTGTCTATATATTGAGGGAACATGGATTTGACAGATGGACAACACAGTGGTAAGGAATTGGCTGGATGGTCTGTGTTGGGTTTGTGTCTGGCAGAGTTTTGGTAGCAGGGGAGGGGGCTACAGAGGTGGCTTCTGTAAGGGGCTTGAGAAGCTACCCTGGCTCAAATTTGGACCCGACTCTGGCCAAGGCCCGGCAGATCAGCGGCTCTGCAAATCACCCTATTTAAGAGGGGAGAAACCTGTTGGGCAAGGTTCTTTGTTTGGGAGTTTTTGTTTGTGAGCAGAGGAGAGGAGGGGGATGGGAGAGCGCCAGCCCTGCGGACCGCCGGGTCAGCGAGGCAGGAGAGGGGCAGCTGTGCCGGAGCAGGGGTTCCCCTGCGGCCCATAGCGGGGGGGTGGCGGCTGAGCCCCTGCAGCCCCTGGAGCCCCGCGGTGGCCCAGAGGTCGCCCTGCAGCCCGCGGAGGGCCCCGGGCCGGAGGGGCAGGGCCCGGGCCCGGAGCAGCCGCGGCTCCGAGGCAGCCCGCGCTGGAGCCGCCCGTCGGTGGGAGGGCGGCAGCCCCGGGAGGGACCCGCCCCGGGGGGTTCTGGGGAGCTGCGGCCCCGCGGGAAGGACGCCCGTTGGGGCGGTGGGTGGAGGGCTGTCTGCCGGGAGAGGGACCCCGCGGTGGGGCCGGGGAGGGCTGCGAGGGCCCCTCTGCCTGAGGGGGAAGGAGCCGCGGAGACACCTTGTGCCGGCCGGGCTGTGACCCCCATTCCCTGCCCCTGCGCTGCTGGGGGGGAAGAGGTGGAGAAATCGGGAGCAGAGATGAGTCTGGGAAGAAAGGGGGGGGGGGGGGGGGGGAGGGGGAAGGGTGTTTTTAAGATATGGTTGTCTTTCTTATTGTCCTCGGTGTGGTAATGTTTAAATTGAGTTGATGTTGTTTTGCCCAAGCGGGGTCGGTCTTTTGCCCATGACCTAACTGGTGAGTGAGCTGTCCCTGTCCTTTGTCTCGACCCTCGAGGCTTTTGTTTGTATTTTCTCCTCCCCATCCCATTGTGGAGGTGGTAATGGTGAGCAAGTGGCTGTGTGGTGTTTTGTTGCTGGCTGGGTGGTCTCAAACCACGACACGGTTGCACTTGAAGAGTGGCAGTCAAGGGCTCAATGTCCAAGAGGAGAACAGTGATGAGTGGCCTTCCTCAGGGGTCAGTATATGGACTGGTGCTGTTTAACATCTTTGTCAGTGACACAGACAGTGGCATCAAGTGGACCCTCAGCAAGTTTGCCGACAACACCAAGCTGTGTGGTGCGGCTGACACACTGGAGGGTAGGGATGCCATCCAGAGGGACCTTGACAGGCTGGAGAGGTGGGCCCGTGCAAACCTCATGAAGTTCAACAAGGCCTAGTGCAAGGTTCTGCAGCTGAGTAGGGGCAATCCCAAGCACAGATAGAGGCTGGGCAATGAGTGGATTGAGAGCAGCCCTGTGGAGAAGGACTTCGGGGTGCTGGTGGATGAAAAACTGAATATGAGCCAGCAATGTGCGCTCTCAGCCCGGAAAGCCAATTGTATCCTGGACTGCATCAAAAGAAGTGTGGCCAGCAGGTTGAGGGAGGTGATTCTCCCCCCCTCCCCCTCTACTCTGCTCCGATAAGACCCCACTTGCAGTACTGCATTCAGCTCTGGGGCTCTCAGCATGAGAAAGTCACAGACCTGCTCGAGCGGGTCCAGAGCAGGGCCACAATGATGATCGGAAGGCTGGAGCACCTCCCCTGTGAGGACAGGCTGGGAGAGTTCGTGTTGTTCAGCCTGGAGAAGAGAAGGCTCCATGGAGACCTTCTATCGGCCTTCCCGTACTTCAAGGGAGCTACAGGAAAGATGAGGAGGGACTCTTTATCAGGGCGTGTAGTGATAGGACAAGCAGTAATGGTTTCGAAGTGAAAGAGGGGAGATTTAGATTATATATTAGGAATAAATTCTTTCCTGTAACGGTGGTGAGACACTGGAACAGGTTGCCCAGAGAAGCTGTGGATCCCCCCCTCCCTGAGGTGTTCAAGGCCAGGTTGAATGGGGCTTGGAGCAACCTGGTCTAGGGTGAGGTGTCCCTGCCCATGGCAGGGGGGTTGGAACTAGGTGATGTTTAAGGTCCCTTCCAATCCAAACCATTCTACAAATCTATAGTTTATTTAGCCGGGTGGTGGAAGCCTCAAAGGATGGTGATTTGAATGCCTCCCCATGTAACCGACTCCAGTGTTGCACCAACTTTCTTTGAGCTGGAAGCAATACTGTCATAGGTGGCTGCCTAAGGTTGCTTTTAACAGCGGGTTTGGGAAGTAGCTATGATTTCAGCAGTTGCTCTGCAAAGGCAAACCAAAACTCTGCAACAAACCTTGGTTGAAACATGTGCTGAGGCTGGGTGTTCTCCTTTCAGATTAAACCACAATAAATATACTGAGCTAGAGGGAAATAACAGACACCATGACCCCCAGCAATAGACATATTCTTCATTTCAGCAAAACTAACAGAGAGATGTTGAATGGCACATTCACTGGCTGAGTCAGATGGGTGGCAGAGCCCAGAGGACGGGACTGACATGGATGTCTCTTGAACATCTACCTGTGAGCATCAGTGTCTCAGTCTGTCTGGCTCTTGTGTTAAAAACTGGCAGCAAAGAAGCAGGAAACAGAGATGAAACAACAGAGACTGTAGTGATAGAAAGAATCTACACATTTTCCACTTCACCAAAACTATTCCTAATCCTACACTTCCCTGAGTATTAGCTACTGTACCCCAAGTATTTGCTAACACACTGAAGCAGCCCAAACCAACCCTTGTTCTTTCCCAGCAGCTTTCGGAAGCAGAAGCAGGATCCATGAGGTTAATTACATTAATTACAAATCCCTACATGTCCTTCTGAAGATATATTTTCATGGAAAATGGATTAGATTAAATGTATTTCTTCCAAGAAAAACGCCTGCTATATCTTAGATCATCTCCCATCTCCCTTGTTGCATTGCAACTGTGATCTCATCACACCAGCTCATTTCCCTCAGGGAAGAGTGTAATGCAACACAGGAAATACAGTGTGGCAGGAGAGTCCAGGGTGAAAAAGCGAAGATTAATACAAAATTCATTTTCCAAGACAAATGTTTTTGTGTCAGCCAAAAACTGTTGGTATTCACGTCTCAAAAAAAAAAAAAAAAATCAAAAAGGAAAAGAAAAAAGAAAGAAAGAAAAAGAATAGCAAAGTATTTTCTGTGGGTACTTTTCCTTTTCAGTAACACTAATTCTATCATCATTAATTCTAGGAATTTCCCTAAAAGTTTGCCATTTTTTTCATGAACTTTAAGTTACAGCACATGATAGGACCCAAAACTGCAGCAGAAAAATTTACTAAGGCAAGTTCCAAAGCCCTTCGGTCTACCAGTTCTTGCTTATCATTATTAATAAAATCACTACCACTAATCAAACATAACATTGCACAATTTCTTGTATCACTTCTTACAAAGGAGTATAAAATAAGTCATAGGGAAACAGAGTCCAAATATCTAGAACACTTCCGTCAACACACAAAGAGAAAAAAATTTTAAAAGCCAACAAATGACACCTAGGGTAACTGTAGTTCCTCAGGCATGAATTTTGACAAGGATCTCACCAGTTTCCTGGTGAATAAAGACTTTCCTCCAGGAAGGCGTCATTAGGAAAACTGTGAGCAGATGGTTTTCAAACGTGTTTTGAAGCCCTTTGAGTATTTTTTCATGGATTACAGAGGACTTGAACTTGCCTTCCACGAACTGCAGAAACACAGGCAGTAGCTGTGAGCTCCGTAGCTGTGGTGCAACAGTACTGATCCATGCGAGTTACTCTTACTTTCATAGGCAGGGAAAAAATCTCAACTGTTTAACCATTTATGAGTTGCTGACTGAGGACTTCACAGCAGTGTGATTGAAACTGCTTTTGGAGGCAGTGGCAGGATGGACCTCTTGGGGAGAGGACTGTGAGAGAACTTTGGAGAGATGGAGTGGATGCTGGGGGAAGTCAGGGAGATTACTGGGGCAAAGAGTAGGAAAAGAGTAGTAGCAAGCTGGCATATGTGTGAGGACAGGGGAAAAGATAGGCCAGGTCGGTGACCATGTCAGGGAAGGGCTCTGAGCTGGATGGGAAGATGGCCTTAAGTGGTCAGAGTGGCCACAGAGATTGTCAGGGGAGCTGGGGTGTCCCTCTTCCTCCCTTTAGCATCCCTTTCCCCCAGGCCCCAGCAAGCTCCAGGGGACACAAGCCCTCCACTCTCAGAGCACACTGCTCTGAGACCCACACACAAACACACCACAGAGTTGTACTGAGCAATTACCCAGCTCATGGGGAAACAATAAGCAGTGAAAACTTGAGACAAGTGTTCACTACTTTGTTTCATTAAATAAGCCATTCAGATACAGGAAAAAAACCCACCCCAAACAGTGTCTGTCATTAAAAAAATCTGTCTTTAGACAATTCTTGAAAAGAAGCATGGGTTTGGACTGCAGACACATCTGAAAATACTGCAGCCTGTTCCTGGAGCAGAGGTGCCAGAAGGGATGGACACAAAATTTTTTGAACAAACTGCTTGCTGCGCTTTGGGTTGGGAAGTTAATGCTCTGTGCACTCACTCATGCAGCTTCTCTCTCTCTCCAAATGGGAAGTAACATGTACCATGGCAGGGAATGCACTATTTTGTTCTGAGCCTTTCTCAAAGCATCATGCAAAGCTGAATTAAAGCTTGGGGGTAACCCAAGCAGCGACATTTTCCCTATTTAACAGAAGAAAGTGATTCTGGGTGCTGAATTTCTACATAACAGTTTCCATAACCTCACTGAGAAACAGCCAAGTCCCTAAGCACATACCCAGGTTACTGAGAAGCCCCAGGCAGTGCAGGTCAGGGTCACTGTGCAATATCAGAGTGCTCTGTCCCGTAGGGGCGGTGGCCCCAACATGATGGTCCATTTCTGCAGTGCTCTATACCAGTGCGAAGCGCTAGCCCAGGGCTGCAGGACAATTTCCAGGTGGCCACTTGGGCTGTGCCTGCACATGGCACTGAACTCCCTGGCTGCCCCAGTTACCTTGCCTGGTCTTTGCCTCCTGTTCCCAACTGAGCAGTGTGGCAGGGCATCACCAAGCAGCTTTGCACTGCTCTGGAAAGGTGACGGGATTTCAGCGGTGTGTGAAGCACCCCCGTTATCAAGAAGAGTTTGTAATGTGGCTGTAAAGAATGTAAAGCACTTTTGGATTCTTCTGGATGAATGACAAATAAATGACAACAGTGAAGTTATTAACTGGCTGACATAACTGGCTCATTCAGACTCCCAGCTCTGCTCAGTATCTGCATGACCTCACCTCTGCTTGGGAGACAAAGTTTTTACTTATTGGTTGGCCAAATCTGAAAATAAAAAAAAAAAAGAAAAGTATTTTTCTGGCAAGAGGAATGAGCAATGACAGCAGTCTGGGCAGGGCAGTCCACTGACCAGCTTTGTTAGCTCAGGAGGTGACTTCAGCTGGAATTAGCAGAGGGAATACCGCCCAGAGACCAGGCTGAGCAAACAAGAGCGACCAGCAGGAAGGGCACCAGCCTTCCCTCCTGTGAGAGGGGACACAGTGCAAGTCTTCCACACATGGGAATGGCTGACTGAAGAGCATGCTTGCCACCTTCCACCATGGGCAGGAGCAATTGCATATGGTCTTCCAAGCAAAGGCTTGCTCAACACAGGATGGATTTCATGCAAACCACGGTGTAACAGAGAACTGGTCTCTTGCTAATTTCCCTGATTTACAGCTACAGCTGCATTATCATGCTTACATTTCGCATGACAGGGTGTTATATCGTGAGGCCTAGGAGATCACCAAAGCAATGTGTACACAAAGAGCAAACTGGCCAGGCCTCATGATAGCAGTCACCTATATGAAGATAACTCACTAAATTTGAGAAAACAGTGTTTCTTTTAAATCCCCTGCCGTGAGAGTACAGGTGACAGCCTCATGGTCAATGAGCCCCAAGCATTGCTGAAAATCCTTTGTCACACATAACAGGCGGGAGATGCACGCTGGCAGACACATGGAATACACACACGTGTCCAGGCACAGTGTCCCCTGAGGGCAGCAGATGGTGGCTCTGGCAGAACAGTGATGAGGCATGGTGGCAGGGGTGTCTGCTGTGGGCACGTGGTCAGACCATCTCTAACGAGTGAAAAGGCCTTGCCATCCTGCCCGAGCCCTTCTCTTGAGATACACAAGGGGATTGCCTGGGGTTGCCAGGGAAGAGAACTTAAACTGTGAAAACAGCAAGAGAAAGCTTTGGGTCCTGACAAGAGGCACTCAGGCACCTCACTCCATCCATGGCAGAAGGAATTACGTACCTAAGCAGCTTTCCAACGCTAGTAGATGCCCATCGAATGATGAATTTTGTTATTTCAGGTTATTACTAGATTCTTTTGTAGTCAGCAACAAAACCCAGTTTAAAAATAGGAAGCGATTGCAGAGAGGCAAGGGGAACAGGACAAGTTTTCTGTTTGTTTTACACAGGAAGTTGGCGGTGGTTGTCTCTGCTGACCACAGTTCTGCGTGTCATTCCCGCATCCTCACCAGTCCTCTCCAGCCTGAGACATCCCTGTACCACCATCTGCCCCAGACCCATCTCTTCAGTAAACGATTTGGTATCAGCTGCAAATGAGGACTATTTTTTAAGATGCAAGACTTTCAGATGGGCACCTTTAAAGTCTTTCAAGACTTTGACTGAGAGAGTGCACAACAGGAGAGACCCCTTTTCCTTTCTACTACATAATTTTGAAAGCATTATGTTTCTGTTGTTGGTACTGTCTTGCTAGTAGAGTTGTATCATATTAATGCTGAAATCTGATTCTTGTTCCCCATGTTACAGAACTCATGACTCAAAAAAAAAGGAAAAAGTCCTTGTTTGGATAGATGCTGGATCTCTTATTTACTCATCCTTGCTTACAGAGGTATCTTAATGGACAGGTAGGATAATTTGTTCCCCAAAGCTAAGGCCTGGTTTCTAATGTTGTTTCAAATACAGTGCTGAGTCTTCTCCAGATTAAAGATCTTTCCTTTAAAATCAATTTCCGTATTATTACAAAATCTAATGTACACCACTCAACTAGGTATTCGAACTTCTTCAAATGTGATCAAAACTTGCCCTTTGTTTCCTAAATGGCCTCTTGGATTTTTACCTGGGATTAAGTGCATCAGATGACATTGGGCCATCTGTGCTGTGCTTTGCTATTATTTTATTCTGAAAAATAAATTAACAGAAGAAGGCATTGTGTTTAGCCAAAACCCGATATCATTCAACTATTAGAATCACCTTATAAGATCTTCTTTCTCTGAAGAAAATATATAATGTGCATTAGTAGTTCATTATTTTTATTGTGATTTCTCAGCTTTTGTTTAGGTTTGGAATATTTATAGTGAAACATTTATAATCTGAAATATGTTCTCTGTCGAAGTCTCTGGCTTGAGAGGACAATTATTTGTCTGGTCAGCCTCCATGCTCTCTTAGAATAAGAATGGGACAAGCTCTGATTTTGTATATAGACCCACTGTAATAAACAGAACATGGCATTCCAGGTTATCCAGGTTATTTCTGTCCACAGAAATACTTTCTACATGACCATGCTCAAAATAATAAGATTTTTTTAATTCCGAGAAGTATTTTCTTTATGACTAATAGCAAATACCACCAAGCAGTGTTCACTTGTGTAAAACAGACCAAAAGTGCAGTCACAGTTTGGCACAGTCCTGATACAGACCTCAGAGTGAACCCCTCTAAGTGTTGGTACTGAACTCACCCCCACACATGTGAACACTTTCACCTGAGCGTAATGCAATGATGTATAATGCCTAATGTATATTGTGGATCTGAGCTGACCACAGCTGTGATGGAGTGTGTGTAACATCGCTCCCTCTCCACACTACACAAGGCTCGGGCTGCACTGGGGACTGTAACCGCAGGAAATGCTGTCTTTCTTTCTACCCTTAACTGCAGCTACATCTGCAAAAAAATTCCACCCAGCTGATAATTTGGGGCAAAAAGTTAAACTTAGGTAACTTCTTCCATCACAGTTTATCAAACTCCTGCAGGAGTGGGCATCCCTTTATTCTGTGCACTTCTACTTTATTCTGTGAATTTTCTGCTGGATGCTGTCAAGAATAAATTTTGCCCATAAAGCTTTAGAACTTGGCAATGAGTGTCTTTGACACAATTAGTGTCCCTCCAGTGCAGAGTGTGAAAGCTCACTGAGGAGCACAAAGGTGTCTTAGGGGGCAGGAGAAGACTTACTGCATCTCTGCAAATCAGCACTCAGCTGCCAGTGCAGCTGGCCTGTCATCGGTCCTCCCTGGGGATCCTCTACATGCTTGAGAAACTGGTCAATCTCTGACAGCACTGACAACTGTATTACTTTGGACTTGTTTGACTTGGACTTCTACTGGTTGCTGTTTAGTTTTGACTTGTCAGCAGACTGTGTCTGTAATTCTCCTTATGAATGGAAATACCTAGGCTTTTGCAAATATGGTTTCTGCATACTTCACACTGCAAGATGCTCTCTTACATTTCAAGCTCAAGATGTTCCTGTCTTTTGACTTGTTCTGCCCTTGAGACAGAGCAATATGCCGTGTGTGACAAAAGAACAACTTCAGGGACACATAGTCTGCCCAGAAGTGACAGTACAGAGGTGGCATCTTTTCTGTCCTGGTAGCTCTTTCACACATGTGTCAAGTTCTGCCATGTTCTTTATTTGTTCCAAGCTACAAACCTCTTTTTTCAGCAGACTTTCCACAAGTTTCTCTCTTCTCATCCACATTTTATATTCTGTTAAGCAAATCTCATCTGCTGTAAATATTGCTTAGGGCCCCGCAGAGATGCTTTTGCAGTTGCATAGGGTCTGTTATCTCTTGGGTCCCCCAAAGCTGAAAAGATCAATGTTTTAACATGTTGACACTTTTCACATAAATTCACTTTCCATTTTCATCAATAAGTCATGTCCTCTACTAACAGAAGGGTAAGCAGAATTCACAGTGGACTTAAAAGCTAAAGCTTTCTCATATATAATAAATCCAAATCCATATATAAAATTTATATATCTGTAATATATATATAGCATATAGTATATAGCATGTAAATATACATGTATAGTTTACGTATAACAACTATAAATAAGTAATGCGTAATGGTGAAACTATTCCAGGTAAAAAAAGAGTTCCTGCTCTTTCTCCCAGTGAAGAAAGGCAGAAGCAGTGCTCTGCCTGACGTGTTTATGTTCCCTACCTGATGGAGCACGCTGTATTGCTGTACCTGAGAACTGAGCATTTTTCAGAAGTCAGTAACATTTACACATCATGATATGGCAGCCTGACTGGGAGTGATTTCAAGTTATTGAGGCCCATAAAGCAAAGCTCTTTCATGTGGAAGAGGCTGAGCAACTAGCTGAGCAGCTTTGAAATTTGCTCCAGCATGCCGTTCCCCTCCCCTGAGATGAAATGAGCAATTTGGAGGTTAGATGTCTGCTCTGTGGTTACTGCCTAGGCCTCCTCTGTAGCAGATACAGACTTCTGAAAACAGGCAACTAAAACAGCCATCATGAAAATGACTAAAATATGAGGACATGAATCCTATGTCTGAGCCCTTGTGCTTCTTTGTGTCCCTTAATGTGGGGTTTCTATGTTTTTAACAGTTGTCTGGCTCTGGCTCTGTAATTATCCTCTTCCTTCATTTCTCATTCGCATTCTTCCTGACACTTTCTGTTCCTCTTTCTTCATACAGTTGCCTTGTGTCCCTTCTCCCAGAAACCATCACTTTGGCTAGCTGCACTCTTTGCCACCATGACAAATATCAGATACCTGCCCCTGGCTGGCAGAGCTGAAGCTCCACTTGTCTTCTCTGTATGTAGCTGCACAGTTTTCTCGCTATAGAAATATACATGGGGTCTTCAAAGAGAAATTGCACACTATATAAACCCTGAGAGTAACAGGAAAAATTAAGCAGCATGACCAAGATTTTATGAGTTCTGTAATATTGCTGATATTTTTGTCTCAAAGAGACAAACACTATCAGCAAGCTTCCTTTGCCAGAGCTCAGAAAAGACTCAAAAACGTCCCAAAATCTCATTAAATGAAGGCAGCATACATCTATCTGCAATGAATGGGAGTGAAAGCACATAAAACCTGTGGCCTCACACCTCAGCAGGAGGAGCAAGACCTGCAACCCTTCGGTTTGACTCAGGCGTTGTAGGAAGTGCCGCACATTTTCATGTGAGAGAGTGCCAGAGCCTCAGGAGGAATCAGAGTGCAGCTCATAGCAGCTGAAGTTGAGGATCTGGTTATCTTCTTCAAACTGTCCACTCCAAGGTGTGTTTTATCCATCCACCTCCCCAAGACTGCTCAAACACTGAAAAAAGGCTGCTCTGCCTTGCACCCTGTTGTAGCAAGCCTGCAAGTTAACTCCAATTGCGATAACAGTGGTGTATCTTAATCACACCCATTTGTCTTGTGGCATGGTCCCAGGCTAAGCGTGCACCACCTGGGTATATGCACAAGCTCTCTGCCATTGCTGTCAGCCCTTGAAAAGAGAGCAGCTCCACTGGATGGGCACAGCAAAGGTTATGATGGAAATATGGGTCCTATGGTGTTCTCTGTCATTACAGTCACACAAGATAACATCCATGTCACATCTTATAGTGCATTTCCATTAAAAAGCAAGTCAAAGAGCTGAAGTGCTCAGAGGGCTACGGAGAGATTTGTCCCTATGCACTGCCCCTCCAAGGCAAGCAGCCCTGAGGAAGGAGCCATAAGACCCTGGGAAACACACTGAGCACATCAGTCCTTCTGCAGAAATCACAGACAGACACATTCCCTCACGCACACAGGAGCCCCTGACATCCGAGGCATCCCAGAGGGGGTGGGGGCTGATAATGTAGCCAATTCTCATGACTTTATCATGAATCTTGCGATGGTCAATGTTTATTTTAAAGTTCCTGCAGTCACAGTTTCATAGACTTAGCAATAACATCATTCTGGGATTATCCACTATTTCCCTGAGTCTATTCCAGTGCTGTGCCTTTCGTTCTATGTTCTTCTATTCTGCCTTTTGTCATATTAAAGCACATACTGCCCAGATGGACCCACCTAACTAGTCAATCCACCTCATCTGCATGCATGATCTGTTGCTCTCATTATTTACTGGAACACTCCTGTTTGTGGCACCTGCAGATTTCACCAGTTGCAGCCACCGTCTGTTCCTTCAGATTGTGGATGAAGGTAGTGAGGACCGTTGTCCCAGGCACCATCCCCAAAGGTTTGCCTGCACAATTCTTCTGTTGGATGAGGATTTGACATTGACAACCACTTTTTAATACCTATTAGTTCACCTACCTATTATAGACTACAACCATTTGACCTTATATGTGAATAGATTATATAGATTTTTTTTTTTTTTTTTTTTTTTAACCAGGAGTCTATAAGTCTGTGTTTCTGTGCATGGCAGCATGGTAATATGGCAGCACTGATTTTCCAACCAGCACTGCCTCATATCTGGTGGGCCAGACAGGATGCAAAGATAATACCATTATTTGTACCTGCTACTGACACAGATCCCCAGTTACCTCTATAAGATTATAGTCTCATCAACATGATAACTGTTATGGGAAAGGGAGGCCTAACAACCTTGTTAGCCTGTTGACTGGCATTACTTAGACTGCCTTCATTTTCTCGTTGTTTCCCACATCTGCTTTCTGGTGTCTGGCCTGTGTCTGTGTATGATTATGTGGGAACTGTAGCTTATATTTAAGATAAATATTTAGTCCTTGTAGTTTCAAGGCAAAAGCTAAAACCCCAAAAGCTAATTAAAAATCCCAAAGTTTATAACTTGGTATAATCTCATGGCTTTTAAGTTGCTTTTGTGAATTTCTGGAGCCTGCTTCCATGAATCAGCAATACAATGTGCCTGGTGCTGAATAGTGGGAACGGGTAGCAAGTGTCCAGGGAAGTGGCCTTTAGGCCCAGCAAGGCAATTTGGGGAAGGTCTCTGGGCTGTCCTCAGCCCTGGCTGAGGCAGGTCCCAGCCCGTCTGGGAGGGTCAAAGCTGAGGAAATAGCTAAGTACACAAACTTCACATAGGAGCACAGGGACGGTTTGCAGGAGTGGACGCAGCTGTACAGCACTACAGGAGAGAGGAGGGACTGCAACCGCTCAGACCTGCTGCCACCTTGCCCCCATCACCACAGGCAGCACCAGCCAGGAGCAATGCTCCTCTCAACCTCTCCCCACAAACCGCTGCTTGCCAGAGTCTGCTAGTTAACTGTGCTCACACTGTGTGTAAATCCCTGGATTAGTTAATAAAAAATGACCTTTCTGCTGATTACCTAGGCGAGGGAGTATGCAGTAGAGTACTTGAACTGACAGCCTGTGCTGGAGAAAAAGCGGCTGCTGCTCCTGCAGTGGTGACCAAATGGTGAGCAGGGTCTGTGCACCCGTACCAGCTGAGATCACATGTGCTTGTAGGACCTCTTTCAGCTTGCAGACCCCTCATGCCCTGTGGAGTCACTGTATACCTGCACTAAAAATAGAGTTGGGAAGATTGAAAATATCTGAGACTGAGCCTCACCATGTGAACATATTAACTCCCCAAGTTATAGGCCACCAGCTCCAGGGAGTGAAATTTGTAACACCTCATATACCATTGCTGTATATGAAACCCCTGGAGAAAAAGGCAAGCACCAGGGAGAGAGGAAAATGCTTTCTCTGGGGAGGGTCCTGTCTTATGGGACTGATGCACGAGGGAGAATTCAAAGGAAAATGTTGGAGCCAGAATCTCCTGTTGAATTTAAATGTATATCAGTTCCTGTTTGATCAAAATTTGTAGTCTCCAAATAGCCACAATGGCAAGTTAATCTTTGTGTTTTATTACTACTCAAAACTCTAAGCAAGCTTCTCTTGTGCTATCTGTGGTACTTAGACGGGACAGGACTAATATAATCTGAAGAAAACTAGAAGAGAAGGTGAGAAAAGGAAGCAAAAAAGAAAGACTCTAAGATTTGCAAAGGGTTGCTGAGCCATAGTGCAACCAAGTGCAGACCTCAGTGCACCTAGTATCCAGTCCAGTGTCTGTTCCCCATTAGCTTGGCGAATTGCTGTACTATGGCACATTCTCCTTGAATGACAGCACAACTCCTTTAGTAACCCACAAGAAGTTGGATAAAATAAATACATGCATCTGTACAATCTATAGGGTATGTTATACAAAAAGTCCAGTTTGACTGCCCTTTTAAAAGGCTCAGATATCCCAATGAGACTGTCTTGCTCTCAGGTTTTTCAGGTATTCTTCCTGGGATTCATCAGAAGGCTGTTCAATAGCAGAAGCTATTGAACGGTAACAATGGCAGCGCTCTGGAGTGAAAATAAAGCAACCAGGGCACAAACTTCTGCCGCTGAAAGAATTCAAGAGAACAGTGTTTTCTTCATCTGAATTGCTTTTAAAGACAAACTTATAGATTTTTAAAATTAGCTCAGATTGATCACCCCTAACTTGGGTCCAATCCAAAAGAAAAATCTGAGAAATACTGATACAAACATCTGTATGGCAAAGACCCTGTACAGCTGTGAAACTGCAGCTTTACATGGAAAATTTCACAGTGAGATGACATTCATTTCCCTTCTCAGATGCCACCCCGTCTTCCGTTCATAATCATGTCTTCAGCATAGGACATTTTTATATGTTATCTTTCTTGCTATTCTATTACAAATCAAGAAGCAAAAATCTTTGTATTCAGCTGCCATTCTCCTTTCCTATCAATAAGCCCTGAAAAAATCTGCCCCCTTTTTTCAAGCTGTAAACTTAAAAACTAGAATAAAACTAATTGACGTGAAGTCTTTATGAAGTGAACTGATGTATGTGAAATTTCCTGTTGAGACTTACACTTACAAATGGAAGAGAGAGCTAGGTCTGGTTGTTCTCAAGAGCAAGTTATCTTACTCATCTAACTTTCCAGATGGTTCGTGTTGCAAAATAATAGCTAAGTACTGTAAAATGAAGTAGGGAAAATAGCCTCTGTGGCCACATGCAATACTTTTAGAGAAACACAAACACAAAGGGAAGAAATATCGGAAGTCTGTACAGGAAATGTTTGCTTTAAATAGTATTCAGCTTCTTCTTTTCTTGCAGAATTTGGATTTTGCTATATTCCCTATTCTCCCTCAAGCAGGAGGCTACATGTTGGCAGACAACACTGACCCCAGTGAGCACAAGTTCCATTGGTGGGAGACCAGGGGACAGTTGGAGTGTGTGTAATATTGCAACGTTGATGTCAAGGGAAATGAAGCATACACCTTTGCCTTATCTGCAGAAGAAAAAATAAAGCAATGGTCATTATTAGACCATCACATAAAACAGATTTTTCCATTCTGTCAGCAGAAGAAAAGTAGACCAGTTGCACACCACTGGCTAGTTTTGTTCCTAACTTGCCATATATTGCTGTTTGCTTTGGCTCCTGACCAGCCCATTCAGGGCTTTGAAGGTGCTTAAATTCATAAGAAAAATCAACAGCTATTTGCCTAACATTGTTCTTACCCATGTTGCTGTATTCTGATTCCATGAAATTAAGCTTCTATATTACTGTTTGTGTTCCTGCTTTTCTAGTATTCAGAAAAACCTTTCAAAGAAAAGAGCCTCTGAGAAAAAAAAAAAAAAAAAAAAAAAAAAAGAACCAAACAAAACAAAACATCTTTTTCTTTTAAATTTTCTAGTTCTACTTGTTCTGACCTGGATTAGCTATAAGAACCCTTTGTCCCTGTTCTGCACAGTACTATTTGCTTGGGTTTTGCACAGAAAATAGAGTGTTTCTTGCATAGAACAGTCTTGAACTTCAAGGGCTTTTGTAATGTTCTATCTCCATAGATCTATTTCCAGCTTGTGGTAATTGGCCTTGCCATGAAAATCTGATGTAGTCAAGTGCATCAGGACATTGACGGGTATTTTAATGCATATCATTAAAACGGGTCCTGCAACATCAAAGCAAGTAATTTTAAGAGCTTTGCAATGCAGGGTGCATATTGGGGTCCATGCCACAATGGGAAAGTAGATGTGCAGAGAGGCTGTAGAGGAATAATGTGACCACAGAAAGGAGAGCAAGAGCCAGGAGCAAACCTGCACTCTCTGAACTCCAATCTAGTACACTCTGAACTGGACCAGGTGCTCCTTTACATTGAATGGCCCTAAAACGTCCCCAAAGCAGTAATACTTCTCATACTGTCCTGGGAAAATGAGCTTGTATTTTATTAAGTACAAGGTTATTACAACCAAATGTCAAAGCAAAGCACTCAGAAGGCGGAGTCAACAGGTAATTGGTCTCTGTGCCAGATTCACATTACGGGGAGCACTGAAGTGCCCGATCCCCACCAGGTCCCTGTGCCAGTTCTGTGCACAGGAAGGACCATGCTCACTGAATGAAAGGCTGCTTTATATCTCACTGCTGACAGCATGTGGCCCTGCAGTACAGAGGTGTCCCCAGCACAGTGTCCAACTGCTGCTCTAACAACAGGCTCATTCATTCCCTGCTGTGGTGCTCACAGCGTCACCTCGATGCACAAGTATTAAGTCATTCACCCTCACCATGTTTTGAGAAAGTGGCTGATCTCTTTCCCAGTGAGCCAGGCTGAGGTCAACAACGTGTAGGCACCATGGCAGTTCCCACTGCCTTTTAGCTGCCGCAGTGTCTACTATGGCCTCCTCGAATCAGACCCAGATGTCTCAGGAAACAGACACCAGAGAAGGAAGGACCTATAGTTTCCACCTGTTTTAAGTGGTTTTCCTAGCAATTAAACACTGTGGCACAGGAAGAGACAGAATCTAGTTCTCCAAGGCAGTATTTAAATCACCCTCACCATGAGACCATCTCTTCTCTCCTGCACTTCTTGTCCTGCCCATTGCAAGCTTTCAGGAGAAGTGCTGGTGGGTCTTCTGGGATGGTGGGACCTGGCCTTTTTGGCTTAATCTCTTAGCAGGTTTCTTTGCCCACTGGATATCTCCAGCCATGAAGAATGAAATCAGAGCTCCTTTTCTTCTTTCACATCCAGCACTGCCTCAGCTTTCACAGAATCACAGAATGTTAGGGGTTGGAAGGGACCTCGAAAGGCCATCTAGTCCAACCCCCCTGCCAGAGCAGGAACACCTAGAGTAGGTCACACAGGAACACATCCAGGTGGGTTTTGAATGTCTGCAGAGAAGGAGACTCCACAACCTCCCTGGGCAGCCTGTTCCAGTGCTCTGTCACCCTCACAGTGAAAAAGTTTTTCCTTATGTTAATGTGGAACCTCCTATGCTCCAGCTTGCACCCGTTGCCCCTTGTCCTGTCATTGGCTGACACCAAAAAGAGCCCGGCTCCATCCTCCTGACACTCGCCTTTTACGTATTGATAAACATTGATGAGGTCACCCCTCAGTCTCCTCTTCTCCAAGCTAAAGAGCCCCAGCTCCTTCAGCCTTTCATCACAAGGGAGATGTTCCACCCCCTTAACCATCTCTGTGGCTCTGCGCTGGACTCTTTCAAGCAGTTCCCTGTCCTTCTTGAACTGAGGGGCCCAGAACTGGACACACTATTCCAGACACAGTCTTTTGCACAGAAAAATTCTACGAACTTATCTGGACTTCTAGGTCTGTGCCCCTTTCCCTAAACCTCCTAGCAGGAATGGCCTTTATTTCTGGTCAGTTGCAGGCTTAATCCTAGAGTGAAGTGGCAGCAAATGCAGTCTTTCCAAAATCTTTCCCATGGCAGCAGTTGTAATTGGCACTACTCAACCACTATCCATCATCTGCACTAAACGATACAAAGAGTAGTGCTCAGACACTACCGTAACACACATGAAAGGAGCTGAATTACAGGTCTGTTGCTGTTTCTTGGCATTTCATTGTTTGACTTTGAAACTTTGACAAACTTTCATAGACTTTTTGCTGTAATACATGCTCACACTGAGGTTTTAAGAGCCATGTATAGGAACCTGAAATCTTTCATCCATCAGAGTGGATGCAAGGAGCTCTGGCTCAGTTGTGACTCCTGACAGGAGCCCTGCCAATGTCCAATTCTAAAGCCATCCCTGTTTTGAAAATAATCAGCCAGACTATGTGTACTGCTCACCCATCACCCTCGCAGTTAGCCGGTCAGAAAGATTTCATCTGAGGTGATCTTGCCTAACCATGGTCTGCTGTCTTTAAATGCTGCACTTTCTGCTTCGTTCTTACTATTGCTACCACAGCACCGCTGGGATTCAGCAGAGATTAGGGTTTCATTGTGCAGGGTGCTGCTCTGCCACTGAGGAGGAGAGAGTGTCTGCCACTGAGCACTTACGTCTAAATTGACTGGATAGACAAAGGGGTCCAGAAAGGGTGTACTGCTGTCTCTTTTTGGCAGCAGAAGAAAGAAATATAAGCACAGACACTACCATAAAATCACACTGGAGGTATGTAATGGAAACAGATTTGTACCTCCAGCTTTTCTCTCACCATTTTACTACAAGACCATCCTTTATTTTTTTGCTTTCAGTCTAGAAACACTGCTATGGGGAAGTCTTTTTTTTTCTGTTCCCAAAAATACAGTTACTACATGTGAATTAATACTGAGTTTTGAACAGGCTTGTGCTGTTGTCCTGTTAAAACACCTTTCTTGCATGCTTTGGATTCTTGCATGCTTGTGCCTGTCACGTTTTGTATAAAATGTGCACAACTTTCAAACACGATGTGAAGAGCTCAGCTGCAGCCTCTGCAGAGATCTCTGCAGAGATCAGGCTGACCCTGAGACAGCGCTCTGATTAGTTTGATTGCCTAGAGGCCTCCATCAGCTTACAGGGAACAAGCCACAGCAGGGTTTTTTCCTCTCTAAATAGCAGTTTGAACTCGATAGAACCGAAATAATTAGGTTGGAAGTAACTATTGGTAAAGAAGCATTATTTTAATTTAGAAAAGCAAAATTTTAAAGGAAAGCTCATTAAATGGTATTGAGTGCATTTATTGGAAAAGATATTAACCCCTCTCCCTTTTCCACATAAAAGTTTTCTTCAAAAAGCCATATTCCTCCCAGACAAGGAAGTATGTGTTTTCATTTGTGTGGTTATAACACAGCTGTGGGCTGTACTCTATTTTGTGAAGCAAAAACCAAATCTGGTCTCTTGCTTTTACAAATGTATTATCAAGTGGCTTGAAATGTCTTGAAGATATTCACATTTGAACACACTAAAAACTTTACTGTCTTTGATGACCAGGATGTAAAAGGATTATCAGATTATGTATGCATTTGCAGCTCTTGGGATTTTATCACGAGTCCCATTATATATCATGATTTTTTGTCTGAAATTCCCTGATGCCAAATCTTGTAAGTAGATAAAGGTTACAGCTTTCATTACAAAGAAAAAATAAATTTCTCCCTTATTGCTGCGGAGGGAAAAAAAGGCAGAACCTATTTCCTTAGTTGCTTTTAATAGCATCTGCAATGTAACTAAAAAAAATCCCATAGCTTTGAATTTTCTTTTTAAGACAATCTACTGTTGTATTGAAAATTGACTCCTGGCTTTACACTGACTGTGGTTAGCAACTGTGCAATCTATTTACGCTACAAATGCACAAAAACAATGGCAAAACAGAAAAACACGGAGAAAATTATCAGTTTTCCCCAGTTTGTGTCCTGAGAAGCTACAATTCCTGTCAAAGTGTCATGTGCTTATAGGCCTGGCCGTGGCAACAACACATTTGAACTGTTTGACTTGACTTTGGGATGCTAGCTTTCTCAGCTAGCAAGATATGGTCCTTACGGGCTGAGTTCTCATCCAACCTTCCTCCCTCCTTCTGCTCAGCAGATCAGGTCCATGGGGAAGGAAAAATTATTTGCAGGGTTCACTGGGGGCTAAGAAGGCTGAGGACCACTGAACTGAAGACACTTATGGTTATTCGTTGTTCTGATCCATATGGTATTCTAAGTCCAGGGTCAGGAAACATGGCCTGGTTTCCTTCTGCCTCCTGTTTACCACAGGCAGAAATAAGCTCTGTGGTATGCACCTTTCATTTGGCTTCTCCTTGGCCTTTTCCAGAGGACCCCATAAAAACCATCATCACATCCTTTTGGGGAATGATTATCACCTTTAACTCTTTCACTGGTGGCAGCAGGTTGCTTTTGAATGAACCATCCTAACTCTGCCAGGTCCAAATCCTCGTGTTTCGCATTCCTTGTTAGCATTGATGGAGTCTGGAAGTGTTGTGCCTGAGACTATCATGCCATTGCCCATACATGTGCGCTGTCTACATAGCAACAACTTGCAAAACACAATTGTACCATTTAAGTGTGTTATGTGATTAGGGCAAGAGGGGATCTGGTCCCGCGTGCTGTTTCCGTATTCTTCTGCTCATCATTTCTGAGATCTATAGCACCAGAGGATATGATACCACAAGTCTGTAATTTTCAAACTTAAACAAAGTATTTCCTTGGATTGGTGATCAAACTAATTTTTATGACATGTCATTTCAGTAAGGGCATTGCTTTATTTCGCAGAAGGGTTTCCCATAGATAATGGTTGTTAGTTGGCTGAGTTGGAGTCTGACAGGATTAAGGAAATCTAAACTGACAGCTGGTTTTGTGCAAGGAAGCATAATGTGGCTGTTGTTACAAGAGGCAGTGTGGGATGTTTGTGCACAAATGCATGACAAGAGGGCTTGCTCTTAGCTGTATATCTAAACACAGCTTAGCAGCTAAAGCACCACATCAGGGCAAAATGCATTGCAGAGAAAACTTCGTGTGACTTTTTCATCATGCGCAGTTTATGGTTATGAATATGGTTATGTTTTTACTTTCACTATAGTTGTCAGGAACAGGTGTTTGAATTCTGGTCAAAATAAAAAGGAGACATATTGCTGATTACTTTAAAGAGAAGCCAGGTCATCTCACCACTAAAGAGTGAGGATCCGTAGCTAGAGGAACAAATTGCCTCTCCAGACAACAACACAGCTCGTAGGTATGCACAACTGATACAGCAGAAGCACCGTGCCCTATCAGAAACAGCACCTCAGATGTTCACATTTCATACCCCAGCTCCTAGATTTTATTTTCTCTGAGAAAACTGTCCAGAAACTTCTAAGCACAAACATTTGAAAACAAATGCAGTTTCAACGGGACCACGCAGCTCAGTGCTCGGAGGCACCACTGCCACTTCTGCTGAACTCAACAGGCACTGAGGCGGCTACTGATGCTGAAGGTGCCCATCTGGAAACACAAAGCATTTCTCGAGGTTTTTTCAGTCAGGAGAGATTTTACCATATCAGTTGAGCTCACAGCAGAAAAACCTTGGAAATTGCTTTATTAGAGCTCTGTGTAAAATCACAGGCTGCACTTCAGCATGTTTTGCACAGGTCTTACACTACTGCAACTCTGATGAATACCCCAAAGTAACATTTAATTTCCATCAGCGTCACTAAGGACATAGCTGAGCCCAAGGTTTATGAAGTGCTCAGCACAATGCTAATGATGTTTTGATGACACTGATATGATTGAGGCATAAATGTACTCACAGGGGACTGACACTTGTCAGTACTGGCTAAAATAAAAACGGGAAAAGTGTTTGGAAGAGATGAAAGCAGAGAGACAGAATAAAGGCATGACAGCGAAATACGCTGAAAGTACAAGAGCTGGTGACTGGCAAAAAACATGGTGCTGCAGAGAAGGCCAGAGGGCAGAGAAAGCATCACGTGTTCCTTTGCTGTGAATGCTGCAAATCTTGTGCAAATCAAATGCACCTTGCCCCTACTCTGGCACCTGGAGGGGCTGGGTGAGCAAGTCTGAAGAAAGGCACCCAGAGCATTCCTGCCAGACTGAAGCCCAAGTGGCCTGAGGGGTGCAATTTGGACTTTTCCAGCTCCCAAGCCCCAGGGCAGACTGCCCTGGAAACAAAGAAGTTCCTGAGCATGGAGTGTCAGGTACACCATGCTGGGCTTGTGCAAATGAAGAACAGAGAGCTGGTGTAATGAAATCTGAGAATGCCCTTCCTGCTCAAATGAGATGGAGGAAATTGCTGCGGTTCCATGTAGCAGGACCCCAACATACCCTCATAAACCAAAGTCAGATGTGCCCACAGAGCTGCTGTCCCAGGAGACTTAACCTCAGGACTTCCACACTTGGCCATCCTGGGGAAATGGTTTCCTTCCAGGATGGGAACATGAGGGAAAATGCCTCCCACCTTGACCTGCAGCCCCATCATTCCAGACAACTCTACTCCCTCTCAGCCATGTCCTGCAACAAGATCCTTTCTGTGGATGCATGAGACACCTTGGCTGTGAGGTTTTGGGTTTGTGATGCTGTTTGGGATAGAGACATAACACGGATTACTTTCACACTAGCTAACATAAACTTAGGAGTAAAGAAGATTGGAATAAACATGAAAAATAAGTCCAAAACCCAACAGGCAAATCTGTTTAATATGAACCTTCTTAGTATCGTGCAGGTCCCTCACAGTCATGTTTTCTTCCTTAGCAGTTTGTAGATCCCTTATTTAGAATACAATATACTGCTTGCTGGAAAACAAGTTCTGGTCTTTTCCTGCAGAAATATTCTCCTTCCAAACTGCTGCACTTCTATGTTAAAGCAACCTGTTCACTTCCATTGACTCAAGTCAGAATCTGACCACAATTAATCCAGCTGTTTCCCACACACAGAAAAAAAAATATTTTATGTGGGTTTCTTACTAATTTTGATAATAAAATGTGCATGGATTGATAAAACATTAATATGTTCTGTTTTCGCTGAAGGGGAAAAGCAGCAAAGCTCTGACCTTAACATTTAACTTTGAATACAGAAAGTGTGCTGAAAGTTGTCAAGGGTTAGTGCAGGGACAGCCACTAAGGCATGGCAGATAGTCTCTGTTAACCCCTCACTGTCCCAGAAGGGGAAGGGCAAGAGAATAAGGGAGAGAGAGTGATGGGTTTGGAAATAAAACAAGAACAGCTTTAATGAAACAATAACAATAAAAGATAACAATATTAATAAGAAAATAATAAAACATAAACAAAACCAATACCAAACCCATGCCCTCGCAATGGCCATACGTCACTGCTGATGCTGCAGGGTGGGTACTGGGTCAGTCCTAGGCTGGACTTGGCAGCAGACGGGAACCAGGCTCAGGAGCTGGATCAGAAACATACAGATCAGGATCGAAGGCAGGAGAACGGATGGAATCCTCCTCAGACACTGGCCATTGAAGAAGAGGGCTTAACCCTTGTGATCCCTCAGCTTTATACTGAGTATGACATATATGGGATGGAAGACTTAGCCTGGTCAGTTTTGGGTCATCTCTCCGGCTCACTCCTCCCTGTAGGCATGACCTCTTTACTTACTTGTGGCCCTTTACTTTATGGCACTCTAACATGGGGCACAAGATTCAGCAGTGACCTTGGTTTCTATAGGAGCAAGTATAAGCAAGAGCCTTTCTGTGATCATTCCTTGGTAGTAACTATAAACATCAAGGACTGTCACTTCTAGAAGCGCTGTTTGAAAAAATACTCTGTTAACTTCAGACAGCACGGTCACTTAGAAGAGACTTAGCTGAAAAGTAAAAATCACTGAGAATCAGTTCTATTCTAGCTCAAACCAGGACAAAAGTTTATTTAAATAATACAATTGCTGAAGAACTGTAATTGGACTTTTTCAGAACAAAATCTTACTGATATTTTCACAACTAAACCTTTGCAAAGCATTTTTGCGCATGGGTCACTGAAAATTGTAGAGTTGCTTCTTGCTCCCTAATGAAGTCAAGAAATGATCCAGACTTGCGACAAATGTAAACAAGTTGCAGGAATTCATGTAGAAGCTGGAAGGACCCATCATCCACTTTTGTTTCCCAAATAAACAGGCTGTGTGAGAACCAGGATATAATTTTACGGGTGGCAGCCATTCTCCACACCATGGGCCTGAATGAACACATTTTGATGAGAAAATGCCAGTTCACTGGAACTGATTCATTCCACATGTTTTATTGTTTCCTGCTTATCATGTTCACCTTCCCACACAGACTTCAGCTGGGAACAGAGACACATCTTGGGCTCTCGTGGCGCTCAAAGGCCCGTGTCAGGCCACCACATCGGGTGTCACAGCACCTGGCTGCCCTCGAGGAGATGTGGAGTCCAGCAGGTGTGAGTTGTTCATCAGCTCCAGAGCTGCAAGGTGATGTCCCCTGCCCATCCCTGGCAGATACAGGTGTTTTGAAAACTGCCTGCTTTCCTCCTGCATCTCTTGACACGCTGTTCCAAGAAGCAGATACTTCTGATTTTACAAATATCCACTAGTTTCTAGTTTCTCTGGATTCGCCTTTGAATCATTAGGCTCAATTTGCCTCTTTACTTGATTAGGGATCCTTCTGGATTCAAGTATTGTCTCCCGCTGCAGTCAATTATAGACCAGGATCAAGTTCCTTCTCTATTTTCTCTCCAATATACAAAAGCTGTATACGACTTTCTAAGGTTATATGGCTGGATCTCAGTCTGAGTGCAAAAAACATGCATTGAAATAACTTTATTCTTGGGTACATTAAGGATTTAAAATACAAAAAATGCAGAAAAATTGAGACACTACTTCTTTTTAAGACTCTTGTTGCAGCTCAAGTTGGTGTATTCTACAGATACCTAGGAAGAGGGCATAGGTATTATAGGGTGCAATTTATGTAATTGGATCTCTATTTATTTTATGATCTATTTTATGAGTGCAGATAAACGATAAATCAGTAAAATTGCAACAGGAAAGAAAGTTCTAAAAATTAGTTATTTTTTGCCTGAGAATCAACACCAAAAAGTTAGGAACAAACAAACTTCTAACACTGAAAAAACTATTCATGTTAGATTGGCTAACTTAAACTTTAAAGTGCAAAACTGGTCTAAAGTCAGAACAGAAATGTTTCAGTAATAACTTGAAATTTAAGAGGTTTCAGTATCAGAAGGGGTATCTTAAAACATTAGGTTGTTCAGGGCAAACGTGTTCTCTCTCTGTTGAACAGAGCTTCCCAGAATATTGTAGCATATTTCTTTTTAAATTAGTATAACGTTCATCAACTCAGGAATGATTGTGCCATTCTGTTCTGGGCACAGCATAACCAAATGAAGTGAGAGATTTTGCAGCAAACAGCTGTCCAGTGTAAGGAAGGCAGCAACAAGGGAATATTCCTGAACAGCAGCAAGCGGGTGGTGGGAAGGAGGAAAAGAGCAATAGCATTGGGTTTTTGACAAATTTAAGTTTGAAGTAGAGGTCTGTCTACCTAAAATTTGTGAAGAATCTCAGTACCGTCAGCCAAATTTAGCATTATTGGAGGATTAAACCCAAAGCTTTCTGATTCCCTCAGATACACGAAAGTACAGGGTGATTTCCTGAAGGTCTTGTCAGAGGATGTGACGTCCTTCTACTAACCTACTGCATGATGCCGAAAAAGTCACTTCATCTTCCTCTTTCTCTTGTCCAGCAAGATTTTGGAGGCTCCCTGCGGCAGAGGTTGACACTACTTGTATGAGCTCAGCTGAGGTCCCCAAGGACCCTTCCACACGAAATACAGTGGCAGGGATCGCTTCCCACTCAGGACAGAGCAGTTCCTGCGCAGGCGGTAGCCACCTCCGGTGGTGCTGGGCTTTGACAGATGAAGTAGCTCTGGCTCTCAAACCCCCCTCTTGCACCCGGGTGCTCCCGCAGGGTGGCTGACCGCTCCCCGCCGAGCCTCCCTCCGGCCGGGGCGCCGGGGCAGCGCCCAGCAGCTGGGTGCTGCGGCGAAGGGCTACGCTGGGAGGCCCTGACCTCTGGTGGTCAAGAGAGAGCCCATACCGCTTCTCCAGGGGAAAAAACAGGAGGTAAAAAGAAAGTGTGTGTTAACTCCGGTGCAGTTCTGGCTGCTTGCCTAATCTCTTCCTACTTTCCCAGGGCAAGGCCGTGTTGGGCACTGAAACAGCTGTGTGGTGCTTCCATGGACACCCAGCAGCTCCTGTGGTTGCTTTTCCACCGATTAATTATTCCAGATGCATGACTTGGCAGGACCTATCATGCAACAGGTATCCCTTTTCTGATGCAGACAGTTTCGTCAAACTTTAAATGTTGAGCTGAAATTTTCCATGCTATGGACTTTACCTCATCCTGGACCACTTTTACTCCTAAAAGTCTTGCTCTGAGAAGAACTGTTTTGAGTATATTCAAAAATAATTTTGCTGTGGTTGAAGTGTTCTCTGGAAAGGTTTGAACTCTGGAAACTCTGGAAAGGTAGCAATAGCATCACTTGAATTTTCACTGAGGTAAGGCAACAATGCTTTGCATAAAGTCTGTGACTTTTTTGGCAAAGCTATAGACCTTTCAAATCTAGAGATTGCACACGATTGGTAGCTCCTTGCCCTCTCAGCATCTGTTCTACTGAAGATTTTGCCTACTACCTTGCATGGTCTAGCCTGAAGCTCTGCAGGTTTTTCCTTGTAGTCTTAACCCCAACTTCCCTGGCTGATATCAGGTCACTAAGTCCCACCTTGGGAGCTGGATTACAAAGTTAAGGGCTTGATACAGAAATTGGCTAGATGAAGGAAGAAAGTTGAAGACAAGTGAAAAGCATGTGCTTGTGTCCCTTCCCTTCCAGGGCCAGAGCTAGAATTGGGATTCTCCACACTCCCACGGCTTGTGGTCAGCTCCGGGCCAAGCATCGCTGGTCAGTGCCTCTCCTCTAGAACCTATTCTACACTGAGCAGCAGAGGACGAAAAATTGTTCCCTGGTGATTTGGGCTGGCCTAGCTACAGCGAAAACACTCTATACACTGAAAAATGTTCCCAGTACTGAGGCAGGGGCTGATAACCAGTACTGCTGACCAGTACTGCAGCAGCTTACGTGGCAGAGGCCAGGGCCACGAAACTTGTGTTACCTACTCCAGCAGTATGTGACAGTAATGTCATGCTGGATGATGGTATTTCTACACGTAATTTTTTTTTTCAATTTTTTTTTTCCCAGAATCCTATGAACTCTTACATTAGAAGAGCAGGTTAAATACCCAAAAACTGAGGTGTCCAAGCAGCCTACGAGACCTTAAATCCTCTTCTTCCCAAACCCCACCTCAACACAGGTTACAGCTCTCAATTACTGACCACTTACAGTTTCCCCACAGGACATCTGTCCAGTAGGGCTCAGCTCTGGAGTCACTCTGGAAAAATAGATTTTTCCTTGTCTCCACCATACAGCCAAATCACTCTAAGTTAGCATCTTACAGATGGTCTGATTTTCAGTGCTTGGCTTGAGACTTCCAGGCCCAATTGGAACAAATGCTGAGTATTCACAGCTATGTTGACACCGCTGCTGCTTGTAGCACCATGTAAAGGTGAACACAGGGGGAAGGCACATCCTTAGTGCCTCAAAACTGTGACTCCACAGTAGGGGTCAATCTTCATTCCAGGTTGTGAGTGTTACACCTGCAACCTTCTTCTGCTCTTGACACCCAGAAAAGACCCTTCATTTCTGCAAGTCGAGAAGGGTTATGGAGCTGGAAAATGACAATATCTTTGTACTTTATTTAAGAATGGAGATCCAGCAAACATACCAGCTTGGCTTTTAGGGCTGCTGCAATATATTACAGATTTGTGATTAATGAAAAATTATCTGTGATAAGATTTCAGTTGAGATAAACAAAGGAGAGCACAGTTTGTCCTGACTGCCTTTAGCATGAAGGAATCCGTATCTAGCTGAACAGATTTTTTCATGTGACAGATGGAGTGAATAGCCCAAAATATACATGAGATATATGTACTGAGTTCATATTTAAGAAAAATGTAGAGTAATGAGAATTGCCCATACATAAAGATCAAAGTTAATATATTGAACAAAAGGATAAAGGAAATTATCCCTATTGTGCTCAGCCAAGCCACTAGATTGAAGTGTGCTATTGTGTCAGTAGTGCTTGATATGAAAGACTTCATTATTAAGAAGTTAATGCTCAACGGCAGTAGATACTAGTGCAATGAATCGAGCTACTTTCCGAAGTCTACATCCTATAAAGATTCTGTAAGTTACTTGTATTCCTAAATTATCCTTTAGGGACCTAAACAAAGCCAATGAATCAAAACCAGACCAAAACCAAGCTCACAAGAAGAAATTATTTCTAGACTAAGACAAGCATCTTCCTGTACAGTAGTGGTGTGCAATCTGCATGCATCTGTATGCATTGCTGTGTGCAATGCATGCTCGAGTAGTATGTCAAGATGTATACTAAAACATCGTAAAGGACTGATTGCATACCCCCAAACTGACAATCTGGCTGAATTTTCCTCTGGAAAGGCTCCTAGACTTAGGAAGGTGAATATGTTTACATTGTGTAAAAGACATAAACTAACATCCCCAGGAATTTGTGCTTGTCTTGTGTTGATTACAGCTCAGAAGAGCTAATTGTTCTACAAGGCCTATCTAAAACTGTATATTCAAGAACTTCTCTACTTACAGAAACCCCATTACCATGTTTGCATACACAAATATACACACTGTTCACCGAACACCTGCACTTCTCAAAAAATTAATTAACAACTGTTCACTCAAAGCCACAACCCTTTCAATACCATCATGAGTAAATTTAACATGTCCTGCATGAAACTCTACTTTTCGTGTTAAAAATGTAGCCAATAGTGTCCCTCAAATATGGTGCTTAAATTATAAATAAGGAAGCAGAATTGAGCCCTTGAAATTATTTAGATCATAAGAGGGACTGAATGTAAGGAGAAACCTTTATAATATTTTACTGCATATGGATAATTCTTAGAGTTAGTTGAGGGCTATGTGTGACGTGATCCCCAGCAATGAAATACCCCTGAGAGCAGGTTACAATTAATCATCAGCTTTCATACTACCACCCAGCAAGATTTTTATTTTTTCATGCTGAGACACTTAAGGGAGAGAAAACTGAGCTTGAAAAGACTACATCCAGACATACTTACTTAATTTGGCTTTGAATTTGCTTGTGCTTCAAAAATTATTCTGAACATCTGGCTTCTCTGCTAATCAGAGAGAGCATATTTTATTCCCTTGACTTTTTGGTAAGAAAAAAAGAATGTATTGTAGTCCACCATATGATGAGAATCCACTGTAACAGTAACAGTTTGCAGGAACTGAACATGACATCATGCTACTCGTGATATGCCTGTGTGTGCGCGTGTGTGTGATGCTCACAATAGCAATTATTTTCCCAAAGGATTTGAAACCACACGCAGGGACCCCACCTCCCTGAGCAGCCAGGACTGCAGCATCTGCTCAGTACCACAGCAGCCACCTTGACCCAGCCAGAGACTTACAGGTAGGAAGAAAGATTTACCCAGATGAGAAACAGTTCTTTTTAGTGATCAGAGGTGGTCAAGACTTTGCTTCCTGAGACGTCAGCCTCTGCTCCACTCCTACCCAAATAGTCATCCTCAGATTTGTCTCCCTTGATTTCCTCCCCATGGTATATATAGCTATTTGTTACAGTGTAGGGACAAGTTTGCAGCCCCATGGAGACTTTAAGCCAGTTCAAACTGCTAGCAAACAGTTCACCTCCTGGTATGCAAAGAGATCAGAGGCTTCTCTGTGCTCTCTTTGTACTTTTCAGAGATGTCTCCATCACCACTGCTTCAGTCGTGGACACATTTAGGAAGAAGGAGAACAAAATGTAGCTGCCTCTTGCGACATCCAGCTGGAGCAGTGGCTCCTGGTAAGTGATAGCAGACAACAAGAAATAGAGCAAAGTGAGGACCTTTCACTTTACAGTAGCAGCTCCACTGTCAGATCAGGGAGCTGCTGCTTCTCGCTTTCAGATTAGGGTGGAGAACAGCTTCACCAGACCATAGACTCTAAATCATCAGCATCACTGCAGTGAGGAAGGTAAACAATGATACAAGAGCCCTCTGTGCAACAGACAGTTGATCTACAGATAAGGGTTTGGAGCTTGGTTTTTAAGGAGTTTCATTAAATACATATTAAAACACAGTAACAGGGGACATTAAAGATTTGCTGTTTGACCAAAATGGTGGGAAGTGGATTTCACCAAAAAACCCTCTCTCTCATTACTTTCTCACAGAATCCAAGTAAATTGTAATAGCAGGTAAGGTAGCTAGTCTAAAATAGAGCCTAAAATAGTTTGTGGAACAACACTTCAGAAATGTACCTATTTTATGACCAGCAAAACACACAGGGAAAGACTTTAAATAGGGCTGCTTTGATTTTATGCCACACGCATAGAAGTACTCTGGCAGACTCACAAAATTAATGATAAATAAGAGATCTTAAATGATTAGCCACATTGGACAGGAGCCTTTACTGTGTAGGAGAATGAAAATGCCACACTCCTGCCAAAACACGGCCGGTTTCTGCTGACTTCCTCTATCAGGGAGTTGCCACCCTCTGATGAGCTCTGGGGCTTGGTCCCCCAGCCTTCTGGTCCCCGTGAGCTTTCCTCGCCTGCAGCTAGCACCAGTGGCGGGACCCAGTGCAAACCGTGCGGCTAAGCACAGCTCGGGGACGTGAGGACTGGGCAGGCATCTCCTGACAGTCACTGCTCCCCGCTGATGAGGACAAGGATGTTCTGGCAGCAGGCCTCCAGGTTGTGCTTGCAGCACCTGCTCTGCTGGCATGGGGAGCAGGACGCCAGGGACAGAGAGAGGACAAGGGGGGAGAGGGGAGGGAGAAACAGCACAGCGAGGCTGGCACTGTCTGCAAGAGGCTGCGAGATCACGCAACAAGCTCCCTGTCGGGCTATCATTGCAACATTCTCGGCTCCTCTACCGTGTTCCTGCTCGGTTTTGATTTTATTTCTTTTTACCTTTTCAGTCCTTGATTTCACAGACTTCATGGTCTTTTCTGTGCAATTTAGGTTTTGTACAGATGCATGAGCACACACTAACACACATATGACTGGTCTGCTTCTTCTGCTTGGGTCATTCATGAGAAAAACTCAGGTGATCTAAGATACCACCTCCCCAGCGCAAGGAAAATGAAGGCTGCAAATGACTGTGGGAAGCAGCGAATTTCCTCCTCTGGGACAAATCTGAGTTTCCCCAATGAAAGTGACTCTGATGCAAGCTGAATTTCCAAATGCAAGCTGACTAAAAGAGCCACAGCCACAAACAGAGGCTACACTGTCACCAGGTGCCAAACATGTCAGCGAGGCTCGGGGGTAAGCTGGGCTGTGTGAATGGCAGCCCCTCCTCGCAGCTCCTGGCACTTGCGCAGGGCTCCCTTCACCCCCCACCCACAGCCACTCCACGCGGGCCACGAACTGGCTGCCTAGGAAGGATTGCTGCTACTGCCAACAGCCTCCCACCGTGAGTGCATCCCAGAGGATATACAGTCCACATGGCCAAGGGCCAGTGCTGGTTTCCAGAAGCCCACGGAGAAGCCATTGACAATTGTTTTTCCCCTACTGTTTAAGCATCAGCTGCATGGGACCTGGGTGGATCTCGGTGGACCTGAGCAACTTCCACCAGCAACCTCTGCTAACAAAAGGCCTCTGTAAAGCCATAAAGCAGAGAACTGGTGATGCAGCCTGCTAGTATGCTACTATTAAGGAACCAGCACAATGAGAAAATGTTTTCCGCACCAAACTGCAGCAATGGCTGGCACAGCAAGACAGACATCCACTTCTACCTGTGCAAAGCTCTTCTGATGTTCACGGGTAATCTCTGCCTCCTTTTTTGTTGTGCAAAACTTGGTCATTGCAGGCAGGGAGAGGGTGCAGTCAATACAGGCATAATTAAATACATTTGCTAATGATCTTTAAACTCTGGCACTTGAAATAGTCCTGAAAGTAAAGATTTAGCCTTATTGGATTTAGGATATAGTAAAACTTTAAATGGGCACATGCTTTTCTGGGGTAAATTAGTGTAAAAGAAGTTACATGAGACTCTATCAGTTGAGATTTAGTTCTGAATTTTACTCTTCTGGGTTTTTCCAAATAATAAAATCAGATGAAATCCTGAATGCTGATAAGAATGACTGTGAAACCAGACAAGAAAGGACACTATTGGTTTTGCAGTCTTGTCAAAACTCTGGCTGAGTTGTCAGATTTTAGTCAAACAATGAGTTTTATTTACAATGGCAACTCAGAGGCTGAATCTATTTTTAAATGGTTGTGTTTCAAACTTCACTCTGCTTTTGAATCAAAGAGGAGATCTAACCTATTTCCAGACATTTCTCTGATTACAACATCTAACTGTATTAACACAGCTGTCACAAGGGGCTTGCTTAATAAAATGTAGGTTTTGTCAAGGGGGAAGAAAAGAAAATCTTATTAGTTTGTTGACCAGGGCCTTTCTACAGATGGAGTCTGCTTCTCTGGTTTATGTTGTTGCTCAGATCCGACTCTTGTTACTGTACTATTTGTCTAGTTTAATTTCTCTAATATGAGTATCTAAAGTGATTAAGGAGAGATATTAAACTGGAAGAATATATGAAAGATCTTATTAAACAGCATTCTTGCATTATCTAAAACAGATGTGGTATTGTAAAACAAAAAAAAAGCATTTATTAAGTCTCCAAAGCTGTCTTCGTCCATCTGCGTAAATTGGTAGGTTGCATGAAGATCTTTTTGTTATTTATAAATAGAGTCATGCCCAAAATACAACTGCACATCCAAACAGCCTCTAATTTAGGAAGGGTTAAATTCATGGGTCTTGATATCCATCTTGCAGCTAAAGCCTGTCATTGTTATCAGAGGTTTACTGCTTGCTTCCTCTGGTTCTTGTTGTTATGCATTTTTTTACAAGCCAACCTCCAGTTAACCCTGCCTCTTTCATTCATGTCATCAGCATCTTGTATGTGTTATACCAGATAAATGTAGACAACCTCATCAGCCTGTGAAACACACATGGTCAAAGGCCCCTAACACTATTACATTAGCCTTTACCTCCTCAGCAAAAGAATGACCCTACACTGTTTTTTGCTTATAAAACAGGATATACTGGTCATTATACCTTATTTGCTCCAGTAATTACTTTGTAAATCCAAAGCAAGAAGGCATCAAATGACCCTATGCTGTCTCCTGCTTGGGTGTCCAATACCTGCAGAATACCACAAGGCCCTCCCTGAAATCCCCATTTGCAAGACAAAATCCCTCTGGATGGACACTGCACCTAAGTACTTCTGAATTGAGTGGATGCTCTGACTGCAGGTCTGTTACCTCTGGCAAGTCCAAAAGCAGCAGCCCTACACAGAAGTAGTCCATATAAAAGCATACCAAAACCTCATGCAAAGCTTACAGGGTTCAGCAGGTCTGCGGCTGCTTGTCTGTTCGCAGCATACAGTGCGGGGGCTGGATGGCTGCACTTGGGTATCCAGGCCGACCTGCTCCCAGCCTGCACCCACACACAGCACCCACTCTGCTCACACCACCGCTCCAAGCCCCCACCACCCAAGAACGCTATGCTATTTTTATACAGATGTCTCAAAACAGGGTCTTAAAGGCCCAGTGTAGGGCCAAAGGTAGGAGTTTTTACAAGTTTTCAGAAGCCATAAAATTAAAAGGGATGTAGCCCTGTTCAGTCAAGATTTCCTATGGTTGCAGCTGAATTTTTTTTTTTCCGCTTGCTGGCAGATTTGTAAAAACTGAGACCCTTAACCCCAGGATCTAGTTACAGCACCTTGTTCAGTGACTGTGACCTGCCTGCAATGAAGCCCATTCCCCATAGTAAATGCAAGGGGGCTTTTCCCTGTTTCACTGTGAGGTGCAACCACCTCATCTCCCCACACACTTGCAGGAGGTTGAGAGCATGCACATGCACTGTCCCTGTCAAGAAGCAGAGACTCACAGTCCTGTGGTAATGCCTTTGAGTGTCAAAGCCTGGAAGAACTTTTCATTAAAAAGTACGTTCAGTATATAAAATACTGTGTGAGGCAGCCACTAGCCCAATTTTAGTATGTGGAGTGTGACAACATGTATATCTGTAGGAAAAAATAAATATGCAAAAATAAAGTTGTAATACTTCCTATTCCTGGTGCAGTAGCACGGATATCCCTGGCTACCTTAAGGTAGATAGCATTGAAAGGAAAGTAAACAACATTGCTCTCTTTCTAACTTGATTTGAGGGCATTACCATGATTTGGAGACTTAGTTTCTGTTAATTCCTTAATTACTTAGGCATCTTTTAATTATAAAGCAGAGGCTCCACAGTTGTCTCTATATTCATCAACAAGAGCAGAGGAGATGGGTGCCTGCCTGCAGCCCTGGGATGATGCTCTGCGTGGGAACAGAAGGGCTTGAATAAAAAAATGCCATGTTTAGCAGAAACCCCTGATACTAGTCTTTAGATTCCCAGATAAAGCCACTTGAGTGTCACCATAGTCACAGAGCAGAGCATGACATTGTACTGTTTAAAAACTATTTACCTCTTTCCTGTAGAAAAAAAAGCTGCAGTGAAGTTTCCTCAACAACTGGCGTTTAGCAGCTGACAGCGGGCAGGCAGTATGACTTATGGTGGTGGCTGGAGATGCCTCTGCTTAACACAAACAGGACAGGCAATCTTCACCCTGAGGAATCACTGCTGTTAATGACCCAATTCATTAAACTCGTAACGCTGCTCATACGTGTCAACAGTCCCTGCTGGTGGGAAGGGGATTGGTTCTGGCACTTCTCAAGATAGATATAATCCATATGGATGGATATAAGTGGCAGGATGAGGGGTAATGGTTGGAAGCTGGGAGAGGGCATGTTTAGACTAGATAAAAGGAAGAAGTTCTTCACCCTGAGGGTGGTGAGACACTGGAAGAGGTTGCCTAAGGAAGTTATGGATGCTCCGTCCCTGGAAGTGTTCAAGACCGGGGTGGATGGAGCCTTAAGTGGGAGGTGTCCTTGCCATGGCAGAGGGGTTGGAACTAGATGATCTTTGAGGTTGCTTCCAACCCAAACCATTCTGTGACAACTTGTGAGCTTCTTCTAGCATCTGATGCCAGCTGCCCAGAAAACTTACCTAGTGTCAGTAAAAAATGAGGTTGTTATCACTGCCATGCTTAGGAAATGTTCTGTGCTTCACAGTGACTATATTTTCTTAAGCAATATCAGGAAATGGCTGAGAACTTCACATCTGCGTGTTAATCCTCTTTCTCTAAACCACGTCCAAATCAAACCAAAGAACGGTTATGGTGACACAGACTTTTTAACAATATGTTTCTCTGATTGAGCTAGTCTGATGAGAAACTGTTCAGATCCACAAAGACAAATCATTAATGTTTTCTGCAAGGTTTTTCTAATTAACACTTGGCTTACATTGTTTCTTTGTGGTGTATGCATGCATGCTAGAAAATTAGGGGCAGATGTGCTCTTTAGTAAAAGACATGGAATTACATTCTTTAAATCTGATTCTAATGCTACAGGGTTAAAACAAAGACTTTCCTGTACCACAGGACACAGTACCTTAGTCCTTGCATGACTGAGGCTTTCAATGACCTCTCCATGGCCAGGTCGTCAGGCCGCTGTTCATTCCCTTCTTCCTCAGTTCTGCTGTTATTCGTACTCCCTTCTACAAAAAGCAACCAGTCTCCACTGTTTTTCTCTCCACCTTTTATTTCTACCCTCCATCTGTCATTACAGCAGCCTTTTTTGGGGTGTCCACATCATGTTTTTGAGCCTTTGGACTCCTTATCAAGCCTCTCTGCACTTTTCCTTGGATAACTTCATCTACCCATAGTTCCAAATCTCCTCTTAGTCCCAGTTCCCAAATTGTCTTGCTGCTCCTTTTTTCCCTCCATCCTGTTCCATATTTTTTTTTCTTCCTGACTTCCTCTAGGAGATGCTTTGCTGGCATCTTAATCTGAACATGGCTAAATCATAATCCCCTACAGTCACCAATAGATAGAGCTGTAAGAAGTGGCAAGGTATCTTCCTCCACTAATGCAAATAACTGCTTACCTATCATCTTCCTAACACTTCCCAGTACTTTCACCACAGCCTTAGACAGCCTCCTCTAATACCCCACCATGGTTACACTTACAGAGTTTTTCAGTTCCACCATACTCTTTCCTGCTACAATGTAATGTGATTTCTTCCTGTCCCTCCCACAGCTGCCACGGGATTCAGGTGGTCATCTCACTTCTACCTACCCTGGAAGGGTGTTACCGTGAGCATCCTCTCTTCCTCCCCGGTCTTCTCTTTGTTTTGAATTATGCAAACCCAACTCTGCTCCTAGCAACTTGTTTTCCTGACCTGCTGTCATTTTGTTTTCTTTTCTCTTGTCACCTGCAAATGTACTTACGTCCAAAAACACGAGGCATAAAAGTTAAACTTCCTAAGAGGCTTCTCAGGACTGAGCAGAGTTATATTATCTAATGTAATGTATGGGTCTCCTGGTTTCATTTCTCTCAGCTTCCCTCTGTTCCCATTTTGTGCTACTAACCATGCTACTACTATAGCTTATCTGGTGCACAGCATTTACTGATAAATCCAAAGCTACAAGAATACGTGAGATGGCTTCTTATACCTTTGTTGAGAGGATGAGAAAACATACACTATTCTCCTTGTTCTGCAGACCTTCCCTGTGAAGAGAGTGAAGTTTTCCAAGGTTGTCCCAAGGCTACAGTTATGCTTTCAGCCTATAAATTTATTTATAAACGCACTGACCATCTCAATTCTCATTACTGTAAGTGCAAAACAAAATAAACCCCACTGGACACAAGTTTCTCCTCCCTTCAGCATTATTCATAAATGAGATTGCCTGAAGGGAAGTATTAAATCACTGCCTGTTACGGCTTCCCTCCTATATAGTTAGTACTTCCAAATTCCAGTGTTTTTCCTTGAATCTTGCCTTTCTCCTGTCATCATTTAAACAACTGACAGTTCTAATTATTGTACTCATAGGCAAGGACTTAATTAACCTAATCAGCCTGCCATGGAGCTGACAGGTATGCTTTTCTGTCAGAGTTAGATCAAAACATGTAATCTGCAATGAATAGGAGCTCTTTTTCAGCTGCTTTGGCAGTGGTTCAGTGCATCTATGCCTCTCCTCAGGCCACTGAGTTGTGTGACCTTGCAGTTCACAATGAAGAGTGACGATTATAAAGTGTATGTCAAAAAGCTAGTCTTCTCTGACCCAGTTTCCAGACACAACATGATGGATACATGCCAGCAAAGCAGCAGCCTGTGTTATCAAACAGTAACAGGGCCAAAGCAGAGGGGAACATTGCTTCAGTACTGCCCAGAAACGATCTCTGTCAGCATGGAGCAGCACAGAGAGGTTTGTTTTTCAGGGTATGATTAGGAGGCATAAGGTGAGACCACACATAAATGCCATCCTAAGCACTTCTGGGCGTCTGTGCCTGTACTGACTTAGCACCCTGACCTCTTTCTGGCCACCCCTAAAGGAAGCAACGACACAAGTCCTTCTACAAGCCATGGCTGCTGTGTATTGTTAGGAATGGGTTGCTACCGCATACTTGGTGGACTCCCTTGCTCTCCGCTGTCACAAGGTCTGGGAGAGAGATAATGGCTGGAGAAAACTGTGACAAACAGTTTGCATCTGTTCCTTTCCCCAGCCCTCTCTGAAGCTCTCTGCTGCCTGCCAGAGTGGGAAGACCAGAGTTCTTACGAACTTGCTGGCTAACCCTGGACTAAAAATAATACGACATACTACACATCCTGACAAAGCCTTATGAATAACACAGCTGATCTAAAATTAACCCAGCTAGGCAGTTACCTATAAATCAAAATATATTAAAAATCATTTCTGTAAATAAATCCTTTAATGCTTGCTATTTTTTTTCAGTTACTTGATTTATGTGAGTTCTTCACGTCCTTATTTCTAAAGGAGTTTCAATACAGCAAAAAAAAGCTAGAAGCTTTTCACCCACATTTTGCAAATCTAAAACCAGTTTAGTTGTTCCTGGCAAGTCCAGAAATAGCAAAACATATGGTTTGCGTAATTTCTCCCTTTTCAAAAGCTTGCAGAGCAGTATCAATGACTTATAGCAAAAGACTAACTCAGGGAACACGCAACAGCCAAGGCTCACCCTGCATGTCCTGTTGCTCTCCAATGGCTGTTGGTTTTGATCTTACTGTGTGGCTTTTGGTAACTTCAGTCCAGGAAAAGTCTCTTTTAGTTCAGCCAGGAGAGAAATCCTTTTGCCAGTCAACTTTCTGGATTTTTCCCTTCCTAAATGCCAAGGTGCTGGGATAGCAAACTTCCAGACCCAACCTGCTCTCTTTTCTGCCAGCATCGATTGCTTTAATGTGTTTGAATCATACAGCATTAGCAAGTGGCAAGTCAGACTTCTCCATGTAACCTTTGCATGCAGTGAAGGCATGAAGTCAGAGTTAAGCATGGGTCCACTCTGCCTCTACACTTACCTGACTGCTTGCAAAGAGCCTCCTCTTTATCTCTGAAGAGGTGAACCAATATAAAGCTATCAAAGAGATCAAGGTGGATAGCGGTATAACACATATGTTTATAAATATATACATTGCTTATGTGTGAGTGCAAGTGCTTTTTTACCAGGGGCAACCCCATGAGTAGGGGTACTCCCTCCTCTGCTTGAGGAATGAGCCTCTCCCCCAGCATTTACCAGACTCTGTTCCTCATATGAGGATCTAACTGTCTCCCTCCTCACATCTCAATTTCCTTTCACTAATGTCACCAAGATAATTGCTGTCCTCAGGCAGAATCTTTTCCCTGCTTCCTTGGTTGTTTAAAGTTTTGGATTCACCACCACTCTATGATCTTAACTGTGCAAGGGCTGGAACAGCTGCAGTGCTGTTGGCAGACTGTCTAGGACTCTCTCCATTTCCTCCCAGCTTCTCAACGTACTCATTTCCTTTGACAGTTTCCTACCCTTGAAAATATCCCCTTGTTGAAAAATCAACCAATACAGAAAAAAGTATTTCCCCATTAGCAGCTTCCTGCCTCCCATCAGGGAAGTCAGCTGCCAGCAGCAGTGACAAATTTGTAACAAAAAAATAATCAAAGAGAAATTGGAAACCGAGTTGGAAAACTGAAGACTGGGAGAACATTACAAAGAACTGGAGTTTGTCACTGTCTTTATGTGAAGTCTGTCTGTCCTTGGGCCACTGCAAGGGGGAAAGTACTTGAAATAAATTTGCATAAATGTTACTCATTAATGAGATTGGATCCTCTTCCATCTCTCAGATATCCTGCTGCAAGAGCCAGCCACACTGTTATTAGTCCTGCAGTTCAACCTTTGCAGGTGATTAATGGGCATCTGTTCCCAGGCACTGGGCTTCCCTCTTCCAGTGTCATACCAAAAGGAGTGCAAGCAGCCTGACACACCAATCCTGTTCAGATGATAATGCCTTTTTCACTCATTCACGTTTAAACCTAGACTTACTTCAAACTACCTCAGTACCATTCCTTTCAAAATATTACAGGAAACCTGCAATTTATATCTGCCTAGATGATTCCAGAGTCACATTGCAAACCAAATACCATTACCAAATGAAAACAAACATATCCTTAAAAGCCAGGTCTGGTTAGGTTAAGCACCTAGATTATGTATGACAAAGTGTATAGGACTCTAGCCCCCACACTTGAGGGCTAGAGAGAACAAACATGCAGAAAAGCAGACAACTAGAAACAAATGTCTGAGTCCAAACGGTCTCTCAGGGACATGGACAAAGGTAAAGCACTGACGTTTATAATAAGGAATCTGAAATCTTAATCTAGTGCTTCAGAAATGGCAAATTCACCCTGAACCAAGCTAAACTAAGCTGGTGTAGAACACCAGCACTCTGAGATGATCTTGAAAACTTTCATGAAGGACCTCATAATGGGTCGTCATGACATGCAGGACATCAAAGTGTCAGGTCCATATGATTCATCAGAGCACTGACCTGTTATGCAACTCAAAATAAAGCAAGCAAGACATTTGTGATGATGTGGTTTGATTTTAGTATTTCAGAAAACAGACACTTTGCTTATATTTCTGAAACTACTGCTGAAGAGAGCTGGTTTGTGCATACCTTCATATTCACAAGTGATGGTGGAGTGCTGGCCAAGAGAAAATCAAGAGTCTGAAATAAGTAGTTATCTGGTATTTACTATTACAGTCAAACCAAGTGTGTGACCATAGTAGGCTGAGCAAGCTGTTGGGTTTGCAAGCAGAACTGAGACAAGAAGTTGAAGCAACAAACTGAATTGTATTGCCTGGAGCATATTTATGTGATGCACACAGAAGGGCAGCTAAAGAGACAGGAAACCAAAGAGTCACGGGGTCCTCCATAGCCGTTGGACCCTTATTGCTTTTAATGTGCAGGAGATAGGTATTAAAATTGGAAGATGAACCTCCTGAGTCCTAGGAGACTCTTAAATTTATTCTGATTTTATTTAGGAACATGAGGATGAATTCAAACTTTAATCTCAAGCACATATGCTCAAACATTGTGGCTATTAAGCACTTCATAGTTTAACTGCTGCTTATTTGTGTTTATAGCCTCAGCTGCAATGTAGTTACACAGACTGACACACCTGAGAAAGAACTGAGTCTTAGTCCTGTTAATCCTTAAAAACCTCTCAAACCGTTGTACGTAAGATATATAATAAACTAATATTACTGCCTAATGCCTAAATTGGTAGACTAGACCAGTAAGATTTCTGAAGAGGAGACTGTTCCCGTGTGCCTGTCTGCACTGCATCCAGGGCAAAGAAAGTGATGTCCTGGTGGGTTTGGCAGTGTGAATCCCAAAACTGGTTCTCTCTGAACAATAGATTTCCATCGGCTGATGACAGGATGCCTCTGATCACATATATTGCAGAGACGCTCTTTTCAGGACTATTTCTACTCAGACTTTCTCATGCAGAGTAAGTAGAGCAGGGAAACAGCTTTCAGTGGAAAAGCAAGCAAACAACAAAACAAAACAAACCCCTCTAAGCAAGGGTAGATTAAGAGTCTGGGAATCTTTTGATCCCCTGGACTCAGCTGTCCTCCAGCAGAACAAAGAAGAGCTGACTGAGGAAAAATAATGCCAAATAACTGGATTTCAGGAGGAGAAGAGCTAAAACGAGGCTAGGAGTGAATGGGAAAACGTGTTTGTCAGTGAAGCTGGCCGGGTGAAATCCTAGCATTGCCACAATCAAACAGGAGCTTTGCTTTTGGCTGTGGGGGAGCCAGGCTTTAACCACTGAGTTCAGTGAGGACAGACACCTTATAAACAGCATTCATTCTGGGAGTTTAAAAATTTATCATTAAAGTATTTTGAAAATTCATCATTTGAATGAATTATAATGAAGTATAAAGAAAGCATTACAAAGAAATTAAGAAACTTTATTTCCATCTGAGGTAAACAACTACAATGGGCATTACTGAGAGATACGTTAAGGTTGCTACTGCTAAAGTTCAGGTACAGCTGCCAAATTGTTAGTAAGGTACATTTCACCTTTGAAGTCTCTGTGGGCTTCAAAAATAATGAAGTCCTGTGTTTATCAATATCATAGTAACACACAGAGTGTGTACATGTTTTATACATCTATATGCATGTATACACACAGAGCAAAACTTGTTGAGTGAGATTATTTTTGTCTAGGGACCAGAATACATGCTTTTGAAACATGATGCTGGTTTACCAACCCTTGGATTATAAACACTGTATTGCTAGCATGTACATAACTCAGCTCTCACTCAAATGAAGATAGCTGGAAAATTTCTGAGACGGATGGATTTTGTTTGCAATTATCAGCTTCTACAAATGCAAAAGTTCCAACAACACGGTATGATTTTTGTACATGCTTTTCCTGGTTTCTCTTTACCTGTGCACCTGGGCCAAAGGGTCATCAAGGACTCTGGAGTTCTTTTTTCCCAGATGATGAGATCTTGGCAGTTCCCAGGCTTTGTAAACAAGGACACAAGGACATAAACATTTGAGAGATGTACAAGCACGTAGAAACTAAAGCACATAGAAACTCCCATTCCAGCTGGGGTCCATGACTGCCCAAAGGCTAAATGTTACGTGTGAAAGAGGCACTCGAGCATGGACAGAAACCCACGGTTACTCCCCTTTCATGGAGCCTGTTGAACTCTACTTAAAAACTACCCAAGAAGAAATATGTTATATATATATATACATCCCATGCTGTGACAATAATAGCAGTAAAATAATAAGATGCTTATGCAAATAATGACACTACTTTCAAACAAACCAGGAAAAAAAAACAGATTTTTGACAGATTTATTGGTAAACTGAGTTCAGGTCTCCATTTACTAACTATGAGCCTTTTTCCTGCACAAACCAATATAGATCAATGGAGCAAGGGAGAAAGCATAAAATATTTACTCATTCATAGAGTAAGAGTAAGCAAAATTTTTGCTGGGTAGCCAGACATATGCACAAGATGCTGGGAGTGCACAGGGAGTAGTCTATTAACAGAACTATTCTGCATATTTTGTGTAGGTTACTCCTCATGTTTTGAGCTTCTCCTGAAAGGCCAAGATTCACTGCCTGGAACAGAGCTGGGTGTTCATTCATCCAACAAAAATTAGTCCCTGGTGCAGGTTTAAGGCAACCAGCAGTGCAGACCTTAACTTGATGAACCTGGAAAGGCCCACACCTCCCACACCACTGCCTTTCAAATGAGAAATTCCTCGGCACAAAAGGCTCAGCCCACGGGACTTCTCCAGACAAACAATCAGCCTGCAGTGCTTCACTGGGCATAAGGGTCTTGGCAAGGTGCCATTCACTATCATTAAAAGTGTTTATAAAAAAAAAATGTTCATTTTTGGCCAACTTTTTTTCCAAGGCCAGACCTCCACCCCCACATCTTCAGTGGAATGTGTTAATAATTTGCTTCGTGGAGATGAAAGGCTCTTTGATAGTAGCAGCATAAACACATCTCACTGTGCTCAAAGGTCTTTGTCCCACAATAGAAGCATAGTTTCTGTACAGTGGCTTGAACGGAAAGAACGGACACATTTCTGAATCACTTTTCACTTTTTTTTTTTCTGCCTTTTTTCCTGCCATTTATCTCTTCTGTTATTTCTCATAGTGTCTTGTAAATCCTTGTGTGGAATACAAACAGGCAAGTGGTTCCAGACAAGAAATCCTCACTGATACTAGCAGCAGATGGATTAAAAATACCAGCTAGTCCCCACAGTCTGCAGTGTCAGAAACCAAAAGTCACACCAAAACACAAGTCTGTCACAGAGTGTGTGACTGAGTGTAAGCTGGACCAGTGTGTAGCATGAGAGAAAGGAAGAAACGATTACCTATCGTCTTCTGATCCTCTCTTCAATAGCAGGTTGCAGGGCCTACTGAGTAAATATAAATGGGAGATTATAGTTTATCTAGAGAAAAAAAAATGTTATAATTACTTCAAAATGAAGCGTGCACTAGCAAGCACTGCCTAATTGTTGTCTCCTGGCTATAGTGCATCCCTTCACTACCCAGTTTGAGCCACTGCTTACATCTCCTCTACATCAACGTTGTCCCTTGAAAGCCCAACCTAATAGTGGTGAACCATAGCATCCATCTTCAGTTCTGTTTTAATCATATCCCAAAGGAATGAAGACATAACTGAGATATGGCCCTTACTCCTTTCCTGGTTTAAATGTTAACACAATTCTGAATCACCAACATGTGTCTTGAGGTATTAGCACTTCAGGACAAGATGGGCTTTATGTAGGCTTCGCTTCTCTTTGTCCATCATTTTGACGAAAACGATGACTCTTTCCATGGTACACTGTCCCACCTTTAGCCGTGTCTTTGTTTTCCTAAAGTGTTCACTGTTCCTATTCTATGACTCTATTTACTGTTAACAGATTATTATTTTTTTCTATTCATGACAGCCCTTTCTAAAGAAAAATCAAATCATTTTTCAGGTGTGTCACCTAATGCTTCTTAAGCATCATCATTCAGTTATTAAGTTAACATGGTCTGACATGCCAAAGCGACTTGAGAGCCTATACTATATTTTCAAAGGTAATTTAGACATTAAAGGCATTTCCTCACTGCTCCATGCAGTGATAAGCTCTTTATGTTGTAGACTATGACTACATGTTTGGGAACAGACAGCTGCCCATAAGCTCCATATGCACTCCGCAGTGAAGCAGCTTCAGTCTAGACACATGCAGCCACACATTTACTACTGGGAGAGACAACGCTCCTGGTGCTCAGGGCTCTGCCAATGTTTTTCATGTGTATGTCACGTTTTCAAAAGGACTTTAAATCCTTACTGAACTCTACTCAAGAGTGTCACTATGGAAAAGAGGAATTGAGGTTTGTTAGCAAAAATGTAAGGGTTTAGGAAAAATATAAATATTGTCATTTAAATGTAAGTTTGTCCCACTGCAAGCAAAACACGTAGTCTCTGAGCTCACCTGAGTTGACAGAAGCAGATAGTTTTAGGTGAAGTCTCGGAGAGCTGAGTTTGTATTGTGGTAGAGGGTGGATTAGCAGCTTTGATCTACAGCAGCACAGCAAGTGTTAATCCGGTCACTCTGCGCTGCTAATCTTCTTCTTTACCACAATCATTGTTTCCAGCCCTGGTGTTTCAGCAAATATAATCGCAGCTTGTCATCTGCAACATTTTCTCCCATGTAGTACTTTCCAATAATATTAATGTCAAGCCTGAGTTTCAGCTGTGGCCCCTGTCCTGCCCTAGGAAGGGAGGATGGCTGACAATGCAGCAGGCATTTGGACTCACAGGAGTGAAGGTGAGTCAGGACCTCTCCTGATGGTTTCACATCTTTACGCTAGATGGTGTGGAATGAAGAAGCATGTCTTGAAAACACTGCTGAATGATTATTGACAGCATGTATTTTTGCTCATCCTACTATGTGAGACCTCTGTATCCACCATTCAGCGTAAAGTGGCCCTTCATATCAGTTTGCCAAAATGTCACTGCGCTTTTTAGCTTTTCTAAATATACCTTTCCACAGCCCTCTGTGAAATAGTGACCATATATTTTAACATAGTTTCAGTGCATAACTACCTGAAGAATGGCAGTTTCACTTGAGCTTGTTTTGAGTGTTTTGGGCCCATTCAGTGCAGAAACTTAGGGAGTGCTGTGATACTGCAGAGCAAAGCAAGCAAATATTTGCACAACCCCTGGAGACCTCGGAGCACCAAGTTTAAAGCAGACCTATTGTGTGCTGCCGCCTCCAGCCAGCATCTGTGTATATGTGGTAGGCGTAAGCAGGTTGGACCTGCTACACAGCTCTCCCGTCCTAGTGGTAACCTCTGGCAGAGAAGTGGAGTTGACAGTTTTGGGGGGCCAAGGGGAAAGATAGCATTTTAAAGTGTAGTGGAAAATTCACCAGAGCTTCTCTGCATGCACCTATTTCAAAGCATCTCTGACTCAAAGCGTTTTTTAAGGGAAAGCTGTTTTCTTGCAACAGGGATACAGTGCTAAGGGGAGGTTCCTGAAAGAAAAGATCTTCTGCTTGGCTGTGTGACTTCTACTGCATTGCTGGAGATGTTTAAATATAATAACCTACATTGTAAAATACCAAGGTTCCTCTTAGCTTATTTTTCATTCACTTGCAGCCTGATTTGCAAGCCCAGATACGTCTGCTGCTACCTGGGAGAAAGACAGGACAACGTGCTGGTAAAAGGGGTTAACATCCTCCAGTGAACAAAATTTGCTTTACTCTACATGTGATGTCTGGAATTGGCTCACAAGCATTCCCCTTAGCAAATACTTCTGTTTTCCCTGGCGCGCTCTGGGTTACATGGCACTGTGATGGAGCTGCCTGCTCCCTGTGAAGATAGAGCCCCACTCTGACCAGCTTCCCTACACCATACTTACTCTCTGGCTAAAAAGAACCCATAAAACTGGAGTAGACAGACCCAAAAGCAGGGCTGATCTGAAGCTGACTTTGTAGCAAGACCAGTAATAGTGAAAATGTAGATATGAGAATGTCTGTCCATGCAGGAGGGATTGCAGAACTGAACAGGAAGATTTGGCTTAACAGCTGGTACAGATGGCATCAAAGCTGAGGTACCGAGTACAATGGGGTGACCCCAGCCATGCTCCTTCCTATCTGGGCCTGTGTGTAAAGCTGGAAAAAGAAGGAACTGGAAATATGACTGGGATGTCTGAAGTATAAAGCTAGGCATTTATTATTTACTTCCAGATGACAGGCAAAGCTGCAGTTGCACTTTTTTGTCCTGTTCTTTCTCTTCTGTGAAAACACAGGGAGCATTGCCAATCTCTTCCTGACAATTTTCCTGTTTCCTTAAATAAAAAAATATCTCTTTCCACATTCCCAATGAGTCTGAGGACATACGAACACAGGACAGCTGGAGCATAGCTAGAATTAGGAACATGTCTTTCTTTAATTTAGAAAGAAAAACATAACAAGTAACTATGACAACCTGTGAGAAAACACTCCTTTATTGTTTGTCTTTATCTAATTTGTATGATACTATGAATAGCTAATAACAAGCCACTGCTGGAAGGTAGAAATAAAATAAAGTCTCTTTTCATCCATGTGAAGGGCCCCTGCTCATGCAAGGACCAGTCCTTGCAGCATTTGCTCATGTGGGAGGTGTTTACTCACAACAGGTTTTGCAAGGACTAAAGCATTTAGCACACAATAATAATGAAAACTTTTTAGTGTGCTCAAAGGAAGAAAATTGAGATGCATTATATTTTTGATGCAGGGTGAAACTAATACTTTTTTTAAATTATGAAATTTAAGAAAAACACAGCATTTCCAGGCAGGGAGGACAGTGGGACCTTCCATCCAGGCCAGTCCTCAGTATTACCGCTGGAACTCTGCTTGTGCTACAACACACTCCCTGTGTTCTAACAACAGTCACTGTGCTGCTAATTTTAGCATCAACTATAATATAGAGTAATTCAAGGCATCCACAGCAAATTTCATGATGGGGTTATTTCTCTTTTGCTTGTGTAGTTCCCAGGCTGCAGTGCTGTTCTGTTCACCAATCTTAAACAAACACCGTCCTTGAGATTTCCTAAATAGTTCAAAGTGGTGTCTAGGGAAACGTTAGAAACACATGTGGAAAGCCTGAATACGCTTCAGATGAAACCATTTTGAATGTCCATTTTTGTGCAAGTTCCAGCCTGGAAGGTAGTGTAAAGCAAGAGTTTTTAAGATAAACTTGTCAGGAATTATGCTGTAATAGCAAGGTTTTCTAAATATTTATTCCTGATAAGCTTTTCACAATTCCTCCTCCTCGACTTATCACATTGTTCAATTTTTAATGCAAGAAATGTTTGAGGAGGAAGAATTAATGGTCATGAACTTTGCAGTCCGCTTGCAATCCTGACTGGAATGTTTTTTATATGTTTTTTCCCTGCTTATTTATTACAGAGAGCACATAGATACGTTCACTGCAGGAGCCAATGTACAACAGGCACTACTCCAAAAGTCAGTGTTTGACAGCAGAGGCCACAGTTACCATACTTATTTTCTATTCTAAGTACAGGGAGGAACTCCAGTAACTGAGCCATGCTAGTTTGCAAAACACTGGCTAATACCAACTTGTTAATGGATAATCACTGTTTACAAGTGCTGGAAACCAGCACATATGAACACCTATAACACCTGAACCTTGTTTTGAGGAAATACATGAAGTCAACCCATATTTTTGAAAGCAGCAGCGAAAGACACTAGCATGAAAAGACCACACATGGGACAATACCTCCTGATTTCTGCTCCGCATTCTTCTCTTCAGAAAGTCTTGGGACATTTTCCAGCCTTTATTCATCACTGTCACCACCCATCCCTAGTTTCAGGAGTGCCAAAGATCACAATCAAAATAGCTGTCACTTTCCCACCTCTTTTCTGATATTTTTGCAACGTGGGATTAAACCATGTCTCATGTGGATGGATGACAGCACAAGGGAGTTCTAAAATTCTCCTTTCTCCTTAACACACTTCCTGGCTGCCATGCAGCACACTGGAAGCTGGAGGAACATTTTGAGGAATTACTACCACAAATCTAGTTTTGTTCTTACTCTCTTCCTAACACATTCACTGTGGACCACTCTTGGAGACAGGGCACTTGGCTAGAAGGAACTTGGGACTGATGTGGTTTGACTAGTCTTACTTTTTTATGATTCTCACCACAAAGCACAATGACAGTCAGTCCTGCACCCAGGGCCTTCAAGGTCTGGGCAATTCGCCTGTGGCCCTTTCTGTGATTCCTATAGCCTGGGGGAAGTGCTAGACTCAGAGAAAGAGGTTCACGTTTCTTCTTTTTGATGTTCTCAAAGATACAAAACCTCCTCCAGCCCTTAACAAACAAACACCTACTGAAGCCCATTGGAACATCCACCAGCCCCTGTCAAGCCCAAAAACTGAATCACAAACTGCATCTGGCCAGTGCAACACTTTACCAGGCACCAGTCAGGATATTAAGTTTGCAGCAAGACACAGATGTAGCATGAGTCCATTTGCTATACAGGTGTAGCCCACTAGTTGCTTCAGGACACTCAGTTTACCAGGAAATCTTGTCCAGAATATGGACATTTTGTTCCAATGGTTAGGATGCTGGGCAGGAAGATGATCTGAGCAGGCTGCTGCTCAGCCAGCAGGACACAATCAGCTTGACTTGTGGGCACAGTGGCAAGATGACAAAGTGGTCAGAGAAGATCAGGAAAGCAAAAAGTCTGCACTACCTGAGTGATGGAGGTTAGGACAAGAAGCAGATGGCCCGTCTGTCCTGCCACTGCCTCTCAAGCCTCTTCCCTGCCTCTTGTTCTCTTGCTGTCCTGGACCCAGCTCCTAATCGACTTCCAGCCACGTTCCAGGCCCGCCTGCTCCCTTAACCATCCCAAATCACTAATGCTTTTTTTGGCCAAAGGCCTACAGCCTGGCTCCCAACCATGCTGCTGCTACCTTGCCTTTTCTTGTCTGCCCTTTCTTTCCTCGGCTCCATTTGTTAGTTTCCTTTGCTGGAGCAGCAGTGGAGGCAGAGGGCATCCTGCCCTACCTGTGGCATCGAGGGGCTGTGCTGGGGGACACGGGGGTACCGCTCCCAGCCACCATCCCTGGGGCAGTGCGGGCATCCTGGCAGACAGGGCATGATGGGGAGAGCTCAGTGTGGGCAGTGGAGCAGGAACTGCAGCAAAGAGGCAAAATTCCAAGCTTCAGTGGTGGCAGGAGGGAAGGGACTTCCTCAGCATCCAGACCGGATGGAGCAGTTTGCTACCATCCAGAAAAACATCACTAGACCAGGCCTAGGGCAGGTGTTTCAGCCCATTTTACCCTATGTTTCTGACACATCTGTCTTCTCTAATTAAAGTAACTAGTCATCCTACCAAGCTCACCCTATTATAGAGGCTTTAACAAGGGCCATAGATACTATGGCACAAGAAGAAAATGGTACAAATATTTTTGAAATAACTCCAGCACCTGAGTGAGTCTGCTAAACAGAAAACAGAAAAGCCCTGCCCACACAATTTAGTGTTTGTTGGATGTTTTTCACAGGTGAAAAGCCGTCTAAACACACCTTTCAGAGGAAGAGCCATCCCCCTGCCTTGACTGTTGATTGCAATCACTGAGCACAGGGCCTGCTGGCGTCTAGACTGAATTTATTTTGAGTTCTTCTGGCTCAAAAACCTTCTGGATGTCGGTGAGAGTCCTGGCAGCTCCACACATGCTAGACCATCCCATGAGCGTGTATGTTTTGGAAGACGGTACATAAACCGAAAACTGTCTGTCCTAATACCAGTGACTTAACTCAGCAGTAGAAAAACAACTTACAAGCAGCTAGCTATCTGACAGAATGAAGTTCTCTAGACTCCTCTGGTATAAACAACAACAAATTCTAAGGTTTAGACAGTCATTCAATTCACAATTAAATTACATAAATGAATATAAATCTAAATTTTTTTTATTAAACACGCACAGGATACACATCAGTCTCCAGTGCATCTGGCTCCATTTCAAAAGTGCAACTGCTAGATTAGTGACTGTATTTTTTCTCTCTCAGTTGGGTGATCAGACTAAAATTTTCCTTTTGCCATTTTACTTCACTTATTAATAAGTCTGCAGTCATGGTTCCTGCTTTTGCTAAGTTGAGCTGAGAAAACATTTCCTATCTGCCAAGAGAATTAATGCCCTAGTTGCCAGTGCTTGCACCTGAGTATGCGTGTGCGTGATAAGCATACATGTGCACACGTATATATATGCTCTATGCATGTATTGTGTCTGTTGGAGCGGAAGACACAGGAACACTCAACCACACATGTAGGTCTTTACACGAGCAGAGGAAGGCTGAGCAATGGCCATGCAGTGGGCATGCAATCAAGGAGCTGGCTGGTGATTCCAAGGCTCTGCTCTCTGCTCTGCCCTTCCATAGAAACACAAGAAAAATCCACGCACTAGGCTCCAAGGCCCAGGTTTGTTCTTCCTGAGTGCTCCAGTCATCAGGTTAAAGGGCTATTTCTTCTTTGAGCCAGTCAATCTTTAATGATGTGCTTCAGAAGGTAGTAGGAGAGCAGTCTTCAGCCTGGGTTTCAGCGCATCCTCCTCAGAAGTGGGCAGTGTGTCCTTTAGTGGCTTAGCACAGAGGGCATTAAAATGTCATCTTTCACATGTCCAATACTGGTTCTAGCCACTGTACAGCTGTATTAAAGGAACATGCCCTTTTGTAGCACCTCCTGTCTTTTTATTTTAAATAAAAACCTTTTCTGCCACTGTGTTTTATGTAGAGCCTAATCTTGTGGATAAGCGTTACATGTGCTCTGAAGCTACATTCCAGTAACAGCAGGTGAAGTCCTTGTTTGTGCAACCGAATGGCACATTAGTGGAACAGGGATTAAGCTGTTTAGATTCCCTGAGTCTGAGACTGCTGCAGAAAGGAAATTTGAGGATTCCTGGGAACATAAGATTTTCCATCTTGAAGTTAAGGCCCCCACAGATTTAGGCAGGTACAGAGGCCAGGCTTTTGAAGTTCAGAAATCTCAGGTGCCCAATGTCCAGTGGTACATACAGTTTTGTGAATATGGACTTATGAACTGCCTGCCTCACAACCCTTTAAGTAAGAAGGTCCATGACATACAGGTGTAAACAGTACTTGGCAAAGAGTTGGCACAAATAAGGAGAACAAAAAAATCTTCACATGAAAATATGGTAGAACAGAAAACAGAAGTTTTGAAATCAAAGCAAATCCCTTTGCTTTCTTGTTTCTGCTTTCTAAGAAGAACTGAAAGTGTTGCAACAACTGCCATAAAGAAGGCTGCCACCACTGGTGTATTTAGCATCAGAAACTAATGAAGCTCTCCTAAAAGCCTGCTGTGAAATACCAAAGCCAGGGGCTGCAGAAAAGGCTGAAGGCTGGCTTCCTGGAGAAGGACCTGTGTCCTTACAGGTAAACCTACTCTTCTGCAGTACTTAGAAAAGTTATGGATATAGTGCACACAGCACGCTTGTACATAAATTGCACATGAAAGATTGCTTTTAAACAGGAAATTTCACCACTATGAAAAGCATCTGGAACTAAGCCTGTGTTCCGGTCTAAGTAATTATGACTTGTAACACTACACACAAGAACTGAATGCAAAGCCTTTTGCAAGTAGCCTAGAAGAAATCTAGAGTTCCACAATCAGCCAAGTGGGAAAAAACACAGCTCCTAAACCTCTGAAAAGAACTCAGTCATTTGGCAGCTATGTCTTTTGATCAAATAAATGTGAATCTAGAGTACACAACAGATTGGCATGGTTTTCCCCCGAAAAGGGTACAAGAAATTAAGCAGGTAGGATCAGCTGAGGTCAGGGGAAGTTGAGATCAGCCAGAAGAAGCATTGTACTGGTTTGTGTACTGGCCATCAGTGCCCCTATGTGGCCATAGGGCCAGATGCACACACCTGCCCCACAGCCGTTTCATGACTAAGAGAACTGGCTAGTGTGAGGATGGCAGCTGATGTGCATAATGCTAATGTACTCCATTTCCTTTCCTATCCTTCCCTCTCCCAGCTGAGCCAAAGGGCTGTTGTTTAACATTTCTTCAGATACTGAAAAAGCAAGTAAAAGGGACCACATATTTAGTTTGCAGCGTGTTATTGAATGCATGACTACGAATGCAATACAGCTAACAGTACAAAAGCCTTAAATACCTCATAAACAGAAAAACTACACAATAAGGAAGACTTATGTATGACTTTTTTCAGTGTTACACTATGTATTACTTCCTACATAAAAAAGACAAAAAGCAGAAGACTTCCAACAGAACCTTTCCAAGCTGTGGTGCTGCTATGGGATGTACTATCTAAAATATGCGAGCAGAGAAGGGTAGCCAAGGGATGCAAATATCTCTCCACACATTGTGAAGGCTCTGAGTAATCACTTGTCAAATGTTAACATTACATGGAGTACTTTAAAAATCAATAAAGAAGCCGGAATGTGTTAGACCCATTTGCCACAGCCTAATCAACCAAGAAAGCTCAGACCATTAAACTAATTATGAGTGGCCAAAATAATTAAGGATTCCCTTCTCACATGATATTGTTGGAATTCCCTGTTACAGAACGACTGCATGGTCATTAGTAAACACTATGCATGTGCCCAGACATTTACTGGATTTGATAAACAACGTTCGTGCTTCAGAAACTTTAGTGAGCAACAGTCAGTGACAAGTAAGTAAGAATAAGAAACAGATGTTCAGGGAGGTCTTCTTGGGAAGATCACTTTTTGGGGAGTTGGGGTAAAAGAGAAAATGGTAACTGGCACATAAGAGTGCCTCTATAAAACTATGGGGTTCATTGCCAGAAAAATGTTCTCTCTATCCTGTTTGCATAGAGCAAAAGTAACCCCTGATGACTGATTATGTTAACTGGATGTCTGCATTCCACAGATCTTTCCTGAGGATTTATACCATACCAGGTCATTTCTCATATTTGTGGTTAATGTAGAATAAAGTCAGAAAACAACTTGCCTTTTCCAACAAACATCCAACAAATTCTACAGTTGGATCAATCACAGCTTTCTAGGCAAATTCATCTTAAACCTGTTCACATCTTAAATCTGTACACAGATGTAGGACACATATATCTTAGTGTTCACGACCAACTTGAACATTAATACACAAGCTTGCTCCAGACTGAAATTAGATATGTTAAATTCTTCGTTGTAAGCACTGTATTTGTTATAAATTATATTATATAGATATAATAATAAAAACATTATTATATTTAAAACACATTTCTGATTCCAGCTCATCAAATATTTTCTGATATAAAGATCCAGTTGATAATTTTTACCCATTATGGGTGACATCAATTTTTTTTCTTACAGGACAACATCAAACTTTAGATCAAATCTCTATGGAATGTTAGGCAGGTGCGGGTGGCAAGAATTTGTCTGGGACCTAGTGTCAATCCATTAACTAATTGCTAGCATTCTTGACATATTAATTAACGTCCAAATTTTGGAAAAGCCACAGGAATCTGTAACCTGAACTTAAGTGGTTTCCAATTCAAATCATTCTATGATTCTATAATTCTTTGTAAATCTGCCCTAACAGAACTGCGGACAGGGTAAAAAAACAGTCCAAATATCAGTATCACTGTACCGTGCTTTCTCCCTGAGCAAAAGGGCATTCCCTTCCGATTGTACTCTGACAAGTAAACCAGCCTACAACAGAGTTCCCGTTTTGAAAATAGTACTCGATGTTTATATTTTGCGTATTTGTTTATAATGGACTTTTTACCACTTTGGACTAACGTCTTCATGCGTCCTTAATAAATTTCCACGGCCACACAAATCCTACAGAATTTAGACATCAAGCTTAGGACTAGGTTAGAAGTGGAAAAAAAAAATTGGTAAAAACTGGAATAAGCAAATGAGTGGATTGCCATTTAGTTTCTTGGGATTCCTGCCTTTCTGGTGTAAAATGGTATTTAATTCCACACATGTGTGTGCATGTGTATGTATGTATACATATATATTTTGCATAAAGAGAGAGAGAGAGATGTATTTATTTCTGGTGCAAATCTTCCTGACAGGCCTATTTCTACAGAGTAAGCAGATGTGTGTGTGAGGTTTAATAGATGAGCAAGACAAACCACAGTGGAAAGGCATGAGAGATGTCATGGAGAACTTCCCAATTACATTTCACTTATAACTGAACAATTCCTTTTCCCCTGCTCTCTCTCCACCTATCATCTCTATTTATCTGACAAATCTCTTTCATTGCCTCTGCTTCAGCTGGGATGCTGGCCTATTTCAGACAGTTTTCAAAAATTTCTCACATATAAGGCTCTTATATTTTTTCTACATCCATCCTGCATGGCAAAATAAGAGATAATTTATATTTTGGGATCTCATAAAAGGTTTTGATTTTTTTTTCTATAATTTGACCCTATGAACAATTCAAAGAATTACCAATGTATCAGCTTTAGTACAGTGAAAATATTTTGAAAGTATGTGCAGTTCACGTGTGTGACATCAGGACAAATTTCTTGACCTACATAGACTTAGTCTGGCACCAATATTAAAATAATTTACAGTAATTTAAAACTAAAGTTCCAGATTCTGTTCTATTATTCTGCTTTCAGTCAGAAAAAATTCTACTCTGATTAGAAATGTATAGATTTTCGGGGGCAATGTGATAGCAATGGTATCCTGTCTTGTAAGCAGAAATAATTCAGTGTGTAAGAAAGCAAAGATAAAACTACTAGCACTAAATACTTAAGCATCTGGATTTAGTGGTTGAAGATATGATCCTTAAAGTCTGAATGTCTTCACTCTGCATGCACATAATTTACTGGCACTGATACTAGCCCTGCAATAGATTGAGGAATGTGTTGTTCATAGTTTTCTTAAATATTTATTTGTTGACACATACTATTAGGTCAGAGAGGCAGCCGTGGGGTGATCTATCCCAGATCTCACTGAAGCTGGATAGCCCTAGAGCGGAGAAGCCAAATAGCCCTGGAGCGGAGATGGTCACAGCCAGAGGATGGAACTGCCTCCTGGCAGGTAGAGTTTGCAATTGTCATTACTGATTGCTCACATCAGAAAAATTGTCTGTAGCAGTGAGCAACTTGTCAACAGTGTGGGCTGTCGTAAGTTAACCTGACAGTACAGAAGAGTGGAGAGACCTGCACTTTCTGAAATCACAGGAAGGGTTTTGTTGCCTTTAGTGGCCTTGCTGTGGGCACTGGATCCTTTACTTTCTCTCTGAAGGGTATTTTTGCTTTATTTTTGAACACACAGAGACATGCCGATTTGTCACTTAATTATATTCCATGGAGCTTCAGTAATGGCTCCATTATAGGGAAAATTTCTGCTTCTGGGGAAGAGGCATGCTTTGCAGGCTGCATGCATTCTTCTTTAGCTTAAGTCCTCCCTCTTGGGAGCACAAAAATAATGCTTTTAACTCAGGTCGCTTTCAATAACATGCACTCCCTCAAGCAGAAGCTATTGTGAACAAAATGGGAAACCAACATAGCTGTAAGCCCACCACGCCGTGTGAAGCAGAAGGCTGCACTGCACTACCAGTGCTGGTAACAGAGGAAAGGCTACAGCCCCTGTAGCCATTGACTTCTGGTCAACGTCCACCTTGAAAAGGCTTCAAGCGACTGTGACAATTCCTGTGTTTGACCATATTCTAGGAGTAAATGCAGTGTAACTCTTTAAAAATGTGCACATGCATGAGCAGAAAGCGCAGAAAGAGCTTGAGAAACAAAGATGGAGGGCTGTGCAGCTGCAGGTGCCCCACTGCCTGCACACCAAGAAGGAGCTATGAGCAAGAAAAATACTTACCTGGGAAAACTTTGATTTTACAGAACAATGAACACAACATGAGAAGAAAGAGGAATGCAGATTTTGACAGATTGTCCATGTGGTTTAGAAAAGCAGGTCATAAAGATGCAGGTACAGTCACAGCTGCTTGTGAATTTGGGATAGCCCCATGCTAGCAGGCTGGCTTGGCTGGATAGGCCAGGAGCTGTGACTCACAGTGGAGTCCTTCAGGAGGTCTGGATGTCAAGACACAAGTTTTCTCACACAGCACTGCCAGAAGACCCCATTTTGGAGCAGCGTGGGCAAATTTAGATGAAAGAGTAATAATAAAGGTTTCTTGTTTGGCAACCAGAACTGACTAATAACAGTACATTCCCTTCAGCTTAAAGCTCTATTTTGGGGCTAAACCTGCCAGGACAGAAGGAAAAGTAATATATTGAGGTTCTTTTTCTGAATTAAATCAATATTTATGAGACAATAAAGAGCCTCATAAAGGCTCATAAAGGGCCAGCACAACGCACGTATTCACAAAGCCTCCAGGAGAAAAGGGACACAGAAAAAAGCAATGCCTACAGCACTGCACCTCAAATCCATCAGGCAGCACGGTCAACACTGTATAAGGTTTGGCTTTCTCCACTCTACCTCCTCCTCTAACACTATCCCGGTCACCTTTGTATCCTCATCTGTTTCATATTGGTGATGTGCCTCCGGTACTTTGCAAAACAGTGATCACATCATTTCAGGTACCTTGAACTGAAAACCAAAAAGGACACAAAGAGTAGTCCTGTGGGCTAAAAGAACTGCATGGGACTCAGAGGCCACCAGAGTCAAATGCTATGTAGTGTGAATGTGGCTAGTCCGGGACCTTATTTAGACCATTCTCACGATACAGATGTAGCCTGACAAGAGGCAAAGCTAAAGCAGACCTGCTAGGTCACTGACACCAACTCCAGGCAAGTGTTGGGAAAAGGTTACATGAAAGTATTCATGAATGAAGACTATCATCAGGCACACACCGGGAAGCATTACAATGGTGGTGATGATGACAACGACGATGCAGTGCATCAGTGCCAGACCAAGAAATTGTATGTAATTGTCTCAAGTAATCTCTTTACACTTAATTTACTGTTTACAAAAGGTGAAAAAGAGTTAAGTGGCTGATTGGGAACTAAACCAATTTTTTTTTTTTTTAATTTGTCTGTTTACTATGCTGTTTTCCAGTGATATCAAATACAGGTCAATCTGTGCAAAAAGTCTCAGCTATTTTTTTATCTCTGATATGCTGCGTCTTTAACAGTAGAACCATGTAGATAAAACATTTATATCAAATGGAACTTTAACTAAAATATGGTATCTATTTTATGCCAAAGTTAGCTGATTTTATATCTTTGATCTTTCAGCTGGGGCATCATGGCCAGCATTTTTAATAACTCACACTAGGCAGAATACATCTGCCTCTGAGAAAACAGAAGGGATATCACTGATCTATTTCTAAACCACAGTGAGTTATAACAGCCCTTTAATCTGAATCACAGCTCTTTAATCTGAAGAGGGTAGATCCTGAGCTGGAATGAAGCACCTAAGTGCCAGCCAAGTTCAGTGAAGAGTGAATAGTGTGTATATCATAATTCATAGTGACGCTGCTATTTTGTGATCTCCAAGAAGACATGCATGGTGTTGGAAGTACTTGAGAGAGATAGCTATTTGTGATCAATTGGTGCACTTGCTATATGTTCTTCCCTTTTGAAAGACTGACCCTTTTTTATTTTTTTTAACTTTCTTTATCTACTTAGTTATTTCATCGTTCTTTCAGGAACTTCAGCCTATTAATTAAAAGCAGACAGGCTATCTTTCAGCACTGAAATTACTAGAGTGTTTTTGAATACATATTGCAGCATGCATACCACCAACCTGAATTTATGAATGCGAATGTGCAAGCTGTTAATGCCTATGTAAATCCAGAAATTACTGTGATTGAGAATATCTTCAGGCAAAGATTAAAAATACCAGTTTTATGAACTTGGTAGGCATTTCAGGATTTGCCCAACCATCATCAGATAAATTAAGTATTCTCTTTCATTATGACTTTCAGGAAATTCTTTTCAGACCGTAAATAAGTGGCAGCTTATGATGATCAAAAGAAGATACTTAGAGAAAGACATGCCAGCAAAACACAATAAACATTCTGTTAAAAGTTGCAGAATAACATATGTGTAATTCCAGTGCTTTGGTACCAAAAACATCCAAGTAAGATAAAAAATGTTACTCATGAAATAAAGAAATTCAAAAAAAAACCCAAAAGAGCAAGAAGTCTTCTTACACCAAACAAGAATGAAAATGTTTGATAACTTGGTGCTATGTTAGCACAAGGCATTAATTATGTCAGTCACCACAGCCAATAATGAAATATAACATCTGGACCAATGAGCTTTTCAGCATTCTGCAAGTAGCTTGCATCCTATCTCAGTTGTAACATCAAGCCACAGCAGGCACTTTAAAACCGAGCAGAAGCACATTTCCAGGGATAAAATCATGAGGCATCACATTTTATAAAAACCTTGGCAAAAAAAAAAAAGCACCCGAAGAACTGAAGTTACCTGCAGACCTAGGTTTTCTAATGAACTAAAGGCATACTTAAAATTAGCTTTATTGGCCTACAGAGCTGACGACTTCAGCTTCATTTTAGCAAGTTTCTATGTCTTCACTTTCTGAAATGCCAAACCACAGACGAAATTGCTTTAGAGCCAGCAGGTATGCTTTGTTTTTTAAGTGCTCCAAATATATTGAAAGCAAATTAACTTATCAAGCCAGTGACCACTGAACAATCTATTCAGTGAACTTACAGATATGACTAGTTTCATCACCCCCAAAATCAGGGAAGGACAGAAAGCACAAATTAAGGTGTACAGAACTTGGAGGGAAAATGGCAATACAAACATTTTCTATGGACACATTGATGTTCTCAGTGGTATCTAGCAAAATCCAGTTCAATAAAGGTTTGGATAAAATAAATTACTAATATAATACACAGAAGAATTAAGAAATATTTCTGCATGCTAAATGACAGTACCAGCACCAGCAATGCAGAAGCAAGTAATCTGGTTTTGGCATGCCCTCAGCTGATAAAAACAGACAAATTGGAAATCGTTGTTGGGTGAAAAGCACAATGAAGTACTCATAAACACAGTATTTATTACAAATTCTAAAAACATATGCCAAAAATGTGATAAAATTGTGCAACTGAACAAACATGAGAAGAAGCTCCCAGACATCTGTGGGCATAGCCAAGGTTACCCTGAGAAGACAAGTTTCACATGACAAAAAATAACCTATTGACATTCTGGAAGTTTTCTTCAGATATTGCGATCCTTGAACTTAATGAATCCATGACAAAGTGAAAAGGTGAATTATATATGGAAGTGAAAAGAAGTACCTCCAGAGAGATAGGGTTATCTTGGCTTGGACTGTAAGCTAAATGTAAGGTAACTTGTATCAAACTGTTCTGGAAATTCACAATGCTTGACTTCAGTGATAACATATAACATGCCTTCAAGTGTATTACTCTTTCCAGTAATCTTAACCTTGCTCAATTGACTTAACCTGATCGAAAGGCAAACCTGTATCATCATGGATTTTTTGGTCACAGAAACTGGAACAACGGCATATGATTGAAATATATTTAAGCAAAACTCTGTGTAAAAGGGAGGTTAATTTTTATTTCAGTGGACCTGGATAATGTTGCTGTAATTTGACAGCATCTTTGAAATAATAAAAAGAAAGTGTGTTAGTGACATCATACCAATGTCAATTCTTAACAGTAGGAATTCCCATGGAATTTCATAGGACCTATGTCTTATGCAGGAGTGTGTGGAGACATCAAAACTAGGACTGGAGGCCAGGAGGCCTTGGAAGACCATAAGTGCTTTAGTGTTGACAGTTCAGAAGGACCTGATTTCCTTTCTCTTTGAAGTCATCTAAAACAGGCACATGAAGTCTTTCCTGTTTCTCCAAGTATAATTCTATTTCATGTATTTCTCATGTGTCCTACATGTTAAGTGGTATATTACAAGGTAGTTTAATTTAGCAGGACTATGTTTGGTCAGTAGCTGTAGCAGCGTTAGCATGACTGCTTGCTTCAGTAAGCTGGTGTAACTCTAAGGAGTGTTATTTTTCCCTTCTGTTTACTTTGAAAATCCAGCAGAGCCTATCTAACAAGAAGCTGACATCTCTAAATTACAGTATGCAGCTTGTATGTACATTGGTGCAAACCATGTGTTTGCCTCAGCTATGTCATGCTGTAATAGATGGATCTTTCATCAACAGCATGAAAAACAGAAGAACCTGGCAAAGTCAGAAAGGGACCTTTGTCTTCTGTGTTCATCTGACCTGCCTTTCGCATTTGCTTTAGGATGAGATTAGTTGTGTGCTAGCAGCATCTGTTTTCCTCTTAACTCTAAAGGACTCTAGAGTCAGTAGCTCAGAAACGTGTATCTACAGTGCAAATACATATCCACAGCAGAGTTTAGTCAGACGGATCCCATCTGTGGACTTCCAAGTACAACATGTTTATTTGCAAGCACATACTTATCCTGAAATAAAGAGGAGTACAAGCCATGCAATGCAATCTCTTCCTTCTAGGATCTCAGCCCAACACTAGTGCCTGGTTCCAGGAGAGAAACTCTGCCTCAGGAATTTACCCTGGTCAGGAAACATAATAAAAATTAACTTATCCAGCTACCTTCTCCAGGAAAGTAGAACGTCTTCTATTGCAGCAGTGGCTGGGTGCTTTCTTGTGTCGTAATAAGTGATGGGATTCAGTCATTTACCCCGACAAGAATCTCAGAGAGAGAGTAAGTCAGCTGAGCTCTACATTTGTATGTCTGTACGGTGACATACACCATCAGAATTCACCAGCAAGTAACCTTCATTAAGTCAAGTATGACTGTCTTAAAATGGCATGCTACCATCACTTCTGAGGTAAATAAAATAAAGACTTTGGAAGAATGCCACTTGACAATCCTTTCATGGCTTTCTTATTTTTTATATGTATATACACTAGATATTGTTTAATGGTCTAGTCTGTGTAGAATATTTTATCTGGAGCTATAATAACGTATGGAGGGAAAATATTTTTTCCCATAAAGGATTTGTAAAATGATCAAAATTAACAAACCCCATGGTCTAAAGAGGTTTACCCCGAGCAGATCTTGAAACTTGTTATTTTAATGTTTCTTGATACTACAGTATAGCCCTGGCTGTGTAAGATATACTACCATTTCACACACCATCTCATGTACTGGCAATCCTAAAACCAGACAATGACTGCTTTCTGATGGAACTGAAGTTCTCATGCCAAACTTCTTCTGAATACATTTCTTAATTTATTGATTAAAACTTGTTTGAGCTGTCTCCAGCAATCAGATACTTGGATCTGCTAGCAAGGGTTCAAACAATGTGTACCGAAAATTTAGCAGATGTCCTGCAAGCATGTCACGCTCTCCTGACCCTGTGCCTGGTTTTTTTTCTCACTGCTGTTTACTAGTGTGGATTTGTCTGGCACGATTGCTGCCCTTTTGCTGATGTGCATCGGAGGCAGTCACAACCGCCTGCAGACAGGCCATTCCTTTTCAGGCTACTATCAGGTCCAGAGGTCAAGGACACATTTCATCCACTAACTGGTGTGCGCCAAACCTGGAGTGCTTAGGGTTAGCCCAGCTTTCCATTTGGGGTAAAATGGTGTCAGTGATGCTATGCTGGTTTGCAGCATCTGAAGATCTGCCCTGCTCTGCTGCCACTGTTTGGTCAGGAGGAATGATAAATGCATATTCCCTTGAAATAAATTTGATCTGGTGACCTTCACAAGTCACTAAACCAGGTCTATCAGGAGGACCAGACTGACATCTTGCCATTCCGTGTTCCAGCTACAGATCTATGTTTGCCCTACAGGAACTAGCAATGTGGGAACCTGATTTAATAGAACATTTTTATTACAGTGCAAGTCCAGTTCACTAAACTGATCTTTCCTTATGCGGCTACCTCAGAAAGCAGCTGGACTACAACTCCAATATCTTTCTGTGAGTCACAGTAATGTCAGGCATGTCCTCAGCACCTGTTGGAAAAGATACACTCAGCCAGGAAGAACCTTCAGGTAGGTATTGGTTTTATTAAAACTATGTAAACATGGGGTTGTTTTATAAACTTATTTTTGACAGTCTTTCAGGAACGGTGGCTCACAATGCCTTCAATATTTGCAGTCATGGAGGGAGGAGGGAAAAACATCTTTGAAAACTTCTAAGTTTTGGAAGAGCTGCAATAGCCAGATAATGTATTTGTGCTGAGATGTGAGTGTTCAGTCTCTCCTAGATCAGCATACAAGAGAAATGACTCAGTGAATGGAGTTACTACTGCCCCGTGGCTTGCAGGGTGCTCACACTAGCTGTGCTGCAACTGGTGCGTGGGTGAAGCACTGAGCAAATACTAAATCCCTGTATCTGCCTTGAGCTGGACAGTGAGTCTCCCTCCCTCCCCCTCCTGCTCCATTGAACAAGCGGTGAAAAGGCATATATAAAAGCTGTGGCACAGATAATAAGAACTGAAGGAGTCGTAGCAGGTGTTGAGCATTAGGGTACCATCTGGGACTGTCTAATTACAGCCAAAACAGTCTTCTCTGCAACTGCTCAGAAGGGTGGGATGGCATAGTTACTTAAGGTCAGGCAGGAACCTCCAGCTCAAGCCTGCAGATTGTTACAGGAGCCAGCAAGATTGTAGCTATGCTATTAATTGCTAGGCAGCATTAATGCAAATTCCAGCTTACATTCTTTCTCTAATTACTTTTTCTGATGTATTGTGACATCTTGAAATCACCCTTGACTTTGACTCTGTGAGCCAGACTCCGGAAATGTGGTGCAAACCACATCAGCAAACACAGGAAAAGTATTGTCCCTCCCTATCTGAGGTTAAATTAAGCTAAAATATTCTTCACCTTCCTCAGACAAAAGCTGAAAAAACCTGAGGCCACTAGCACGTACCGAAACTCAAGCACCTTTCAAAGCCTACAGCTTGAGGCTTGGCAGGTTATAATCAACCTTTTGAAAGACTTGCAAGAAACACATGTTCAGTCCAGGCTTCACATCTGTGATTTTGTCAAGTGTCCCCTGAGTCTGGCATTATTAACTTATCTGTATTCTTTATCAGCTGCAACTTCTGAGGAAATTTAGGGTTTCTCCACTCTAAAATATGGCAACTGCTAAATGTTTCTCGAGCAATGATCAACTGAAACACACACATTTTCTGGATGGCTATGCTATGACAGATCAACCAGGAAAAACACTTGTAAATCCCATTAATAGATGAATGTATTTGATTCTGGAGCTACTATTTTACTGGAAAAGTAAGAACAAATCAACGAATAATTTTTAAGATATCTCACATATTCAAACTAGAATGTAGTGAAGATGTTAAATCAGACTTTAACTGGGAGGTGATGAGGCTCGCTCTTTTCTGTCTGAGTTACTTCTAGCAATGTAGTTGTGTAGCTTTTATTAGGTAAATAAATGTGTGCAGACAGTGAAATGCTAACCAACCACTATGCACTCGTTCTCACAAAGCTGAAACTAAAGTATTATGACCCCAAATAAAATACCCAGATGAAGATGAGAATGGTTAGCCTGTTTCAGAAAGTAACTTGTGATTCATGCCATTGAGTCATACAGCAGACGGTTTATCCAAAACAGATGATGGGTGCCATGACCCCCAGTGAGTGGCATGCCTGGCAACACAGCTGGCAATTCATACTGTTTCCTCAGGTGTCCAGAGATGATATTTCAGTAATAAAGTAAGATACGCATTACCCATGTGCCACGAGTGAGACTTTAAAAAACATACTGTATAACTTCCTCTTAAATAAATGTACTATTCGTACTGATTTCAGTGGGAGAAGAGAGAGCTCCAAATTCAAATGGCCAAAATCACATCTAAGTTTCCCAGCTTTCTACTTCATTTTGGGTAGATGATTCTGAAGAGCTGAAGCCAACAAGTAGAAAGCAGTAGGCAAGGCTCTGGGTGGACTTTGGGCTTAACCAACTGACTGAATGTGGGCTTAATGTTTTGGAGGACTCCAATCTGTCACTGTATCCTCTCCCTCCACTGTAAATACATAGCCTGGAAATTTTCCTCTCTTTGACCGGCTGTAGTTATTTTTAATCATCAGTTCTTCTTTGTGCTCCCTTAAATAGATTTTACAGAATCAATTCATTTTAGGTAAGACAAATGTACTTTTCTTCAATCATGTTCTCCTCATACATGCTAGGTTTTATTTAAAAAAAAAAAAAAAAAAATCCATGTAAAAAGTGTAAGGGAATTTTGTGTGTAGTTTCCTCCAATACATATTACCTTTGGTATTTGCAGTTGCCATGTTTGCAATGCTGAGGGGGAAATATTGCTTTAATATTATAAGCACAAATACTACAAGGCTATTAGATATTCTCATATGTGTTGTATGCTCAGGCCAGCAGCTAACAGTATGATTACACTGGTCATGAGGTAGCCAGAGGCCATGTCTTTCACTGTAAGCTTTTGGTGTTACTTCTTATGACACTAGAAAAAGTGTGTGGATGTGCTGTCTTGTAACTGTCGAAAGGGTAAACCTCCAGTGCTACAAAATCTTTTTTCCGTATATTCTGAAACCATACCATGCTTTGCAAGATCCACATGCAGGTTTGTTTGGAAGCTTTGGATTCATTTACAAGTATCATAAAGCAAATAGCCTGTTATTTCTGATCATTATGGGGTTTCTTATGGTATACATAGATGCCAACTGCAAATGGAGCACTGTAAGACTAACTTCTATACAGACGTGGGCTCCTATGCAGCCCCTGCTCTTTTAAGTACAGTCTGTCGATTCAATGCAGTAACTTCTCAGCTCCTCTTGCATCATGTCTTACAGTTTTGGAAAGGTTCCCTGTGGCTGATTACATATACTTCTTTAAACTAGATCCAAAAGTCAGTGCCTAGGCTTAAAAATATTGGCCCCTCTCCACAGAAGTATGCTTTATCACAGATGATAGACATTAGAAAATAGATGATGATGATGATGATGATGATGATGATGATGATGATGATGATACCTATGATATCATCTTGTCTCTCCCTGTGACTATAGGGTTCTTCACTATAGTATATGTCAGGCAGCTTTGTTCTTTCTACTTTAAATATCTCTCAGGCTTTCATCAAACTCTTTTACAGTCTGATTTATCTTACTTCTATGACGTCTAACCAGATACTCAGCCTACATTTTACTATCCTGTGTTTCATCCCACAATTTTGAATTGTACTTCCTTCTAAGTAAAGAATCAGGATCTCTTTGTGTTCTGTATTCTTTGCAAGTGCAAAAAATTCTGGACTTGAGTAGATGGAAAATGTGAGTGGGTCTCAAGTGCATCCAATTGAAACTCTCTCAAACAATTATGGTGCCCAGCAGAATGAAAACATCTCCAACTCAAAACTACTCAGAGCAAGATGTTAGCTATTTTGTAATAGTTTCTTTAAAATTAGCTTTCTCGTAATTTTCTGTTTGTTTCTTCTTTTACTGCACTCTATGCACATCATCTCTTCAGATTCAATAGATACATTTGAATATCATTTGGAGATCTGTTGAATAGACATGATTAGTTATATAAAAGTATGTCTCTTCTGGTCTTTTTTCTATTAGTGCCTTTTTATTCCACTGGGTTAAAAGGCACTTTCAGGTTTGCGCTCCCATATACCCTGCAGCATCCTGCTTCTGACCTTGGTCTCACACAGTCACTTGTCCTCCAAAGCACTCTGCTTCATGCACCCACATGTCCTTCAGAAAAAGTCTAATTAACCCACTCTAATTAACAAAAAGTGTTATCTAACTAATCTCATTAGACACCATAATCCTGATTAAAACGTCCAGGTGACCAACATTTAATGGGATGAGTAAAACCACGGATCTAAAGAAAATCTACATTTTTAATTCTCCTCAAATAATAAAACATTGCTTTTTACTTCCAAAGGCTTTTCACAAATAATATTGCCTAAAAAGAAACAGGAGACTTCACAATAGTTTTTAGGCAAGCGCATCTTATAGCGCACCCCAGTAGTATTTCGAATAGGTGTATTATGTATTAGACAGACATCAACTGTATACATATATTATGCTGGCCACTAGATATGTGTGTGTAAATGTGTATGGGGAGTGGGGTGTATACATATATTCATACACACATATATGTAGGCTGGCTGTTGTATTTCTGAGATGGTTAGCACCCAGGAGAGAGAAATATTGACTGGAACAAGAAATTAATTGCATCTTTTGCGCAACTAGAAGAATCAAAGCTTGAGGAGTGCTGTGTCCCTATCCCCTTCATCTCTTGCCACTTTGGCTCTACTTGTTTTGGCATTGTGAATATACACTTTCTACTACACAGTCAGTGGCCCAGTAACTCCTGGGGGGTGTATTTGCTCCACCTCCGATAACACGTCTGTGAAATAGTCTTCCCTGCTCCAAGCAAAACATGGCAGCAGATTGCACAGAAACGGTCTTACTGCAAGCTAGAGTTTGCCAGTGTTTGCTAAGCATTTTTAAGTATGCTAAGCTTTCTAGCCTTTTTGCAGTCTAAGAAAGAACTTTATCTTTTCTCCTCTCTTGAGTACCCTCTAACTAGAAGAAACGCAAACCTACTCTAAGACACTTCAGAAGCCTTTCTGGCAACATGACAGATATTAATGGCAGGTATTTTGTACTATAATCTCTGGCTGCTATTTTTCATTTGTTTTAGTATTTACTGGCCTAAATTCATCACTGACAGAACTCCATTGACTCAGCAGCAGACCCTCCTAGATAAATCTATGCCCCAAGTTTAAGCAGCTGCTGTACCTGCTCTGGCTCAGCTCTACATTAACAATATGGTCCTGAGAAAATGCCCACAGAAATATCTGTATCCTGTTCCCTCTGATACACAGGTGTTTATTTCAGGAAGGTCTTTTCAAAAAATTTTCTTCATTTTATTTCATTTTATAGTTCTCAGTTGTAAAAATCTGACAGAGAAAATGTGTTTGTTTCTACTAGAAGAAATCACTATTTTGCTGTTCTTCACTTTTGCAGACATCCACCAAAATATCTGCACTAGCTGCTGGCTTAAGCAACATCTGTAAAAGGAGCCAGACCTAGAAACTCAGAGGAATATGAGTCCCTGAGCACTGCTGATAGACATCTGTAAAATAAGGAATACTGGAGAGAACCACAATCACTGTTTCTGAAAGTACAAGATTACTCAGCAAAAGAAATTTAACCATGTAATTTAGGACGATGTAGAAGCCAAAAGCATATGCAAGTCCAATAACACAACAAACAGACTAATGAGCAACAGATCCACTGACTACAGTTATTTATGATGATCTGGACACAACTTCCAGCACAGGCAGTCTCTAAAGCACTCATTGCTGGAAACTAGAAGGGCACACTAGAGAAAGGTTTTTCTGTATCTGCTCAGTTCCTATATTTGTAAGCACCTTCTGCTCACTGTTGCTGGAGAAGACACTAGAGCAGATGGTTTACCGGTCTCATGAATATTGTAGATCCTGTAGTATCTTTGAAGATAAAGGCCCCAACTGCCTTTGTCGTCATGTGGTATGGATCAGACCTCATGAAAACCCTGCTCTGACTAGGTGTCCTTCCAAACAGGTACACAGTTTCTCAACAGTTTTATTAATTGATCCAAGGATGCGTGTCTGTGTTCTTGGCCTTAATTTTAGACAATTGCTCCTGGCTCTAGAGTTTTGATGGAGTGATTTCACACTGCCCCACCTGGAGTGAATTATAAATCTGCCATGGATCTAGGCAGAGATCATTACAGCCATGGAGTGGATTGGAGAGGCTGCACAGCTGCTGCCTTTGCATGTGACATGAAGCGTGTGCCACTTAGGAGAAGCAGAGAGACTCTTCTGCCCCATACCCACCACCCACCAGCAAATCTCCTCCTGGATAAAGCAAGTTCAGTAAAAGGTTGTCTGATATATAGCTTTATTTCACACAGATCTGTTGGAGATTTTTCTGTGTCTGAATCCACTGCAGTATCTTTTTTGGTGAACTTCTATAATATGTCTTAGCTTCCAGTTAAAGACTAGTAAAGGCCCTTCTGTGAGTTTATCCATGAATACAACATGTGTGTGTGTGTGTATGTGTATGGTTTTGCAGATCTCAGTAGATAAATGACGATCAACTATTTGTTGTTCATCTTTTTCTAGTGGTCATCTAAGGGCATTATATATACAAAATCTACTTGCTAAAATGCTTCCTGGAAATTGTAAAGCTCCAGTCTTACTTGCATAAATTTAAATCCCTGCACAGTCAGAGTTGTCCTAAAAGATTCACGGGTACTTATCACTTTTGGAAAAAAAAAAAAAAACAACATAAGAAAACTCAGAAAAGTATATAATGACTGATCTTTTAGAATAGCAGAACAATAAAAACAAGCTGAAAATTCTCATTCGACCATAGAGACTCCCGACATTTTTATGATTTGCAGAGATGACAATTTCATGTTCATGCAGCTATCAAGACAGTTGTGGATTATAACCAACCTCATAAGTCATGGCAAACCAATTCTGAAATAGAAAAAAAATTTGCAAAGGATTTTCTTTAGTATTAAGCCAACTTGAATGTTAACACAAACAACCGAAGCATACCTTTTCACATACTTAAAAATATCTTGGCCTGTGCCATAAGACTTACTTTTTCTGAAAAAGAAGGTACTTGTTATATTCACCTCTGTGCAGCCCTATCCACTCTTGAAAATGTTATAACTAGTACCTTAGGACTTACAGACTGCCAAAGTGACTCCAGTTAGGAAAGAAGCAGCCATACAACATGTGAAATTGCTATCATTCCAAAACTATTCAAGAACAGAAACATGCTCCAAGAACTTCAAAACACTTCTGCTTTTAGTCAGTCATACAGAAAATCACAAAATCACATTTTTAGAGTCTCGCATCGTTTTTTCAAGGTTGTTCAAGTTACTTTGCGAAGTGTCCATGAAGGATGATGGGAGGGGTCTGTAGGTTGTTTATTTTTAGCACCTAAGTTAGTGAGAAAACAGCCATCACTACCTTTGTGCCCTTCCCTCTAGCCATTCGTTGCCTCTGTGCTGCCAGATACTGCAGCACTGCCCTAAAGCTCCTGGGTGAGACCAGGCTGCAACTGCTGGGTGCTTGGAGGCGTCAAGGGCAGCACGTGTCACGGAAACCATGGGCAGGCTGGGGACATGCTCTTGTCGCCGTATCTGACCCATCAGCCAGAGGTGAGCACAACAAGTGATCAGAGGAGTGAGTGAGCGTCCAAAACAAGAGGCACACAGGCTGACAGTCAGGAAAAACGGAATTAATGGGGGCATGGGCAACGCTCACTTTCCTCTATATACACCCCTGCTGTCCTGAACATGCTGTAGATTTCTCAGCTAGGTAAAGAGTTTGTGCAGGCATACAAACACATGTGATTCAATAGCCCCTTTGTACAAAAATCGCAGTTCAGCACAGCCCCAGGCTGACAGCCAGGATGCAGGCGAGCCCAGAGGTGCAGGATCTTGCTGGGAGATTGCTGGGAGATTGCTGGGAGCTGGGCTGGCTGAGGAACTGCACTTGCTTCGGGGAGGCTGCACAGCCACGCTGCTGCCCGCAGGCACAGGCTGACCCTGACACCAGCCAGCTGCTGGTGCACCCATGGCTGACGGCTTGCCCGGGCCAGTCTGGGCCTCCAAACACGGCATTGCCATTGCTGACGGTTTCTGCCGCAAGAGCTCTCTTCTCAGCCAGCTGAGACCAAGCAAAGACATTTCCCTACCAGCTACATCTCCAAAGAAGCTGTGCACATTCACCTTTTGTTTAGGTAAAACACGTTTTCATGCTTTTCCAGGATTTTTTTTTTTTTTTTCACTTTAAGCTTGCCTAACCAAACTGGAAAACATTTCCCTCTCTCTGATAAAAATTTGAAGTGGGGCTATTTTGCCAAGAAGGTCTGTGCTTGTTTAACCTTTGGGGAGGCACGCCTAGCACAGGCTCCGCAGGGCTGGGAGGAAGCCATGGGTTTTTGCCTGACACCTATTGTGCCACCAAAAACCTGACAGAATGCACAGCGCTGCGCTGCGACCTGGGCCAAGCAGCATGGCCCCCATGCACAGGTCATGTGCTGCCTCCCATTCAGCTGCGATTGCTTGAGGTACCCTTGGCATCTCCTCCTGTCTTCTCTTGTGTTCCTACTCCTGCACATCTATGTGAGTGATCTGTGAGTTACTTCTGACCAACATATCTGGAGGTTTCAGTTATGTTTGTAGAGGAAAAATTCTTCCTAGTGCTTATTTTTCCCGGGTATATATGTGGGATATAGTGGACAGACAGTCCAAGCTGAAAAATGTATGACTGCATTAGTACAATGCTGGGCTTGAGCTAACAAACCAGGTTTGACTTTGTGTCACAGCACAATTCAAGCGAGTTCGTGCTGTCCATCATATGCAGAATAAACACACACAGAGTTTTCAAGTGGTCTCAAAGAGCTTCCAGTTTCTCTTACCAGTTAAAGTATCCACATAGTTTAAGGCCACATTTTGACCCACTTGGATGGTTTTGTAATCTCAGAAAAGGTCCTCTGAGGTTCAAAAATTACTTCATATAAAAGCCACTTGTCAGCAGCAAAACATGTTTTCTACATTTCTGTTGCACACTGATTCCAGAGATCACAGTGAGAAATAAGCAAACTACAACAGCCCTCCTGCAAACATCCACTCACACATTTAAAACAACATCAGTCCTATGCACAAGTATTTTGCTTTGTATGAATAACTGATGAATATTATTACCATATTATTATGATAATATATGTTTGTTACTATTCATTAATATATTGTTTGTTATTTTATTATATATTTATTATTTATTAATATATGAATATATAAAATATACGTGTTCCAGTAAACTGGCACAGCAGAACCTCTGAGAGCAGACTGCAGCAGAACACAGCAATCTCCCAATTTGGTATCTAACCCATAAGGTCAAACTTGCTCCCACAGCCAGGATATCAAGTGACTCAACACTAGGCTGCCATGGCCATTTGGAAGCCCTTTGCTAGTCCCAGGACTGCTAGCCAGGCGTGTGACCCTGCTCTGACCTTCCAAGTCACCTCCACAACGTACTTCACCTTGGTGACCTTTTTATGTCTTGTCTAGGTAGACTGGAAAATCTTGGGACCACAAAAGATTTTCAGGTTGGGATTCAGCCCTGCATGACACTATGGGAGCACAGTGCTTGCTCGGCCCTCCCAGTACCACCATAATTTCACAATAATTACAGTAGTTGTTGTACAGGTGGAGGGAGAGTCCATAAACAGGTCTTCCAAGTCTGGGAATTATCCTGGCTACATCAACGCAATGATGAATGTTGCTGCAATCTGGAGTCCTGCTGGGTTGCAGATTCGACACACCTTCAGCAGCTGTAATCTTCAAAAGGATAACATTTTGCCCAGTCTGCTTGCCTTTCTTCTGAACCTATCTCCAGTGCTGTGGCCTACTCAGCTGCTTAACTTCAAATTCTGGCAGTGAGTATGCTGCGTATGTTGAGATACCAGTTAAATGTTTGCATTTTTGTTTGAGTTTCATTGACATACGGTTAAATTGCCACTTCTGTGTAAGTATAACAATATCAAACCACAGACCTGTGTGCTCCATTACTGCTAATGCACTTGTTACCTTGCAGTCCTGAAGTAAAGCTCATAATCTGGGATGCGATATCGACAGGAGTCCCAGGCACGCAAGGAATGCAGGACTAAATCCTTTGTGCCACAATTTGCAGTTTGAATGTTACAGACAACTTCTTTTTTTTTTCTCTTATCTGGGGCTTTGACATACCTTGGCAATCAAATGTAAAATATTGCTAATCAAAGACTTTAATGGACACATACCATCAATTACCTCAAACACAAAAGAGACAGAAATCCTCAGCTCATTCTCTCCACATTACACACCTCAATGTAATCACACTGAAGAGAGTCAGAGGAGCAGCTTTTGATGCAATATTATGCAGCTGCATTATTTACCTGTTATTTACTCGCTTACATCTTGACTAACCTGGTCATTGCTAAAGCTGCACAAGTAACAATCTGGCATGTGTCACTGCATTGTACGTACTTTTACTTGCACGAGCTGGAGTCAATGCACATTAGAAAAATGCTCAGCTGATGAAAAGGTAAACTGGTTCCAGGCTGTAGTTGTAAACAGAAAAATTGCATAAGAAAATAGCAAGACATGAATGGAGGAATGAAAAACTTATTCTCCAGGCACTGTGTGTATTCTGATGCTCAGCTTTGTAATGACATCTGCCGTTGCATCATGGCCCCATCAAAACACTTTTGTTCATGTTACTATTTTTTCCAGCAAACATTTTACTTTTCTTATGTATAGTTCTGATTTGTCACTGACTGTAGCCATGCCTTGACAACTTCCTCACTATGCCAGGCAGCTTCCCTGAAGCCTGCTACCTCCTCAGGCAGGTGGTGAGATGCCAGGGTAAGGGCTGTAAGCAATTTCTGGGTTTTCACAGCTCAGACAGGAGGGGCCAGCATCCCAAAGACATGCACTTAGTCTGGCACAGAAACACCAGCTATTATACGAAATGGAAATCATTAGAAAGAACATGACATAAAGATACAGGTGTGGGATATAATCTTATTATTGTCCTCTGATTTCTGCATTAAGAGACAGAGAAAGAGATTCAAAGAAACAGGACTAGAAAGAAGGCGTGTGCTTCCATGGCTTGTTTCAGAAAAAAATATGAAGCATGGCTGGCTGGTATCAGTCTATTGTAATCATTAATGAGGAACAGAGAAGATTTGTGTGATATAATAATCCTATGACACAATAAATAGATTCCTCTTGTTACTACAACCAAAGCTGATTAGATTGAATGCTTTATATTTGCCTTTTGTACAGTAAAAATGCCCAGAAGCAGGGGATGAACTAGTTTCTTTCTCAAGCAGTTTGACTAAGAATTGGCTTCTCACTCAAATTTCCTGTTTTCTGTTTAGTTATGCCTGTTTAGATTTGTTACACTGTCAGTGTCATCCATATGTCCCATTGCAGAGTCTGGACTTAACCACTGCTATGGCAAGCAGCACTCCCAGAGTGGCTGACACTGCCTCACTAGCCTGGTTTTTTATGTCTACAAGAAAACTGGTACAGCAAACACACAAAAGCAGAATGGTGCAAACAGCCTTGAAAAGACGTTCACAGGAGTATTATTACTCAGAATCCAGTACAAAGTTGAGTTGACCTAGCTGTCCCAGCAAGTTAGCGGCGCAGCAGGACTGGGGTTCCCAATGTGTACATCCCCAACCCCTGGGTAACAGGCAGCTGCCTCCTCCTCATTCAGTGCTGCAAGGGGTGACTTCCTCCCTTGTCCTTTTAACTATACAGAGATACACCAGTCAGTCTGTTTTGTCTTTTTGATCCACTCTTCTCAATACTGTTCTCAGCCTACCTGTAATTTGCTATCTACTTTTAAATGACTAACTTTTATTATTTAAGATAGAGCATTTTGGAGTCACTTGAAGTTTTTCCTGTATTTTACCAATGCAAATTTACTATCACAAAGGTTTACAGCAGGGCTCTCAAAGCTTATCATTTGTAGATGATTAGTCATTCTCTATACTGTTATTTGATATCTGGTATGGGACTTCATCAATTTGCAGGCATTCTTGATGCACTACATAATGTCAGAGATTACCAGTTTCCCACAAATGAACTTCTAATCCTCCACTTAAAAGGATTTAATAGAAAAACAGTGCAAGTGTCTCTACTTAAGAGCTGCTTCTGCTGGTTCAAGGGGCCAAGTGCTGATCCCACCCCACCATCTACTGGAACGCTGCAGAATCACAGGACTGCCGCGGAGACCACTCTGCAGGCCACGATCTGAAAAAGGCCGGAGATTAGGGGAGTGCTCAGAGGAAATACCACTACACACTTGTCTTGCGCTTTGCCAGACAGCTGCTGGTGAGTGCTATTTAGACACTGGGATAGGTGAAATTTTGATCTGACCTGGAACAGACATTTTTTTATTCTTATGTTATCTTGTAGAACAAACAATAACAGCATTAAAAAAATTCAAAAAGTAAGGATTTGCACATAAATTTCCCTTCACCAGTGTAATAACATGAATGTGACTTGTGCACCCAGTACAGACACATCTGTACCTTGACTCTACTGACTCAGCAGGTCTCCACACACACACACCATCTGTTCCTTCACATGCATATCTGGCTTGCCTACTCTGTCAGGCTCTTTGAACACCATACCAGAGGTACTGAATGCACTTTTAAACCTGAAGATATAATGAGAAAGTCTTTGGAGGGTAATGAGGGAAAGCTTCAGCACGGTAAGGGTGATAAACTCAATGGGAGACTCCCCACTCCTTCTGAAGAGGGCACAACAATCAGTCTGAGAAAAATTTTAAATTTGGTTTAGTTAATTACAAACAGATTATCATTTGGGAAAACAATACCCATAAAACCGGTCACTGTTTAACATCCCTACTCTAATTACAGAGTGGACTCTCAGGTGTGATTGGCTTATTACTAAATTTGTCTCACAGGATGCTAGTGACACCCCAATAAATCATACCATGGGGGATGCCCTTATCCCATTGAAGTCAAGGCCAAAAAAGTCACATTGACTTAGCAGAGGGTACATTTGGCCTTGTAAAGCAGGCAGCAGAGCAGAACAGATCCTCACTCGGTCTTACATTTCATAGCTCAAAGATGTAGCTATGATTTTATTCTCCTTTCTCTAGTCACTGTTTATCTGCTGACTTTTTAACAGAGATTTTGTCCATTTGGGTGGACCCCGCATCAGTCCGCACCAGAGAGCACAGCTGAATCCTTCTGTCTGGCTAAGGGTCAGACTTCTCCACACGTGTCTGAGCTTGGTGCTAACACAGCCAATACTGAAGATGGAGCTCCAAATCCAATCAGGAGTTGGTTTATATATAGCATGGTACTTTAAATACCTTATAATCAAGTTATTATTATTGGATTTCATTAGGAACAGAAAGTGAAGGTTGATGGTATGACTTTGTTCATTTTGACTTCCATTCACTTGATTACATGCTTAACAAGCAATACTGAGGGTGTAAACATTCAGGCTTGCGACACAGCCGTGAAGAAAGCAGGGAAAGACTTCATCCCTGGAGCTGCTGTCTCTGCGGTGCTGGCTGCCGGCAGCCCTCCTCCTAGGTGGGGGCACTGCTGCTCCAGGTGCTTTGCAAAGGCAGGCGGTCATTCCGAACCCTTGCCCGCTTGCCAATGTCCTCTGCAGGGGCAGCAGAAGAGCAGATATGTAAGCTGAGTCTATGCTCATCATGGCAATGTGGCACAGAGCAGGTGCTGTCAGCTGTAAGGACCGATGACCTCCCAGTCTCTGCAATGCCAGTCTTCAGCCCTGCTCTGCTTCCCAGTAAATAACATTTACATAGTATCTGAATATATGTTTCAACCATTCTCTGTTGTCTCACCACAACTTTTGCTTTCTCCTAACGAACAACAGTTAGAAGGAGAGTTGACTGCCCTACATACAGCCAAACACTGGTGCATAGATAAATGTGGGCAAACAAACACTTCAAAAAAAAACCAACCTCTGTGTTTCTGCTGTTCTCTTTTCATCACTTTTCCGACCACCATTTTCTTCCACTAAAAAAACAAAAAACAAAAAACAACAAAACAAACAAACAAACAAACAAACAAACAAACAAACCAGCTACCACTGACAGCATAAAAAGTCAGGAACATTTTGCTTAAAATAAAGAATATTGTAAATTAACAATATTAAAGCTATCATCTATGTCTGCTGCCTAGATCAGGCTCTATAGCTTTGTGGCTTTGCTGTTGTTAGCTAGGGTTGCTTTCATAGACACTGAGCACAGGAGGCCCTGAGGAATTTGGAGACATTTTCTTCAAGTCTTATAAAGAAGCAATAAAAAGACACTTACAGAAAAGTCAGTGACTCGAGCCCAACTCCTAAACCTCAGCTTTTCTGTCAGCCTCTGAGCTGTGATCTGTCTACTCTAGCTGAGACACAGAACTGTGTTCACCTGGTACTCATGCCTACACGGGGAAAGGCATTTTGCTAAAGCTTTGGCCTTGCTGCTTTTCTGATGGATGTAGAGGGCAGAAGCTGCTGGCTCTCAAGCACACTTTATCCCTGTGGGCTGTGGACAGATATCTCAGAATAGGTGCCAGCTTTCCCAAAGCTGAAGGCAAGCTTAGCCCCTCGCAAATTTACACAGTGCCATACAGAATATTGTGCCCCACATGGGACCCACAAGGAACAAGCTGTCAGGTGTTTCTCCCCCAAATTCCCTGTCTGCATACCTCCAATGCACCTCATTCCCAGGCTAATGCACTGCAAGAGTGAGACCAGACCACTTACCTCCAAAGCCCATTGTCTCCATCTCAGGAGCAGAACGGAAGGACAGAGACCCAGTAATGGTAAATTGGCAGGTAAAACTGTGAATATTTAATTGATTGGATTAAATAGAGGACAGTGGAATGGCCAGCTAACTGCATAACCTGCACTGCAGCAGTGCCCAGGGTCAGAAATGCTGTGTACACAGAGGACCAACGGCCTCTTGTCATATGCAGGAAGCAAAGGCCACTTCTGGGGTCTTTTGAAGATCACCAGGGGTGATAATTTGCAGTTCAAAACGCCTGACCACAGACACGTCTCCAGGTCCAGTTCCTCCTCCATGAAGTCAGCAGCCATGGCAGCTTTTGAGAGAGCCAGGGTGTTAGACTGGATGGACTAGACTGTCACCTGCTGGTGCCACCCCCTGAGCCACCCTCCTGGCAAGAAGACGCAGTTAGGAGTCTGCATAACTAATACTCTGCTCCCGGATTGCATAGACAGCAGCTGCCACACGGTGGATCCCTCCTCAATATAAAAAAGGCCTGAGATGAGCCAAAACACAAACCAGTCAGCAGTAGAGAAGAGAAACAGCGCCAGTCTCTGGCTTCGTAGTTCCACCACATGCCTCTCCACAGTTAAGGACACTTGAGCAGATCACACTGCCACATTTTGGGGAATTTCAGCTCTGGTCTTTCGTTTCAAGCTGTTGAGGCTGTATTGCTTCCTGGACCAGACTATCTTTTTCCAAACAAATAGTTTGGATTTAGGTTCAGAAGCAGATGCTTGGGATCTGAATCAGCTCCAGATACAACCCCTACAGTGTCCACATGTACGTTATGTCTTTAGCATCCATTGTAGTCATGGGAATCAGCCAAAACAGCAGAATACAATAAATACAGTGAGTAAAGTCTAAGGGCTTTTTAGGCTGACCAAATTCAGGCACAGCTTTAGTGCAGGTCCTGTCTGCACTTTTGGGTCAAAAGTGTCTTGCCTTTCCTGATTTTCAGGTATTGTTTTGCCTTATTCAGCAGTAGTGATGTGTCTCTTTCAGTGCACCACTGCTAAGTAAACTTGTTATATTCCTCCCATCCACCAGCACCTAGGCACTGCTGGTGATCTACCAATCCAGTCAGACCAATTTTTGTCATTTCTTCCACAGAAACAACCCAGCAAAAAGCAAAGCTTACCAGGGTCCCCTCCCCTGGATTTTTCAACCTATGGAGGCAGAGACCCAGTCAAAAAAATAGCGTGAAGACATGGGTCTACTGTTGGTTTGACAGATACTGGGTGTGGAGCATTCACTATTACACCTGTCGCACTGTGCTGTTGGAGCTATCACTATCCACCTCAGCCATGGGACTGTGCTCTCAGTTATTATCCCTTCCTCAAACATTGTCCTTTAACTAACTGTAACTGGGAAGTACCGAACTAAGGTAGAAAGGGCTTGCTAACCTGTGTTCTCCATGCAGAAATTAAATCAGGAAACAGGTAATCTCTGAAAGCATCATTCCACAAGCCACCCTCAGGCACAGGCTGACAGCAGGGCGATGCCGCAGCCTGCTCGCAGGGCTGACGGCCAGCAGAGCACAAGCCGGCCGGCCGGCACGGAGAGGGTGCCGGCCCGGGAGGATGCCCGCCCGAGGATGCCCGCCCGGGGAGGATGCCCGCCCGGGAAGGATACCGGCCCGGGAGGATGCCCGCCCGGGGAGGGTGCCCGCCGGGGAGGATGCCGGCCCGGGAAGGATGCCGTCCCGGGAAGGATGCCGGCCCGGGAAGGATGCCGTCCCGGGAAGGATGCCGGCCCGCCCTGCGCCCGGCGCCTCACATGCTCCGCCTGCCAGCCGGGTCCTGCTCCCCCTCCGGGGCTGGTGTGGCTACGGGCAGCGCTCGGCTGCTGGGGCTGAGCGAGCTGCAGCATCTCTCAGAGCTGCTCGTGGGCAGTTTCTCTCGCTGAAGCTAAGATGTTTTTCAGAAGCTCAGTTAAGCTTCCAGGGATGTCATTTTAAAAGGGTCCCTGACAAACAGAATGTACTGTTCTCGTTGGGCTGGTGATAATGTCCTTGCCTTGACAACAACCTGCAGCCGTAAAGCGAGTTCAATTCTCTGACGAGAAGATTGGCGACAGCTATCGTTGCATTGTTTATTGTAATATATGAGATTCTTTCCTGAAAACCCTGGAGATGGCATTTGTCTGGTCTGGTTATAAACAATGAGATAGACCACAATGGATTTCAGTTCCTCATCAGTGTTTGATCAGCACAAAGGTAAGTCACCTGCTGCTAATTTCAAAATCGTCTGGTTCTCCCATGCCTCCCATACAAATGTGCTGATTACTTGACAGAATGAGTAACAAGAATTTTTGGAAAATATGGGTTTCACAGACCTTTATTTGGTTACACATGAAGAAATTTCTTCCACCAGCTTTAGACATGGATATTTCAGCTCTTTGCTACCGTGATTTTTGAAAATAAAAATTTTCAGCAGAATAGCAACAACATCTGGTAGCTCTTATGCTTAGCATTGAGAGATGTATGTATAGATTTATTGTTTATATAATCTATTGGTCCATCTATGGTTACATATGCAAAAACAATTGCAGTATTAGCAACGAGAGCTATTTGAAATGGAGAAAAAATTTAAGAAAAGCTGGTTTTCCTGAGTCTACTAGTTTCTATACATTAAAAGGACTAGATGCTGACAAGTCATCGACTTTGCTTGAGCAAATCTTAGCTGCACAGGTAAGTATTGCCATAATTGTGAATTTAAGGTATCTTTAAAAGCCCCAACATGAAGATTTTCTACATGGTAAGGTTGCTATGGAAATACTAATGTCTCCTTGTTGGCTGTTTTTAAGTTAAATGGTTGAATCTCATGTCTTTATTTGCCAATACACGCTTTTATGCCTTATGGCTTTATTCACTATAAGGAATGTAGTAGCATTCCTTTTACATTCCCAAAGCAGGAAGCTGTCATTGTTGATTATTCATGTTGCAACAAATTTCTCTTTAAGTCAGCTTGCCAAATAATTTGTGAGCAGTGGCCAGAGTTTCCAGTGCACACCTGCAAAGTGTGCAAGCTGACATGGCCATGCTGGTCCCACAACGAAGGTGCTGACTGTAGAAAAAAGATGAAGGGCAGGAGGAAGACAGATGCTGCAGTGCCTTTTGGGCAGCCAGGTCCCACAGATTGTACTTTTGTGCTTGCCTACGCTTCTTTGGTAAACCCAAAGTAAATGCATTCCATGTAAACATTTCAGCCACAGTAGCGCTCCAAGCCTGAAGTAAATCTTGAGAGTGCTGGTCCACACCAGTCCAACCAGGAGTCCACTCTGAGTAGACGGGGAAGAGCGAGAAGCCATGAAGTAACACTGAGTGACAAGAGACAAAAAATACCACCAGCAAGGATAATAGAGGAAGGGAAGTCCAACGGGAGAAGGTCGATCTGTGCTGCAGGAACAGAGACAGGTGCTCCTAGGTCATGTGCAAATGACATAAGGAGCATTTTCCCAACAGGACAGAGAAGAGGGGCTGGCTGAGCTTCTGCAGCTCCAAACAGCTGTTCTCTCCTTCTGCAGGCACTATGAATATGGTCTGTGCCACACACCAACCCAGCAGTGCTCAGACTGCAGAGAGAGAGGGGAAATCCTACACACTCAGTGCACTCTCAGGAATGAGGTTGGAGTATGACCAGGGCTGGGGAAGAAGAAGGCAAGTCTCTAGATGGATAAGGGGGCAGACAGCAATTCAGGAAATCACTGACCAAACCACCTTATCAGGATAGAAGTGAGAGAGCTGGGAGGCAACATCTGCCTGTACCTTCCCTTGCTCCTAATCTGCAGCCCCTCCTCCTGCCAGGCCGCTATCCACACTGACCCACCCTTATTCCTGTCCAGCATCATCTCCAGCACCATGTCACACACCACCTCCCCAGCAAGAGGGTCCTCTCCAGACAAATTCATCATCCTCACTCCGCCACCACTGCAGGGATGCTGGCTTATTAGATGATTTCTGACAAAGACTGTTTGACTTCCCTGCTAGATGCGTGGGAGGTGGATGGGGAGCAGGAGCAGACAACACACAGTAAAGGGACACTGAACCCACTGGTTGGCATGCAAAGAAAGGTCTATTCAAAATTTACAGTGTATGGTGTATTTTATTTAAATAGCATGTTGATGTCATGGCACGTTACTGATTTAAACAGGCATAATTTTTTCAGCAAGCAGAAGGGGAATATCTTTTTTTGGAGCAATTTATAACAATGGAAGAATACAGACTAGCTTTCAGACACATCAGATCAATATCTCTTGGTCCAATAAAAAAATCTAACCCTCCCCACAAATGCCTTCTCTACCCCACACATCAGAAAACTATCCCAGCTGAGGTAAAAACCCCAGCATTTCAGGCTTGAAAATCATACTGCCTCTTCGCAACACTTCCTATGGCATGGTAGTTCTCTTAATATCTTATAGTGACAACAATAACAATGTGGGACTTAAAGAAGCTGGGCAACACCAGAAACCCCTCCCCTCCTAGTACTGCTTGATGCCATTGAAATGTGTGCTGTGTCTGGCTTCAAATCTTTACCATTTAAACAAAGAAGCTAGACAAAGGCCTGGACTGGTCCAATCACAGCCAGGTACACACAGAAATTATTACTTTGTTAAGCAATCAATAAATCCATAATATTAGAAAGCAAGTTACAGTTTCCAAAAACTGCAGTCATCCACTGACCCTTGACACTGACATGCTGAGCAAATAAACTGCCTAGTATTGTGTCCTGCCAACAAGCTGTGGGAAATCACATAAGGCATTTGGCTACTGGTGAAGACAAGGGGGTTTATAGGAAAGAGGAGAGTAAATTGTATACATAAATGTATTGTCTTCACAATGAACATAAATTATCCTGTTACCCAGCCTTCAGTTTTCAAAACTCAGTGTTTTAGCAAGATCTAAACCAGTCATTGTCAAGACCACGTACAATAAGCTGCAGTAAATTCATTTAGACCTTAAAAATCCAATGCAGAAGACAGCATACACTTACATACACCTAACATGCACTTTGTAAAACAGCACATCAGCCAACATCACAAATCATGTAAAACATGCATCCTTCAGAGAAGAGCCAGAGAGAATTAATATCACAGGCAGTGTCATTTTGTTGCTCTAAATCCTGTGATCATTCTGCACGCTTCTTTATATACCTCCCTTTTCTGAACAAAAGACAATTATTTTGTCTTAAAGAAATGACATGCTTTTTAAACACTGCAGGTTATTTCAGATAGATTGTCTTTTAACTTTGTTTCTTTCTGAGGATTTTAGCTACAAAAGAAGATGTCGCAAACCTGTATGCAATTTGGTCTTTGCTCACTAAGATTCTTCCAGACCTTTCTATGACTCTGTGTTGCCAACCTACAGTTTCTTCCTACCCTTGCCCCGTACGCAGGCTCTTAGTTGGACCTTCTGCCTTCCTGAAGCCAACTGACAGCTTCCTTTCACCAGTAGCACAGCAATTTTCCAAAACAAAATTTAAAATCTATCTGAAATGGCATCAGTACTCACTGGCATTTATAGAACTCCAAGCTAATAATTGAAGTAACACTAACAGATTTGAAGATGGAGGGTCAGGCATTTGGTTGTTCACAATCCCTTTATCCCTCATGGTGCCGGTGCTCCAGCCGCAGCCAAGCTCCCCAGCAGGGTAAGCTCACAGAGGGGGACACAAGTGCTCATTACCTCGTCATTGCCTTCTACAAAATGCCCATTCTCCAAACCATTCCTCTTCTGCCTAGGAAGGTGTCTGCAAAAAGATATGATCTACCAGCTGTTCTTCCATGCCCCCTCATTCCTTGTCAGGGTAAGCTGGAGGAAGGTGAAGTGGGAGATGCTGTGTCACCTGGAGCCAAATGCATCCAGCATAAATGATGTCCAAGCTCTCCTGGCATTTCTTTCTCCCTGTCATGCGAAGCAGTAGAAGACCATGCACCTGTCTTCCTTCTTGTCCCCCCACCCAAAGCCACACAGGTCATGTTAAAGACACCCTACTTCAAATCACATCACCCTACAGAAATGGAATTACTGTCGGTCTACTTTATGTTAGATGCATAACATGGGCACTCATCAATTCCTCCTGGCCCAGTCTCCCTTGCCAGCAGTGACAGCCTGGTCCACCTGCCTCTTCTTGCTCTGACAGCTAGGACTTGTGGGTAGGGAAGTGTGAATCTTGAATGTGGCTTAATGCCACCATCCCTTAACAGGAGTGAAGCCCATGTTCTGTGAGAGCAGGCATGAGGAAAAATTCTTCATCCATCCATCCATCCATCCATCCATCCATCCATCCATCCATCCATCCATCCATTCAGTTTTGCTTCCTCTCCTCATACAGGAGGATAACTGGTCTGGGAAAAGCAGATTCAGCCCAGCACAAGCAAAGGCACAAGGGGGAAGGTGTTTTGGTTTTAGTTAGATGAGAAAGGGCAGAGGGAGTCAGGGACCCACATGCAGGTGTGTATCCATGTCCTCATCTTCCTGCCACCCTGGCCTCCAGGTAAGTAGCTGCTTGGGAGATGGGGTTTCCTTTCGTGTCTGGATTGCTGACTCGTAGCAGGAAAATTTAACAGTACTTACAAGGCTAACTAGCAAAAAGAACAAAATTTACGTGTGTAATGCATAAAAGTAGGTGAGGACCCCTTTGATCCACTTTCTGTCTCAGTACACCTGACGGTTTCTTTCCCAGTGCCAGCAGCATCTTCTCTGTACAATTCCCATGTAATAACCACCACTTGCAGCTGTGAGAGGAGCCATGTCAGTGCTCATGGCTGGCACCTCCTGTTTATCTCCAGAGGCTGACCAAGAGGAGCAACAAGCAACGAACCTTCTGCCTTCTGCCCAGCCCATACTACAACCATCCTTGAGTAAGGGACTAGCTCAGACCTGAGCTTGTTACTAGTATGTCTTTGCTGAGTTTACCAATTGTGAGAGCAGTCTGCAGATCTGGCATGATAAGGAAATCTGATTAATAGAGCCTGTGGTAAAGTCACTTCTTTTTTCACGTACGAGTCACCAATGATAACTCTACAGAGGTGATGACTCTGCAGAGGCAATGACTCTTACTCTCTCCTGATCTCCCAATCACACAGGTCAAAACTTCTAGGCCAAATGAACAGTTCCCTCAGCCATAGACTCCCCAACACAATAAAAACCATTTTTAATTTAAAAATTTTATCAAATGCGTAATTTTAAAGACGAGCTAGAAGAAAGAAAAGAAATAAAATTCTCTTCAGCTGAGTAGTGATGGAGAGGGAATCCGTGCACTGGTGAAGGCAGATTTAACATCAGCTTTCTAGTTTTCCCAAGCCCACAACCAGAGCTCCGGCTTTGACAGACTAAGCTTTCGAAGGCTAAAAGGTGATGGCGTTTCCATGGCAGCCAAATTTTGAAGTAAGAGTGATGATTGCATCCCAGGGAGAGAAAGTCACATGTGAGGAATTACATTGGGCTGTAAACCTCAGCACAGAGCTCACGTGTTCAGCTGTGACAATGCCTAATCACAAGGTGAATAGGTGAATAGTGTGGCTAATACTCTTCAATCACCCTTAAAGATCTTTCATCACTCAAAAATATGTATGACTCTTTAAAATATAGGTTTTATCAATATGTTAATAATAATGTATTATTTGATTATGAAAAAAGTTTTTTTACTAACTTTTCAAATTCTCTTTAACCCACCTCACTTTTTTCTGCACAGCTTACGTAGTTATGCTATCTCCAGAAGACAATAAGGATAAATCACCAGTCACTTAATCTGTTTTTCCTTTGATCAACTCTCTAGTGTGACTGAGGCATCAATTTTACTTTCTTCTGCTAACAAGGTAGTGCAGCAGCTGGATAAATGTTATGCTCTGTAGCTCTGACCCTCAGCCACAGTGAAAAGCACAACCTACTGCAGCTGTACTTTTTTTTGAGTTAACAGAGATCAGAAAATCTTTTTAAAAGTGGCTGACCAACAACAGATACCTAGAGCATTTTACCATGACATTAGATTTGACCCTGCACCAAAAAATCAGCTCTTTTGACTCCTGGAGTTAACAGGTTAACAGTCCACTTGAAGCCAAAGGAGGTGTATGCTTGTGGAGCACAGGATGACAAGTCTGGAAGGAAGTTACAAGCAAAGAAGCAAAGCAAGAATTATCACGTTAATTTCTCCAGAAACAAAAATCTACAGAGTGTTCAGGAACAGGTTCTGCAAGGCACCTGCTTTAAATAATACCTCATACTGTAACTGCCAAACAAAAAAAACCTCTCCTGGGTTCCAAGCAGTAGTCCACCTTTGCTTTTTGCAGGAATTATTAACAAAAACCATTGCTGCCAGAAGTTCACTTTCCTGAGAATTCCCCTGGACACCACAGGAAAAGGAAGTGAAAACCCTCAGTCTTCTGGCTAGTGCAAGGATAACACTGAAACTCAAAACACGTGGGGCCTAATTCCATCCTATCTCATAAAAGTGTAGCCAGCAATATTATGAGCTAGTTCAGTTATTAGTTCGTTGTTTCTCAAATCTTGTTACATTAATGTTAGTATGATTTCTTATAAGAGGTGCAAACTTTCCAGAAGCTTTCTTATGTCTGACAGTTTTTGGAAGTTATGATGCAAACCAAGTTTCAGATGACTAACAAAAATCACAGACACACTTTGTTCCACCTGGAGTTATACAGTCATAAAAACTCAGTGAAATAAGTGTCGTTATTTTCACTGTTAATCATTTGTACTTGATCTCTGCTTACTCACGGACATACTCCTCCCCTGCAGGTGATGCAGCAGAAGAGATTGACTTGACTGTGGTTTACCAAGCAGCAGCTAATGGCGATGTGAACACACTAACTGCAGTGATTCGAGAAGATCCCTCCATCCTGGAGTGCTGTGACAGCGAGGGTAAATGAAGGCTGACCTTATTCTCAGGGGATTAGTTGCTTCAACTTGCAATGAAATTCTCTGGTTTTTATCGTGATATTTGTGTTCAGCAAACTATATTTAGTAGCAGAATATGGGAATTTGGAATTATGCTTTGAAACATCCACTGGAAATGCTCAGTTTGTATAATCGTAAGATTTTTTTATATGGATACAAGTTGTTTTGCCATAAGCAGATGGTACTTTATTATGAATCTATTTTGTCTTCTTTAGGGTGATTCTGAGAGATTATTGGTGTTTCAGAGAAGGAAAAAGAATATCTTTTATCAAAGCCAAATGTTATACATTCTGCACATCTCTAGAGTAAAAGGTTCCAGTCTTTGGCACTTAAAAATATGTGTATAGACACAGTTTGAATGATTTTGTCTTGTAATTGTTTGCCAAAGGGTTGGTTATACAATGTGCAATGATCCAAATTATTTGTTTTATCTGTGAGACTGTGCTCCTTTTCATTTTGTGTTCAGGTTACTATTTAATGTTATTACAAGCTGTCCATTGGCTAGCTTTTATACGCATCTATTTCCCAGGTGAATTAGAGCCAAAGACCTCTGGAAGCTTCTTTCAAGGAAGACTTTGTTTATTCAAAAGTATTTTTTAATTACAATTTCTTTTAAAGGGTCCACGTGAACACTGTCTGTTCTAATCTTTACCAGCTTTTACCAAGTTACCTATTTTTCCTACACTTTAAACCAGAAATCCTAACTGTTATCTTTAAAACATCTATTGGTCAGCAGGGAAAATGCTTAATCAAGCTAAAATGCTGTCAGTCTAGATCAGCTGCATTTGAAGTTTCTAGTAGTCTTATAGTTTCTAATATTCATGTCTATTCTCAGCTTAGTCAATGTAAATTGCTTTGTCAGATTCTGCAGGAAAATCTCTTGCAGATTTTCCCAGCACAGAAATTGTTTGCAGAATATTTTAGAAGTTTTCATGAAAATATTCTAGAGCAAATCCAGTCTTTAAAATAAGTTGTTGTTTACATAAAACATCAACTCACACACATATGCCTTTGCACAGGACAGGGCTTGATTTCATAAATCTTTTGAATACATAAAGGAAGAATGAAGCTGTGGTTTGAGAAAATTAGACAAGCGCCATCTGGCTCCCAGTCACTCTGAAGAATAACAGCCTCCAAAATGGTGTACAAAGCCAACAGTTCATACTGGGAGCTTGTCAACAGAAAAACACTTTTCCCTCCAGAAGTAGAGTTAATGAGGCAAGGCTTTTACTAATGAAGTCATGCTCTTTTTAAAATCAGTGGTCAGTAACTGTCATAACAGTTAGTTCCTGCCTACAAAAAGCTGAGTACAAATGTTAGACAGTTGTCAGGAAAAAGGATTTGTTGATTTCCCAGTGCTAACTTTAGCAAATAAGGAAATATCTCCATCTTATGGCTTTGACAAAATAAAAATTATAAAAGAATGTTTGACTGTCTTCCCCAGGTTGCACACCTTTGATGCATGCTGTGTCAGGACGTCAGGTTGACACAGTGAAGCTTCTGTTGAAGATGGGAGCCAACATTAACACTCAAGATGCTTGTGGACGTACCAGTTTATCTCTGGCAACTTATCTGGTACAAAGACTTGGGGGAGAAGGATGGAAAGATACACAGAGTGAAGGGAGTAAATGTGCAGTCAAAATAAGATTTGTATTTGTACTACAGAAAGAAGTACAAAACATTCTGTTCTAGACAGCAGTGAAACTGTAAACTCTACTGTAATGCAAAGCTGGAAGCAATGATTATTAGAAAAGGATCAGGACTCCTGTCAGAGTGTCCTCTCTTTTGGGTTGTAAAATCAGTGCATAGTATGGGGACCTCAGTAGATCTGAGGTCCTCTGTGTGGTTTCAAGAAAGCCACTTGTTTCTGTGCACTGGAAAGTCCACTCTTGTTCTTAACATGTAGAATAACTTCTCCCATCCCACTGTCAGCATCAGATTTTTATGCTCGAATTTTATCTCAAATTGGGGGGGTCAGCAGTTATGAGCCAGGACACTGGATTTTTTCACTATAGTGTCGCACCTTGCATGGCCAGGTTAAGCACTTAAGTTCAAGGTGCTGCAGGTGCCAGTGCAGATACTCAGATAATAAGCAATTCAATCCCCCAATCAACCCACATGCAGTGATAGTAGGGGCAGACAGTCCATTGAGAAGTCTGGGAAGGGAGATATGATGGTCTCTGTCTGAAGCACACAAGGATGGTCCTCTTCCCCCTAGACTTCTACTCCTCGCAGGAGGGAATTCAGGATTCGGAGAGAGGATGGGGACCAAGTTAATTGGTTAGAAGGGCTGACCACGGGTTTCCATTATTAGTTGGTCAGAAAGGAGCAAGAAATGTTCACCCGTGCTGCATAGCATGAGTTATGGCTGGATGACTGCCAGTTCATTTAAACAGATACTGTGACAGCCTAATTAAATCACATCCCTTGCATATAGTTTCTTCCTGTAAATTCAGGACAGAAACAATGCTTCTGCTCAGCTATGTGATGTTCAGCCAGAAAATAAGTGTAGAAAATAGCAAAACAGGCAGTCTCATTCAGTGCAAGGAGCATGCCCCACTTACTTGAGAATAAACATTTCCTCTGCCAGATATTTTTTTAAAAATCCAGTAATTAGTGTCACGCTCCTTTTTTCCTTCCTCTTTTCCCAGAGGGGAAAAAATACTCTTTGCTGAAAAAGAGATGACTGGAAAAGATTTAAACCACCCAGGCTTTGAAGTTTCCGTTTCTTTTTCTGTGATGGATATAATCGCGAGTCTAGAGAGCATTTGGCTATGATGTCTGTCCAGAGAACTGAAATCAGTAGAACTCCACAGTCACAATTGCATGTAGATTTCAGTGGTCTTGTACTGCCACCAGGAACTGCCAGAGGTGTTCTGGTTTCAGCATTCCACAGCTTTGCCCTGTGAATGCTGGTAACACCAATCCAATGTAGCTCATACAGAGGCAACAGTCTTTATCGACTGCCTGAGGAGGTTTGAACAAAACACTTAAACACATGCTTGATTTCCCTGGGACTTAAGTATACACTACCAGATTTATGCAGTTACGACCAGATTGTTTACTTGCTTTTTTGTTGAAGTGATCAATAGAAGGTTTTAGTCCAAGAACAGATTCATCCCATCTGTTTAGGTGCTGTTTTCAGTCTAACATCGTCACTAAGCCAAACTTCTGCAATAGCATTTATAAGACCACACTCTAAGGCTTTTTACTGTTGATTTGCCATCCGTGCTAAAATCTCATGAAGGAAATGAGACAAGTGTTCATGTTCATGGTTTAACCTAGCATAATTAGATCCACATGTGTTTGCTAGTGATACAGGAATGAGCAGGTTTTTAATCACTGTTTACTCAGTCTTGCCACAGTTGCAGAGCAAACAAAATTCAGAGTAAAGACAACACCACCTTATCACAGAAATGAATGACCAAGCTAGTCTGAGACTCGGACTCCAAAGGGGAACCACTCTCAGTGCTGAGACACCTCTATGGGGGAAACAAAAGACCAGTTCCTCTGCTGGCAGAAACAGCTACTGTCACACACAAATGCCAGAACTACCAAGCAAAGATCTGGTCTGATGCATTTCACTTCCCTCTTTGACATGCTCTAATTTCTTTTTCAGGGGTGGCTGGAAGGCTGTGTCAGCCTCCTCAGAAATGGTGCTAAGCAAAACATACCTGACAAAAACGGGAGGTTGCCACTACACGCTGCTACAGCAGAGCCTGACGTGAGGTATGTCTGAGGCTCCAACAGCATTTGCTGGTTGAATCTCAACAGGTAGTCACCAACACAAGCTACCCATCCCCAAGGGTAACCTGAGTCAGGAAGGTTACACTTGTGACTTGCTCCTTTGTTTAGTGGTTATCATAAAGGGGGTGGAGAAGAGGAAAAGCATTGTACAACACTTGTGTAACAGGTACATGGCCAAGTATGGTGAGGAGCCTGATTTAAGATCACACAGCAGGAGGGAAAAAAAAAGTATGATAGAGGTTGAAACCCTGGGTTTCCCCTGACCAATTACCTTTCTGCCACCTCTCTACAAGAAATGTTACAAGAAGATCCTTCTCTGGACTTCTTCAAGTTGCATGGCAAATGTGAGAAAAGTTTTCCATGCACAACCTCTCTGAGAGCCCCTACTTTAAAGGGGAAGCTGAGGTTTGGAGGACTGGCTCATTTTTAACTGCTTTTACTGAAGGTGGAGTAACAACTGCAGAGTGTCTTCACAAGAAGTCTTAAGAAAGATCCTCTTTGTCTCATTCCAGCCTGTGATAATAGGCATGTTTAACGAATTTTGATTTGTACACCTGAATAAAATCACTCAAAATACTCTCCTAAGTAAATCATAACTGGAGGGAGAGGAAGGTATTACAGACAGGTAAAATATTAAGTACATGCAAAATGTTCATGTGACTTAATCACCGAGTCTATGGTTTTGCTGCTGTCACCATATCACACCAGTCCTCACCTCTGTGTTTCTGCTGATCTTGTTCTCCAGCCTTTTTTAACCGCTTTATTCATTTTCCACATTATTATTGCTTTTCATGCATAACTTGGAGAGAATAGTTTGAGGTTCCTGCAAAAGTACAAGTTGGTGTCATTCAACAAAGCCTCCACAGAAAGAAGGCAATGTTTGTACAACACTGCACATGCTGCTACTTGAAAGGGAACAGTAATCTACTTTACCAGCAGCACACAGGGTTCCCTGAACATTTTTCACATTCTCCATGGATATGGGCAGACCTTTGCTCTGCAGAGTTTACCTATTGCTCAATTCATTTTCCTCTTGTCTGCTCACTGGGTTTGCCCCATGCCCAGAAGACATGCCTTGAACACTGAGGGTAAGGCTTTTGCATCATGGTCATTGTCACTCACTTGCCAGCTATGAAATGATTTTTCAGCCAAGTTTGAAAGCTGGCAGCCCGATGCTACAACTAGGGGTAGCACATGAACCACGTGGAAAGACAGAGACAGTGATCATCCAGTCTATGTATTGATTTGATAATTGATTTATGTGCTTCAGTGTGTTCCACAGAGCCTAAGAGGAAAGGTGGAAAGAGAATCCACGGACTTCCTGATCTATGCGTTTCAGAGTAGATATCAGAGAAATCTCAGCTGCGTGGCTGAATATCTACATATTTGAGTGGTAGTACTTATGTTGCCATAATGGTCTAAGGATGTAAGTGAAACAAAGTTTGTTGCCAATAGAGGTTTTACACTCAGAACAAGATTTTTTTTCACATGCACTGGTTTCATTGATTGTATCTGTGGTTAAACTACAGAACCATGTATCATATTGTACAACTATATGATCAATGAGTTTTCCAAGCTTGTTATGGTTATATTACGGTTTCTTTCCGCTCACTAGTCCATTTTTATCCAGACTTGTTTTCAGATACTGAATTTCTGAGATTCCGAGTCATTGTATCAAATGACCACAAAATGTCTTGTCCCTTTTGCAAATTTTTATCAATCAAAGCAATCCTAAAATGTCATCCTTTTCATAGTTTCTATAGTATGACCCCATTATGCCATTGGTTGCGTGTTTCAGAAAAGGAGGTGTAACACCTCTTTTCTACAAGTATTTGTATCTATATACAAATGGATTTGAAGTCCTAGTAAAGCACTGGGAACTGCCCAGTCTTCACTCTTTTGGGGATATTCTAGTTTGAAAAAAATTAAATCTGGACTTCTGGCACCTGAAGATAGTGTTACCAATGGATAAGCTTTTCACCAGCAGAATTGCTCAAATCATCCCTAAGCAACAGTAAATGTCTTTCTTTTGAATAATTTACATTATCTAGTTGTTTATTACAGAGGGAAAAACAAAACAAACAAACAAAACCCCCAAATTTGTCATGCAACGTTCTCAACTTTATCTGATCCACACAGCTGAGCACACTTCAACCCAGAAAACCTACTGGAAGTTGAAGTTGTCCTGATGAAAAGCAACAAAAGATTTTCATTCAGTCTCCTATGCATGGGAATAAATGCATGATTTTATACATTTATCTGTGCATTATCTGTACATTTATCAGAGTTCCCGCCTTGACACTTCATCATCTTTCAATTTCCTTGGAAAACAGCATGTTTTTAAAAGATCCATATTTTGAAGGTTTCTAGCAAATTCACACCTTCAAGTGAGCGACAGATTTGCATTATGATCTTATCTAGGGATCCACTAAGGATATATCTCCCCTTTTGCTAAACTCATAGGAACTGTACATTCGTGTTACAATCTATGCTATTTGGCATATGTTACAGGCTGTGACAGGATGGTCCTTTTCATTTCCATGGTCCATCCATGTACATGATCCAAACTCTTAGCTTCCTACTGCACCACACAATTGTCTTCACCAAGCCTACAGTGATTTCAGAACCTCTTCACAGGATACCAAAAGGAAAAGCAAAGCAAAATCCATGCAGTGTTAAAAATATTATTGCAACTGTACAATATTTCATGTAACTATTTTATTGTAACTGTTCCTTCCACCAGAGGGGAGTGTTCGTAGTCTGATATTCTATAAAATGTGAATCAATGCATTGCTATATTTTATACCATAACAATGGCCCTATCCCAGCAGGCACACTCTAAGACCTTGTAAAATACTGTTGATTCGTGTGTATGTAAATATATAATATGCATCCATACACACACACAAAGACATAACACAACATCACTTTACTCCAAGAGTTAAGGAGAGTGAAACTTTATAAAATAGGATGACAATGAATTGCTAAGCTACCAAAAACTGCACACATATGTAGTATTACATGCTCTGATTCTAGCCTAGCAATCAGCACAAGAATTCTTCCTAGTGGATCTGCTTTCCCAGCACTAAACTTCTGTTGTTACAGTAAGCCATAAAGTTCTATTTGCTTTTCTAGTGTGACAAAGCTCAGACCCAAGATTCTGACCTGTCCCCATCACTAATACAGATTTTTCTTGAAATTGCATGTTTTGTTTCTCAAAAAATGTCAATTTTCCAGGTTTGGTCAGGAGTACAGCACACTGATTATGTCATTGCTTCCACAGGCTTCTGAACGTGCTTCTGCAACAGTCAAATCTTAGTGAAATTAATCATCAGGACAACGAGGTGAGTGAGCTTGTGCTACAAGTCACAGTCCCAGGCTCTGGGGCATACAAGTCATGCTGTTCAGAAAGAGCCTACTGTACTATCAATTTTATGATGAGACTAGGCACGAGTCAAAAATTTCTATAATGCTTTTGCTGAGGTCTGCAAAATGTTATCTCACTTTTCCTACTATACTTGATCCATCTTTAGGCTAATAAAACTTCTCCATATACTGACAATTATGAGGTACCTTGAATCAGTCTCTTAACTCACTTGCCAAGACATTAATTGCTTTTGATTCTTCTGAAGTTAGACATTGGACTGAATCTTCACCTTTACCAAACATGCCATCCTTAAAACACTGTTTTCAGGAAAAATATTTGAAGCCAATATTACACAGAACAGAAATTTATGCCAACCTCTGATCCTTAAAGAACTGTGCTTTGTATATATACGTAGCGTACACAGCAGAGTATCAACTCCCCAGATGTATTCTTCTCCAAACAGGGAAGCCAAGACACAAGAGAGACTCTGGATGTCTTTTCATATGTTTCTCTTCACTCTAACAACTGCTTAAGGATGTGTCTCTTCTCCACAGTGCCTGATCCACCACAGGGTTGTTAATTTTCCCTCTTCCCATGAACCTTCCTTATCCACCGGATGGTTTGCAGACCCTGCTGACAACAACCAAAACCAGATGTATGCTTTGTCTTGGTTTAGAATTACATTGGTAATGAATTGCATGGAACCATCGATCATAATTTCAAGCCATAATTTTTTGCTGTAATGCATTGCTACATGCAATTTGGAACTTTTAGTCCAGCCCTCTGTCACTGGGCACTGAGAAGATATTTGTCCAAATGTCAATACTAATCCCTAAATATTCATGTTTCACAAAAAAAAAAAGTGGGTCCTCACAAATAATTGCAGCTAATAGAGCTGTTCTCTTGGCACAAGTAAAACATTTCAGTTTTCCCATCTTACACTTGAGAAAAATGCCCCGATGAATGCATGAACACATAAACAGTAAGAAATACACCTGGAGGTTTCATTGTTTCCACAACTGTGGCTTTCTGTGAGTTTAATTATGAAGCCTGTGAGATGACAATGTGAAAAAACATTCCCTGAAAATCCTCAAATCTGGGCAAAACACGTGTCACACTGTACTTCCCACAGCTATTTCTTGTTTTTTCTCTTTTTATGTCCCCTATTTCTCCTTATTTTTTATAAATGCGCAATTGTTTTGCTGTCTCACCTTTCATATTATGTTCTGCTGGATCTTCAGCTTTGACAGTTCTGATAGCACTCTCACGCTTCCTCTCACAGACAGTAACCTGCCTACAGATGCCACTCAAGGATGGTATCACCATGCATAAATTAGATGGGTGCAGGCTAGACAGTCATCGCCCGCTGCAGCAGACCCACGTGTGAGCTGCCACTACAACCAGCTCGATACTCTTTGCTCAGTTGGGTGGTCCCAAAGGACATGTTGGATGTACGAATTATTAGAAAAGAAACAAAGAACAAAACAGGAAGCAGCATTATGCTCTTTGTGAATCCTTGTTACACCTACATTTTGAATGCTAGCTGCAAGAGTAATCTGAAAAAGGATATACAAGAAAAGGAACAGAAAAGGAGTACAAAGATGGTAACAGTTATAGTTTCCTTTCATGGGCAGGTTAACTACTAGAAGAAACTGACTACTACTACTTTTAAAGAAAATTAAAAGAAGTACTTTTTCAGAAACTGAATTGTTACCCTGTGGAGGTCTGGATGTTACAGGAAGTCCTTAGCCTGATTACCAAATGCTAGGTACTGTGAATCATCAAGCCTTGTTTCTTATATTTTCTGCCTAAGCATCTGCTACTGGCCTCTCTGTGCTGTGTTCCTGTGCTGGAGAGAGATCTTTGATCCCTTCCTGCAGTTCTCACACTCTCACATTATAGCTGACTCTGATGGTTACCGTGGTAAAACAGAGAGAAAGTTGATTTTTTGAGGATTTTTTGTCCATATCAACAGACTGAGAATGGATGATAGAAAGCTGGCCTGGTACACTGTAGCTTCTCCTCTTTCACTGATTTTTCCTGCTGTCCAAGACTAGGGGTGAGGACACAGTTCCTAGCTGGAAATCACTTCGCTGAAATCTCACTTCACAGCACTCACAGACATTGAGTGTCCATTAACAGTACTAAGTCCCTTATGTCAAAACCTTGGTCCACAGACACAAATCGGAGAGATCCCATTAATTCAGTTAGGGCAGGATTTTGCCCTTATTTTTGGTTTTGCAAAACCAAACGCCCCATGATTAAGCTTTGCAAACCTTGACTAAAACCAGAACTGCTCTGTTCAACGGCTTTATTTTGTCACCACCTATAAGCCATCTGGGGACTTGAAAATTCTTAAAACATACCTGATGAGTGAGAGAAATTAATGTCAGGGCATTCAAGCTTTTAGTTAGAAAATCACTGCTAACAACTTCCATATTAATGCACTGATAAGCTGTCTGCATCAATATTTTATAGCTTGTACTTTACCTGAGTTTTTGCTAATTGGCTTTATGGGGTTCTAAGTCAAGTTTTATTTCTTTTCCACTCTCCATTTTTTGCTTTTTATCATTTTTGAAACCGGGCAAGACCCTTGAAATGTGTTTTCCCTCATAAGAGATCGTAAACAACACCTGCCCAAAGTAAAACATTACCACATCTGAACAATGCTACCAATTTTTAAGAAACAAGTTGAATGAGTAACTTCATATGGAAAATATTTAACATTATGGATGTAGAGAAAAACATATGTGTGTGTGTAACAATGCTGATGAAGGTGCAAATACAGGCCATGAATTCTCTGATCTACCAAGACTGACTGAACACAGCTAGGATGGAATGAAAATGCAGGTCAATATCTTACTGTTGGCTTTGTTTTCTCCCTAAACAGTAAATGTGAGATGTTCATATTGTGACTTTTTTGTTGACATCACTGGGCCAGCTCCTTAGGTTGCTGATTAGTGCCAGCTAGAATAGCTTATAATATTTATTTTGGACCAAAGATGAGACCTAAAATAAACATGACACTTTGTCATGTCAAAGCACCAGTCTTCAACAGGTTTTTCTCACAGGAACCAAACTGAGCAGAGAGGAACCAGCCCCCAGCTGTCATGGTCCTGATGACACATTATTTATAACAGTCACGTACAAAAGAAGCATTCATATTTGTATCCATTTTCTGCAAAAACTACAAAAAGTTAGTTGCTTGGTTCCCCCTTATGACTCTACTAATCTAGAAGGTTTTACTAATTACTTCAAATCAAGAGGGAGAGGGAAGTGTCTGTCAGTCCTAAAGGATTTCAGAACTGTATAGCTTATCTACAGAGAGTTGAAGGGTGTTCCTGTGAGTGACGATTATTTGCTCTCCGGGTTTGTGGCTTTCAGGGAATGACTTCACTCCACTGGGCTGCTTTCCACAACAGGCCCCAGCACACCCAGACTCTGCTGCACAAGGGAGCAGACCTGACTCTGGTGGACAAAGACTTCAAAACAGCTCTGCACTGGGCAGTACAGGTGAGCCATGGCCACAGTTTCACCAGCCAGTTGCTTGAGCTGAGCTAGATATTGTAGTGCCCTACATACTCCAAAACCAATTATTTTGGCCATGAAATGAGGAAAATGGAGTGCTACGAATGCCCACTAACAGCCATAGCAGTTTGCCAGTGGGCACGGGTCAAGGATCTAACTTCTTTGGAAAGCAACACATACTTAATATAGGCTCAGCACTGTTGCCCTAAACAAAGCTATTATTTCTCTCACTGGGACTATGTGTATGTTTCGTGTTGAACTCTTGTTTAATTTTTTTCACTAAATCAGGGTCGTAGAAATCAGTAGTTTAAGTAGTCTTGCCAAAGGCCTTTGGGAAGAAAATGTAAACACAAGTTAAAACATATTGAAAAAGCTATAGTTGTGGAATAATTATCTGAAGGTTGAGGCCCTACTCCTCTGGAGATTAAGGAAGATAAGGAGCTAAACATATTTCCTATTGAGCAAAATGCCAATTTGCTAAAAATTACACAGGCCATCTTTAGAGAACTAAAACACACAGGTTTAATGTTGCACTAAACACTGTATTATGCAATTGGTAGTAAGTGGTCTAAAATATAGCATAATTTACTAAATTATGCCTAAACTTCACTGCAGAAAACTTCCCAGATTAAATTACATAAATATGTTTCTAATCGCTCACTTGCAATAGCAAGTTGCGGTATCAATGTTCAAAACACCTGCACACCAGATAAGCAGAAATAGAACTTGCATGAAAATCCAGTAACATTTTCCTACAATGACTAAATATTTGCATGCTCACCTTTTGGTCTAAGTTCACTCATCTTAAAAAATATGTCAACAAAGATATTTAAAAGCTCTGAACTGCCGCAAACTATATTTGTAAGTGAGTAAGGACATCTAGACCAAATAACCTGTTTGCTTCAACCACAGTCTCCACAGATTGTTCATGTACAATAGGTTCAACTTTTGTTTTTCTGAAGTAGAGGTATATTTCAGCCTCTGCAACTGGCGTTATTTCAACACTAGTTTTGCTCTTCTTTACTCTTAATCAGCCTGAAACTGGGCTACATCCCTTGATATTTTGCCTCAAGAGACTAAGAGTATCTATTCTAAAACCTGTTGTGCATTTTTACAAGGCTTACTCCATTGCAGGCTGCTTCCAGTAGGAAATCTCTGAAATTGATGCAAGCTACTGCAGGCTAGGGAGTGGTCTTGATCATAGCTCTGGAAACAAGCTGTCTCTCAAACAGAAAGACAAAAGGGAATTCCCTTCATGTCAGGACCCTCAGAGTTCCCCTCATACCCTAATCTCTCCCTGATTCTGTATTTTGTAAATTTTATTATTTAATTCCACCATTAACTCCCACCTCCACCTTTCTCTCACAAATGTACAGAATAACTCTTGAGAAAGTGGGAAAATAAAACTACCCAAAACCCACTTGGCCTCAGCTGGAAAGAAATCACAAACCCCTCTTCTTTCTCCCTTTAAACTGCTCCCAGAAATCAGAGGAAACTTGTGCAGGATGACCCCCTTTTTTCCTTCTTGTGAGATCCCTGCTATGAAGCCTTATCAATTTTCTCTTCCATCCATATACTTCTCAATATTCTAGGTCCAGAAGGGGTAGTTGAAATACCAGAACATGGAACAGACCTCTTAATATTGCTCTCACTCAAGCTTGGTCAAGAAAAAACAATTTCAGCCAGTGCTCTCTGCTGCCCTATTAGGCCCAGGAGAAATAGATACTGTGGGCAGGCATGACTTTCTCTGCTATGACAGAAAGCAGAACAACAGCTCTGCTGGGTGGGATTATCGTTATATCTAATAGCCTCCTCTGTGGCTGCTGGAAAGTTTTTCCTGTGAGAATTGTATTAATATCCTCAGAGAACAAGAGCCTCATAGAGCTCAAGCAGTACAAGCTGCAGGGGTTGTTTTCGGCTGAATAGGGCCCTGTGTTTAATTTCATTTTCAAAAAAATGCAGCAAGCGGAAGATCACACACTGCACAGAAACTTGTTTCAGAAGTTGCAGGAAAGAGGCAATTTGGGCACACTGGGCTGAAACACAGAGCGAGACCACATAAAAACCATTGCCTGCTACTTGAAACCAAATTCTCAGGCATGTTTTAGATGAAATAACTGTTCCTCGCTGGCTCCTTCAAAGACTACATGCTTGGCACTTGGTCTCCCATCAGACAAACAGTGGCTGTGGAGTGCCTGTCGTATAACTACACAGACCTTGCCTACACCAAGGTTTGCTCTACTGAAAAGCTCAAGTTCATGCCATCAGCGCAAAAGTGTCAAAACCACAGATCATTCCGGTTTGACATCAGAATATTTCATGTCATATTTTTTACACATGTAATATTTTTATTATTGATAGCTGGTGCAGATAGCGCTACATTAGAAGTGTTTCAGGAGGTATTTTCCTCCTTTCATTGCAGCCATCAGTAATTGCTGTAACAAAAAGCGAACACATCTTCATAACAAGAAACTGTGAACTGATACTGGAACAAAGTGTAAGGCTGTTCTAACAGTAATAGATAATGCTGTCATTGAAATCCTAATAAAATATAGTATGTACTACACAGTATAACAGTATCAGTAGTACTTTGGACACAGCCTGGGAAGGTTTGCAGTCTTCCTGCATTGCCTTGCCATTTGTCGTGGTTTTTACCAGAAGTTTCTTTGTCTCTTTCTTAAAACTCTGGCTTCAAAAGTCATATGATTATGTAAAAATATCAGCTTTCACTTAAAGAATAAACAAACAATCTAAAGTGAAGAAATGCAAACCTCTAGGGATAAAAAGAAGGCAACTAAAACCAAGCCATTAAAAATATATTCTGTCATGTGGAGCTGCACTTATGATTTTTTTGGTACGTTGATTCAGAGTGCAAAATTTTGAAAAACTACAAGCCTGAATATTTGCTCCATAACTACAATGGAATTATTTCATTCCCCTGCTTCCTGACAGCAGAGCGAAACACCCATACATCTTAAAACACATTGTAAAAGCAAAGTATAGGCAATTATTTTTTGTGTTTGGTGGAGCAAGCATGACAGCCTCTCTGTAGTTACTTGGAAGGTCAGAGCACACTTAAATGTTATGATCTATAGGAACGAAAGTCTCTGTTGCTGTGGGGCATCTGGAGGACATAGCTGGCCACCCAGCCAGGGCAGATGAAGGGGCCAGGGGAGGCAGCTACGGCTCAGGGCCAGGGTCTCCCCTGAGGAATCACTGCGTTCCTTGTCTCTGCCCAGCACCCCAGGTTTTCTTCAGTGGGCTGCCTACAGTGGAAGAATTCAGAGAGACTTCTAAAGACTTCTTAAAACTTAGTGGGTGTTTCTCCATGGCAGACATGTTTGTGTTGGTTTAGGCCAGAAAAGGTGCATTTGCTAGGCAGGGTTCACAGTTTGGTTAGTTTCAGGAAGATTTCTTTCACTGCAAAATTTTACTTGTTTTCCCCTTGTTTCATGCAGTTTTCTACAAACAGCTAGAAAGGGAGAGTAGTGGCTTTTTTTACATCACTAAGCTTTAAAGACAATTTTGACTGTTAGCAAACAAATGAGAAACAGATTCAACTTGCATTTTTAATCATACCCTTAAGAAATCCCTTTCTTGTGTAAATATTGTCATTCCAGCAAAGGTACAGCTGTTGCTCATGGAGGCTGGAACGTTGTATAGCAGCAGGGCTCTACAGAGTGAGATGTCAAGTTGCAAAACAAGGAGGAAGAGACTTTGCAATTAGTTTTGAGTAAGTAATAAACTTGCTTCAATATCATCAGAAGCTTTTTCCAAAAAGTGCCCTAAACATTTGTGACAATGTCTGCAACAGCAAATTAAATGTTCTTGAGTCTTGGCTCTGGCACCAAGGCCAACCATCACAGGACAGCCTGTGTCCCTACTGCTAAACACTCTTACTCTCTAAAACAGGATTATCATATGCAGACCGCTTATTGGGAATGGTCTATAACCCACGCCACCTCCTGAACTACATCCAGGCACTGATGGGAAAAGTGTTGATTGACCCAAGCCAAACCCACGCCAGGGAGGATTTAAAAAATTTTACGATACAGACAACTGAGTTCTGATGGTCAGGGATGTTCTCTAGAGCTACTTAGGTTTTTTATATAGCGTAACCAATTTTTCCACTTTCATTTATGTCATCTTATAAACCAAAGCCACTGTCATGACTTGTACATGGCACAGCAGTATTGGTATACAGACTCATCAGTACAATCAGATCATCAGAAGAACTGCCTTTACCTGAAATAACTGAGTGTTAAACAGTAAATCCTTCAAGTATGAACATGCTTTTGACAGTGGACTTTTTCACACCAATTAAATTTCCAAGGAAATCAGTTGCAGAACTCCCATTGAGCTTAGTGGGAATCTGTCTCAGACAAAACAGGCTGAGAGAGCTGGGGTTGATCAGCCTGGAGAAGAGAAGACTCTGGGGAGACCTTGTAGCGGCCTTTCAGTACTTAAAGGGGGCCTGCAGGAAAGGTGGGGAGGGACTTTTTACACAAGGGCATGTAGTGATCAGACGAGGGGTAATGGTTGGAAGCTGGGAGAGTGCAGGTTTAGGCTAGATACAAGGAAGACGTTCTTCATCCTGAGGGTGGTGAGACACTGGAAGAGGTTGCCCAGAGAAGCTGTGGCTGCTCCCTCCCTGGCAGTGTTCAAGGCCAGGTTGGACAGGGCTTGGAGCAACCTGGTCTAGTGGAAGGTGTCCCTGCCCATGGCAGGGGGGTTGGAACTAGATGATCTTTGAGGTCCCTTCCAACCCAAACCATTCTATGATTCTATGTAGATAAGTACAGGGTAATTGCCAGACCTCTTCCCAGCACCCTATCTGTCTGCAAGTGGATGCCAGAAGATGAGTAACGTACATACACCACACTTTTTGCATATCTATAAACATTCTCTTCTTCTATGCCTGACAAAAAGGCACTGGAAGACAAATGTTTTCATTTCTCTGATCGTAGTAAGGAATAATTCCTTATTCTATTGCAGCATGAAAGATGACCTCTTTTTCAAAGCACATAAACAGCTTATCCAGAGAAATCAGTCCTCACAACAACGTACTAGCAGGGGAAATCTGCCAAGTCATTTTAATCATAGCCATAGCCGTTTATACAGTAAATCATATACAATTACTATGGAAGACTCCAAGTGAAAATAAATTCTCAGAGAGGATTGGCCAGTATTTCCTGCAGTTTTTTGTTTGAGCAAAGACAGGCTAAGAGAGGCAGGGACATATGATAGCCATAGAGGTATGCCTCCATGACTGCCTTTGTCATTTGGTAGCTTTTTCCAACAACCACCAAGGCTGCTGAGAGGACAAATATTTTTAAAACACCACATCTCCTAGTTGTATCAGAGGCAGCAGTGCTCTGAGGACCACAGTACAAAGTATCCTGTATGATACCACCACGTTCTCTTGAGTACCACAAAGTCGGGTGAATCTAGGTCATTCTGAGTCTACAGAAGACCCTGTCTTAGTGGGTGTCTGAGGCTGAAGCACTAGGGTTTGGAGAAGACAAATGAGCTTCTCTCTGAGTTGTCTGAGTCTCACCAATGTAACTACAGTGGCGTCAGTAGAGTTGTTGTTCATTTATATTAGTTTGCCATCAGAAACACACCCTGTGAAGTTCTTGGATTGCATCCAAGCAACTTCTGGCAAAGTTTCCCTGGCAGAAGGAAAGCTGAAAATGGTATTACGGATTGTTCCTTTCCTCAGCACAGGTCCCAGTTGTCTCTGTCGCCTGAGGGCAGAGAAACCACAGGGTGCCCTGAATTTTTGCAGTGCCTCTCCACTGCCAACACAGACATCTGGCAACCATGGCATACCAGCAGTGCAGGTAGAGTGAACGCAGTTCCATTCCTCAGCTCTCCTTAGTCACAGGTACAGAGTGGGGATGCAGAAAGCTCCCATATGTGCAAAACTCTTCAGCACTCAAGTTGCCAGCTTTATGGATATTTCTTACTGAACTATGCTGCACACTAGAAGAAGCTGTATCATGTCTCTGCTCTTGAGTCTGGCATTCTCCATGTTTAAAACAGCAGACACTGCACCTACACGACAGGGATGTTACAGTAAAGGTAATGACATAATACACTGCCATGGTGCTCTGAATATGAACATGAGGAAAACTGCACTTCAATGAAATGAATCCCATAAGGGAAAAAATTGTACTGGAGGAACAGTTTGGTTTTGCCAGTATAGATGTAACTGAACACAGGGCTTCTGCCAGCAAAGCCTTGAGTCAAAGATCAAGACTTTTCAAACCCCAACCATCAGAGCCATGTGGGAGAAGTCTGTGGAATGGCTTTTGCTTTCAGTAAATACTGAATTTCAGAATAAAAAAGAGAAAAAAGTGACTTTGAAGAAAGATTTATTTACCAATATAATAACCTTAACTGGAGTTATAAAGGAAAAATGTCCACAGACAAGTTATTTTTCAAATTTGCTATGGATTGCTCAACAAATACTTGAAATGGCTCATGTTTCTTTATTTCAGCAAAGGAGAAAAAGATCATTGGGGTGTTTTTTCAGTAGCCCTGTTGGTGTTACAGTCAATTTCATCTTAAAATATGCTATGTGTCTCTGTTTGTGAAGAACAAGAGGAAAGACAAAAGTATTGGGAGACTAGCCAGCATTCTGTAACATAAAACTCAAACAGCACCCAATGATGCACAAAGACAGTTTCCAGGAGGAAGCCAGAAGAACTCATGAAAATTTTATTTAATCTATAGTAATTTATGGTGCTTCTTTATAAAAGTAAGTTACATCCCAGAGTACTGCAATGGGAATAGCATTTGCTTGCTGCAGAAAAGAGTGAAGTAATGGTTAAAATGCCAAGCCATTCAAAGTCAGAACATAAGGACATCAAAGAGAAAGTCAAAGCTTTGGATTCACAGGTGTGGAATTGAAAAAGGAGGGAATGTAGAAGAAGAGGAAACACAGGCAGCCTCAAAGTGCAATGCTAATGATAAGGAGCAACATCAAGAGCTGCTAGTGGGGAATCTCCACCCAGTAAAGCTGGCTATACACCTAGGAAGGCTTTAAACTACACACTAAGAACTAATACATCCTAATCACGTAATCTCTAGAGGCATTCACTTGGAAGAAAAATACTTTGCCAAGGTTTCCTGAAAACAGTTAAGAGGTCCCTAGCGTGTCCCTCTCCCACCATTACTGGTAGCCACAAGCCAGCTTAGCAGACTCCCTTCACATGATTCTTCTCTTTGGCATTGAAATATCTAATTCACTAGAGTATTATGATGGGGAGAAAAAATCAACCCTCTATATTGTGGACAGTGGACAAGGAAAACATTGTACTACGTACTATGCACGATTAACGACTCGGCAGAAAAAAATGTAATGTTATGGTAGAATATTACATAAGTGACAACAAACTTCCAAAGTGAAATTATCATTCTACATATCAGTTGAACATACAAAAGGCTGTAGTAACAATGACAATAAATTAGGTAGATAGATGAAAAAAGTGGCAAAACCAGAAAAGTGTCACAAACTTGCAGGATTCTCCTCACGGTATTTGATTCAGTGAATTCTTCCTGAAGAATTATCTAATTTTGAAAGCACCAAGAGATGCAACTATCAGAAGTTGGGCTTTTTATTAACCAAAGAAAACAGAGTCATAACCAAGTGAAAGTGACAGCTAATGACCCTGTTAGTGAATGTGTTGTTTGCCACCGTCAGGAGATGACAGAAATCTCAGCCAAAAACTTGCATAAAGCACAATGAGACTTTACCTTGCAAAGGCTCCTTTATTGAGGCTCTAGGACATTTCTTCTTCATGAAGTAATTTAGATGAGTGATCTAAGAAAGACAAGTTCACTGAGGAGAATGAATAACGAGTGGAAGCAGGTATAGGTGTGAGAAGGGACAAAAGTGTAAAGAAAACCCGGGGGAGGGGGGGGCGAGGCCTGCGGAATTATACAGAAACACAAAACAAAAATAACTAATTATCTCTGACAACATTGCTGAAAGGAATTTGAATACAAAAAGGGAAGATGAAATGTAGGGGTACATACAGTAAGGTTACAAAACCATGTTGTTTTCCTATGGTAAACTTACCACTGAACATTCTGCTCTAACAATAGTACTGTGGTTCATGGTAAATTTACCACAGGAAGACTACATTTTTGGTGACTTTGGCCCAAAGATATCAATCTAAGAATAAGGGCAGTGTAAGCATTTTAGGAAAATTCTGTGTGCAACTTAAAAATCCAAGATGAATGTAAAGATAAAAAGGCATTCCTAAGAAGAGGGAGCTGGAAAGCCACAGAGCAGTTGGCCAGAGATCTCATTCAGCAGAAGGTTCAAACTATTAGGAAACATCCTTTGATTTTTTAGAAAATGTAATTAACAATTTGATTGAACTGTTAAAGCAGGACAGAAATTTCATAGCCATCTTCAAAGCAATTATTGCTTCTTCAGATAAGAAGCTATTGGATATAGTAACTTTGAATGTCAACTAATCAGTTTAATACCATGTAGTAAAACACAGAAATACTGGAAAAGTGCCAACAAGATAAAGTTCATCATATGGCACAGAAAACTTGTTAAGCAGATGGTGAATAGAGTGATCATAAAAAGTCCAATTCTTTGTCCCTTTCTGGTTTGAGCAGTACATGCAATTTTAATCACACTTAATGATGTCGATAGCACAATTTGTATAAGACCAACCTGCTGTAATGGACCCAGAATTCAGTCCAAAGATAGGATGTCCCAGTGGGGAAGAATACAGAGTAATGCAATCAAAATAAACCCAGTGACTTATATTACACACCATATATTCTGTACCAGACACATTCAGGACAGTTCAGATAACCTTCAGCGGTGGACATCTCACAGAGAGTCCAACAAGGGATTTCTCGTAAGAATGTTCTTATATGTTCCATAATGAGGTGACGAAATACCAAACATGTATATGACCCACAGTTAGAATCAAATTAGAGGGACAACAAGCACTTCATGCGTCAGGATGAAATTCAAAATTGTTTTGATAAATTGTAGGTATGAATATGAACTGAAATTAATAAAACAGCACTGTGTACAGAACTGTGAAAAATTAAAGCTGTTTGCATAAAATGAATAGTAGTAGACTAGTGGGTTACAAAATGAGCAGGAGTTTTAAATTTTAGTGTTGATACAAAACAAAACAAAACAAACATTATTCTGAGACATATTAACAGAAGTGTGATACATGTGGGCTGCAGGAAGTAGCAATGTCATTTTCAATGTCAGGAGAGAAGCCTCAGCTGGATAATTATGTTGTTTGGGGTGCCATGGTTGAAAAAAGCTGTAGACAAACTGGAAAGGGGCCAAAAGCAAGCACCAAGTATGATAAGTGGGTTGAAAAACTTGACCGATGAAAAGAGGTTGAAATGGTTTGTTTAGTCTAGAAAATGGAAGATTGGTGGGAGACAGAACAGTCTGTAAATGTGTAAAATGCCAGTAAGAACAGTGGGAAATTTCTTACGGAAAAGCTAAGATTTGTGGAAGAACATTGAGGGACAAAAACTTTAGGTGCAGGATTTGAAATTTGGACTTAGCAAGACAGAATAAAATCAGAGGAATAGAAGTGTCACTAGAACACGAATACAGAAATATTAAGATATTGCATGCTAATAATTTTTTGTATCAAAACTGAACTGGAGAAGGATGATAATAAATAGATGTTCATTGTGGTGGTACTAGAACTATGTAATAGACTTCCAGATTCTGTTAGCACTGAATGTGACTAGAGATTTCTCTGATGCTAGTGACTAAAAAATGTAACAGAGCATTATGCTAGTATGGAGGACATTGACACTTGGCATAGGAACTGGAGAATAAAAACAACAATTATTCACAGGACCTCAGTATTCCTGAACACAAGGATCAACTTTTTCAATGGATATTCAGACAACTACAAATCAACAATAATTTTAACATTGTTAATGAGGACATTATAAAATGTCTGGTCATAGAAAATAAGCTTAGATGGTATGATCATGAATAGACTATAAATCAAACAGGTAAGTAAACAAAGGACATACAAAACAAAATTCCTGACTTCAGAGGGACACATTTTGGTAAATTAAGAAAATTCTCAGCTGGACCAAGAAGCTATGAGAGCAGCAGGTTCCAGGGACCTGGAATGTATCCTGTCAATGGTGCAAAATGTAGTAGGAATCTGTATGCTAAGAACAGAGAAGAAAAGTGTGTAGAAGAGCCCTGAGATATGGCAGATGACTATCAATTTTTAACAGATATCTTTAGAATAAGTAGACATCTTACAAATAATAGGCAAAAGTACAGAGAAGCAAAAGCAGTTGTATCTTAAAATCAAGAAGAAGAGCAATAATTAAATGTTGAATAGAGGCTGGAAGGAAATTACTTTCAGGGATAAGGCCTGAAATCAACCTTGCTTAATATTTTCATGATAACTTGGCACAAATACAGGGGCTTTCTGATGAAATCTGCCAACAACAAAAATCTGGAAGACATCAACAGAAAAGAATGGGGATATCATAAAGGGCAAGCTGGACCGCCTTCAAGTCTAGAATAATACAAATGGGACAAAACTGAATAGGCTAAAATAAGTTTAAGTTATGCACTTGGGTGCTAGTAGCAGAAGGTCCTCCCAGAAACTAGAAACTCAGTGTTTGGGAACGACTATGGAAGAGAAGTACCGAGGTGTAAAGGGTTATTCCAAAATGACCAGAAGCTTCTAATGGGACACATCTTTGAATAAGGCAAATGCTGTTCTACGACGTACCAAAAGAGGTATTTCTAACACAAGTAGTGAAGAGCTAGTGTCACTATAGAACTGCTTGGCAAAAATGTCTGTGTATGACTAGGCAAAATTTTAATCACCCCTCTCCAAGGATACACGACTAAAACACAAAACGAGAAGGGTTAGTAGGTTGATGAGAGAAATAGAAAGCATATTTTACAAGAAAAACTTAAAAGACCTAAATTGATTAGAGTGGCAAGAGAACAGCTCAGAAGGGATATGACGATTGTCTATAAATACATCTGAGGAACAAATACCAGCTAGAGGAAAGAAGTATTTAATCTAAATAATAATGCTGGCACAGAAACAAAGGGACATAAATCAGCCACAAGTATGAATAGAAATTAAAGATAATAATCATTAAAGCAAACAGGTTCTTGAACTGTCTTCCTTTGGGAGTAATGGGGACAAAAAACCTAATTGCTTTCAACAGACACAGTAAGTTTATGAAAGAGATGATGCAACACAGCTACAAGTGATTGCAGGGGATTGAATTTAATGATCTAGAAAGACCTTCCCAGTCTTCTGTTTCTACTTTGTTATAAAAAAATTATGAATTCTTTTTTCTCTTTTTCCACCAAGTTAGGCTATAAAATGTTCAGTTTCATTTGCAGGTTAGAGAACAATGTCAATTTTTTATTAAGACACTGAAGCACTGGAGCAAACTAGCTAAAAAGGTTTTCAAGAACCACTTGAGTAAATATTTGACATGGCCTTTCTAGGTGTACTTGGACAGGCTTACAGAAGTGGGTTGGTCTTTTCCAACCCTGAATTTCTACGAGAAAATATAGGCTTGTATCTTTCTGGACTCTGGCTTAGCAAAACAGCAAAAACCCCAAGTTCTTTCTGAGAAAGTTGTTGAGTAATTTACACTCTGTCACTTTTGGAGATATTTGCAGTGGTACATTATTTATTATTTTTCCAACGTTCAAAGTGTTCTAGGAAATTCATAAAGCAAACCCAATTCCCAGCAGGAGATTGGAAGCTTTTGGCTTTCATACCTGGGGAGTCTGGTGTACCCAAAACAAAATACCATTCTTGTATTTAGCCTTCTCTAGCAGAGAAAACGCAGTTTGGCCTGAGCTTCATTGTAAAATGTTTTTCTTCTCTGAACTTCCTCCCAGAGTGGCAACAGGATTCTGTGTTCCATCATTCTGGATCACTACCAGGGACCATCAATAATAAATTACGATGATGAGAACGGCAAAACATGTATGCACATTGCCGCTGCTGCAGGCTACAGTGATATTATCAGTGAGCTGGCTAAAGTCCCAGAGTGCAACCTGCAGGCACTTGATGTGGATGACAGGTAACCATGGAAACTCTGAAACTGAAATTGCTGCTTCCTTTCTATTAACCTGAGACTAGCTCTGTTTATTCTATAATCATGTTTCCTGTTTCACAGGCCATGGCCTAGTTAATGAACTGCGCTTAGAGAGAACCATGCTTACTCAGAAACGCTGCAAAGCAGTCCAGCTCACATGTATGGTATCTAGTAAAATAACTGACTAGAAGGAATGCTATTTAACTTTGTGTTTCTGGTAGGAAACGATAAGATTATGTGTGAAAGGACTTTGTCATCACTTGACTTTACTTCTTTCAATCAAAAGCGAACATTCTTTTCAAAACAATAGAACAGGATCCTACAACTTGAAGCTGGGATTCTGCTGGTATTTGTACCTAACAAATGGCAATGTTCCTTTGTGGAGTTCAAGATGTTAACACAGTGTTCCTGTAGGAACAGGGGGACCTCACCTTCTGTTCTGACAAGGCATTTGATTCCTTCCAGGATGAAATCCCTATCTCATAAGTGCTAAAGAGTCATCTTCTTTCCTCTTTTTCACCCCACACCTACCTCCCTTGGAACTTGGCTCATAAATTTATTTAGTGCAAACCGAAGCAATTGACTTATGCATTGATTATCCTGCTCAGTGGAGCAAAAGCCAAGGTTTACTTGGCTTAGGCTTCCAGGTACTTAAAATAATAGCATTCTTCATGGAAAAGTGCAATAAAATGGAACAGAAATAAACCGAAAATTTTTCTGGAGAAGTCTTTAAACATCAGTAAAATGTAGTTGAGAAGGCTGTGTTTCTATAGAAAGAAGGGTGACAGAAGGAGTTTAACTGCACTTAAGAGCTCAGTAAGACACGACTTCTTGTTACACATTCTCAGGTATGTTCATAGAAGGTATTACGCTTGAAGAGCAGAAAAGATAATTTATTCACTATAAACACAGAGTAGATTTCCATTTTATTGTGTTTCTGACTGCACCCACCTGAAATCACAGGAACTGAAAAGAAACAGGCAGAGAAAAGTCAATTTTAATTTTTATTCTTGCACAGGTTTCTTATGGTGTTTTCTGTGCTTTCAAATTTTTCACAACAGCAAAATATTACAATTTGGAAACTGGACAAGAGTTTCCAAAGACAAGACGCGATCTTTGCCAAGCAGAAAATCATTTTGATTCTTCTACACAGATTCAAGACAACTATATCTGCTCCAGTCTGTGCCCATCAAACACAGAAACTGGCAAAGTGGGAATGACAGTCTCGTAGATATGTCCAGTCCTTCTCATTCATCTGGGGGAGGCCTCCTCTCTTACCTTGATGGAGGGGCCTGAGCCTACCGTTGCTAATTGTGTTCAGTGTAAAGCTGAGAAGAGCTTGTACCTGTGCAGTGGACACTACAAAGATTTTTTTCAAATTCTGCTCTGAAAACTTCAGGCACTCCTCCCACTCTGCAACTCCAGCAGCAGAAGAGATACTATTAATATAGCATGTATAGGCATTCTGCAGCCCCATATCTACTTTCTCTACAGCTAAATAGATGCACATAGATAGATGCCAGTCTATGGCCTTGTTACTACCATTGGCAGCTATGTCAGCGTGGGATAAGCTGCTTGAGAAGTCCTTAAAATGGATGTCATGAATCTGGATGAGTAGCATAGGAGCACACCTTATTACGTCATTAATAGCTTCAATAGTAAATTTATCAATTTATTTTAATGATACTCCCCCTTTTCCACAGGACACCTTTGCACTGGGCTGCAGCAGCAGGGAAAGCTGACTGTGTGCAGACGCTGCTAGAGCTGGGGATAGACAGCTGCCCTCGAGACATCAATGAAAACACTCCTCTGACATATGCAATGTACTGTGGGCACACAGCATGCATCAAACTGCTGTCTCAGGAGAGCAGGTAAAGCAAAATTTCACAGGTTGCCACTGACTAGAAAACACGTTTATTGCTTTCTATATGCTACTGAAGGGTTTGAGCCCTGGGTGATGTCTCCTCAATTCGTATGCACTACTTAGTTCAAGTTTTCCACCAAAATAGCAACGTTAGAATTAGTCATCTACTGAAGACTCATCACTGCGGTTACTGTTCCAGTCTGCCGATCAGCTGAGGGTTCTCAACCAAGACGTGAGTATAGCTCTTGCTCAGTCACCTTCATGCAGAAAATTTATCTTACAGAATAGTTTCAGCCCTCAGATATATGCCTTCCACTTTTTTGAAATCTCTGTGCACTAGTTGTGTGTTCATGTAACGAGACAGAGGGACAGACTGAACACAAAAGCAGCTTTGCCACATAGATAATAAAACAAATTTCAAGCTTTCCCCTCCTTACCAATCAGCAGTTAGTATTATTTCCTACGTTACAAAATATAAGACATGGGTAATATTACCTCTCCTCCTCCTCCTCCTGCGCTTTGCCTGTTGGAGTAGGTCTGAAATGCTGATTAGTCAAAATCTCATCTAAAAACCACTGCTGCAACACCACTGTAGGTGATTATCTTGATAGATCTTCCGGAACTGTGCCAGGCCGTTTTAGTACAGGCAAGGGAAGCAGAAGGGGAAGGGAAAAGGGGGAAAGGGGAAAGGAGAGAGGGGAGAAGGAGGAGGAGGAGGAGAGGGGAGAAGGAGGGGGAGGGGGAGAGGGAGAGGGGGAGAGGGAGAGGGAGAGGGAGAGGGAGAGGGAGAGGGAGAGGGAGAGGGAGAGGGAGAGGGAGAGGGAGAGGGAGAGGGAGAGGGAGAGGGAGAGGGAAGGAATGGTGAATTAGTGCCTTTGTTACAGCATCAGCAATGACTGTTGGAAATACCATTTTCCAAATATGATATAATACAAAGACCACTTGGTTTTAAAGATCCCAGCATGTTCTTGATATTATTGGATCTTGCCTCACCATTAAGAATAATGATTCTGCAGCTGGTAGATGTCAAAGCCAGAAAAGTTTATTTGTTTTTTTTTTCCTGATAGCTACACCGAGCCAATATTAAGATGAGTGTAAGGCAATGAACCCCATAAGAAAGAGTGAAGTAACATGGTATCATTTTCAGTCTTTGTTAATTACAAATTCGGAGTCCTAATTTTCTGCCCTCTTGAACCACCCCTGCAAATGTATCTGAACAGTATATACCACATTTCATGGGCTAACACAGGCAGTATTTTTTTCATTATTTTGCAATAATAACATCACATTTTGATTTATACTTCCAGTAGATCTGAGCCAGCTCATCAGTCTCCCTCCCAGAACAACAGACTCCTAAAGAAAGAAGGACGATTCAGTATGCTGAACCACATCTTCTCTTGCAAAAAGAAGAAAGATGATCAGAAAACCAGTCAGAAGGAGAGAAGCAGAGACCGATATCCTAGAGAAGAGACCTCAGAAGTAGATGACATCATCACCACTTTTGATTGCATTATGGACACAAACTGCAAAGACATTCCAGATGAGTGTGTGACCACTGCTGACTTTAAAAGACGGAGCACAGACACAAAGTACCTCATACCAGAAAAGAAGCAACCAGAGTGTCAGGGACTTCTGCCTGTCAGAACCCAGAGCCTCCCCCCGATCACTGCAGGCAATTCCTTCCTAATGGCTTCCCAGAGCACAACGTCAAGCTTCGCGTCAAGCACCAGCACTCACCATTTTGCACACAAGTCTCAAAAGAGTAGGAGTGAACACAACTTGCTGGACTACAGAAGCAGCTGCCAGGCTTTGTTGGATGATCCCTGGAACACAGACTCTAACCAACTACTATCTTACAAAGTCTGTACTAGGACTCCTTCAGACAAACTGATAAATGGCTTAAATTCTGATAGACCTCGCCATGTGCTTTTGTGCCCTCCCCGCCTTCCCTCACTTCCCAGTTCTCCATCAGGTAATTTCTTTCTTCTCTATCTCCCAAATCCTATAATCTCTACTGATGTGGAAAGCCAAGTCAGAAAAAATAGGTAAGTCTGATCCATGACATTTCTATTTCTTTAATATCTTTCTCTATTTCTTCTCCCTGTATGTAGTAACAATCACAGGTAGCATATTGACAGGACATCAGCTGACAGCTGAAGCAAGGTGCTCAGGTGTGGTAAATAAGAGACTTAAGTAGGTCTGATGAGCAAGCAAAAATGCAGGTAGTTAGGAAGCATGTAAGGCACCTGAGGAAGGTAAGCACCTCCAGATTATATAGATGCTTTGTGAATTACATGTTAACATCTACAGCCATGTCTGCTGTTTTGTGTCTGTGTTTAGTCCTGGAACTAAGATGTGTAATGGAACAGTACTGCCCTCAGATCTCTAACTGTGCGGAAAGCTGTTTCTGTATCCAAGCAGGTAAGTCCATGTGTGCCGTAATGGATGGCTCTGCATCATGCCACTCTCCTCTTATAGGCATATTCTGACTCCAGGCTGTAGTGTCACCCCTTTTCACTCCTCCGACCCTGAGTGCCAGCTCTTTGGTCTAATGTGCTGTTCTTATGGTTTCTCCAAAGCTGAATTCAGGTTGCTAAATTTACAGAGATGAAGTAAATGCTTTTATATTGTGGTTTGGAAACTAATGCAATAGTAATGAAGCAGAGCATCGGAATTCTGAAGTAAACTTGAAACCAGTGTTTGGCAGGATTTGGGATCTAGTATGTTGTTTGACTCACATCCATGTTTAAATGAATCTGGCTGGCTGGCCTGTATGCTGGAGTTTACTTAACATACCAGTGTCTCCAACTTCACCTCCTTTGGGATTAGTCCCATGCCAAAATCAAACACATCTAGCATGCCTTCCAACCACTGTAGTATCCCACTGAAAATGAAGCAAGCAAAAGTAACCCCCAAATTTACCAGTACACCATTACAAGGAGTAAGCACTACACAATAAATTAATCTACTCTCACCCCAACACACATGAGCCATTATCCTCCAGTGGAAAGAGGAGTGATCAGAAACCCTCTCTGAAAAGAACCCTCAGTTAGGTCAGGTCACTGTATGAGCTTGCATGATAGTGCAAACTGTACTGACACCTAAGTGAAGGGATCTACAAAATAGCAGATCTTTGTTCACATCTCTAATAATGAGAGTAGAACAGCAATTTCAGAATGACAGGTTATTCTACATTGTATAAATAAAGGCTGGAAATATTTTTTCAGGGTAAAAAGAAGCAATTCAAAAAGTTCCACTTCCTGAACATCAGGCCATGTTCCTGAAAGCTTGATAGACCTGGTCTATAGGTGTCACTACTTTTTGACTGTGCCCTCTGCAGCCATTCACTCAAACGTACAAACCCCAAACTCCACGTGGCTAGCAAGGATTGCTCCAGCACAACTCTTTCCACGCTGAACTCTGCAAGGTTCAGCTCGCTTGTGGAAGACAAGAAAACCTGCAGGACTTGTTTAAAACCTAAATAGAATAGGGTACAGTGAGGCTGAGACATTTGAGACCATTGATGTTGACTGTAGGGGAAGGAATGAACTCAGACTGGATAAACCAAACCTGAGGACAACTATAGGAAAACATTTCTTTGCGGAATTACCTAGACTAAAAATACATTTGGTATCGAAGTAACTACCATGTTATTTAAAATGTGATCATAGATTTTTCTTGAGACTGTAGAATACTGTCTGGTTAAATCCTTGGTTGCTCTGGACAGAAGGACAGGTGGTTTTCTGTGAACATCCTATGACAAAAAGCTGCAAGCAGCTGTATCAGGACAGACTCTGTGCATCCACTCAGTGCTCTATGATCTATCTGCACAGGAACTCAGTATAGGACCAGCAGTCTACATGCATGAATGAGGGCAAAATCGTATCAATTATGGGAAATCTTCTATTTGTTACAATGGGAGCTCTCTTTGCATGTCCAAAGGAAGAATAAGTCATTTTATCTGACAGTTTATTATCTTCCTCAGTTGAAAAAAAAAAAAAAAAAAAAAAAAAGCCTGAGTCTGCTTTAAGCCCAGTTCTCTGTGTACCAGCTGTTTAACAAAACTTTCCAACAACAAAAGATTCCTGTAGCTAGCAAAAAGGACTTCCACTGAAGCATGTGAATTAAAAGCTTGTAAGGAGGTAAAGAACGTCTGACAGGAATACATTGCACAACCCAGATACTGTCTAACGTTTCTTCATGATAAAAAGATCTGCTTATCCCTCTTCATGCCTATGTGTGTGTGGTTTAAATCTGTCTGCCCCTGTAATTAAAGCCACCTGACTTGCTGTGAATTAGAACTACATTTACTGTATGAGCTCCAGGGCTTCCAGGTCTCCAGTGCATGGTGCCTCCAGGGCCTACAGGGGTCAGAAGCAAAGTAAGCCTGGCTCCAGCCCAGCCAGCAGTGCTGTGCAGGCAACTCTGTCTGAGGAAATACATTTCCTTATTGGTTTTTGTTTTTTTTTTTTTCTGAAGGAGGCCTAGCTGAGGGGAAAAAACAGCATCTGGTCTTTGAGGGTGACTGAAATGTTAATACTCTATTTCTCAAGTTATGACTGCAAGGGCTACACATAATTTCCTTATCACCAAAGACACAGGGCAGGATTATGGATATCAATAATCTAGAGGAACTCAATTTGAAAATCATTTTCTCAGTTGACACGGTGTTGACACAGTGTTGATTGTCTTGCATGACCATGTTTTTTATTAAAGTCAGACCTAAATTTTGTGCTTACTGCTACTAAGGCATCTGGCACATAGATGGGGATTTGGGCATGTTTTTTGTTCTGTTTTCTGTACTTCTGAAAATAAAAGCTAAGTCAACTTACTAGCTGAACCTCAGCACGTACACAAAGGGCAGAGGTTGCCATGGGTAGCAACGAGACTATCATGCTGTTGGTTTCTTTGAGTAGCTACTTTGTCTTTCCCTCCACTGGGGAGAGCAAAGAGAAACTATACCAAAAACTATTGTCAATGTTGCAAGAGTGCTTGCCAGCCACAGTGCTGAGCTGGCATCCACAATCTGAAGCACTTTGTATTTATGAGCTTTGCAGTCATCTTTTTGTAAAACATACTGCCATCTACTTTCCACAGGGAATATGGTGTCAGTGGAGAAATTCCAAGTGATATGGGTAAAAGGAAGCCTGTCTCAAATGTAAGGCATCTCTTAGCACCTTCTAAACAGCTGGAGCCTCCTTCTATCATTCATTCATCTTTTAGATTACTAACCTCCCAGGTCTAAGGCGATAATTTTATTACAGGTTTTATCACAGCAGACCGGTACCTTCTATTTACTTGAACAGATCATCTAAAAAATAGGCTATTATTAAGCTTATGTTGGTATAAGAAGCATGGTGTAGTCCAACAGGAAGCACTTCTTGGCCAGGAAAAGTAGAGCAAAGCTGATCAGTGTGGCCATTTCTCGACTGAAGGACTGATTTACAGTGGGACATTCACCATAACTTTTACAACCTTTCCATAAAACACACCACAATATGGTTCACCTACCTAAGTGCAAAGGAAAATCAAACAACCTGTAAAAAAAAAGTACACAAAATGAAATGCAGAATAGTCCTGCATTTTATAATAATGAAATTGCTTTCCTTCCATTTCATTGAAAAATAAATGCCATCAGAAATATGCTTTGGGGGATGACAAAGATGATGCCTCAAAGAAAGAAAAACTTTTTTCTGTGATATTATGTGGAGCAGATGGAAAGGAAGAGCAGAATATTTCCACTTGATGCCAGAACTTTAGACAACAAGAACCCTTTTCCAAGCATTCATATCAGCCTTGCAAACATGATTACGCTTTGTACTGTTGTTTTGCTGCCAGATATCCCCATTTATTAAATAAACATATCTCTTGATGGAAAAAACAATCTCCCACCAAAGCCATAATAGTACATATATAATAAGCCATTAGTTCTCAGCCTAAGCATAACTGAAACCAAAATAACTTGAAGTGCATTAAATGGAGCAGTAGGCTTGATTCTCTGCTGGTTTGGAATTGACATATTTATATCTTTGTGCACAAGTACTAGACCAAATTTAACTTTAATCTTAGCCAGTGAAATGCCACAGTTGGACAATTAGCCTTTCATTTTCCAGTATCTACAGTTCTGCTTTCATCTGCAGCAAAATCCTCTCAAAGCTCATCTTTACTGCTGATAGACTTCCACCAGTCTCATTTTCCAACCAGCAGTTGATGTCCGTTTGTGTTCTGGTACTTAGAAAGGTTGAGACCCTATCAGAAAAGTTTGCAAACTGAAGCTTAGATTCTGAAATCAAATCCATCTAGTTGCGTATTTCTTCAAATTTAGAGTCCAAATATACTTACGTGGACCTAGCTACTGGACTGTGTCTGTTTCAAGACCAATTACCATATTATATGAGAAGAAGTTATAATAGTACACATGAAGGTTATATTACATCAGTCACTCTTTTTAATCAATGTAAAGAGAACAAAGCAACAGCTTTTTTCAGTTGGTGGTTTCTTGTTATGACGTATTTCTGAGAACTACTAAGTTTTCTTTTTTTCTAGAAGCCAAAAGTCTATAGTGCACTGTATTATTTACAATTATTTTCATATGGTAACAGATTATCTTTTTCTTTCACAGGTAAAAGTTTTCAACAGATGTCCATAGACCAACCCAAAATAAAAAATCTTAATCCTGTACGGAACAGCCTAGCTCCCATACCTAACCACTGTGCTCACAAAAGTAAGTACAGGCAAGTTTCAATTACAGTGTCATACTGTGTTCCTCCATCACTGGCATCTGAGGGCTTGAGAGCAGTTTCATGTTCCTTTTCCACAGCATCACAGAATGGCTGAGGTCGGAAGGCACTTTTGGAGTTGTCTAGTCCAACTTCCCTGCCTATAGAGAGGTCACCTACAGCAGGTTGCTCAGAATCACATCCAGTTAGGTTTTAAATACCTCTAAGCACGGGGACTACACAATCTCTCTGGGCAACCTCTTCCGGTGTTTGCCCACCCTCAGAGTAAAAAAGTTTCTTCTTATTTGTGCCCACTGATTCTCTTCCCTTCATAGGACACTACTGAGAAGAGTATGGCTCCCTCTTCATTACTGCCCCCAAGCAGGCATTTATATATGTTGACAAGATCTCCTGAGCTGCCTTCTCTTCTCAAGGCTGACCAGTTCCAGCTCTTTCAGTCTCCCCTTTGATGCTGGACACTTCAATCCCTTAATCATCTCCAATGCCCTTTGTTGGACTTGCTCCAGTGTGTCCCTGTCTCTCTTGCACTGGAGCCCCCAGAACTCAACACAGCACTCCAGATGTGTCTCACCAGTGCTAAGTAGAGGGGAAGGACCACCTCCTACAATTTGCTGGCAATGCTTTTCCTAATGCAGTTCCAGATGCTGTTGTCTGTCTTTGCCACAAGGGCACATTGCTGACACGTGTTCAGCTTGTGTCTCAGGGCCCCAGGTCGATTTCTGACAAGCTCCTTTTCAGCTGTTTGATACATCCTGTTAACGTATTGGTGCAGGGAGTTATTCCTCCCCAGGTGCAGGACTTCACATTTCCCTTTGCAAAAGTCTTGTCCGTCCATTTTTTCAGCCTATCAAGGTCTCTCTGAATGGCAGCACACCCGTCTGCTGTACCAGCCATTCCTCCAAGTTTCATGTCATTTTGCAGAAGGTGCACTCTGCCCCATCGTCCAAGTCATTACTGAAGACACTAAACAGTATTAGCCCCAGTATCAACTCCTGGGGTACTCTACTTGTGACCATCCCACCTCCAGCTGGACTTTGTGCTGCTGATCACAACCCTTTTCTCCAACGAGTTTCATAGATTTGGCCTAGTAGAAGCAATGTATATCAGTGCAGGGAGAGTTTGGTTCTACATTTGTTTTCCAGAGCAGAAGTGACTCGAATTCTCAAGGACATGGGATTTTTCAGTCTCAGTCTCATTTGCACATGTCTGTATTACTCTCTTAGCTTGTCATAGTGGGCAGGACATGTTGTAACATGGCGACTTACAGGATGTAGAGATGAATGTCAACACCCTAATGACTGCCTGGCAGGGAAAGGTTGGATAAGCCAGGATAAGGAATAATGTAAGAAGCAAGGTCCCAAAGAGCAGAGAAAGCCTCACCCTGCTCCCTCAGTCCCAGCAGAGTGTCAAGACTTAGTAGTGTCCCAGGCTGGATCCTGCCGGCCACTGCGGTGTTCTTTACGTACAAACGCTAGCCCTACTTGCAGCAGTGTCCTACTCTCACATTCTTGTGCTCTGCCAAGCACATATCCCCCAACATATTTTGGATAAGGATTTGCAGTTTACTTTTTGTCATCCTGTGGATCAGACAGGTCCTAAGGTATTCACATTTCAGAGCAAAATTTAAGATTTATTTCCTCTTATGATCTGAATTTCAGAAGCAATTCTGCAGCTATAACAATATTACTAAAACCGAAACAGCAGAGGTAGTTTTGTAGGGAACATCAGATTGGGCAGGGGAAATACAGAATCCTTCACTGCTGCTGCACAGTAAGAGAGGAAGAAGTAGAGATACGTGGAATACTGAGATGGTATTCTCTGTCTGCTCAGAGGAAAGAAAATAATCTAACTGCTTTCAAAACTCCAGCTCCAAGTTTTCTATTTTTAAGCTTTCTACTAATGTTCTCTGTGTCTTCTAGTTAAAACACAGTTGCAAGCAAAATCCTAAAAAAAAACAAAAAAACAAAAAAACAAAACAAAAATAAAAACCCTCATAATCACTGGTGTTCTTGTGGTAATTCATATAAACAGCCAGGATTTTTGTTCTAGTCTCATGCCAAAAACTGTTTTACAAATGAGACACAATTATCACAGTTAATAATCACGGTTTATTTAACTAACACAGCACATTTATCCAGGTGCTGTTACTGCTTGAACATCAGTTCAAGCCAATAACAGAAAAGCAAAGTCACTTGAAAAATAGATCACTTCTCTTCTTTGTAAACACAAATGGCGCATTCGATCCTGGAGCTTTCCAAGTAACTGTTTCACAGACAAGATTTCACTCACCCTCCATCCATCCCTAAAAATATTTCTATTCTGGACACAGCCTTTATCCAGGCAAATGGCTCCAGCCACTATGTTTGAATATAAACATCCATGTTTCTCTAATATTTTCATTACACAAGATGTGTGTTACAAACATGCAATAAAGCCAGTGGAAAAAAAAAAAGCTACCAGTGAGTTAGAACAATAAAATCAATAAAATAAGCACAAATTAGAAAGAGAACTGAAACTACTCAGAGATTAACAGAAAGAAGAACATCTCCAAAAAAAGGAAGGGCAATGAACAAAAAGGGAAGAGATGCTTTATCTCTAAGAAAAAGCATTTAAAAACACAAGATAGAAAAAGGATAATAGGAATGAAACAGCAGCCTAGGAAAAGAGTCCTTGAGTGACTTTAAACCATAATTTATAAACTTCCACCCTCCAGATGTTCCCAGGCCAAAGAGGTCCCTTGTATGGGTTCCTGAGTAGCCTCAGCACAGCCTGGCATCTCTGTTATTCCGCATGCTGCTGCTCCACCCCTAGCGTAACCTTTCTATCTCATCACACAACTGGCAGAGACCCCTGGAAAACAGACTTACAACTATCACATACTGCTCGCAAAATGCCAGAATAATTTTCCAAACAAATATGAGAATTCTAGAAAATTCTCTGCTGCTCTCAATTCTTCATGTGGCTTAGGAGACCTGAAGCCGTAGTGAAGTTATTTATTTCCATGGAACATTTCTGTTTCAGTCAGCCTGTGTTTTTTGAGGAAAAATGTCTTGTGGAAATCTCTCCAAACAGACCAAGTCTCCTTCAGACAAAATACAGATTCTCTGCATGTCAAAAGTAACCATTTGAACTTATCAAGTCTTATTGATCACCAAAAAGTAAATCATTTAACACTGGAGTTGTTTTCTTCAGTTGACAATTAGCCCTGACAGACTTCAGCAATTTTACTCATATTTTGATCACATTTTTGAGTACACACAACACAAGACAAACAAACAACAGTTCAAAAAAAAAGCAAATTCATTTGTAAAAATGTGATGCTTTTCACTTTCTGTGCACTCCTCCTCTCTTTTTCTTTTTCTTCTAGTTCAGCTACCATCTCAGGGTGCTAAGAAGTTTAAGTCCCTGCCTTTAAATTCCCTAAGGACTGGTGCAGTTATTCTCCCACCAGCCCAAACATCCAGATCCCAGAAAAGGGGACATTCTCAGAGTCATTCGCTCTATTCTCTCTTGCCTGGTCTATCAGGAGAGCCTCTGAAAGCAAGCCGTGTCCTACCCGCTATCCCAAGCCAGAAGAAACCTAACCCTGCAGAAGAGCTTGAGAAATCTCTCACCAAACCAGATGCTGAAAATTAACTCATTACACTGGCCTCAATCAGCTGACAAATACCTAAGAGCTTGTTACAAGATAACCATAAGTAAAATCTCATTGGTTTGCCCTAATGATGCTCTTGTGAACTGGAGTGTAAATGAACAAAAACAAAGAAAAGGTAGCTGTCCTGGTTTGGCTAGGATAGAATCATAGGCCAGCCATTAGCAGTTTCAAGCCAGCCAGGGCAGCTGACCTGAGTTAGCTACAGGGGTAGTCCATCCCATAATGTCATGGTCATTGTAAAGGAGGAGGTTTACTGAGGAGACGGAGCTCCTGTGGGGGTTCCTCCTGCTCCTCCCATGGCTTCTGCTGAGGACTGCTTGGCAGCAGATTGTGACAACAGCATACCCATTTGGCTAAATATTTTTCTGTTTGTACCGGTGGTGTCTTCATTAAATCTGTTGTGTTTTACCTATGGGTCTTCTCGCCTTTCTCCCGATTCCCCTCCCTAGTTCGTGAGGGTTCATCGGGTGACAGAGCAACTGTTACAGTTTAGCCCTGAGTACAGGCTAAACGTAGATGGCAGCACATCACAAAATCTGCACTGTGTATTTATATAGGCATTTTCATCATAGTTTTCATTTATGATGAAATTAATAAATTGATATTTAATGTGCTGTAAATCTACTTTGTGAATGGAATCCTCATAACATGCAATCTTGCTGCAATAATGTGCTGTTAAGCCTTTCATAGAAAACAGGAACAAACAGCAAGATTTTCTGTGTGATTTAAAAGTTGGAATTAGAGAAAAATAAATTGACAGGGATTCTCTGTAGTTTGTAAATGCGAAGGTGCTGATTTTGAGGCTGTGTGCCATTAAAAATATCTTTTTAAGACTGAAACAATAAGCTCAAAATAAAAGGCAGTTTTAGCAAATGAGGGAGTTTGGCTCTCTGTTTTTCAGCTATTTTCTATGTTGGAAGTTTGTGGGTTGTGTGAATTCAACAAGCTAAAAAAGTACAATGAAGCACTAATCTCTGTGGGACAGACAGGGCTATAGGACACAATGTTCAATGCTGCTCATTGCACTGACAAATTTATGTCTCTTTCATATAATTCTTCATATTCCTCAGTGACAAAAATCCAATTGTGTATTGTTATTTTCGTAAAACAAGGGTTGCACAGTACTGAGTTATTAGGCATTATTTCATCATTGATCACCAAACTGAAGAAGCAAATCTAACCAGACTGCTGTTCAGTCAAAAGCCTTGGCAAGTGCCTTTGACTAAACATTTCACAAGACTGTCCTTTCCTAGAGGCTGACAAAGACGTCAGCCTCTGCTTGCTTCAGGATTCTTATCTAAATCTTGCTGCTATTGCTCTGGAAGCTTCCCCACTTCTGATTACGGAGGGGCTGTGGGCATTACTGTGGGTGGGGGGCAGGAGGGAGGGAGGGAGGGAGAGACAGTTCCTTTTTTGTCACCCCTTCTGTATCACCATTGCTAGTAAACCTGCCCTACATCAGCTCTACATCAGCAGTTCATTCAACCAGTACATGGCATTTCTATTTATCTGTAGATAAATGTTTTACTAGCTGTACAAACATTTCTTTTGCTGTGTCACAGTAAGAGACAAATCTGACATGAAAGAGAAGATAATCATGTCCCAGTAGCTGCAGTTTCCAATTTCCTTGCAGTAATTACTGTAAATAGAAGGATGGCTGGTGGCTGTCACAGACAGTCCCAGAAAGAAAAAAAGCAAAGCACAACAGCTGTTCTGAAACAACATCGGGAAGAGAGACCTTTTGCACACAACTAAAAGGATATTTTATTCTTAAACATCTAATCCAAATGTCAGAGTATAAAACTGGAATTCAACAAGTGATGTAAGCCTCTAGCTTCTTGCCAAAATCCATGAGAGTAACAAGCTCATGTGCTTGGGCCTGACAGGCAACGTAGTCCCCGAGGCTAGACGGAAAAAATACTGCATGACAGAAGCATGCTCTGTTAAAGTAAAAATCAATTCTGGCATGCTCTGTCTTTGCACGTGATCAGTCCTGCTCAGTCCAGCCTCACAGGAAAAAAAAGTCCAGAGTCCCTCCTGCAGTGTAGCAGACTGATATTTGCTCCATAGGGTCACTGCCTGAGCTGCTGTACTCTCCAGAGCCCCTAAGGGCCTTCTCTGCCCTGGAACTCCACCGGTTGCAACCCCCAAATTCTCTATTCTGACTTCAGCCCTTTTGTACCTCTCCCTGTGGCCTCACACAAGCAGCAAGTCGTTCATAAGTCAGTTCCTACAAACTTTCAAACTTCAGTGAAGACCTTAAGCTACTATCAAACAGTACAGAGCAGATGGTTTTGGTGCAGACTGCACAGAAGAAAAGGAAAACCTGATTTATATGGCTCCGGCTGGCAGCAAATAACTTCTGTGTTAACCCTAAATGTCAGTGCAAACTTTACAAGACTGAGGCTTGTCTTCGCAGAGTGAGAGCCCAAAGTAACCACTCAGAGATCAATTATCTTTAGTTTAACACACTACTTGGAAATGGAGACAGTGTGTGGAAGGAAGAGGAGACCAAATGGCACAGCAAGGAAATCCCAGTGAGGTCAAATGTTTGTAACTTCATTGTCACTCTAGCCCTGTTGAGTGTGTAAGAAAACCAAGCTTTTTGCTATCAACTGGGATGCCCCAAAAGAGGGAGGTCACGTGCTGCAACTCCATTTTTCCCTGAGTAAGAAGGAGATCTTCGTTGCTATTATTGGCTTCGAGAGAGGGCGTAAATGTCTTTTATCTTTTGTGTTATCCTGCCTGTCCAGTGACCAGGAGAGTCATGGCCTGCCTAATGGCAATCCTATAAAAGCTGTGGTGGCGCCCATTTGTTTGCCAGCTGCAGTTCCGTGCTGGAGACAAAGATACAGGAGGAGTCTGTGTTGGCTTCCCATAAAGGCTTGAACAAATTTCAAATGTTTCCAGTATTACAGCAAGGGAGAAAGGGAGAGACATTCCCCCATGCCTTAGGCTAGACACTTCCACTTCCAGAAAGGAAGTAATCAGCTTTTTGGTTTTCCTATTCAGCAGTGCTTTGTTAATGCAGCATGGGTGGATAAAGCTGAATAACGAACAATTTTTTACCAAAGATAACACTGTCTTTCAAATTAAATTCCTTCAAAAATGCAGAATTTCAGGCACAGTCATGTGAAGCTAGAAACACACATTACAACTGCCTCCTCTCTATACAGTCAATTTGCATGACAGGAGACATCAGCTAGATGATTTTTTCCTATCATTTCCCCCTTTTTTCCCTTATCTTTTTCTAGGATGGAATGGGTTTTTTTCCTGAGCCTCCAACCCAGGAAACAGGCTTTTTCAGGAAAAGAATGCAAATCTAATGGCCTGTTCAAAGGTAAGTATAGAATACAGTACTTACCTGAACAGAGACAGTCTTAAATGCATGGTAATCTGAACTAAGATCCAGGTCGATTTTCTAATGTGTTTCTTCTATAGACTGTCAATAAAGTAGTTCGCAATTTACCAAACATAGATCTTTTAAAAATTAACGCTTATAGAAAGCACTAAAAATTGTTCTCAGAAATGTTCCTACCAGGAACTATTCTTATCTTTCAGGTTTGGTAGCCAAATTCTACATTAAATAAACAAGTCAAATTAAGTTCAAGTCTTTCACCTTCAGAGGAGAGCAGACTGTTGACTGCAGCATACTGCATGCAAGATAACAAACGAACCAATACTTACTTAAGCTACACTGACCTCTTGCTCAGACTTTTCCTGGAAGATAACGGCAGAAGAGACAATAAAAGCTAACATAGTTGATTAGCAATTGCCAAGAAGTGTCTGGTCAGTAGGTCATGACAGAGATTTTTTTCGTCTGTCTAGTGATTAAATACCTCCAGCACATTCTTCCGTAGCACTAGTTGAGTGTTAACTCATAGAATGTTGCAGTACTCAGGTGTCTGGGGAATTTGGCTTGGCACAGAGAGCTAAGAAAATATATATACATGCAGGATACATTTTCTGATGAAAACACAATATACTTCCTCACTGGAACATGCACTACATTCCATATGTCATTCTTGTGAACAGAATGTGAAAATGCATTTTAAAATGGTGCAGCCTTTATTCCAGTGGACCATCTACTCGTACATCGATACCAAATGGAGTAAACTGTGCAAGAGGTTAGCATTACTCCATTATTTAAAACAGAGAAAAAATGTTCATATGTAAAACAAAGGATCATTCAGTATTATGAGGATCTTTCAAAGGCTATTCTATTGATGAGCAGAGTATCTGATGAGCAGGCTAATTTTCTTATATAAATACCTAAAGAGGAAGATATATCCTCTAAAATTCAGTCCTAATAAAAAGTTTTAAACACGGCTACCACTGCCAAAGTGGAGATCTCTGCCCCTTCATCCCAAATACACTGCATTCTTCTACCATCACAAAGAGAAGTCTCCACAAACCATATATTTCTCCACTGCAAAACACCAGAAGTATCATAGTTACCACTTTGGGTACATAAAAGCATAGCAAATTTTCAAACAATTCTACCAGGGCTATAAGAGCTCATCTGATCATACTGTCATCATGAGCCATCAGATCTGCTACTCTGCATCTGCATTACAATAATGATTTAGAAGAAGACAGAATTATTGAAAGAATACATTCTTTGCCTTTGTGTTTTAAAAATGGAACTTTTCTCTCATTATTTTCATAGGGTTTTCCTATGTTCCTTAGTTTCAGGGAAAGCAAAGATTTTCCTGTGCTGTCCCTATTGGTGGAAAAAGGCAATTTAGACCAGAGATTGTCAGGCGTCCAGCATCAAACCAAGGGCAATGAGTAGTACTTCATGTGAAGCAATTGACACAGAGCCAAGAAATAAACCCCAGTCCCATCGGAGTGGGAGGATAATTTTATAATTAAAATTATAAACTAAAATTATAAATTAAAATTATCCTAAAGTCCAAGTTCTCCCTCCCAGCCAGCCAACACTGTCAAGGGCCTGCCTTCTGCAGCTGCTGCTAAGCCTAGTAAGGTCTGCAGGCACCTGGATAGTACAGCTTCCTGCAATAACTTTCCATTCCCCATCTCACTGTTTGTGGTGCTCTGGGGTACTTGGCATTATGATGTGACCTTCTGCTGCTCTGCAAACACCAGGAAGAACCTGCAGAGTCAAGGGGGTGTTCATACCTGCCCAAGAGGAGTACTTCTGTGCACATGCCTTCCTGTACTTTTGTGCATGTTTCTGTGCTCATCATGTGAGATCCCATCCTTTGGAAGAAGGATGTGGTGGAGTTTCTTGTACCACACAGGAGCAGACTGAAACTGTCTGAACACATCAATGCACTAAGAAAAGGCTCAGTCCTGCCCTTCCAATGTGTCTCTGTAGCCATCATCACCACTACAAAAGACCCTACAGCCATAGTCTTCCCTATCAAGATTACATTGGGAAGATTAGTTTGGTAAGTGAGTGGAAGGAGGCAGAGAGCGAGACCCCCTGCTTACCACAGTGCCACAAACTTCAGCTATGATTTCAGCTTGTCAACTGTGCTGAAAGTAGCTTTGCACATGTACTGAAAACTATGAAGGGAGACCTTCCCACAGTGCATGAATAGTCAGCTGCACTTAAATGATTGAAAAGAAATGGGACTGTATCTTTCATACGGAGAAGTTGAGGGTAAATATCACCTGAGGAAAGAAAAAATACAAGGTCTAACCAGAAAGGCTATACCAGATATACAGTTATAAAGACTGCATTTTCAGTTTCTAAGGTTTGCCAATCCTGTTCTGTTTCTGAAGTTAATATTTGTAGTAGGCTCTTGGAAATAAGGCAGAAATTTATTACTAAGAACAGCTAAACCAAACTGTTAAATGATGACTTAACCCAGAGGGAGGCCCTGTCTCTCATTCTGACCAACTCCTAGCACCAGACTGATGTACTTCTTTCTGATCTGGAGGTCTGGATCTTCTTAAAGGTTCATTCACCCTCTAGCTGTTGATCCAAAGAGACAGTCTGTATAGGGAATTTATCAGAAAGGGGTTGGATGTTTTTGAAAATTCTAATACTTGAAACTCTAAAAATATTTTTGCACTTTGGCCTCTCCTGTTACAGTGTCTAGTGGTTTTTCTACAGTTCACTATGTTGTGATTGTAGAGAGATTTTTCCTGCCGCTGTTGATTTGGACATTTTTTTCAGTATGTCCTAGAAACTACAGACTGAAGACACTTGAAGTTTGTCATTGTCCCTGCGGTCTTTCTCTCTCAGCTGAACATTTTTAAAAGATTAATTTTCCTGTAAACAAATTTGTGATTTTATTTTCATTGTGGGTTCCAAGACATATCTTGAGAAAGCTGCTTGTGATTTGCCATCGCTTAGATTTCTTCATGAGACACAAAATCATGCCCCCTAAAAGGGTTCATGGCAATTAACATCCATGGAAATTTCCACTCAGAGATGTAATGACTTGTCAGTAGTGCAGGCCGTGAGGAGCAATTTGTATCCTTCCTGTCCTACTTCTTTCTGTTCTTTTGGGGTTTTTTATGCATAATGAATTTACATAAGGATTTTATTGTTTTCACTCTTACAGATGTGCCTACTGTACACTTAATCTAACGCTGCAATTATAAGCACTTTAAAAGCACAGCTCAAGCCTCTCCTACACCGTTCCTGATGCAGAGTTTGTGCTACTTAGTTTCAGAAATGCAAAAATCAATATGTCTGAACTTTCAGCTATATTACTCCTTTCCTTGGAGTAGTCATTGATCTTATTAACCGCAGTAACTGTGAGGTCCTAAGTCTCTTGGTTCACAACAGAAAGAAATACTTTTCCAAATTCTTTTTCATGAAGAATATTTCATTTGACATCAATTCTGTCAGATCTATCATCATCAGTTTTCAATGTTATTTTTGTAAACCTAAGATCAGCACACATCAGACAAGTGTCAAAAACAGACTGTAAAGTTGTGGCAGGAACCAGGGTACGCTCTTAATCTAAACGGAAAAAAGCAAGCAGCAGTTTTTGCACACTTCTGGTCCTCTCTGGTAAGGTGGTAAACAGGAAGATAATCTGTTTTCACAGAGGTTTTATTCTCTCAGCTTTTATGTGAGGATAGCACCTGGTTACTAAAACCCACAGAGATCTTGTAGAAAACTGGAGGATATTTTTATATGTTCTAATGAAATTTAGCACTTAACAAAAAGAAATCACTCCATCACTGACACCTTCCCAGTAGGCTAGTAAATAGTATTATCCCAATGTCATATATAAAGAAGCTAAGGCAGAAAGATTAGACACTAAATTTCCAATAGTGGTTTCTGAGAACTGGGGTTGGAGTGCTATCTTCAGAGCTCAGGTGTTAACCCTCCAACATGTGGCTTCTGTTTTCCCTCCTTACGGGAACTTGCTTGTGAGTGTTCAGTTTTTATGACAATCAGGTGGAGAAATGCAGAAAGCACATTAAGGGCTGAAAAGTAAAGATTATAAATGGCTCTCCTCAGGGCACAGTGCGAAGAGTCAAGAGTCTGACAGCAGATCAGGCCACTGGCCTATGCTCATTCTTGGCCAAAAGCCACCTTGGCCAGGTCAGCTGCAAAGCTCCTGCTGGGGACTGTGTAGTAGTCACAGTGCTATCACTGACGGTCTGAAAAGCAAAGTTACCCACAGCTATGGGCAATTCACACAGGACACTGGGGATCTTGGCCAGGAGCAGAGCAGTAGTCAAGGACTGAGAAAGAGCCTTTATCTTCAGGAAAATTAAGTGACAACCTCCTTCAGGGCAGTTACTTTGTGTGATTACTGTCTGGGCTAGGAAAATATCTGCCAGCTGATATTAGCTCTTCCTTTGCTTCCTTGATCCTCCTTGTCCTCTCATCTCCTCAATCTCTTTAGAGGATGGAAAAGAACAGGCAGAGATTTTGGAGTCACAGTACCACCCTGCCACCCCAAACAACAGAAAAGAGATTAAACAAGCTGATACGTAAAGAGCATGTTCCAGCTGCTCTCCTGACAGGTTTTGTGAATTCTAACTGAACTCATCATACAATACCTACAGCAGGTTTTCTGCAATACCCACTGAACAATGACTGTTACCACATAGCAGAGCTGCAGCTGTGCTCACAGAGGATGGTTTTGTTTCACATCCTCTAGCTGATCCAAATCGAAATGCTGCAGCCCTCTAGTACTGCGCATGGAGTGACACCAATATGGTACAAGAGGTCAGCACAACCTTTCTTGGGCAGCATCACTTGTTAAGCACCTTGGCACATTATTTTTACCCAAACGAGACAGTGGGTGACCAGCACTTGGGAATGCAGAGCTGTATTTACAGGTTAACCATGGGAAAGTGCTGAGGAGGCAGCGGTTGTCATGTTCTCCATTTGTAATAAATTGAAAACTCTTGCAGTAAAATCTAAATCACAAGTCTCTTTGTTCTTTTCTTTGACTTGCCTTTAAGATTTAAAAGGCCAATGTTAACAGTGCTTACAATCGTCTTCTGAGAGCTAAACCAAAAACAACTGAAACCACAGAAAGCTAGAGGATGAGTTCAATTCTTACTGATTCGCTCTGTTTCAGCCAACAGTCTAGTCTGAAAAGTTTCTTATATTACTGTGTCACTCAGATACTTGCAGCCATGGAAATAAAATCCACATTAGCACAAGTCCCTTGTTTAATGTTCTAAACTCCATAATCCTAGTTTACTAACCCAAATGTTGGTCTAAGATCAACAGTTGGTCCAGTTCAAACTAACAAGCACAAATTGTTTCAAGTGATGACTTAAATTATCCTCATATAAAATATGCATAAAGCCTGTAGATGTTCCTCTCTGCACTAACGTTCACTTGTTTATGGTTTTCTTTGAATATGCCATTACACGAGTAGAAGCTTTACTTACCTGCTGGCACATCTTCCCAACTCTGTCAGAACATCAAGCTAATTCTCATATTCATGTGCATTTCTGCAAGTTTACAATCTGCAAGAGCGTGACAAATTCTGCATTCCACACAACAGAGTTTGGGATTTTTTTCTGTTGGTTGCTCTGCACAACCATATTGTATTATTTGACTATGTAACAGTATTACATTGACAGTCAAGTTGATTTTTCTATTCCAAACAATCTTCAAGAAAAATTTTAATTCCTCAGCTGCCTGAAGGTGCAAAATATCAGAGATCTGTGTCAAGATATCCCCTAAATAAAGACACCTTCAAAGAAATGCCACCACAGGTGTGAACTACTTCCTTTCAAGCACATCAACCAACAATCTCAATCCGAGAGTTATTTTGAGAAACTGACTCTCAAGCTATTTTTAAATATATTTTCATAACAGAAATCATAGCTTAAGAGAGAATTTTTAGGGGAAAAAAAAAATCCTAGTGACATTTTTGATCTGGCAGCCCTCTGGATTTCTTCAAGAGTCTGAATTCTGCTGGGAATTCCTTTCTTCTGTTTATGGGACATCCCTGAAAGCAGTCAGCACTGACCCTCCAGCCGTTGAAAAGTTATCCACATGGTAGGACGAACAGCGTTAATGTCTCAATGCCAGCAACACACAGTAATGCGATGCATTATTGGAAATGATAACACACTGCATTATATGAACTCTCAAACAGACATGTTACAACATCAAATAGCTGTAATTAATTCCAGTCCATCAGGGCATGGTGTACCACCTCAGTGTAATGAGACGTATTTGTTCAGAGTTTATTTTTTCAAACTAAAACTGTCAGTCCATCAGTTTTAAACTGATTACACAGTCTTCCTGGGCAGGTCTCCCAGAGAGTGTAGTCTTGTCTGTACAGTGAGTAAGAAAATAATGAATAATAATACTTGGTGATATGGCATGGTTGGGTGGTTTTTAGTTTTGTTTTTAACGGTAAAGGAGTGTCAGCTGAATGTTGAAATTCAAGGAAAACAAAACCAGCCGTCTCAGATCACCAGTTCACTTCTGCTGTGTACTCTGAAAAAAATGCCACTTTCTCTATAAACGCAGTATGTTACCTTCACTTATTTCAGAGGCGTTCTCAATGGATTAGTAAGTTACATTATTTTTAAATCAGAACTTGCTTCCTGAGGCTTACACTTGCCACCCCAACTCTCTGCACAGAGGAAACTGTAGTGCCTATTTCAGCACAACAGATCAGCATATCAACAAAATGGAAGGAAAGATGACGTGTTGAACTGAGTTCCATACACCCATACAGAAGCACTTGGGAAGGCTGTTGCCAAGAGGGAAGGAAGAAACTGAGGAACAACCACAAGATGCCACATTTTCAAGGTGAAGCTCACAATGTGATTTGAGCTAAATAAAGAGCTTCAAGGAAGTATTCACAGTAGTTGTGAAAGCAACTATTGCACAGATCCTAAATGACTAGCAAATAAGTCAAAATAAGATATTAGTGAGAGGCAGCAGCATGGTCTCTGACTTGATTATTTTTCAAGAATATCTGCAGGGTTATGTTTCCTACATGCAAAGAAACAGACACCACTCCCAGTTTCTGCATTCTAAAATGGGAACCTGCTTCCCAGGCAGAGCCAGAAGAGCTTATTCTCTTTCCACTGTCATCCTAACAGTGACTCTCCCTTTTCTTGTGAATTCCTGGCCACCTTCTGCTGTGAACATATACTGATTTTCATACCACTCATTCATACTAGCCAGCACCAACATAGCTGGCTGAAGCATCACCTCAGCAAAGTGTTCTACACACATGCGAACTGCCAGGACTGTGCTAACAGTTTTGACTTTCTGGGAATACTTATCGAACTTAAATTAAGATCTTACTGGCAGGCACTCTTAATAACCTCTAGCAAAAGTTTAAGAAAGTAACCAATAAATATGTTTAAGAGAGAATGGAATGTCACTGAGCAGCAGGGCACGTTACAGTAAGCTGTACTGGGATTTATAAAAGAGAAACCATTTAGGGTGTGATTTGTGTGGTTGGCTTAAACAGCAAAACAAAATGCAAATTCCATTACGCAAAATATTCTTTCACTTTGCAGTCAGCATAACTGGAAATACAGCTTGTGACAGAAGCTAGCAGTGCCTCAGACTGTATCTGTCCTCTCCCAAGCTGCAGGCAAATCTTTTGCTATTCATTCGTGTTCCATTAGATTCTAATTGCACTAAAGTCCATCTCTTACACGTAAGATGAGACTACTTATTTAACTGTTGTTGATTTACTTATTCCAAAGTAGCACCTGGTCATTCCAGTGAAGATTTAAATCTCATTGTGTTTCTTACTGTGCAAAAACATTACAAGACGAAGACCCTGTAGTCCCAAAATTTAGAAATTAAATAAGCAGGCTACACATAGAGTAGCAAGAGTAACAGCAGCAGTGAAATTAAACCATTGGGTCGAAGTGATATAGCAAAGATGTCTTGATTGGTTTCTTGATTAAGCCATACATATTGTTAGTACATTTCTGAAACTGAAAATCTGATGTCTGTTTGCAGTTAATGACTGAAAATGGTCATATTCTCATGTCATTATCCATTAATATCAGTCACTCTGGTAATCAAAATGGCTCAGCCAGAAGTGGAGTTAACGGAGTAGCAGGGAGTGTTTTTTCCCATTATCTCCTTGTTTCAGATGCTTCAGCTGTAAAAGAAAGATAGTTATTTAGAGAAAGGAACACTAAGCTATCCATTTCCGATATCCATGAATCAGAAAGAACATTTGTCCATAGCATGTTGTAAATTTTACCCATTTCTCCATAGAACTATGGAAAGAAAATTATAAAAGTAATGAACTTCACTCCCCCTTGTGTTTTGCTTTATGTGAGCTCTGTGAAACAACATTCAGGAATGAAATAAATGGTGCTTTAAATGACACTTTGATGAAACCATTCAAGTGTGAAAGGTCTGCTTTCTCTTTCTTACACTTCTGGTGGTTGTTTTCCCTGTAGCACTACTCTCTTGGGGCCTTTTAATTCTCAAATAGACTGAAACCCTTCATATTGTCACTGCAATGCAACAGGGTCTTCCAAATAAGACTAACAACCTTGCTATTTGATTTCTATAAGCTTATATTGTTATATTCTCATTTTATCCAAATGTGGGATTATACCAGTGTTTTACAGAAATTGCATATGCACTGCTTGTCCTTTCTAGTCATATACTGAGAATACAACTTCACCTTTGACACTGTGGAGTGACAGGATGGATCTGTTAACAGAGATACACACCATCCTTGTAGCGCTGATGAACCCTTTTTAACAGCCACTGTGTTCCACTCTAGGAGGGGGCTGCATTTTAGCAGTGGATAAAATATAATCATCGCATATGCATAATTCCTCAGGCTTTCCCCAAGTATTAGCTTTCAATATGTTCATCAATGACCTGGATGAGGGGACAGAGTGCACTGTCAGCAAGTGGAGGAGGAGTGGCTGACACACCAGAAGACTGTGCTGCCATTCAGAGAGACCTGGACAGGCTGGAGAGCTGGGCGGGGAGAAACTTAATGAAATACAACAAGGGCACGTGTAGAGTCTTGTTTCTGGGAAACAACAACCCCATGTACCAGTATAGGCTGAGGACTGAGCTGTTAGAGAGTAGCGTAGGGGAAAGGGACCTGGGGGTCCTGGTGGGCAGCAGGGTGGCCATGAGCCAGCAAGGTGCCCTCGTGGCCAAGAAGGCCAATGGCCTTCTGGGGTGTATTAGAAGGGGTGTGGTCAGGAGGTTGAGAGAGGTTCTCCTCCCCCTCTGCTCTGCCCTGGTGAGGCCGCATCGGGAATAGCGTGTCCAGTTCTGAGCCCCTCAGTTCAAGAAGGACAGGGAACTGCTTGAAAAAGACCAGAGCAGAGCCACAGAGATGATTAAGGGGGTGGAATATCTCCCTTCTGATGAAAGGCTGAGGGAGCTGGGGCTCTTTAGCTTGGAGGAGATTGAGGGGTGACCTCATCAATGTTTATCTATACGTAAAGGGCGAGTGTCAGGAGGATGGAGCTGGGCTCTTCTCGATGTCAGCCAATGACAGGACAAGGGTCAACGGGTGCAAGCTGGAGCACAGGAGGTTCCACATTAACATAAGGAAAAACTTTTTCACTGTGAGGGTGACAGAGCACTGGAACAGGCTGCCCAGAGAGGTTGTGGAGTCTTCTTCTCTGGAGACATGCAAAACTCGCCTGGACGCGTTCCTCGGTGACCTCTTCTAGGTGGTCCTGCTCTGGCAGGGGGGTTGGACTAGGTGGTCTTTCGAGGTCCCTTCCAATCCCTAATATTCTGTGGTTCTGTGGTCCTGTGATAACAGCCTGTGCTTCTCCAAACACCTAAGCAATGTATATAAACTAAGAAATCCATGTTCTTTCAACAGTTACACAGCTTCACTCTTTAGATGGATCTTTTATGCAGAGTGCTCGTTAATCCTCTTGCAGAACATCTCTTACCCTCTACCTCATTCCCATCATTAATTTTAGAAGCCAGAGATTTAAGCATATTCTTTAAAATGGATGATTGCATTTGGGGTAGGACAGTTGAAAAATACAGCTGCTTGGTTTCTTGCATATGCATAGTGTGAAATCACTGTAGAGGCACATTGGGCTAGTCAGAATCAAGTGAGTGATTTAGCTTCAGATGTTGCAGTCAGTTTTAAAATAACACTTGTAGAGCTTTGGAATCCTGTTGGACTGCAAAACACACCAGCAGATAAGGGCAGCAGGGCTTTCAGAACCATTTTTGCCTCTTGTCACAACAGCTTCAAGATATATTTAGTATAAATTCTTGATGTTTTGTTAATATTATAAAGCATTTTAAGCAATTTTCTAACTATTTTATATTTTAGAATTTTAAAACTCTTTTTTTACAGTCATTTACACTCCTGAAAAGTGTGAAAAAAGAAAAGAAATACATGACAGGCCCATTTGCAGCAATGCTTACATGAGTGTTTGTATTAGAGAAGACCATTACAAGAAATAAAGAGGAAATACTATAATCAGCACCCACAAGCTTTGAGTGATTTAATGTAGAAAGTGAAAATAGAAAGACAAACATTTATTTCCCAAAATGTTTCTCATCCTCTTTAGGACAAATTCCCATTTGTATCTGAACAGTATTTCCAATGTAGTTCAAGTGTTTATATAAAAAAAATCACAAACCCCACATATTTTATGTTCCCTGGTGCTTTTAGAAAAAACATTTCTCTGTCACACAGTTTGAGGCTTAAGGCCAGCTAGAAAGCATGGCAGCTGCTCAATAACTATTTGAGATGAACTGCAGACAGAGGTACTTTTATACGTGGAAATTCACCCCTCCCTTTTCAAACCAGAAAAAACAGGCAAGCTGCCAGGAGCTACAGGCTATGAGCATGTTTGTGAAGGGGGAATTCACCTGCCAAATCATGAGCTCCCTGAGGACTGCATAACCTTCCACACCCTCTCTTCCAGAATACACTCTAGAAAAGCTTCTGCCTGTGTTGCAGCCTGAAAAGATTAGAAGCCGTAACCTGTTCCCATTGTCCTTCCCTGTACTTTCACCACTAACATTATTTGAGCCTATTCTATGTCCTGCATAATAATTCCCTATGCCCATACAGAGAGGCCCATCATATAGCTATGCTACCCACACCCTCTCTTACCATAGATTGAAAAGCTTCAGAAACCCCTATGACAGCTTCCAAACTACACTGACTTCAGTCTATTCAGAACTGATATAAGACCTGATCTGGATGAATCAGCTGACAAAAAAACTGGGAAGGCAGACTTCCTGCTACCAATAATTATTTAACCACAAGGTTTAGAGTAATGTTTCTATTTTATTTCTTATCTGTACTTCCTAGGCTTGGAACAGAATTGTTTCACTGCAAATGTAGTAATCTGGCTGCTGAGAACACTCTTTAAAATAATCTTACCTAGGTAAAACTTGAAAGGGGGTCACAAAATGCGTAGTAAAGAGCAGCAGTTTTTCTTCTTTCTGACATTATATTACAAAGGTGAAGCACAGCACCATCCTCATCTCCCTTGACAGGAAACCACTTCACTGTCAATATAACTCCAACATAGGTTCACTGGTTTCACAACACTGCTAAGTGCATGGAAATTTTGTGCTTTCCAGCCTTGCAATGGTATCGATTCATATATTTAGAATATAAATTCTGTGTGTTGTAGCAGAGGGTGTGGAAGCCAGGTCACTGACACAACACACTACCAAAAAGTAGTGCTAGTCTGTATAATTTAAAGCTTCTACAAGCCCCCATAGCATGCAAATTTGGCACTGTTCCAAACCAAGCGAAAAACTACAGATAATATCATTTTGTTTTGCTTTTCTAACAATTATTATCTTGGAATTGAGCACTATTTTGCTCTTCCTGTAAGCTGAAGCAGATGTTTGTTTTCTAAATTGTAATTGCCAGACATGGTTAGCATGGTTTTCATGCATGCAGAGCTGTAAGAGGCAGCAGAGAAGACTTGGAGTACTTCTTCAGAGCAGACTGGCTCTCCAGACTACACTTCTGCTTTTATGGCATAGTCAAAGCAACATGAGCTAAGACAGTGAACAGTGGCATCTAAGAGATATCTGGGACCATCAGGAAGTGCAACCATCAAAGAAAACCCTTATGAAACATGTTATTCCAGTGGTATCTTGTTCCATTACAGCCCAAAAAAAGAAATCAGCATTCTTTGGAAATGTGCTGAATGTGAGGAAAATGGAACATTCCCCCCCATCTGCTGGAAATACTCTAAAGTAAATAAGGATGCTAAGCACTGGGCAGAAATACTGGAAGTAATTTTTTAAAATAACAAAAAAGCAGACTCCAGTGGAGGCCCCTCGTCGTCCTCCTAGGCTTAGCACTGGAAAGAAATTATGGTTTGGGAAACTAAATCTACAGATAGCTGCCAGATGGTTAATCATGGTCAGTGGAGAACACAAAGGGCTTTGCTTGATCATTTGGCTTAGCAAAATAACAGATGTCCCAAAAAAATGAAAATTTTACAGATTCTGAAAGGTCTGGAGTCAGTAAATTTATACAGTCTGCCTCACAAATTCAAACCCTTCATTTAAACGTGTGTCAGACCCCACTTAAATGTTGATTGTTGCCTAGGAAATACAGGCTGCTAAGAAAAGCCTTAACAAACTTCTGTCTGAGGGTAATGGTGCAGGGTTTGACTCTAACACTAGTATACCACAACCAACACTAGATTAAGATGATAAAACTATCAAATCTCATTCTTGTGTTATAAGTTGCTGGGCTAGGAAGCATTTCCCATACCAACATCAGACAACCCAAGGTTTGCTGTACCTACTATAGTCACTTCAAATCTTCAGATGCTTTACAAAAGTAGGCAGGTACTATCATTTGCAAGAATTCAAACAAGTGACCTAGGAAATATAACACATTAATACTAATTAGAGAAATATGTTTGTTTTTCAGAGGAGGTAAGTTGTATGCCCATTTCACATCATTGTGTAATCAAAAACTGACAGAAACCCCAGAGGTTTTAATACAAGAAACGGAGAAGACTAAAATGTTGAAATTTGGTGGGGTTTTAAAGAAATTTATTGCTCAAAGCAACTTATTTTAAGCAATTTATAACATTCCTTGCATAAAGTAAATAATAAAAGATATATTTTCTTTTTCTTGCAGAAGCTAATACTTACACACTACTCAAAATACAGTTCACAGAGCCAATGTGCTCTGTATCTCTTCAGTAATCTTCCTCCTTTTTACCTTGACAACTTGTGGCCCTTTTCAGACAACTTGCTTTGCTGTTATTATCCTAGTTCTTTTTTTAGCACTGTGGTTTGACACAAATGGGAAGTGGATTTGCTGTGTTTCCTTTCCTTTCAAGCTGTATGTATGTCAGCCAGTCAAGAAGTCAGCATCTTGCCCTTGCTTTCTTGTTTTTCCATTTCATTTCACCATTATATTGGAGTTTCATCTCATAAAGGAATTGACACTAGTGCTGTCATCAAGGTTTCAAAAATCAAGATACATTTCAAAAATCAACAGTAACTAAAAAGATACACACTGTAAAAAATGTACTATTAAAGGCTCAAAATGTAGAAGACATCTATTACTGTGACTTTTCTTTACATTTTTGGCTAGATCTCACTTCTCACCTGGGCAGCTTATTTTCAGAAAACGGAAGATGAAAACTGACCTTGTAAAAGACAATGGAAAAAAATTTCACTTCAGCGAGATCAGAATTTCCCTTTACTTCTTTTATACATTAAGTTTTCTGAGGAAACTTTGTTTTTCAGTCTCTATTTGCACCTGGGCAATTTTCACAGAACTTTGTTTGTGCAATATGGTTTTTGTCCATAAACCAGATCAAATTCCCTTGAGAAAATGAATTCTGTCTGCCACAAGGTTGTATTTTTTTCTCTGTATTTTAGACTCATCTGCAAAAAAATTAGTTGTACAAAACTAGCACATATGGATCAATGTCATTTAACACAGATACACTGCATTAACAGCATAAAGTCTCATACAGGATAAGAAGGTTGCTGCTGAAGAAAGGATTTCTCTTCCCAGGTATAGGTTTTATATACCCTAGAACACTTTTTTCTCCTTGATCAACTTTAACAACATGGGAAAAAAAAAAAAAAGACACTACTGGATCTTGGAATAACTTCGCTTTTGTATATCAGTATTTCATAGTTTCCAAATAGTTCAAGACACTTTCACAATGATCCCACATGTCTGTAGGTAATTCAAAATGTCTTGCCTGTTATAATTGCAAACAAGTATTTCCTTATTGTTAATTTCTGAGCAGCAACCTGTCTTAAGAGCACAGCGACAGGTTTATTTCCACTCCTTCATGACTGTAAGTTTCATCCTCCCTAAAATTACTTCAGAAGGGGATACCAACTTCACTTTAAGTATGGGCTATAACCTCTAAAATCTTTTAACTGGTGTGTTGTCAAGTTGTAAATTAAAGATGAAGTAAAATAATTCTTATGACAATTCATTTCTTGAGTATGTATATTATAATATAAATGTATTAAATCATTACAAACTTGTGGTACTGATTGCTCAGGTTTCATACAAACAGGAGAAGTTAGCAGAGGTCAGCAGAACCCTGCAGAACAACGGGAGTACAGCCCAGCTGTTACTGAAGTCAACAGCAAATTCCTATCAATTTAAATGAAATCAGAACTAGGATTAATATACATTCATATTCATGATTAACTTTCTAATAGTGGCCAAAAATTTAATTCCTCAGAGAACATTCTTACCCTACAGGGTCAATAATAAAACACTCATTAGCTTTGCTGGTCTAGAATTTTATCAGTAAGTTTTACTTCACAGTTCAGGAGCCAAATCAGCTAGCCCTTAATATGATGAAAATACAGCTGTGATTCTTCAATATATTCGTACCATCAAGATAACTTCACATTGCAACACTGAAAACATACTGGTCATGTTGACTTTGATTAGTTTTGAGAAAAAAAAACAAACAAACAAACCAGCCGTAAGGTTATTACCAACAGAACTTTTTCAACTAAAAGCTAGCATCCATGATATGAAAAGGCATTCCAACATCCTAAATCATGATCTGAAATCTTCTACTTAGATTTTTTTTTTTTGCAGTGACTGTTAGAGCGTTATGTTAGGTTACATTCCTTTTCTCAAGAAAAGCGTAATTGATTAATGAGAAGGCAAAAATTTGTTTCTGGAGCTGGCTGGAAAAGTACCTTCTTACAGCATAGCACATTCTCACGATATAAAAAAAAAGTACGTCAGTTACCACTTTAGAGCTATCAAGCTTACAGTGTGTGAGCCAATAAACCTAATCTTGATCTGGACCCTGCTTTGGATAATTAACTTCTTCCTGCCTGCAAAATCCCCCTACAGAATCAGCTGGATATAATTTAAAGCTTCACTTTATTAAACAATTGTTACATTCACCCCAAACACAGCTGAGTGCAATCATCTGTAAAAGGGACTTCTTGCACACAGAAACGAGACTGAACTTTCTGTCTTCAACCTAGACTTTTTTTTTTTTTTAAGGCTGTGAACGAAGAATTACTGCTTATAGAGAAAAGAACTGTGTGAACACTGAGAATAGTTTCCCCTCATCCCTCAGATGCAAGGGTCAGCAACTTGTCAAGGATTATATGTCAGACAGTATTTTTCTTTTCTAAGTCAGTGGTTGAACTTGCTGGAAGGAACTCAGCAGCAGCCAGGAACAGCTGCTTCCCAAGGGGCAAGATCCCACCATCATACAGTCAATAGCTCATCTGTATGTGAGGTACTAGTTTCTGGCCGCCACCAAGTCCTAACTCAGGCAGTGAGGGCAGCAGCTTGTAATCACATCTTCCTTTTCTTCCCTGTCTGTAGCTGCTGCTAGTACTTCTGTCTGTGGCAAGGGTTCCCATAAATCATGGGCTGTGATACTAGCCCACCTTACCAAATTTGCCTCCTGACACCGAGACATGCCCTGTACAACACTAAACAAAGCCAGATGCAAAAGTCAGGAGAAGGAAATGTAGTTCAGCAAGCAATGAAAAAAGAAAAAAAATTCTCCAAAGGAAGACAATGCAGGAGAAGCAGAGCCTGACACCTAGAACACTGCAGGAAAGCAAAGAGGCAGCAATTACAGTCCTGAGAACATCAAACGTTCTAAGAAACCTTGAGCTACAAATAACCTGCAAAGCAACTTTAGACGATAATTTACACAACTTTTGAGGTGCCTTCCCAGGCATGGGAGTGATACACAAAGGACCATAGGCCAGCTTTTTTCAAAATAAGATATGGAATATATCTTTATACTGAATATGTAGTTGCTCCAAAGTAGATGGGTGCTTATTGTGAATGTATTGCCGTATTTCCAGGCATTAATGGTCGTCTGAGTCTCTATAAAGTATGCAGATTCTCAGTGATGTACAATTAAACTCGTAATAAGGTATGCATAAGCGTAACATTTAAAAACAAATCTAAAGAGACAGGTTGAATATATTCCAGTAACCCTATAAATAGTATGCATTGGACAGTACATGGACTAATAGCCCAATCTTCAGTGATAAGCTAATGATTACCATAAAATTGTAAAATAATTTAGGAAATAATTTAGAAAGAAACCTCTGAAGGCACTATTGTCCAACGCTCTTCTCAACGCTTGTATTATCCACCATCAGCTCATGGGAGAACTGTGCACTAAACACACCCAAAGAAGAGATTACCCAACTTCACACTGATGTTTTTCAAACATTTAATTTAAAAGAACCTGCATATACTATTGCTGTTATATGTCAACATGCATGTGATATACAGTACGAAGCTGCCAACAGGAACCTACCAGAAGAATGTCAACATAATCTGAGAAATTCTCATCAAATCCAATGTATTAAAAGTAATTTGTTAATGGCTCTTTTTGATTCAAGCTTATCAGGCTATTAATGAGCGACATAAGAATTTATAAGCATTTCTGAAATACATTTATTCACATTGCTAAGAACTACATAGAAAATATCAGGACAGTGAAAAAGTTAATACCTTTTGATCAAAAATCTGTGGTGAATTAATTATTCTTTTAGTTGATATTGATTATCACAGACAGTCACATAATAAAATTCAAGTAATACTTTATGAACCAGAACTTTGGAGCAACTACTAGAAAGCAGTTTCATAAAAGATCCATTCAGAAAAGGCACTAAAATACAAAAAAGAGCAGCCTGTGTGTTCCATGGTATATTAATATTGATATGACTTGAATCTGACCTTGACTGCATACATACCCCCAAGAAGATTCTCCCACTGCTTAATTAACTATAGAAAAAATATATTTAAGTCAGTCTTTACAGGCTGAATGACAAGTGGCCCAAATTACAAAAGAAAGGGAGGGCAAAAGAAAAGAGGCACGAAAGTGACAAAGAAAGGACTAGACAATGATAAAGTTAAGAATGAGGGAGCATTAGTGTATGATTACAATAACGATTTGGTTTGTATGTTACATCTCTTACCACCAACGCTTGTCTGTCATTTTCTTTAATCTTTTAGGATTAAAAAGGATCCCTGGTTCTGGGAGAAGGTCTGCATTTTTCCACACATTTATACACCAGCAAGACAACCAGCTCCTAGTCCAGGCTGGGAAATTCGAGTGCTGCAACAAAACTAAAAAGAAATCACTACAAAATTCTGTTCTTGGAAGTTAAAAGTTTGATTACAAATATTTATACCAGAGTTTCAAGTAACAATGACAATTTCTAATCACGGTCTTGGCTCCAGAAAGAATGCTTTACAGTTCAGTGCAGGAAATGCTTTCAGGCTATGATTCTTACCTCTCTGGCTTATCTCAGTAAAGAAGGCTTTTACTGCTGTTGGCACCACAGAGGAGTTTCAGTACTGAGAAACTGGGCTTGACTTTGCTATGCCTTATGCATGACCACCATCACTTTTGTTTGCTAAATTCTGACTGCAAAGCACTTGTTACTGCAGGTGGTGAGACAAGAGGAAAAGGAACTCTGTGTAGTTTCAGATTTTTTGGCAGAATTTGGTTTGTAACATAACTGGATGGTATAAATACGGCACACAAATACCCTTATCCAATTAACCTTCTCCCTAAGATGACCTTTAGAAGGAATTATTTTGACAGACTGATTCTGGACGAGTTGTACATATAACAGCTGTATTTAAGGTAATGCTAAAGGGAGCAGAGAAAAGAGGAAAAGATATGAAAATAAGGTTGGCAACGGAAGAAAAGAAAAAGAGCACAAGGAGATATAAGTAAGGAAGAACTCTCAATAGTAAAGAATAATGGCAAAGGAGAGGAAGGAGAAGAAAATATAGATCACTGAGACCAGAAAAGCATAATCCAAAGTAGGTCCTCAGAGGTAGCAAAGCATATGGAGCAAATATCTTTATCTGTATCTTTGTACCATACATAAAGTTTCAGTATGAATTGGCTAATACAAATCATTATTATTTCTCTTATTTTTCAGTGAATGCATAAGTTTCCTAGGTACCTAAATATATTGTGCACTCCAGATACAAGTTATATAAGGCCCATTGCTGATGGAAGGTATACCACAGTCTAGTATGTCTTAGCAATGGGAAATTATTACCGAAAGCCTACATTCTCTTTTGTTCTCTTTCATTCTGCTGCTTACTCCATTCTATATACAAGCCTTTTGTGCTACAATTTCATGTACATATTCCTATACTCCTTCTTATATCTCTTAGTTATACATTGACACACAAATACACCTGGCATGCTGAATTTTGTTACTATTTTTTCAACTGTTCCTATTCTCAAGTCTTCATTCCTTCATCACATGAAGTTGTTACTCTTTCTAGTGAATGCAGTCACCTTGATGACGTTATCCTATCAGTAAAATACTCAGAATCAATTTTTCTATGCATAGCCTTAACTGCTCTGCATAGCATCAGTCAATCTAACTATTAAGGCAGGAGTGAATGTGGCGTTCTCTAATATGGAACTTGGCTTCAGTTTTTCTGATGAGAATGTACTTCCCCATGAGACCCACAGCATTTACTTGTAGCAACAAGCTCCAGCCTTTTGTGTTTCGTAACAGCTCAAGTAGAGAACTTCAAGCACAAAGCTGTCAAGATCCCTTTTTCAAAATGTCTCACCTTAAGGCAATTAACTATACATGAATGCTGATAGCTTTTTTCCTGGAAATCAACTGGTATCTCACTGAATTAATTTCTATCCAACAGCAGGTATAGTGTGGAAAAATACAAGAGGGATTTGTCAGGAGTTTGCCTGTAGCACATTTCCTCTACGTAAGCTCCATATACAGTTTCTTCAGTATGTCTCTACCATCCTATACTGAGAAGTCACAAATTGTAGTACCAGAAAGCCAATGTTTCCAAGTATAACAACAGCTTAATTCATATACAGCATGCTACAACAGAATAGGTCTTCAGAAGCGGGTGTTGCCCTGATGTGTGAATTCACAGGAAGCAAATTTACGGTTATTAGAGTCAAGTTGAACTATTTTCTACTGCATCCAGGTTCTTATATCACAACCACCGGGAGGTTTACAAGGCACCAGGCCTGCTGACGACAGATGGAGTTCAGCTTTCTCAAAGGGGGAAAAGTGTTCTCACACGAGTTGGCCAGGCTCATCAAGAAAGCTTTAAACTACATTCAAAGGGGGAAGGTGGTTAAACCAGGCCCACTAGACATAAGCCTAGGGGTGGCATGCCAATGTTGGGGATGAAATTGATAGCCCAACTTAAGTGCATCTGCACCAATGCACGCAAACAGAAAGAGGTGGAAGCCATTGTGCTGCAGGATAGCTATGACTTAGTCACCATCACAGACACATGGTGGGATGACTCTCATGACTGGGGTGCTGCAATGGATGGCTACAAGCTCTTCAGAAGGGATAGGCAAGGAAAGAGAGGTGGTGGGGTGGCTTTGTATGTTAGGGAGTGTTTCGATTTTGTAGAGCTCAACTATTGTGATGATAAGACTAAGTGCTTATCGGTAAGGATAAGAGGGAAGGCCAACAAGGCAGATATCCTGCTGGGAGTCTGTTACAGATCACCCAACCAGAAGAAAGGCAGATGAGGCATTCTACAAGTGGCTGGTAGAAGTCTCACAATCGTTATCCCTTGTTCTTGTGGAGGATTTCCAATTTACTGGATATCTGCTGGAAATACAACACAGCAGAGAGGAAACAGTCTAGGAGGTCCCTGGAGTGTGTGGAAGAGAACTTCCTGACACAGCTGGTGAGTGAGCCTACCAGGAGAGGAGCCTCGCTGGACCTGCTGTTTACAAACAGAGGACTGGTGGGAGATGCAATGGTTAGAGGCTATCTTGGGCATAGCGACCACGGATAGAGTTCTTGATTCTTGATGGAGTCAGGAGGGGTGTCAGCAAACCCACTACCATGCACTTCAGGAGGGCTGACTTTAGTCTGTTCAGGACACTGACTGAGAGTCCCTCGGGAGATAGCCCTGAAGGGCAAAGGGTTCCAGGAAGGCTGGACGTTCTTCAAGAAGGAAGTCTTAAAAAGCGCAGGAGCAGGCTGTCGCCGTGCACCATAAGATGAAGCGGTGGGGAAGATGACTGACCCGGTTGAACAGGGAACTTTTGTTGCAACTCAGGAAAAAAAAGGAGAGTTTACCACTTTTGGAAGAAGGGGCAGGCAACTCAAGAACAGTACAGGGATCTCGTTAGGTCATGCTGAGAGAAAATTAGAAAGGCAAAAGCCCAGCTAGAACTCAATCTGGCCACTGTCATAAGAGATAACAAAAAATGTTTTTACAAATACATTAACAAAAAAAGCCAAGGAGAATCTCCATCCTCTATTGGATGTGGGGGGGAAACATTGTCTCCAAGGATGGGAAAAAGGCTGAAGTACTTAATGCCTTCTTTGCCTCAGTCTTTAATAGTCAGACCAGTTATCCTCAAGGTAATCAGCCTCCTGAAGACAGGGACAGAGAGCAGAATAATCCCCCATAATCCAGGAGGAAGCATTTAATGACCTGCTACACCACCTGGACACACAAGTCTATGGGGCTGGATGGGATCCACCTGAGAGTACTGAGGGAGCTGGCGGAGGAGCTAGCCAATCCATCATTTATCAGAAGTCCTGATCAACAGGGGAGGTCCCAGATGGATGGAGGCTTGACAATGTAACACCTATCTACAAGAAGGGCCAGAAGAAGGATCCAGGGAACTAGAGGCCTGTCAACCTGACCTCGGTACTGCATAATGGAGCAGATCATCTTGAGGGCACTCACATAGCATGTGTAGGACAACCAGGGGATCAGGCCCAGCCAGCATGGGTCCATAAAAGGCAGGTCCTGCTTAACCAACCTGATCTCCGTCTATGACCAGGTGACCTGCCTAGTTGATGAGGGAAAGGCTGTGGACATTATCTATCTGGACTTTACTGAAGCCTTTGACACCATCTCCCACAGCATTCTCCTAAGAAAGCTGGTGGCTCATGGTCCAGACAGGTGCACTCTAAGCTGGGTAAAAAACTGGCTGGATGGCCAAGCACAGAGAGTGGTGGTGAACGAAGTTAAATCCAGCTGGTGGCCAATCACAAGTGGTGTTCCCCAGGGCATGCTACAGGCCTGGGGAGGAGTGGCTGGAAAGCTGCCTGGTGGGAAAGGACCTGGGGGTGCTGGTCGACATGAGCCAGCTGAACATGAGCCGGCAGTGTGCCCAGGTGGCCAAGAAGGCCAACAGCATCCTGGCCTGTATCAGCAATAGTGTGGCTAGCAGGAGCAGGGAGGTGATTGTGCGCCTGTACTGGGCACTGGTGAGGCTGCACCTTGAATGCTGTGTGCAGTTTTGGGCCCCTCACTGCAAGAAGGACATTGAGGTGCTGGAGCGTGTCCAGAGAAGGGCAACGAAGCTGGTGAGGGGTCTGCAGAACAGGTCTTGTGAGGAGCGGCTGAGGGACCTGGGGTTGTTTAGCCTGGAGAAGAGGAGGCTGAGGGGAGACCTCATGGCTCTCTACAACTGCCTGGAGGAGGCTGTAGTGAGGTGGGGGTTGGTCTCTTCTCTCAAGTAACAAGTGACAGGATGAGAGGAAATGGCCTCAAGTTGGGCCAGGGGAGGTTTAGATTGGACATTAGGAAAAATTTCTTCACGAAAAGGCTTGTCAAGCATTGGAACAGGCTGCCCAGGGAAGTGGTGGTGTCACCACGCCTGGCAGTGTTCAAAAAATGGGATATGGTTTAGCGGTTTACAATCAGACTTGACAATCTTAGAGGTCTTTTCCAACCTTAATGATTCTATGATTCTAACCACCCTCCTGAGTACTTTCCAGTATTAGACAGCATGACTAGCAGTTATGAAACACAGCAACGTAAAGCACAAAGTTATTGTTTGTTATTACAGCTTCTTTTTGCGCACAGGAGTGTGCTAGCAGGTACCTCACTATTTAAGTTATGGCAATTTTTTTAATGTTGTGTTGTTCTGTGATCCTGCTCTCCCTACACAAATTAAGAAGTACACCTTGCACTTAGAGGAAGGATGAAAAGGTCAGTGATAGCTCTATGTGTTTAGAGTCATTCCAGTACCTAAGACCAGCACTCACACAGACAAGTTTTAGCCTCGACATGGAGAGTTCCACTCCACCACAGAGCAACCACAGTGTGGAGCCTGGTGTCGGGCACTCCCTGTGCTGTCCCTGCTACGCTTTGCAGTTGAGGACCAAGAACATGAGCTCCATTTGAAATTCTGTGCCTTGTAAGCCGATTATCAAAGAACCTGAAGAGGTATGTCATGTGATTTTGTTCTGCACTAACAGGAACACTGTTACAGCCTGTCCAAAGCACAAGGAAGGCCTGAATAACCATGACCAGTCACAATTACCTTGAATAGGACTGTTCCCTTGCTCACTGGAAAGGTCAGAAAATGCCACTTCCATGCGTTTTTTAAGAGGTCGATACCAGAAAGGAATCCACAATTACATCTATATAACACAGATTGGCTGTGAATATGGATCCTGTAACGAGGGAGACACGGCCTAGAGTTTTCAGAATGCCTTTTTCCATTGCTACTATCACTTCTGTCAGCCCATATCCAGGCTCAGCTCAGCTGTTCTTCACACATGACCTTATTTTTGTCCAAATATTGATTACCTTGGCAACAAAGGACTGACTGACACTTTCCAGCATATTTGATATTGGCCATACTGCTCATGAAAGTCTTTGTGGCCAAGTAGGAATGACAATCCCACTCATTCTGAGGACATCCTCCTCTCCTTTTTAACCATCTTCTGTTACTCTTAGTTAGGTCTTCTTGTTTACTGTCCAAGAGTTTTTCCTTAAGCATTTGTCCAAAGACAGGTCTACACTTGAGGCTGTGTACGCAGAATCACTCCAAAAGCTTTTTAGCTCTAGCAGCTGCCAAAAGCACACTAAACTCATGGGCAGCTCACACACATGGCATTACCTGCTCTAGGTGGTCCTGCTTTGGCAGGGGGGTTGGACTAGATGATCTTTTGAGGTCCCTTTCAACCCCTAACATTCTGTGATTCTGTGTGATTCTATAAGTGACTGCAGCATGTCATAACACCTTCAGCTCATCTTAGCTACCAGTCTAAATCACTCTAACTTAAGCATTTTCTATGTTAGATTCGTATCATCCTTTTTAGTACCTCCATTTTACACTCTCTGATATTTCATATTTCATATTTGCTTTCTTTGATTTAGAAGCCTTTTCATCTTTCTGGTCTCACTTTTGGCATTGTTCCTCCAGTGAAAGTCAGACCCCTTTTTTTCTGATTGTCCTGCCCACTATCTCTTTGGGGAAAAAATACCACCCAGCAACATGTTTCACCAGCCAAAGCTTCCAGCATAGGTTTAAAATGACATTAGCTGTACAACTTGCACACCAGAAAAACAGGCAGATTGCTACGTTTCGCACCACTCTGTCAGATATGCAATTATTTTTCAGTGGGCTATAATCAATCACCTTTCTATTCCACATGCCCTGCTGCAGCTTCATGGCATCGCCATTCCTCTTCCTGAGAATTACAACAAAATAATTGGGTCAAGTCCTCTTCAACAACCCAAAGCTTCCCTGTCAAGCTTATGACATGTGGAGAAGTCAACTATCCCCATTTCTAACTTCTTCCAATCATTGCAAGATTTTCTTGAACTGCTGAAGCCCAGTTACAACTCTATAAAGCCTGATTGAATTTTGCAAGGCTTGTCCCGAGTCTCAGATCTTTAGCAACCTGCTGGGCATAGCAATGCTAAAGAATGACGATAGCCCTATTGCCATATGCATTCTTCCCTGTTTGATACAACAAATACCATCAAGCACCATGTGGACTTGCTTTTGCCTAGGTTGTACACATTTGGTTGGTTGCAACAGCCGCTGCTTGGCTCAGTGAACTTTTACCCCTTTGTCACAAGGATCGCAAACACCTACTTACTCTAGGGAAAAAGCAGTATCCTCCAATCTCCCTCAAAAGGAGGTAATGAATTACCAAGCCTGTTTTTTGCTGCCACTGAGCAGCACATGTTTAATAAGTTATAAAGGTGAGAAACACTGTAACCCTCACTAAGTCATTTCCAACAGTTACATATTTTTTTCCTTTCTGCTACCTTCCAGCCTGCACCCTCTCTTCTTCTTCAGCTGACTTTACCACAACTTCATGACCTACAAGACTAGGGCTTCAGCACAAAAGTCTGCCACTGTTTTGGCCACCCAGGCCAAAGGACTAGTCCTCTCCACTGTTGGGGCAAAAAATGTGACTCTTCTTACTGTTAAAGAACACCAGAAGATGGAGATCCGTCTTGAGTGTAAGGATACTGAGCACCCCTATTTGTAAGTTCAAGTTCAGGACAGTGATATAAGCCGAGATAACATCGGCACTTCAGCAAGAAGTTTGGATGTGTCACTGAACCTCCCAGACAAATAGTCCCATATAGTGATTCAGTCATTTCACAGAAAATGTCTTTGACTTGTCATGGGACAGAATATTGCCATTAAAGGGTCTTGTTGTTCAGCTTCTTCAGGACTTTGAAAATCTTTCCCCAAATTCCTGTTCTCACAGTGACCCATCTCCAATGAAACCACATGTATCCAGAACTGAGGAATCTTTTCATACCCTTGATGTATCTACGGGATGCTTCATGTCCTTATAACAAATTAACAATACATTCCAGAAAGATCTTTCTGTCTCTGTGGCACATCTATTGTAGGATTCAGTAGATTTTGCGTTGACTGCAGACTTTGTCACAATGCATTACAAAACTGCTGAACTCGTCCATAAAGAGTGCTACAAGTTTGTTCCTAGGCAATCTCTACCAGCATCTCTAAAAACATCTCTGCTCCCACAGTCAAACAGCTATCCAGAAAGCTTTGCCAATCACTGAGTGTTTTTCAGGTGTTACTGCTCATCTCCATATCCCCAGACTACCCCCTTCTTCCTGAGGCTGAAGAAAACTGAGGGTGTGAAGGCATGCTCCACCTACCTATGTCCTAGCTGTGGATCATAGGAGCTTGGGAATGTTCTACACAGCTCCAATCTGAGCACCGTGTTGGAACACAAATTGCAGTGTAAATGAACAGATAGATAATTCCTCTCGAAGACCTGCCAATTCCTGACAGTTAACTTCCTTTTATTCTTGCCTCATATATTTAGTGAATTCAATAGAGTAACTTATTTCATATAACACTTGATTCAACGTGCAGATTAAAATATTGGTTTTCAGGCATATTTTTTAAATGTGGCCAGAATTTTTAATTTTTCCGGATATTTGAAACTTTCAATTACTTGTGTTTGTTTTACCTATATATTAGTACTATTCTGCATATAGAGCACAGTATCCACCAGTATAATGTGTCTAAGTAGGGAAGAACATAATGCAGTAAATAAAACTAATGTTTTTCAGGAAATCATCCATGTGCAGAAAAGGCACTTCACAACACGCTCAAAGGGCTTAATTGTTTTCTTTACCTGGGATCCCAAATGTCCTGATTCTATGAAACGGCAGTTTTAATGTTATTAACTCGTTTTTACCTGCTTGCACCGTAAAAAGTCTAGTGATGTTGTAATAACCGTCAGATTTTTGATGTGTTATTTGATGTGCAGTCTGTATATCTTAAAAGGCCACAGTCCAGACAATTTATTTTGTACTCCAGGCTATAAGACCCCATGCCAGAACGTAAGCATTTACAGCTCCCATGGACCATGTTGTTTACACCAGCACAGGTTTTGGTCCAGTGTTTGTGACCCCAGTTGAGTTTCACCTTCAATGACAAGATTCAAAATGAAGCATTTCTTACTGGAGAAGATGCTGACACAGAACTAGAAATCACTGCAACATGAATAATCCTCCTGTCAGATTAAAACCCTAGGTTTCATAAGAATAAAAACAAAACTCAACCCACTTAGTGATGTAGCGTAATTGCCCAAAACATTCAGTCCTGCCTGTGAAAGAAGGAAAAGATTAATACAAACCATATTTGGGGTAGATGGTGATCATTTAAGCAAAATATATCTTACCGCATTTAATTTCACTTACTCTCATTTGCAACATGGATGTCAAATTATTTCCTCTGAGTAGCATAAGGCAAGCCAAACAGCAGCCCTGACTGAGAATTACTGGACTAGCAAGATCAACTAAGTGATCAACAGGGGCTATTACAACTGTCTTCAGGTCACCCATGAGGACGGTGCCTACCCCACCATCCATGTCACTTTGCAATTAGGCCTGATGGAAATTACAGGACTGACTTATGCCTGCTGACTGGTACCACAGAGAAACAGGACTCAGTCTGCCCATAAGGCTATTTTTTCATACTTTTGAGGTATCTTTCCATGCACCCAGAGTTTGCAAAGGGTTCTGAAGGAGAGATAAGGTATATAGGCAAGCATGCTATCATCACTTTTCAAATCTACAAAAAAATTTGGGGAAAGCAAACCATCTTAGAAGACGAACTCACACAATACTGAATACAGCAACTACATTGTTACTATATTAACGATGTTTTGTGCCAATACAGAAAAATTAAACACAATTGCAATCACACTGTTTTGTTGTTATGTGTAACTTCAGCTATGTGGAAACAGTTTTACATCGGGTCTATAAACAGCCTGGGAAATACAAGAGCTCTTGCTTATTTGAAGAGTTACAATACATGTCATATGTAAGCCAGGCCTGAGACAGGATTAGTTTTGAAGGGGGGGGGGGGCGGGGGTGTTGTTCTACAAGTTCTGGCAACAAACCAGGAATCGCTTCAGGCTATCGGATTTCGGAATGAGAATGTCACAAGAGGCTTTCTGTTGGTTGGGGGAAGGGGGAAAGGTTGAGCATCTACTCCTGGAATGTCTATTTAGCAGCAGAACTCTAATGATCTTACGGGCACAGAAGATATGCTAATACAAGAGAAAAAAAAATATTTTTAACTCACTCTAGTTGGAGCCCGCTTCGACTTAACCTTTTGTTGCCAAACACCTACTTTTTGAAGGTACTAAAGCAGTGTCTGTACAGACCTTAAATATATCAATTATACATGACTCTCAAACTGTAATCCTACATAAACACAAGCACAAAAAAACATCAACCATGGTCTGAAGGGAAAGCAAATTGACAAATTGTAATGCTGAAGTACGTTTTTTCACAAGGAAAAAACTGTGAAATATATTCCCCAGATGTCAGTTGTCCTGATACACCAAGAAGGGTTTGAATACCAAAAACCCTGTAAGAGAAGGTGGAAAGGAGTGGGTCTATTAAGTGTAGAGGCCATCAGTGGGAGAAACAGCAACACTACAAGCATCTAAGGATGCTAGAAAGAGCATCAGCTGTGGGTAGGGACATGAAGTAATAAACTGAAACTGCAGGTTAGATAAATACCTATCAGAAACTATTTAAGTATAACCGATTTTGTTTTGAGGAAAGCGGACAAACTAAATGGCCTCTGAAGCGCCCATCCAGCTTTACTGTTATGATTAAAATAAGACAACATTCCCAGTGTTACTAACAATATTTTGGTTGGTGATAATAAGCCATCTCAGAAAGCAAACCAAACACAATCAGAGACTGTTACTAAACATGTGAGAAATAGGTTATCTTCCACTATCTTTTCCTAAGGTTCTTGATCTTTTCTCATGAGCAGCTGATGCCAGCCAGTGTTTGAGACAGGGTATCTAGCTATTTGTCTAGCCAATCTGCCTATTCCTCTAAAGACGTAACTAAAAGTAAAACTCATACCCCGCTCGAGCCCAAAGAAGTAAAGAAGTAAATGGCCAAAAGCCTAGGGCACACGGCTGGAAGCAGCTCAGGCATGCATCAGCGCTGTCTGGTGCTTTCCTTACTACAAACAGCCCACTTTGACACCCTCTATTAAGGACCAATTCCTAGCAACCCAGCCTTCCGTAAACACCTCTTCCAGGGGCTCACACCGCTGCTGTTGATGCTGCCGGCTGTGCTCCGGCCGCCCGTGCTCCCGAGGGAGCCTTGCGAAACGCTGGGAAGGCTGCCGGCTCCGCAGGCCTGCCCGGCAGGACGCCCCCGCCGCGCCGGCAGCGCAGGCCCGGCTAGCTGAGGGCAGGGCGAAGCTTCCGGAGGCCTCGCCGGTGGCGGCGCGGGCAGGGGCCGGCTGTCCTCAGCCAGGGGCTCCCGCGGCTGCCGCCCGCCGCGCAGGTGAGAGCCACCGCGGCGGCGGAGGTGACTGCGCTCCCGCCGCCCTCCGCGGGACGCGGGGCTCCCCGGACCCTCTTGCTCATACGCACCCTGAGGGGAAAACCCTGCGGGGAGCGTTTCTCCGAGGGCGGGGGCGGGCACCGCCCGGGGGGGAGAGGAGCGCCGGGCAGGTGGCGACGGCTGGCGGGGGGGGGAAGGGGGAGGGCACACGGACAGCCGCCTCCGCGCACAGACCCCCGCGGGCCGCTCGCGCCCCTCGCGCCCGGGATCCTGGCACCAGCCTGCGCGTTACGGGAAGCTCCGCCCCCCCGCCCCGCTGTCGGTGACGTCACGCCCCTCGCGCGCCAATGCCGGCGCGAGTCGAGGAGGGAAGGGCGCGGCGAGTGGGGTGGGGAGGAGGGGGGGGGAGCGTGACCGGGCGTGGGGTTGCGCGTGCGGGACGGCGGCGCGATGGCGCGCCGCGGCGGGGCCGTTATTTAGGGGCTGGCGGCGGGGCCTGGGGCGCCGTGAGGTGGTGGCGCTGGCGGCGCAGCGGCAGGTAAGGGCCGGGGGGGGGGATCGCGGCCGTCGGGGTTTTGCCCTTCTCTTCGGCCCCACTTAGCCGCCTCGGCGCGTCCCTCTCCCTGAGGGGCGTCCGCTGGCGGGGGTCGCGTAGGCCCGTTCTTCCTCTCCGGGCCGTAGCCGGGCTCGGCAGGCCGGGCCGTGCGCCGCGGGCGGGGACGTCGGGGCGGGCGGGTGGGCGCTCGGCCAGGGCTAACTGGGAGGCAGCCGGGGAGGATGGCAGCCCTACGCCACTCACTTTCCGAGACGATCCCTCGCCTTCTCCCCCGAATGCGGCTGGCTGCAGCCTTCCGCGGCCGTGAGCGGTCCTCCCCGAGCGGAGCCCGGCACGGCAGGCTGGGGCGGGGGCGTGGGGGCGCGGGTGCCGCCGCCCGCTCCCCGCAGCGGCGTCTCGCCTCCCGTCGGCGGGCGCTGGCGGATCTGGCCCGGCGGTGACGCTTAAAATGCAATATGGCCTCGCCCGCTGCCGGGCCGCCTGGGGCCTCCTCGCTATGGGGGCCCGAGGGGCTGCCGAGTCCCTCTTCGTGCCAGTGTGCGTCGTACCAGCTGGTGGGGGTTCCTCTGCCTTGGTGCGATTTTACTGACCCACTGGCGTGGCGCGGAGGGAAAGTCGGAAGATTATGCGGGTTTTTCTTTAGTGCCGTGGTTGTTAATGCCGACAGTCTTAGTGAACAAAGGTGCTGGGACCCTCACTTGACTCGTGTCTTTCGAGCTTTTTCAGCTCTCTGGTAAGTTTGGCCATGTTATCGGCAGGCGTTTTCTTGTTGAAAAGCGTTGCGTTTCGTTGCCCTCACTGCAGCGTTCTTGATGGTTGTAGACCAGATGTAGAAAACTGCTGGCCTTGAAAGAAAGGCACACTTTGTTTTACACCTGGCCCAACTACCGGAGGGATTCCCCGAGGAATTAGGGAGGAGCAGGTACAGTGAGCAGTCTGGGTCGTCTGCTAACTTTTAGTGTGCTCCTGAGCTCCAGTCATCCTTGCAGTGGGTCTCTTGATGCTTTTCCTAAAAAAAATGGTGTCGTTATTTTCGTCTTGCAGCTGATGAAACTGAGGCACAAAGGAAAGTTGTCTGCCAAGTGTGCTGGCGTTGTAGAGGAGAATAAATCCCAGTCTCAGTTTTCATCCTTATTTGAAGCTGATTAGGTGATTGTCAGCTGGTGGCTGCTTATTACTTCTGAGACATTTCTGAAGGAGAAGTCTTGTAATAGAATTATATGGGGTTGTAATTTTGGCATTAGCAATCTGTCCTGACACTAAGAAGGGGGGAAAAAAAGGGGGTCCACAACCTGAAGTTGGATACTTTTAGGAGTTATGGGCTTTTTTCTTTCACCCCCTTTTCCCTTACAGAATGTAAAATTTATACTTCTTTTCTTAAATGCTGTTAATTTCAAAGGAATAATGATATGTAAAAGGTATCTGTTGAAAGCATGTAACTTCTGAACTTAAACTTTTAAATCTGTATGTTGGTATATCACAATAGGAAAGTAGGAGAGGATGATGAAAACTTCAGATTAGAAGTTAAGCATTAAATATTTGGATCTTGTTTACATGTCTAGAAGTGTGATCTCTTCAAGTAAAGTCTTTATAGACTTTTCGGGGGAGTGGGGAGATACGTGAACATCTGTAAATTGGTACATAAAATGGAGGTACAGTGGAGATACTCCCATGCTGCTTCTCCAGAGGATTAGCACTAGCACAGTTGTATCAAAATAGACCTCTTGGCTAATTTTTTTTTTTTTGGAATGATCTTTATATTGGCAAGAACTGTCTGAATTAGAGAACCAGCATTGGTGGTTGTCAGTCTTGAAGGTTTGACCTCAAGAAGAGAACATGGAATGCTAAGACATTCGTTTTTATAAATTCATTTGCTTTTTAGACTAAAGCTGCTTGCTAGGTGGAGAAAAAAAAAAAAAAATTTGAAGTGATCTGCGGTTTAAGAAGGCACCAGAAAGAAGAGCTTAATTCTTGCAAGCAAATATTTGGTGCCTCTAATGAGGCGTTACAGTCATTTTAATCTGTGCCCCTTTGTTTGGGTTTTTTATTCTGAGTGCTATACTAAAACCCCAGAGGTAGGGAGAAGCCTCCTTCTAGGGGAATGAATAATGTTGAGAAAAGACTTACCTATTTGGTGAAAGGGATAGAGGTAACACTTGTGTATGTTTTTTTTTAATATGAAAATTAATTTCCAAATATTCTGTGCATTTAATGTTACGTAAGATCTTAAAGCAATTCTCTTAGAGGTGTTGGGGGTTTGAGTCTCTCAAATATTTCCAAGAAGGAAGTAAGCTTGGAGGATGGAAAGAAGCTTGCAGAGAAAGCACTCCTAATTGAAAAGCAGTTACAGCTTGAGTATTGAAAATTCCTTGAGGATAGTTGCAGCTTTTAGATCGACTTTAAGTACTACCTAGCTTGTTATAAAACCTCAAGCAGTAGCTGCTATGTGCAGTGTCACTTGCTCTGTCTGCCTGAGCTATGTGGATTTTTTCTCCAAGTGAGAAATTATCATTGTAAGTTGTAAGTTTAGCTCTTAATTTTTTGGGGGGAAATTCTGGAAATCCATTTGCCAGCAACCTTTGGGCTTTTGTGATTGATGTGATGATGAGCCTTAATAGACCTAACATCTTCCTGTGGTGGTCGTGGTGTTATCTGTACTTCCTGACTTGTAAGATGTTCTTGCTGGCAAGAACATGTTATTTTGGCTATAGTCTCTTAAACTGAAATTGTTATTTGTAGGTCACTTGGACCGTAATTATCAGCTCTCTGAAACAGAGAGGTGATGACTCATCATATGACATACCTGTATTATTTTTGGGGTAGTTCTCATTGTTTATGAAATAAGATTAATTTGTAAGACGTCTCTCTGTTGCTCAGAGTCTGGAGACATTCAAAACCTGCCTGGACGTGTTCCTGTGCGACCTACTCTAGGTGGCCCTGCTCTGGCAGGGGGGCTGGGCTAGATGGTCTTTCAAGGTCCCTTCCAACCCCTAACATTCTGTGATTCTGTGATTTTGCATGAATGCCTGACATTTTTTCCAAAACCGTTGTTTGCAGGTTAGTCATAAACTCAATGCTGTTGCTACTTTGTGTGTATAAAGCTTGACTTTACAGTCCTTACTAGCTTTTGGTAGGACACTGCCTGAAAGCATCAGCTTAATGCTTTCCTTTCAAAATGGTAGCAGGATGTGAAGCATAGAAGTCCCATATGATTTAGAGAGTAAATGGGGTGATCTCATGGCATATGAATTTCATAATTGCAGCATTTTAACAGGTTTTTTTCATCTTTAAGGTACCTTATGTTCTGTGAGTTAAGGACTGCCACCAGTGGCAGTTGTAAATTGACTGTGTTGTTTTTACTGTGTAGGGTTTTGATGGACTGTGATCCTTTGTCCTTTTGGCGGACTTAACTGTGGAGGTAAACGGACAAACTTCTGACATCAGTTTCTTTCTCTGTCTCCCTTTTCTTTTCACTTAGCGATCCATAACAAGTATGTAATATAGATAAAATGTTGCTTTGGCTTTTTTTGAAAAAGAAAAAGACTTCTGAACTGACTAGCTGCCTCAGTGTTAGTTCAGCATAAGGTTGAACTTTCACCTTGGATTCCTAAACACTGCATCACTGTGTAAAACAGATGACTTTGGGCTGTGCTGCATAATTGCTCAAAGTATTGAGTTTTCTGTTTTTAAGACTTGCAACTTACTGTAAGAAAGTAGTTAATGGTGAACAATTGGTGTAACGAGCATTTCTTTTGAATAATGGCACTATATTTTAAAGGTTTGGTATAGCTTATTTGCAGGACTTCTGTATCTAAGCATCTTCATATGCTTGGATTAGAAAACACCGGGTTCCGTAGAAGTGTCTTCCTCGCTGTAAGCTGGAGTCTAGCTCTTTGTTTTGTTACTTACAAGCCCCACTGTATTTTTTGTCTTTTCACAGCTTTCATCTAGGCAAGGTAGATGGAAGTGCTTGGTGTAACTTCTGGTTCTTTCTGCTAGAACTAGATTTCTGTTAAGAATCAGTCTTGTAAAAGCTGGAGACACTAGTGTTTAAAAAAAAATAGCACACATTGGAAGGGATTGCAGTAGCCCCTTTGTGGGTTAAGTTGTATGTAGCTTCAGTCTTCAACTTATGTTATCGGGGGAAAATGTAAAATCCAGCAGAACAGCCTAAAAGCAGGTATATGTGGAACTGTAGCATGATTTTGACACTATAGTCACAACGGCTTGTTTCCTGTACTGTAGGTGGGTGGGCTTTCCATTTAGGTGATAGAGCATGAGTCTCGGTTCTCTTGCCTTTAAGGAGCCGAGTGCGGTGGAGTAAGTACTGTAACTGGAGGATTTCTTTGTTTGCTTAAAACAGATACTAAACTTCCCAAAATGCATAGTAGAGATTTGGACTTTATCTTCCCATGTGTAAATGCATCTGCTCAGCACAACTAAAATGTTGTATTCCAGGTCTGGAAGACAGTTGAATATAGAAGTAGCATTTATTTTAAAAGATTAAGTAATCTTATTTTAGTTTCTTATGAAAAACATTATACTTGAGAGCAAAATATGTGATAATCCTGTATTATTATTTACTTCTGTTGAGTTGGTTATTGCTTTTTAGGTGTTAGCTTTTATGTTCCTTTGGGTGCTTCAAAGTATTTTTTTTTAACTGAGCCATACCGAATATGATACAATTATTTTAACACCAGCAGTGCTTCAATAGTTTTGTGGAGATACCATTTAACCTGAAACAATCATTACCAAATCATTACTAAAAAGAAAACTGGTAACTTTGTAATGATGTAGTACTTAATTTAGCTGGCACTGCCATTATTCTAATGTGACACCAATAGTGGTAACAAATAGGAGAGGAATGCTATGTTGAACATTCTTTAAAAAACTTGCCTTTTTGCCTTTTTACATCTGCTTCACCCTTTCCTCTTCAGTATGGAAGCTGCTTCTGCTGCTGTTCTGTGGCTTTTGTCAATTAACAGGGAAGTGGAGCTGCTGCTTCTTTCTACCTAGCTTGTAGTTGCCCTCAGGGTTTTCATGAGTTTCAGATCTTCTGCAGCTCGAATTGTTGAATGTAATAGCTTTAAGTAAATCTTGCTTAAAATAACGAACCTTAAGGTCTATCCTTAGTAGAGCAAAACAAACTTTAAGTAGCAAGTGGTATTTCTGATAAATATTAAGAGTGAGTCAAGACACTAAGATTCCTGTGTGCTGGTTTTATTCAGTGTCTGAAAACCTAAATCAAAAGAGAATACTCTTCTGAGTTTGGTTGTATTCACTATGTGAATTTATTAAAACTTATGAAGCCAATTGGAATTTTTAAATGCAGAAAGGCATGGGTGCATAGAAGCCTTATTTTTCAGATATTGGAAGACTTTACATCTGTAATAAGCAAAAATCAATTGGCTTAGTTTTATTGCTGTACACTTGTAATAAATATCTAAAGATGTATTGCACTTAAAACTGTGTAATAGTTTTCATATCTGGACCAGTGAGGGTACTTGGGCATAACATAGAAAAATGAATAGCTTTTTTGATTCTCAGTTCCATACGACTACAGTCTGATTATAAATGTCTTGGGTTTTTTAACTGAGTAACTCTAGTGACAAATATAAATGGCTTGTCTAGTTTTATTGATCTGTATGAAATGCCTTGCATCTTGCTGTCAGTATTATAAACTGCATGCAATCGAAGCAAAGGACTATTTCCTGTCTTGCAGTTTGTTTTCCTTTTGATAACAGTAAATGTAGCTTTTAAATATTCCTGTCTCGGGAATATGGTGGAATTCCTTTAAACGTCATAGTGAGTTGCCTTTTATAGGAGTAAAGCTCAGAATACTAGTCACTGAAGAAGTTTTGTCAGGTCAGTGACAAACTTCAGAAGCAGGGTTGCAACAGGCAATCTCATCTTACATCTTAGTAAACCTAGAAATTCTGTGTTTAGTTTCTAGCTATAAGAATGATATGAAGTCTGTTTCTAGAAATCAGTTGCGAACTAAGTGCCCTATTTAACTAAGCAAATCTATCCATTCCTGTAAATATGCATAAATGTAACTAAAAAATAATGCAGTTCATATGCTTAGCAGAGAATGGTCACTTGTTTATAGTAATTTAGGCCTGCTTTATAACTGCAGTTGAGAAATCCAGAGGAGACTTTGACTTCAAAACAACTGGAGTAGAAGCTACTCTGTGAAGTCTTCTGTTTCTCTAAACTGTTTGTAGAATTTTCAAAATGAAGAGCAAGTGAGCTCTGCTGCTCAGAAATAAAGAGCATAAAATGTTAAAAAACCTTTCCAACTTTTGAGGAATTACAAACTCTGTTGTAAGGTTTTGAAGAATTAGTTAGTGCTTTTTCTGTAATAGTCAACAGTTCTTGATACGGAAGTGTTGTGCTTCATTCTTAAATGATGTTAAGTTGCTCTTGTGAATGAGATACATGGTGTTGTGAGTTGTTGTGAACCTTGCGCGAAGCATTTATATTGGTGCCCTGGAAAGCTATGTAGGAATGATAACCATAGTCAAGTTCATAGTGTTCTGTTTTAAAACCTGAGCCACAGTGTGATGCTCTCTATTCTGACTGAGCCTTGCACAGAAGTACCAGTGAAGTTTGTTTCAATATACAACACAAACCTTAAGCTGATGCATTTCTTAAATTTGTAACTAAAGAGGCTTTAAACTGCATCAGTTGTCTTAAATAGACATTGAATTTTTTCTGGCAATGGGTAAAAAGGAAATAATATGCCCATTCTTCCTCTAAAGTGATCAGGAAAGTAAATGTGCATACCTGAGAAATTGTCATAGACCAAATAGAAATCTGAATTTGATGATGATCTAAAGTCAAGAGTAACAATTTAAATTTTTAAAAAAACCTTTCTCTGTTACAGGAGTTCTGAGCAGCATGATTTCTGGGTGGAACTGGGTGGCCCATGGCTTATATCTGCTCTTGAATATTTGTTCTGTTGAAGGTAAGACTTCTGTGTCTCAAACAGAAGACACTTGTAGAACTTCTTTAATTGGATGCTTGAAGCACAGACTTGTTTTTTGTCTAGATATTTGTGAGGTGGGGGCAGAAAGCAAGGTGCACTACGATAAGAGACCCCTAGTCTATGCTCTTAATACTAAGGTAAAATGATTTATGTGAAACCGATACTCACTTTGGCCTCCATTTGTTGCTTGTCTGTGTACAGAGATAGTGAAGAGCAACTTTGGTCAGTGGAAGGTTGCTTTGGTTCCACTGACATCACTGGAGCTGGTCACTGTAGCAAACAGAGTTTAATTCAAATGCCAAGTGGTATCTAAATGAAAGCATGTCTTGGTCAGACTAAATGCTGTTAAAGCAATAAGCTACCGGTGAACTAGTGTAGTAGGCTCTGTGATAGTTAGAGCCATGGACTACTGCTGGTGTGTGGCAAATGATCATTCTCAACATGTTTATTATGGCTGTTGATTGAAGGCAGTATTTCAGTCATCTATTTCACCTTTAAAACTTCACACTTTTCTCTTTATGTGCCTATGTAGCAATAGTAACAATTTTACTGTTGTATTGAAGTTCCTCTGTAAAAACAGTAGTATCAAATGTGCAGAGTTCACTGTAATTCCCAAATATGCTTATGGTATACACACTGAAGCTTTTGAAATGGACAACTCAAGTATTTAACTGCATGCAGTTCTTCAAAAAGCAGTCAACCACAAGAATGGTGCACACTTGGCCCAAATTTTTTGTTGTTAACTTTCTCAACAGAAAATACCTTTTTAACTGCAGGAGTAACCTCAAGTATACTACCTTCCTCCTTCAAAACATACTAAAGATTCAATCCTTGACTCTGCTCTATCTCTAGAAGGCTTCTGTTTATTCATAGAGCTTTTCTTGCTTGGTAAAATGCTTTTGCAAAGCTTAGGTAACACAACACTGGTTTTGCCCCTTAAATCTGCTTCGTGGTTCACTAATGCATTTCAGTTTTATAACTGTCAAGTAACTAATTAATTTCCTGCTTATACACATGTAGCATTTTTAACATTACACTAGTGTTGTATCAGCAATATTGATTATGAAATGCTCTGTAGTTTTTAATAAAGATGCAATTATTTTTCTTTTTAGCTTCAGATGGACTTGTACAGTCATGTGGTCACATCATCCCAGAGTCTCCTGTGTTGGCCCTTGGTTCCAATTTCACAGCATTATGTATTTTGAATGAGAGTTGTCTTGACTTTGGCAATATCTATGCTAATCAAATTATTTGGAAAGTTAAAAATAGAGTGGTACCAAAGGAACAGTATCGTGAAATAAACAGTACAGTTTCCAGTGTCACATTTAATGACACTTCTTCACTAGCTACGCCTCTGACATGCAACGTATTAGCAGATGGACACATTGAGCAGAACATTTATGGAATTACAGTTACAATAGGCTGTAAGTACCATTTTTCTTGCCTTTTATTCTGGTCTTAAGAAAATTGCTGCTGGGAAACAGGGAAAAGAATGCAATAGAAAGTGTGCACATCTTGAGACACTTACTTCCACTCCCTCAGTTCCTGGAGGCCTGTATAAACGCTATTAAATTACATGCCATCAAAGCTGATAACTATGCACAGAATAGTTTTCTAAGAAGTGGAAAATATTCTGAACTATTTCAGTGTTCAAATAGTTCTGAGAAGGTGCTCTTTGAGGCAAGACTGAGATCTTGAGAAAGCCACATGAACAACTTAATATACTATTTCTTAATTAATTGGTGGACTATTTAGAAAGTAAGTGTTCTAGTGTCCTTAATATCTGAGTATGAATTGTTGGTTATGTTGCCTCCTAGAGTTGGCAAAAGGTATTGCAGTTCTTGCATGGCCTGCGTACAAGAGGCTCACCTGAGTTCACAATTTAAACTAATGTTGTTCTAGTATGAGTTACAAAACGCTTGCACAGAAAAACAATGTTTTCCTTTTCAACTTCTGAGTAAATTTCTTACCAGAAAACATGTGACTGTCAAAATATATGGAAAGCTGAGGGCACATAATATCCTGAGATGATAAACTGAATGACAGTACAGATAACATTCTGCAGTTGTAATTCATATATGAATCTTGAGATGCATTTGTATTTAAAGCTACTGTATTTTCATGCTGTCAATTAAAGAAAAATTCTGTAAACAATGAGAATAACAGGTTTGAGAAGAGTACAGCTATTCAGGAACATAGCATCCTCCTGGAGAAACTGGCTGCTCATGGCTTGGATGGGCATACTCTTCACTGGGTAAAAAACTGGCTGGATGGCCGGGCCCAAAGAGTCATGGGGAATGGAGTTCAGTCCACTTGATGGACAGTCACAAGTGGTGTCCCCCAGGGCTCAGTACTGGGGCCAGTTCTGTTTAGTACCTTTATCAATGATCTGGATGAGGGCATCGAGTGCTCAGTAAGTTTGCAGATGACACTAAATTGGGTGGAAGTGTTGATCTGCTCGAGGGTGGGGAGGCTTTGCAGAGGCACCTGGACAGGCTGGATCGATGGACTGAGGCCAATGCTGTGAGGTTCAACCAGGCCAAGTGCCGGGTCCTGCACTTGGGTCACAACAACCTCATGCAGCGCTACAGGCTTGGGGAGGAGTGGCTGGAAAGCTGCCTGGTGGGAAAGGACCTGGGGGTGCTGGTCAACATGAGCCGGCTGAACATGAGCCAGCAGTGTGCCCAGGTGGCCAAGAAGGCCAACAGCATCCTGGCCTGTATCAGCAATAGTGTGACCAACAGGAGCAGGGAGGTGATCGTGCCCCTGTACTGGGCACTGGTGAGGCCGCACCTCGAATGCTGTGTGCAGTTTTGGGCCCCTCACTGCAAGACGGACATTGAGGTGCTGGAGCGTGTCCAGAGAAGGGCAATGAAGCTGGTGAAGGGTCTGGAGAACAGGTCTTATGAGGAACAGCTGAAGGAGCTGGGATTGTTTAGCCTGGAGAAGAGGAGGCTGAGGGGAGACCTCATCACTCTCTACAACTGCCTGAAAGGAGGTTGTAGCCAGGTGGGGGTCAGTCTCTCCCAAGTAACAAGTGACAGGACAAGAGGAAATGGCCTCAAGTTGTGCCAGGGAGGTTAGATTGGACATAGGAGAAACTTCTTCACCAAAAGGGTTATCAAGCTCTGGAACAGGCTGCCCAGGGAAGCGGTTGAGTGACCATCTCTGGAGGTATTTAAAAGATGTGTAGATGTGGCACTTCGGTCATGGTTTAGTGGTGGACTTGGCAGTGCTGGGTTAATGGTTGGACTCAGTGATCTTGGAGGTCCTTTCCAGCCTAAGTTATTCTAAACCCATAAGATTCATAAGGTAGTTCTGTTGGAAATGGCATTCTGTTTGAAAGGAAGTGAGATTCAGGTACGTTTTACGCTTGTAAATAGTGATATTCTAAAAGCTAGAAACAAACATTTTATATGCTATGATTTGAATTTATGAAGGAAAAAAGTAGTTCAGCTGCAATCTGAAAAATTTTCTTACACTCTACTAAAGTGCACTGATGAAGATCCCCTATCTTTCTTGTAGATGTTCACAGCTAAAGCATCCTTCTTCCATAGCTCAAGTGGGGAATAGACCTGTTAGAATTGCCTTAGAGCTCAGATTATTTGCAAAGTCAATGTATGCCAATCCAGCTGTAGTGCTCGTTACCATTTTTTTTCCTGTGTGAATTAAGATAGATTTAGATGAGAGATGCTTGATAATAGTTTTTCTGCTTCCAAGAATGAGAAATCTTCTCTGCTGTTCGTTACTGTCAGGTGCTTGTTTCTTATACAGCCTCCTGTTTCTCAGAGCAGCTGGTTAAGCTTCTTGACTTCCATTGCTGGGTAGTATCTCGCACTTCTTGCCCCCTTCTTTAGAAATAAATCTGACTATACTGCTCATGTTCACTGAAACTGCTCTAATGGGACACCTATCATGATTCTTACTGGATTGAAATGTGTATATAGAGTAGTTGTTGCTAACTTTTTTCTGTACAGTGCCCCCAGAGAAGCCCAAGAACCTAAGTTGCATTGTGCATCAGAGGTCAAAACTCACATATCCTATGACTTGTACCTGGAACCCTGGAAGCCATACGTTCCTGGACACTGAGTTTAGGTTGAAATACAGATGGTAAGTAGCCCTCTGTAGAATATCTAAATAGTTTTGAAGAATATTTGTGGGCTAAACTAAGTTTCTTTGAAATTTCTTGACACTTTGGAAGAGTTCTTAACTTAAATATAGTTTTCTGAAGCATTGTTGTCTGTTTTGGGGGGAAGGGAGGAGCTAAAGAAGTTCACATTTAAACTAATCCTAAGTCAGACTTGAAATTTTGTGGCTGCAATTGTTTGAGTAACAGCTATCTCGTATTTTTCCGTTCTTCAAACACGTTAGTGTGGCTTGAGTACCATACACTAATCACTAGGTGACTAGACCCAAATTATATATTGTACATTTTTCTGTGGTGACTATTCTATTCTAAACAAGCAGAAGATGTCTGTGCTCACTGCAGGGGGCTGGACTAGATGACCTCTAAAGGTACCTTCCAACCCAAACCAGTCTGTGATTCTAAGTAGAGAAATGAACATATAGTGACTGGATTTTGTAGAGGTATTATCTACTCTGTACTTCCTAAGAACTCAGAATTGTGTTTATCCACGATTAATCCTACATGAAAGCTTCAGCAAAAGTATTTCTGTTGTGAAAGCAAATTAACTTCAGTATTTCTCAAACTTTTCAACTAATCTCTTGTAGTTTAAAATGGAGTGGACAGAACTGTTGCTCTGTAGGTTTCCACCTACCCCATTCCACTGAAGTGTTTTGGTAGCAAGTGTAATAGGAAGTATGGGTAGATAGAAAACCTGAATGCTTTGCAAATCTCCTGGTGGCCCTAGAGTAGCAGAAGGTGAACAGAAATGATGCTGTTGCACCTGTAAAACTGTGCTCTTCAAGGGTATGCATGTAATACTGACTACATCTTTTAATGCATGGCTATGCTTCTGGTTACTAGCCATATTGCCTTTGATTAAATGTATCTATTATCGATCTCTATTTATTAAGCTAAGTCAGGATTTTACACAACTTTATAATTACAATGCTGTGGCTTCTGCTTTTGATGACTTGAAAGTCAAGAAATCTTGTTCTAGTTTCTGTTCTAATGTGATCATGCATTTGTGGCTGAAGAAGCCATTCTAATCTATTCACCTTTTCTTTCTGCTCTCTGATTACAGAGATAATGGCAGAGGAGAAACATAAGAGCTAAATTGATTGATCACTCTGATCTACTTAAAAATATTCTCTAAAGGAAGCCAAACTTAATGCTTTATACCTTGTTTTTCCTTCTCTTATTTAGGCCACAAGATAACTTTCCTGACTGCATACCAAAAGATGTTAACAATTCTTGTACGATTGCTGATGTTCAGTTCTTTGTTAACCTGGAGGTCTGGGTGGAAGCAACAAATGCTCTTGGGAAGGCTGAATCTGATCCTCTTGTTTTTGATCCCATTGAGATTGGTAACTATGGGCCTCTTAATAAAGCTTTAGTAGTACGTAACTGCTGCTTCTGTGCACATTGCTGAATTGATATGTTAGTGTTTCTTCACTATGAAATTTAATGCTGCCAAAATATTGTTGACTAGAACTTGGAACTGTGCTGGACAAAGGTAGGGAAGTTGAGAGGTTTGATCACAGTTAGATAGCAAGTTCTTGTTGAGTAGTCTGAAACTAATGTAAAGTAGCAGCAGTCTGAGTGTGTGAAAGGCTTTAATGGCAGTGTTAAAGCATACTCTACCAACTGCTAGAGGCATGATGAATTACAGCTGTAGATTTGACTCTTAACTCCTTCTCTTCCAGTTAAACCTCTGTCTCCACACAACTTATCAGTCAACTCGGGAATACTGCCTACTGTTCTGAAGCTTTCTTGGGAGGATCGGATTTCGGCAGCTGTGATGAAGCTGAAATTCAATATTCGCTATAGGATCACTGGTGACCCAAACTGGATGCAGGTAATGCCACTAATGTCCCCTGTCACTATTCTGATGTAACCGATGTCAAGCTGCAGAATAAGTTACCTTACTGCTGCAGTTCAGAGGATTTGCTTTATCTTTAGGGCTTGTGTGGCTTCTCAAGGTAGTTTATTTGGCCTGTTCATGAAAGCTGTGATCTATGTTTGTTTTGCATAATATAGAGTACAATGATGTTGTCTTTTTATTTTGTGGACTTCTCTACTGTCCTCCCCATCATGTTACATTATGTTTATTTTGAATTTTATTCTGTACATGCAACAACTGGAACATTCATGAACTTTCATCTTCCCATGCACATGCAAAACTACTAATCTAAATGTCGCTTAAAGCTTGGGCAAACATTATATAGTGCTGGGATGCCTTTTTCAACTTGCTGTATCTGCATTTGGGTCACAACAACCGCATGCAATGCTGCAGGTTTGGGGATGAGCAGCTGGAAAACTGTCTGGTGGAAAAGGACCTGGAAGGGGTAGTCAACAGCTGTCTGAACATGAGCCAGCAGTGTGCCCAGGTGGCCAAGAAGGTGGCCAGCACCATCCTGGCCTGTATCAGAAATGGTGTGGCCAGCAGGAGCAGGGAGGTGATCGTGCCCCTGTACTTGGCACTGGTGAGGCTGCACCTCAAATACTGTGTGCGGTTTTGGGCCCCTCACTGCAAGAAGGACGTTGAGGTGCTGGAGCGTGTCCAGAGAAGGGCAATGAAGCTGGTGAAGGGACTGGAGAACAGGTCTTGTGAGGAGCGGCTGAGGGAACTGGGGTTGTTTAGCCTGGAGAAGAGGAGACTGAGGGGAGACCTTATTGTTCTCTAACTACCTGAAGGGAGGTTGTAGCCAGGTGGGGGTTAGTCTCTTCTCCCAAGTAACAAGTGACAGGACAAGAGGAAATGACATCAAGAGGGGAGATTTAGATTGGATATTAAGAAGAATTCCTTCACCAAAAGGGTTGTCAAGCATTGGGACAGGCTGCCTGGGGAAGCAGTTCAGTGGCCATCCCTGAAGATAATCAAAAGATGTGTAGATGTGGTGCTTATGGGCACGGTTTAGTGGTGGACTTGGCAGTGTTAGGTTGATGGTTGGACTTGATGATCTTAAGAGTCTTTTCCAACCTAAATGATCCTATGATTCTATGCAGTGTGGTTGCCCTACATACATGCCTTAAGCTTGATACAGTCAAGGAACTGGAAAAGAGTAGGAAGTATGTGTTACTGTAATCTTTATGATATGTTCACATCATCAAGAGTTGTGGGTTTCTTGCTCATCAGTCTATGGATGTATTTTCAATAGCTTCTCAGTTTTCCCTTTCTTTAAGCCTTCTCTCAGAGCAGCACTATTCAAGAAACTATCTTTTCATCAAGATCTTCCCATCTTTTGTTTCAGTAGAGGCCCAAAAGTATACTGATTGCATGACTTGTTGGAAGAAAGGCTGCTTCTGATTACGAAATACAGTTTTTGAAGGAGGTGTCATAACACAACTGCTTGTGACTAATGTGGTATATTCCTTTGGAGGAACTTATTTGGCTTCAGATGTGGAGATTAAGGTCACCTCAACTGATATTTTAAAGAGCACTACTGTGCACAGCTTATTCTGAAACTACAGGATCTGTTCATACATGGTCCTATTAAGTTCTTTTAACTTGTCCTGCCTTTTTAACATGTGCACAAGACCATTGAAATAGTAACTTTTAAAACAACTGAGCTTGCTTAGCTGTGGTAAAATGTGACTACTTTGACAATTCTTTGCACTCAGGATTAACCTCTTAAGTGTCCTGCATGTGTGTTTAACTTAGTCATTCCTCTGGCAGGGTTGCTTACCATAAAAACCTCTTAATTGCAAATGGAGTAACATCTGATGGAGTCAGTGTGTGTGTACCTACATATATGTGTTATTTACATCACACGTGTTTTTCTGTACATATGTACATATTTACATCACATATCTTTTTCTGTACATATGCAGCAAGAATATTTTCTGGCATTCAGTTGCTAATGTAAGTAAAGGATAGAGCTTATGAAAGCAAACTTGTTTATTAGCAAAAGTATAAAATAATCTAAAAGTATTTCCAGTGTCAGTTAAGAAAACACTGTTTTGTATCAGTGGAAGCAGTGATGGGGAATTCTTTTAGCTTTATAGGAGGCTTCTAGCACAAGTATTTAGCAATCAATAATTAAGCAGATAACCTAGCAAATTTCTGAAATGTGAGGTGGGATGTTACAGATCAGTAAATAGGGGAATTACATGGGAAGGAAGGAAGGAGAGGTAGATGTAAACTAATTAAAAAGTAAAACAGAGCATGAGAGCTGCTTACCAATTCTAGTGTATGTCCTGGTAGATATGCACAACTATGATACCTTACCAAACCATGGTTGAGAATTGAAACTTTTGGAAATAAGAGGGGAGAAACACTCAATACAAACAACATAGTTTATGTGCGGTGGGGAGCCCTCATGGATGGGAGCACAGAACTCAGCTTTACAATTTTTCATCAGTGCCTCTAAAGTCTTTCTACTGTTTACAGGTTCCTCCTGAAGATACAGCTTCACCAAGAACTTCATTCAGTGTTCAAGGGCTCAGACCCTACACAGAGTATGTCTTTTCAATTCGTTGCATGAAGGAAGATGGAGTGGGCTACTGGAGTGACTGGAGTGAAGAAAAAACCGGGGTCACCACTGAAGACAGTAAGTAATATATGAAAGTAGGTCACTGAGTTTCAACATGTGTAAGTGCTTGGCAGTTTGGCAGTAGCCAGCTGAAATTCTGTATCCTTGCTTGAGCTGTTTGATTTTTACATGCAACAAGGCTCTCCTGAGGTATTTTCAGTAGTGACCTACTTGGTCTGTACATTCCAAGGAGCATGAGAATTCCATAAAGCCAGTCTAGAGTTGCTGCCTGAAAACAGCTAAAATGGGAGGTAGGCAATAAACGTTTTCAGAAAGTTATGTTCTCAAAGTCTTTTAGAAGATAGGTAGGCTTTATGCCTGTTTTTCTTCTGAAGGTTGTCCCCGATTAACTGAAGCTATTCTGCCTGTGTGAAAGTTTTGAGTTTTTTTTTTAGTAGACAGACTGCCTTAATTTATGACCAACTTTGTGTTTAGGAGGCTGTTAGATAGTCATAGGTGAACAAGCATCAGTAAGTATGGAACAGAAGATTTTACTCATATAGGGTACATAGACTTCACACACTTAGTAAAAGCAGTGATGTGAAATACTGTGCATATGGGAAGTGTAGTCTCTTACATGCCAAAGCAGCTAAATAAAATGTGTTTGTTTACTCTTAACTTTTCCCAAGGTATTCTGTGTTTACAACACTTCCTTGCTTGTAAGAGTCACTTACAGCTGCCTCTGCACCATCTTGTACCCACTTGTTTATGTATTCTTTATGTAGTCTTGCTGCTCATCACTGATACAATTGTCAGTGCGGGAGGTGTAAGAAAGAGAATGCCATCTATAAACCACTGACTTTAACCAGGGTTGAGTCTGTGTGGAAAATCATTTTATTTTGCCTATATTTAATGTCAAAAAATCACTGTTTCCTTACAATTTCCCTTTTTGATGATGTAATCATTGGAATTGTCATCAGTCTGGACTTGTAATATAACGCTTTGCAGTAGGGGTGAACACTGAATTGCTGCTGTCATAATTTAATCATGAAAACTTCTTACCAGCCTCAGCTCTTTGGGGGCAGTATTTGGATTATGTTTAGCCTTGCTCAAGGGGACTTTGCAAACAGGATATGTACAACTTCAAAGTATGAGCAGATTACTACGTAAGATCCATAAAAGACAGCAAATCACTAGGTTAAGCTTTCCATTCACAGCCCTGGAGAAAAACTGCTGAAAGGCCTCAGTCAAGTGTCAGCCTTTACTGCTTTGAAAAACAAATCCTCAGCATTGCAAAGTTGCTGCCGTGCACCAAATCTGTTCGTACTACAACCAGCTCATCAGCTTGGCTGGCTGAGTTGTGATACTCCAGCCAGCTGATAGGATGTGTCTGTTTCCATTGAACTGTATGTTCAGTGGGTGTGCTGCGTCACCCTGTCGTCATTCATGTTCCTTCAGGACAGTGGCACTGAGACTGTTAATGGCACTCAGAGCCTCTTAAGATCTGTGTCCACTCAACTCCATGGCATGCTTTTCACCTTCAGTGATTATTTCCAGCTGCTCATGAATACAAGCATTGCTTGAGATGTACTGTAGTATTAAAGTAACTACAATTTGCTGTGTTATGAATTTAATGTACTTCATAGCTCATGGAAGTCAGTATTTCCCCACTAGAGAGGCTTCCTGCAAGTATGTTCTTGGGTACAAATCTTTTTAAATTACAAATCTTTTAACAAATCTCGGGTACTGATCTCTTTAAATTTTGTTTGACTGTTTTGTGGCATTTTATGGCTTAGCAATTGTTGCAGCAACTGTAAACTCATACAAAATGAAGTTGCACAATAACTGAGCAGTCATTATTTGAACACTGACACTTAAAACAATACTCATGCACTTGTTACAGTATGTTCTCGAATAGTGAATTCTTACATTTTCCATTAACAGAACAAAAAGACATGCAGTGTATATATGAACACAACCTAGCCCTATGCATCTGTCTCTTTAAATTCCTGTCCAAATAAAAGCTCCAGCCTTTGATGTATAACTTACCTTTCTATGATACAATCTTCAGATACATTGGTAGCAAAAGGAAGACTAAGGAAAATGTGGGCCTGCTGCTGAATGAGGTCAGTGCCCTGGTGACAGAGGATATGGAGAAGGTGGAGTTACTGAATATGTCCTTTGCTTCAATCTTTACTGCTAAGGCTGGTCCTCAGGAATCCCAGACCCTGGAGAAAGGAAGACTTTCCCTTGGTTGAGGAAGATTGGGTTAGGGATCTTTTAGGCAAACTGGATACCCATGAATCCATGGGCCCCAATGGGATGCACCCAAGAGTGCTGAGGGAGCTGGCACATGCTGTTGCTTGGCCACTCCATAATCTTTGAAAGGTCATGGAGGACAGGTGAGGTGCCTGAGGACTGGAGGAAAGCCAATGTCACTGCAGTCTTCAAAAAGGCCAAGAAGGAGGATCTGGGAAACTACAGGCCAGTCAGCCTCACCTCCATCCTGGAAAGGCGATGGAGCACCTCATTCTGGATGTCATCTCCAAGCATGTGGAAGAAAAGGTTATCAGGAGTAGTCAGCATGAATTCACTAAGGGGAAATCATGCTTCACCAATCTGATAGCCTTCTGTGGTGGCATGGCTGGCTGGGTGGATGAGAGGAGAGCAGTGGATGTTGTCTGCATCAACTTCAGCAAGGCTTTGCACACTGCCTCCCACAACATCCTCGTAGGGAAGCTCAGGAAGTGTGGGCTAGATATGTGGACAGTGAGGTGGATTGAGAACTGGCTGAAGGACAGAGCTCGGAGGGTTGTGATCAGCAGTGCCGGTACAGGTTAAGGGTTGATCTGCTGGAGAGCAGCTTTGCAGAGAAGCACCTGTGAGTCCTGGTGGACAGCAAGTTAGCCGTGAGCCAGCAATGTGCCCTGTGACCAAGAAGGCCAAGTATCCTGGGGTGCATTAAGAAGAGTGTGGCCAGCAGTTTGAGGGAGGAGGTTATCCACCCCCTCTATTCTGCCCTGGTGAGGCCACACCTGGAGTACTGAGTCCTATTCTGGGCCCCCCAGTTCAAGAGAGACAGGGAACTACTGAGGAGACTCCAGTGGAGGACTACGAAGATGATGAGGGGGCTGGAGCATCTCTGCTATGAGGAAAGGCTGAGAGACCTGGGGCTCTTTAGCCTGGAGGAGAGCAGACTGAGAGGGGACCTTATCAACACTTAGAAATATTACAGAGACAAGGTGAGACACCTCACATGACTGGAGTGTGGTCATGGATGGCTATGTCCTTTTCAGGAAAGATAGGCCAGCAAGTGAGGAGGTGGAGTTGCTCCTCACATGAGAGAGCAACTAGAATGTACGGGGTTCTGGATGAGGAGCAGGTTGAGAGTTTGTGGGTGAGAATCAAGGGGCAGGCTAGCATGGGAGATAGTGTTATGGGTGTCTATTACAGGCCACCTGATCAGGATGAGGAAGTTGACGAGGCCTTCTACAGGCAGCTGACAGCAGCCTGGCAACCACAGGCTCTGGTACTCATGGGGGATTTTAACTACCCAGACATTTGCTGGGAGGCCTCCACAGCCATTCACAGTCCTGGAGGTTCCTCCAGTGCCTTGATGGTAACTTCTTGATGCAAATGGTGGACGAGCCAACTAGGAGAGGAGCACTGCTAGATGTTATACTCACTAACAAGCAGGGTCTGGTTGAAGTGGTGAAGGCTGAGGGCAGCCTTGCCTGCAGTGATGATGAGATGGTGGAGTTTGGGATTTATGTGGTAGGAGCAGAATATCAAGCAAGATCTGAACCCTGGACTTCAGCAGGGCCAACTTTGGCTTTTTCAAGTAATTGCTGGGGGAAATCCCATGCAACAGGGTACTAGAAGGTAAAGGGGACAAGATGGTTTATATTTAAGGACCACTTTTTCCAAGCTCAAGATTGGAGCATCCCGGTGGGTAGGAAATTGAGAAAGGGAGCCAGGAGACCCGCATGGTTAAGCAGGGAACTGATGGGCAAACTCAAGTGGAAGAAGAGAGTCTATAGATCTTGGAAGGAGGGGATGGCCACTTGCGAGGACTATAAGACTGTTGTCAGAGGATGTAGGGAGGCAACTAGGAAAGTGAAGGCCTCCTTGGAGTTAAGCCTTGCAAGGGAGGTCAAGGACAGCAGAAGGGGCTTCTTCAAATACATTGCGGACAAAACTGACACTAAAGGCAATGTAGGCCCACTGTTGAATGAGGCGGTGCCCTGGTGACAGAGGATACAAAGAAGGCGGAGTTACTGAACACCTTCATTGCCTCTGTCTATACCGCTGTGTCCTCAGGAGTTCCAGACCCCTGAGGCCCCAGAGGAAGTCAGGATAAAGGAGGAGTTTGACTTGGTTGATGAGGACTTGGTTAGGGATTAATTAAGCAATCTGGACATACACAAATCCATGGGCCCTGATGGGATGCACCCACGAGTGCTGAAGGAGCTGGTGGAAGTCATTACTAGACCACTCTCCATCATCTTTGGTAAGTTGTGGGGAACAGGAGAGGTGCCTCAGGACTGGAGGAAGGCAAATGTCACTCTAGTCTTCAAAAAGGGCAGAAAGGAAGACCCAAGTAACTACAGACCAGTCAGCCTCACCTCCATCTCTGGAAAGGTGATGGAACAACTTACCTCGGTGCTGTCTCTAGGCATATCAAGGATAAGAGGGTTATTAGGAGCAGTCAACATGGCTTCACCAAGGGGAAGTCATGTTTGACCAACCTGACAGCCTTCTATGAAGACATAACCAGCTGGATAGATGATGGTAGTGCAGTGGATGTGGTTTATCTTGATTTCAGTAAAACATCTGACACCATTTCCCACAGCATCCTCACAGCTAAACTGAGGAAGTGTGGTCTGGGTGATAGGGTAGTGAGGTGGGTTGAGAATTGGTAGAAGGAAAGCAGTCAGAGTTGTGGTCAATGGGACAGAGTCTAGTTGGAGGCCTGTATCTAGTGGAGTCCCTCAGCGATCGGTACTGGGACCAGTACTATTCAATATATTCATCAGTGACCTGGATGAGGGGACAGAGTGCACTGTCAGCAAGTTTGCTGATGACACAAAGCTGGGAGGAGTGGCTGACACACCAGAAGGCTGTGCTGCCATTCAGAGAGACCTGGACAGGCTGGAGAGCTGGGCGGGGAGAAATTTAATGAAATACAACAAGGGCAAGTGTAGAGTCTTGTTTCTGAGAAAGAACAACCCCATGTACCAGTATAGGTTGGGGACTGAGCTGTAGAGAGTAGCGTAGGGGAAAGGGACCTGGGGGTCCTGGTGGGTAGCAGGATGGCCATGAGCCAGCAATGTGCCCTCATGGCCAAGAAGGCCAACGGCCTCCTGGGGGGTATTAGAAGGGGTGTGGTCAGCAGGTCAAGAGAGGTTCTCCTCCCCCTCTGCTCTGCCCTGGTGAGACCCCATCGGGAATAGTGTGTCCAGTTGTGGGCCCCTCAGTTCAAGAAGGACAGGGAACTGCCTGAAAGAGTCCAATGCAGAGCCACAGAGATGGTTAAGGGGCTGGAACATCTCCCTTGTGATGAAAGGCTGAGGGAGCTGGGGCTCTTTAGCTTGGAGGAGACTGAGGGGTGACCTCATTAATGTTTATCAATACGTAGAGTGCCAGAAGGATGGAGCCGGGCTCTTCTCGGTGACGGCCAATGACAGGACAAGGGCCAACGGGTGCAAGCTGGAGCACAGGAGGTTCCACATTAGCATAAGGAAAACCTTTTTCACTGTGGGGGTGATAGAGCACTGGAACAGGCTGCCCAGAGAGGTTGTGGAGTCTCCTTCTCTGGAGACATTCAAAACCCACCTGGATGCGTTCCTGTGTGATCTGCTCTAGGTGGTCCTGCTCTGGCAGGGGGGTTGGGCTAGATGGTCTTTGAAGGTCCATTCCAACCCCTGACATTCTGTGATTCTGTGAAATATCTAAGAAGGTGGGTGTCAAGAGGACAGGGCCAGGCTCTTTTCAGTGCTGCGCAGTGACAGGACAAAGGGCAACAGGCACAAACTGGAGCACAGGAAGTTCCGCCTCAACATGAGGACAAACTTCTTTACTCTGAGAGTGTCAGAGCTGGAACAGGCTGCCCAGGGGGGTTGTGGAGTCTCCTTCCCTGGAGACATTCAGAACCTGCCTGGATGCAGTCCTGCATGACCTGCTGTAGGCTAACCTGCTTTAGCAGTGGGTTTGGACTAGATGTTCTCCAGAGATCCCTTCCAACCCCTGGCATTCTGTGATTTTGTTAATTTATGTGTGCCTAGTAGCATTGTTTCAGCTTTACACAAAATTCACTTTGTCTGGGTGAAATACTGTAAAAGATTCTTTCAACATTCAAGTCAATTCTTTTCAACAGCCACAAACTCGTAATTATTAATATTAAAAAAATCAGTAAAAGAACTCCCGGAGAAAATGCAGTCTAGTAAGATTATAAGTGTAATGCATTTTAAGATCATCTTTCTATTAGAGCTAAGGCCCTCAAAAAGGATTAGCCACTTTCTATTGCTTTATGCACTGTAATAGTTCAAAATTAAATTTCTATTGGAAATACTGCTTGATTTTTTTTTTATCAGTACTGGTGCCAGAAAGTATTGTAGTATTGCACAGAAGTAGTGCAGTTCTGTTACCCTTTTTAGCGTAACGGGTATAGGAAACTTGGGGAATTCTGTCAGGAGAAATTTGGCTACTCATTAACTTATCTGCACTTTCCTTTTTTAAGTGACTTGATATTGAGGGGTAGGGAGAGTTTTGCAGCTACAGACCATAGCACAGTTTGCTATATACAGATGTGTGGGGCTGCATGATGTGCCTGTTACAGACTACATGGTGTAGGTTTGGTCATGCCTCACTCGGCACTGTCGTTTTCAGCCTGTTGTTGCAGATGCTCCTCGTGGTGACTCTCAGTTATTTTGATACTGTAACCTTAGAGCGGAACTGCTGTTTTGCTCGTCCCTTCATGAAATCTTTCCATGCAAGTGTTCCACTTAACGTGCCAAGCGTTTTTTTTTTTGTTGAGGAACTAATGAAACACTTTTGTGTATGCTTTTATTTAAAAAAAAAAAAAAAAGTCTAATGGTAGTCAAAGGATGAATTCAAATAGATTAAGTAAAAAATATTTCTACTATGAAGCATTGTTTCCTTTCATCAGAACCATCTAAAGGACCACCCATATGGAGGATCATTGATGCACGTCACTCACCAGCTTCCTGGACTGTGCATCTGATGTGGAAGGTAAAGCAACATGATAAGCAGGAGGAATTGAGCATTCTTTTACAAACATGAGCTTTTAAGTGGGAAAATTTACTTCAACAAACTTGAGTAGATAGCTGGGATAATAGAGGTTTTATAGATATGAGAAGTGACTTTAGTATTCTTACTATAATAATTAGTTATGAAAAATTAAAAGTACAGATGTAAGTGCCACCAGTTAACTGACACACGCTTGTGATCCAGAGTATACAGAATCCCCTTTCAGATTCCTGACTTGCTGTCCTCAAGCAGTCTGTGGCATAGGAAGCTCACACTTGAACAAAGTAAACCTTCATGTTACTCTTCTGCTGTATTCTAAAACTTTTGTAACGCTGTCTGGACAGGGATGCTTCAGCTGCAAAATGCATTAAGCCTAGAGACATTTCAGAGGCTAAACTTATTAAATACGGCACTGCACGTTTACATGCAGTAGGCTGCTGTGTCTAGTTGGCTGGTTAGTCCAAAGCTGAGAAAGTGAACGTGATTATGGCCAGTCCCCATCTCCTGCTTGCTTTTGGTTTAAACTTCTTCACATTTGATCTAGCTGGTTTTTTATTTATTATTACTTTTTCTCTATTACTAGATGGCTTCTGTGAAATTACATGTATATTGATATGGCATCATTTTCTGATGTAAGTCATATGCCACATGCCGCTTCTGACATTATTTAGCTTAGAATTGGAAAACTGGTGCAACTTTACAGTTTCAGTAACTTTCTCTTAAGTTACCTGAAACTTAACACTGTTACACAGAAACATAATACTTCTGTGTTCCTAGGTAACACTGAAACAAGTATTTTTCAATGTGTAGTAAAAGAAAACTGCTGGGGCTGTTTTGCATTCGGGTTCGATGCAGCTTAAGAGAGATTCCTTTTATGTCATAGTGTTGTAAAGTCACCGAAAATGCATGTTTTATCAACACATGTTCTGCAATCTTTACAGAATAGCTTTTATTAAACTACTAGTTAGGATTGTGAGCCAAGAAAAAGAGGATTTAAACCAGAAATAGTTCTGGAAGTTACTGCTTTACAGAAGTGAATGCAGGTTATTTGCACTTAAATATGCAGCCCTATGATCTATGTAACTTGTCTTGCTCTCAGGTTTTTAAATTATGCATCAAAGACAATAAAGGCTAAGTCATGTTTGTTCAGTATCAGTATAATCAAAGATTTGTTTCTAACAGGCATTGGAGCCATTTGAAGCCAATGGAGTAATCCTGCAGTATGAAGTGACTGTCAGAGCTAAATCATCTCTCACTAGTCCACCAGAGAAATACAATGTTAGTACTACCAACCTTACATTAAAGCTGCCAAATGGAACTTACGAAGTGACTGTGATTGCCCGTAACAGAGTTGGGGCATCCCCTCCATCGGTTTTACTTATCCCAGCGAGTAATTCAAAAGGTTAGTGTCCTAGTAATATCTCTTTCAAACATCTGCATGGCTTTTGTTATAAGAAATCTTCAGTGCTGTAAAATGATACCTTTTACATGGACACATAGTTGAAGTACTGCTGAATGTATCTACTGTCTTACAACTTACAATTATGCTACCATTCGTATACTAGGGCGTGTGCAGATATATGTACTTACAGGTTCATTTCAAGCTATGTGTGCTATTTAGCTGTCTCACTGATCCTTGGAGCTACTGTTCATTATATTGCCTATTTCTTTTGTTAGTATATCAGGCGGTTTTCTTTTTAAAAAATCAATGGGTTGGGGAAGCAAACATCCTTTACTTCATATATATACCATCTCACTGTTGTTGTTCTTCCTTCTACTTTCTGATCCCTTGCCTGCCCCTTTCTTAGTTTGTCCCAGTCTCACTCTCCCACATTTTCAGTATCTTGCCTGACTCTTTTGTCATCTGCTTCCATTGTTTCCCTACTGTTCATGTTCAATTTTATTATGTTCCTTTGATTGTGCAGTAGTAGTAATTACAGGCTGGTTTCTCCTTACTTCCAGCCTCCTCTTAGACAATCTGATCACTACCAGGACAGGGAGCGAAAAATAAGTGTACGGGCAGGTGCTGCTTTTAGTGTAAACAGCGAGGGAGAGCCACAGGTTCTAAACCTGTTAGATGAAGTAATTAAGGATGTGTTTCAAACAGAGTAGCATTGCAGCCAGTTCTTGGTAATGTACACAAGTATGAGGATTAGAATGGGAATTTCTCTCTGAAATAGACCTGTTCTTTTAGAAGAAACACAATATCTTTCCTGTGCAATAAGGTACCTTGTGTTTGAGAACAGACAAGCTGAGTCTAATTTCCAGTTTTTAAGTAACCCAACAGTGCTTATTTTTGATCTCTGATACAAAGATTCAAATATAAGGTTCCAAATTTCAGAAAGTGGCTTTTACGTTTACTTAGGTTCTGTCAAATTGTCACCATTACAATAACCCAAAAGTATCCACATTTGACAAAATAGCTATTATTGGTAATATCTAGTGGAAAAACTGTCATTATTTGTCACTTTTCTGTTTTCTTTTATCACAGCTCCTGTGAAGAATGTTAGAACACTACCTAAAGATGGCAAGTTGTGGGTAGGGTGGACTGCTCCTAGCAGTTATGTTCTTAAATATGTGATTGAATGGTGTCTGGTGTCCAACAGCTCAGACTGCATCATAGAATGGCAGAATGAACCAGGAAATGTTCAAGGAACATACTTAAAAGGTATTCAGCTCATGTCTACAAATACTTTGTAGAAGACTCTAAAAACCTAATAATTATTCTCAAAGTGAGGAAAATCCTCACGCTGACTAGAATCTTATTGTAGGACAGGAATGTAGGATAAGGCTGAGGGCTTCTTTCAGTTTATCATAAGTGTGGAAGTATGTGTATATTTGTGTCAAATATAAAACTGTATCTAATCTTGCATTTTGAAATTTATGTTATGTAACAGCAAGGGGTTTATCTGCATTTTGGTTTTAGTCGTCTTGTTCTTGGAAACCATTAAAATAGCGAAAGGGCTGAGTTCTTTCAATCAAGTTCTCTGATCCCTCTTTCAGTTCAAACAATGAAACTTGATCAGCTTTACTGTTCTCTTCAGATTATGATCAGTAGCTCAAATAATTTTTGGGTTCAGTGCTGCAGACAGATAAAGCCTTTTTATTTAAAATAAATTAGAAAAAAGATTTCTATGAAGTCTGTTCATTAAATTTAACATTTGAATGTGAACCATTATATTGTTCCTTTAGTCAATGTTTTGGAGCAGTTTATCAGTGAGCTCTGTAAAAAATATCAGCTGCCTTAGAAACAGGTGCATCTAATAAAAAAGCCAGACCCCAGAACCCTGTTTCTGAAGTAAATGAGAAGGATGGTGAGGAATTTGGCTGTCTGTGAAACAAAACATTTTCAATTCCTTTTATTAGGTGATATAAAGCCATTCAAGTGTTACTTGATAACTGTATACCCTCTGTATGCTGATGGTCAGGGAAGTGGACAGTCTGTGAAGGCTTATCTTCAGCAGGATCGTAAGTACAAAATAGTCATCTTGGAGCATAGAAACTGACTTTCTTGACTAAAAGTGATGAGACCTTTGCTTTAATACAGACTACATAATGAAAAATGGCCCTACATTTGAGGGTCATCTGGCATCATTGATCTTGTCCCTTCTCTTAACATCCATTCTGCTTGCTTACAGTATTTAGGAGTTAAACAGCTGTCTGTGGTTGACTCTTTCCCTTTTTCCAACTTTAGCAGATAAATTGGCATGAGTTTGTTATTTTATTGGTATAGTATTATTTCTATGCTGATTTATTTTGAATTTCAAGTATAAAGCCAAGACTAATTAACTTCAGTTGGTGATTTCAGGTGATCTGCTTATTACTCAGTTTTGTGTCTTTTTTTTTTTTTTTTCTTTTTTTTTTCCCTGGAGCTTTCTCCTTTAAAACATCTTTGGAGTTGCTGTGTTGTCTGAAAATAGTGCTTTGCAGATGAGTTAGTCCAGATATTCCTTCGAAGTTTTTATGCCGTAACAATTCAGTGCTCACTAATACACTGCTTCTGTGGATGTGAGGGTGACCAACAGAAACTAATCTTCATCTCCCATTACAGGTCCTTCAAAAGGACCGACCATTCAAACAAAAAAAGTAGGAAAAGCTGAAGCGGTTTTAACATGGAACCATCTCACAGTGGATGAGCAAAATGGATTTATCAGAAGTTACACCATACTTTACAAAACGATCGATGGAAATGAAACAGGTAACAGAAAGCAGAGAAGTGCTTTGTGGCATTGAAGTATTCCATCTGTCTTCTTACTAACACATGTTCCTCAAAAAAAAAAAGTTACAGAATTGAGTGTGGCTGACAGTCTGTTTTGATGACATACAGATGATGACTGAGGATAGCTATCCTCCATACCAAACTGAAGTCGTAATAAAGAATTCAGAACAGTCAGTCTGTGTGGAACAGGGTACTGAGTTTAGTTTCTCGAAGCTGATTTGCAGGTCTTGTGCTCCCATCTTTGTATCTAAATTCAGGGTAAGCTGGTGGTATAGCAAGATGAAGCTAGACCATTCAAGATGTAAAGGAGTTGACTGCATTTAACTATGATAAAGCCTTAAAAAGCAAGGGGGGAGGGGGGCAATTTTTAATCCTCATGGAGCTTTAGATCAATATATTACTGGTGTAAAACATCTTGTTTGAAGGGCATGTTAGTTCTCAGTAGTGTGTATGACCTGCAGCACAAGATGGGGAGCTACCACTGTTAAAAAAATTTTTTTTAGATTTGCTTAAATTGGAAAGGCCAATTAGTTATGCCTGCCCTACTTCTTACTATTTCTAGTTAACCATGTTTTTTCTAGTTAGTAACTAGCTAATTCTAGTTAGCCATATATTCTTATTAGAGACCGCTAAGCCTCAGCTTTACTACTAGTTTAGTTTGTAGCTACATTCTGGGGGAGAAAAGAACACCCATCAAGAAAGAGACTAAATTCAAACATTCAAACAGAAACAAACAAATATCAGCATTTCTTGTAACAGTTTGTAGTCTTATGTATTTGTTGTATTTTCCACACAGCTATGCATTCTACTAAAACTATCCTGTACATCTGAAGACATGATGTCCTAATGCTACTGTATTTGTGAAGATCTAATGAATTGTACAGAAAACTAGTACAAATTTTTTCCTCTCTTTAGCTGTGACAGTGGACCCTTCCAAGACGGAGTATACCCTTTCTTCTCTAACCAGTGACACACTGTATACTGTGCGAATGATGGCTTACACAGATGAAGGAGGCAGGAGTGGTCCTGATTTTACATTTACTACACAAAAATTTGGTAAGGAAGGGGCACAATTAGTAGAAGTAGGAAGTAATGTTGCAACAGTGTAGCAAGGCTCTGTGCAAGGTCTGACAGGAGGGGAAGGCAATTTTATTTAAAAGAAAAAAGTTTCAGTTGTAGTTATACTCAAAAGTTGCATGATGCCCAGGTAGTCTATCTAGTACTCAGTCACAAAGAGGTAGTTTAGTCAGGGTTTCTTCTGATTGTACAGAGGACAAGCTATCCTCTGCAGGTCTCCTGGATTGTTCTTTTGTGTTGGCAAACGTGCTGGTTTTGAATGTGTTTTTGTGTATACTTTAGTTTTCAGTATTCTTTTGCCCAGCTTTGAGGAGTTAGGATTTACTTGGTGCCCTTGTCTTCTCTTCTGGTGTCTGATGGCTCCTACCTTGATCTTAGAGTCCAGAGTCTTTGTTTTAATCTGAAGGTAGGTTTGCATTTATTATCCTGATGCTGGTGTCCTGAGAAGCTGCAGAAGTGTGCTGGGATGTTGATCTGCTAATCTAGATGCCAATCAGCATAAGCCATTTTTACAGGGCTTCCTCAGGTTCTTCATTCCCATTCACATCACTGTTAAAATTTGCTACAATTCTCTGCAGACACTGATTTTGAAAAGTTAATTTATTGTATGTTCAGCTTTAGAGAGTGCTTCCTGTTTGTCATGGTAAAAGCAATAACTGAACTTAGTTGTAGAAAGCACTTCTTTAGATTTAGCAGGGGGTCTTTTGGGGGTTTTTTGTATCGTGTTGCTCTTCACTAAGCATTCTGTGAGATTTGCTTGAGAATGTGTGTAACATTGGAAGGAATACAGATCAATAATGCAACCTTAAGTGTTTGCAGGCAGAGGGTATTTTTGTGTACAGAATAAACCAATGGATGCCTAGTGACTCTGCTTACGTTACTTATTTGACTGTGATGCGGTTATGGCAGCCAGTAGCCACTGAAACACCTGGACCACAGCTGAATTCAAATAGATGTTGCTGTCATATCTGCCCAAACTGTAAAATTACTTGCTTCGTCAGTACTGCAGCCTCTAGAGCAACCTGTGTTTTTTGTTGATGTAAGGTGTTAGATTGTTGGGACAGAGCTTTTCGTGGTTTCACCAACAGGCTCTTCATATGGTAAGAAATTCTTCTGAAAGTGAAGCCAAGACTGAGCACTGTGGGTGTATTCAGTTTCAGATTTTCCCTGTCCTTTTGGGAGTGCTTGCTGCTGCAGAGTTCCTTAAATGTCAAAGTGAGCTATAACTGCTTCTCTTCATTTTCTTCAGGGAAAGGAGAAATTGAAGCCATAGTTGTACCTGTTTGTCTAGCGTTCCTGTTGATTGTGCTCCTTGGAGTTTTGTTTTGCTTCAACAAACGTGACCTGTAAGTGTAAATGAAGTCTTTCTTTTCTGATTTTGGTATTTTGGGCATGAGAGAGATGGCAGTTCAATACAAGTAAATCTTCTGCAGTTAGATCAGAAAAAGAAGGTAAAACACACATACGTTGACTGGTGATAAACATTTTTGTGTTTTCCTTGAGAAATCAGGGCCTATTCTGATACTAATTTTTTACTATTAATGATTAGCACACAAACTAAATGTCCTGTGATTCAGTCCTGCAGGGAAATCCCTGCTTTTCTTGCTGGAGTTGGTCAGAATTAAGTTTGTTAGGTTTTGATCAGGATAGACTGTGTTGTTTTCTTCGTTATCATATGAGAGTGGAATGATGGCCCCTAGTTTGTGAAGCACGGAAGATCTGTTTGCTGGCTGTATTGGAGCTATTTAATTACACTGTTAGCAAACTTCAAGCTTTACAGTCAAAAAAATTAGGCAGATATCTAACGTCTCTAGTCAAACTCTGTTTAATGTCTGCTGGGAAACACCCTGCCTCCTCCTCTCTCTATCCCAGAGCTCTTGTCTGTGGCTTTTTGCCAAAGTGTTTTCCCTGGCAAGGAGTTGCATCTCTCCCATGTCCCCAGGAAATTATCTTTTCTTTCTATGTAAGGACAGCATTTTGTGCCCTCTTCCTTACGACCTCCATGCTGTTTCTAAAATCAGTTCTTAATGGATGTCAGTTGAAAAGCCCATGTTGCAATGTTCTCCAGAGTTCTCCTACAGAGGATCTATTGTTGGAGCCTGTTTATAAAGAGCAGGATAGATGCATCAGTTTCAAAGTTAGTTTGCTTGAGGGTGATTTATCAACAGAAACTTCTGTTGTGAAGTAACGGTTATTACATTCTTAAACTTAGGAGTTCAGAGTTACAAAAGACCAAGCAAGTTTTTCTTCCAGTATTTTCACTTTATTTTTAGCTATGAAGTTGGCTTAAATTTTGACAGCTGTGATATTCGTAGTTGTTTTAAGTGTATTTTTATACTGACATGCATCATAGACTTTACATAAATAATTACTTTGTAGGTTCTAGAGTGCTATAAATTTGAAAATCCCTCGCTAACCGTTACCATTTGTGGGTTTGCCTTATGTCGGGTGGCTACATCTAATGTTTAGAGGAGTTAAGTGCAGTGCAATATTCTACTAAGCCCTACAGTTTCCTACAAAGATGTAAAGAAGTGCAGGAAACATTCCTATTTGGAAATAAATACTCGCAAAATTGCTGTGTAAGGGAGTGGTGTCCTGGATTATGTAGTATTTGCTATCAACATAGGAATTTGGGGAGTGCATCTTGTAATTTTATTCCGTTTTTAATCCTTTACAGAATTAAAAAACATATCTGGCCTATTGTCCCTGATCCATCCAAGAGTAACATTGCCCAATGGTCGCCTCAAGTTCCAGCTAAGGTAATACTCATCTTTCTGCATCCTGTATCTTCCTAGTCCACAAGGTTTCAAATAAACTAACCAGTGGGAGTCTTCTGTCTCTAGCTTATGTGAATTTCAAGGAAAAAAAGCCCTGGATGTTAAGTTTCATGATGTTGTGATACGATACAGTTAGACTTTATTGCATCAACAGATTCAGTATTAAAAACGCATGGCCCTTAGCACAAGTTCATAGCGTGGAGCAGGCTTTAACATTGTGAATTATATTCAGTTTACTAGTTGGAAGGGTCAAGTCCTAATTATCTTACCCACAGGAAATCAGGATTAAGCAAAAGAATTCATGATTCCCGTTCTTAAAACCCTGAAGTGACTTGTTTGCACGTTTAAGTCATGAATGAGAAAGAAAGCTCTAAGACCTTTCGTCATGGATGAGGAGGTGGCAGCAAAATTTATGCCCCATGTAGGGTGAACAACATAGCAAATTCTGTTCAATAAACTGCGGCTAACTTCCATGAAGCAGTGGTGTTGAATGCATTATTGGAAGTAATGTACGTGTGGCTTTCAGTATAGAATGTTCCTGTGCTGCACAGCAAATGGTTCTTTATTTACAGTTCTTAAGAATAATTAAAATGAGAGCAAAGCTTGCACACCCACTACAGTTTTAGAATAGCTGCATAATTAAAGACTTTGTGTTGGAAACAAAGCTACATCCTCCATCTTGTAACAGATATTTGGGAGATACTGCCCAGCTTAGTAAGGGGAAAACTTACATGAAGAAACTGAAAACAATTACAGAATGAAAATTCAGGTATTTAACGGTGGTTTTGATTTTTAACATAACCTTCCTCTTAGGCACATCCATGTCTTTCTTTCAGCATAACTTTAGTTCCAAAGATCAGATGTACCCAGAAGGCAGCTTTACAGATGTAAGCGTCGTAGAAATAGAAGCTGATGACAAGAAGTCTTTTTCAGAACAAGATCTAAAACCCTTTGACTTGCTTAAAAAAGAAAAAAGTACTTCAGAAGGGCACAGCAGTGGTATCGGAGGATCTTCGTGCATGTCTTCTCCTAGGCAAAGTGTCTCTGACAGTGACGAAGGTGAAACTACACAAAACACTTCAAGCACTGTACAGTATTCAACTGTGGTACTTAATGGCTACAGAGACCAAACACCTGTACAAGTCTTTTCAAGGTCTGAGTCGACTCAGCCACTGCTAGATTCGGAAGAGAGATCAGAGGATCACAGTGGAGGAGGTGACAGTACAGCACAGAGGCAGCAGTATTTCAAACAAAATGGTGGTCAGGATGAAACCAACACAGACAGGCCATGCTTTGAAAGAACAAAGCAAATTATTCCTGCTAATGAGGGGGATCTTGTTGGATTTGCACAACTGCAGATCTCAGGTCAGAGTTCAGAGCCATTGGGCCTTGGGCTGGAAAAAAATACCCAGGAAGCTGCTGTATCAGATGTTTTACAGACAAGTACTGAAGGACAAACTGTGAGACCTGAAACCGTGGGAGGAAATCCACTGTCAATTGATGAAATGCCGAAAAGTTACCTCCCACAGACTGTGAGACAAGGGGGCTATATGCCTCAGTGAGGGAAGAGACTGGCTCTGGTTAGGCCTTTATTAGTGCCTGTTCACACTTTCTCCTGTGTTTCTGATAAATTAAGCTAGGTATTTTTATCTACATTCAGATAGAAATATTGAAATTAAGTGAAGAGTAGTTTGACAAAGATCAGTAAGGACTGTGTTTTTGTGGAAGACTTGCAGTCCAGACCTGCTGGAGACTTATGCACTACATAAAATCTTACGTCTGGGTAGCTGAACAGGCCTTTGTGCTACCTTGGGTTTTTTGTGTCTTGTCATAGCAGATTTACACATGATTGAAAATGGCAAATTTCAATTAATCCCATCAGCCAGTAGACCTCCTAGAAGGACTACTTCGATTTGTGGCAGTGTACACGCCTAAAAAGCCAGCTTTAGTTGCTTGGAGCATTTTTGTGCAGAAGTAAGACTGAAGCTTAATATTCTAACATGGAAAAATACTAGTGTCATATACTCCTCAGTAGCTTAATTGACATTCTGAATTTTGACTTGGCCCAGTATCTCAGTTTCCAGCTTACCAGACGTACAAATCATGCTCATCCCCGTTTAAAAATTAAATAGAACTTGCTATGCTGTGCAAAACCATAGGGAAACACTATGATTGCTTGACTCTGAGTGCTACTGTAGTAATTGATACTCTGCCTACATTTACATATGCATGCACATGAACTGTATAATAATTTGGCCTAAAAATGTGCCTTGCAACTTGACACACAGCAGTTCAGTCTCTTGTTCAGAAGTTTAAAAATCCCAATGAAAACACAGATTAATAGTTATTTAAAGGTTTTGCACCCAAATCACTGCCTCATTATACCATACCTCTCTTGTCATATGAATTGCCTATGTTTAATAAGTGCACCTTTGCTGTATACAGCTTGAGAGGCAAGTAACAAGCTGTAAGTTTTTACCACTTTTATAACTGCTCAGGAGAAAGGGAATATAACCGTCTTCTTGATGGACTACAACGACTAGTGTGCTGTAATGTCACTGATAACGCCACAGGACCTCCTTGAAACTGAAAGCAACAAAAAAACAGATCATTGAAGTCGTTGAAGCTCTCAGAAGAAAAAAAAAAACTCTACACCCTGAATTTGAATGTTACTGGTAGTATGTATCTATTAGCAATCATGAGCCACAAAAAACACTTAAAGTGGTTGTTAAAATTTCTTACTTTTTTCTTATGTCTCACTTTTCCCCTGTTCATACAGTTTGCCTTTTATTGAAGAAGAAACATTTCTTTGAAACTGTCTCTACTGGGGTTTAAAGAAAAGTGAAATTACATCAAAATAAGCCCCTTCTCCAGTGATAACTAAAAATTTTATGGCATTCTTGTAGAATTTTTTAACCTTAACTAAGTCTAGTCAGCTTTCAAATTGACACTAAAAATCTTAATTCAAAACACTAAATGCTGTGTTGTGAGAATAAAATGAGGGATTTATTTCTCCTTCAGCAGAAGAGCAATGTATTTAAGACCACCTGAAACCTTTTGTGCTGCAACCTCTGTGGTGCTGTTCTGCAAAGCACTTGTTGAAGGCCCTGGAAAGGCAGGTGTCAGAATCATTTCAACTTCCCCTGTCCTTGCCTGCCAGCTTGCATGGAAGGACAGATATACCTAAAAATGTTCTCATGTGTCTTCCGATTTTGTAACAAAGACCTTCAGTGATAGAGTAAATTCATAATATTACCTTTTGAAGTCTGGACTTATTTAAAACAAGTAAAGAATGGATAATCTTTAACATTTCAGTATTCCACAGTTCCTTTCTCCCAACAGTATTTTTTGTAATTGGGCACTTTTCTAAACTAAAAGGCTATGTTGCAGCTTACTAGAAATACACCTTTCTTCAAACCCATCCCCTTACTCGACCTCAGCACATTCAAACTCCCTCCCAGAGGGCAAGGGCGTAATGAAAACTGTCATAAGGCAGCAGAGACTCTTCTGTGTTTTCAGAGGTCGAAGGAGCATTCCTTTGCCAGAACACATTCCTCTTGGAAAATAATAGCAGTTACTTTACAGGGGGATGGGTCATCTTCTCTATGCAAGCTTCATAGTGACTGTAGAAATCCACAAGTAAAAGGGAAAGTATCTGTTGAGCAGTGTATGTGCTTGTTAGAACTGCCCTGCAGCCACATGCATCTAATCCACCTCCTGCTCATCTCTGAAATATTGTGGGCCACAACCTGGCAACTTAGTCTGAGCACAGATTCAGAGGCCTAGGTGTTTTCAAAAACATGCTGATGACTTCTTTTTCTTTTCTTAATTGGTTTTTGTGATCCAGTGATACTAACTTTTGATAGCATATGTCATATTTGAGGGACAACTTCAGTTATTCCTGAAGTTGGTATTTGCCTTTCTGTTGTATAAAGGGAAGGCATTTTGTTCTCAGTTGCCTTTAGTCATGAACCATTTCAGACGTTAAACAGCGTCAAGAGATTCGCATTTTTAAAAGTCTGTGCTAACAGGAGTTCTGGCCTGTCACTTTTGGCATCTTTCTTTCTTTCTTGTTTATGGTCCAGCAGTAAAACTCACAGAATTGTACAGGAGTATATCCTAGAGAGAATTCTGGCTGTCTGGTGGAGTTATATTCTATCTTTTAGGCTTGTGCATTTATCTAGGGCTGAAATACTAAAGATTAAGCAGGAGATACTGGTGGGTGAACAGCTTGTAGAAGCCACAATACGTATAAATAACAGGTTTACAGCTTGTTGCTAAACCTATGTGCCAAATATTATATCATGCAGTGTTCAGGCTTTAACTTGATTTTGTACTTGGATCATAACAATCCAATTGTATCAAACAGTTGTATACAGGTTTAGAGTGTCCGTAATGTAATTACAGCAATCCACCAAAATTCTCTGAACTTGGCTCGAACATAGTAATTAAAGAAGCAGCTTTTTTCCCACCCATGCCCCCCAACTATGGTTCACTTTAGAAAATAAAGGCATTATTAAAATCAAATCACACTTCAGTATTAACACTTTGATGTCCATCTTGATTTCCTGGACTGGAATTTTTCAGGTAGGGGTGGGACAATAGTTGTAAAGACCTTGTTACTTTGGTGGCAGGGAAGGCAGGCTAGTAGAAATACAAAGTATTTTTCCTGTATTAGCGTGTTTGAAACATCTCTTAAGTGCAGGCTGGCTAACTGCTCTGTTTACAAGAAAAGCAAATATATTTATCTCTGTAGTCCTGTTGTGGTGGTTCTTTTCTGAACAGGAGGTTGTTGGGGTTGTTTCTGGGGTGCGTTGGTTCGCTTTCAGGGCAGTTAGTCTGGGAATGTCTTGTCCCACTGTCGTTAAAGTCTTGGAATTCTGTTTCATACATCCTACTGTAGTAAACTAAACTGCCTGTTAAGCCTTAACCTGGCAGCACAAGGCACAGCAGAGCAAAAATTTTTCTAAACTTTGTTATGGAGTGTTTGTGACAAGCACGTGCCTACAGCAGCCTAGCAAAATGCTAATCATCAGAACTGGAAAAAGTTTTGGCCCTGGGAGGAGGAAGGAGTTTGCGTGCAAGGGCCGAGTCCTGTTCTTGGGCACGGGAGAAGCCCCATGGCCTGGGGTGGGGTTGGCAGCTTCAGCCTTGGCTGTAAATCATCATGAGCACTGCCAGATGGTTAAAACTTACATTAGTGTAAGTACATAGGCCCAATATGTGGGACTCGCCATGCTGACTTAACTTCAGTAATTGAACTTGTTTAATAGTGCCAGGTCTTGAAGATCTGAGACCCACATCAATATTTGCTGCTATGGTATTGACTTCACAGTGGGATCTGAAACTCCAGAGACTCTCAACTTGTTAATAGTCAGCCCCACTCCAGGACATACACATTTTAAGTCATAATTTTTGTGCATGAAATGGGACTAAATATACTAGTTAATTTTCCCTGAGACAGTTGTTGTAATTGAGATTAACTGTTATTTGGACACATTCCTTTAACTGTTAAAAAGTGCTTCTGACTGATGGATTCTGAAAGTTCATTAATCTTCTGTAACCTCTTGACTGTTTGCTAGGATGGATACGTATAGCCATTTTAAATTCCAAGAGTTGCTTTTAATGTTATTTGGAAGCAGTTTATAACAAAAATGTTGAGTCTTTTGTCATGAAACAGCCTTTTGGGAATTACAGCCAACCCCACGGTCTTCAGCTTAGCTCTTGATCCAGAAAACTGCAGTGAAGTGGAGTTAATAAATGCAAAAGTCTGGAGAAGGGTACGATGAAGTGTCTTGCGCATTGGACTCACAAATTCCCATTTCTCTTCCTGAAAAGTGAAAAGATCAGTTAAAAAAAAGAAAAAAGAAAAAAAAAAATGACGCTGAAATGCACGTGTGTGTTTGCTTTTGCTGTTGTTTCCTTTGTAGTACTTGTGCAATCTGAGCCATTCCTAAAAATGACAGCAGTGCTGACTTAATGCACAAGGATGTGTTTTCAAGGCCACAAGATATGGTACAGACAAATTTGAAATTAATGACTAAGGACCAGATCTCAACAATTGTCCACTTCCCCCCTCCTCTTAATTTTAATGCAGAAGGAGGGTGGGCAGTAAGTACCTTAGCCAGTGCTTGTGTTTATTTGCGAAGACAACCTTGAAGGGGATATATGCAATAAAGTCACTGATACTCTGCAGAAGCACACTTCCGTAACGACAGATGAAAACCACATATGGCACAACTGTCGACAGACGGCTGGAAACCTCCACGTCCTCCTGCTCAGACTGGAGCATCCTCTGCAGTGTTGGCACTGGTAACACCTATCGCTTTTCTGCGTATCAAAGCACATTCATTAATGGATCCAGTCAACTTGCCGTGTTTTTTTAACATACCAGTCTTGTTTACAGTGTCACATATAGCCTGACACTTTGATACAGCGATGGATTGTGTAGTAACTGAGTGGCTTTATTTGGGGTTAAGGAGTCTATGGTCAAGGTTACTGGGTAATGAATGTTGCTGTGCCAAGATGTGCATCTAGGTTAGCAGAGGCGTGGGACACAGGGACAGACCTACTGACGAGGAAAGTGCCTTGATGCTGGATTGGATGGCTAGTGAATGTAAACACTAAGTCAGATTTTTCTGTGTACTTTAAGTATGGCTGATGAAGCTACTGGTAGTTTGAATGCCAGCTTTAAAGGGCTTGCATACTCGGCCAGAGGTTAAACTTGTAATTGCTGCATAAGCTGTCTCTATATGGAAATGTGTTTTAATACCAGTACTCTATCTTCATTCTTTTGCAAGCTGCATGTTTATTGTCATATAAACTCTGCTTTCTACAATTTACCTTATGGTCAGTTTTGAATGTCTTCCTTTTTGTTACCCAACTGAGCCTGAATGTTGCATTTATCTAGTACATAATATACAAAAAGAAAACAGAACAAAATTCCGTACTTACATTGTGTGCTAGGGTCAGTGCTTTGTAAGGCTGACTTAAGTAGTAACCACGGGAGGAGAAGGGTCTGGGCACCACCTAATAGGCAAGAAACGGAGATACGTTCCCAAAGTGAGATGTGACTGTGGTATACCAGAACAAAAGGCTACCTAGCTGGGTATATGGGCAAGTTCAGCAGCAGGTGAGTGCTCTTAGTCCTCCCTTTGTAATTGCTGCTGTAAATAGGTGTCTGCTGCGACTGGCTGACCTTGGTGGTGAGACAAGTCCCTGTTCCTGCTGCTGGCTGGGGGCATGTATGTTCTGCACTCCAGGGTCTCGCCAGGGAAGGGGTGGCTGTGTCTGCCTGCAGCTCTGTGCTCTGAAGGCGTAGGACTGGCAGGGCAGGCAGCCTTGTTTAGGTCTGTTGAAAACAGGAAGAAGAGTGCCCAAAAATCCAGTTCTAAGGAACACTGAGGAGCAGGGTGTGATGCTGTCTACTCACACAGACTCATTTCCAGGAAAGGAGTCACTTTCCTGGCTAGGTTTGGCATTGCCCTCAGTCTCACCTGGCTTTGGTTCTTTTGTTTCTAATGGGTGGAGGACCCTCACAGGCCTGTAGTGAACTTAAATCTCAGTATTGAAAAAAGCACAGTTGGATCTTCAAGGGACAGTCATGTCTGTAGAAGGCTTCAAGGGTGGCATCCAGGGTGACAGCTTCCCTTCCTGGCTGAAGTTCTGATTTGTGTGGGCCAACTCAGACCCATGTAAAACTGAGGGGGTAGGGATGGGTGTGTTTTATGTGTTGCCTCCAGCACCAAAATTGTTTCTGTCACTGCCACAGAAGAGCCACCCCAGCATGTCATGTCAGTTAACACTTTGGTGTTAAATTAGGTGCAAGTATAACACTAGACTCCTTTTCAAAAATGTTGGTTCACTCCACAGTAGTTAACTCACCACTGTTTCACATAAGGCCCCTGAAGTTTCTTCAGGAGTGTGGGTTTTTTGCATGCCCTCCTCACCTGAGTGTGTGGCTGCTGAGCACCAGCACAGTTGTGCCTCACAAGCTCATGCAGAAGAGAAGGCAGCAGCTTAGTCTTTACAGACTGCCTCACAAGTCTGGCTGAGCAAAACTGCTTCCTGTAACTGTTAAAATAAAGGAAGTCTGGATAGTGAATGACGGGAATGCCCTGCTTTCCACAGGAAGCACATACTTGCACAGTGTGCACATCAGAATGCCAGAAGCCACCAGGTACCTGGGAACAACGCTCCATCCTCAGGGCTGGGGGCCAGCAGAGCCCACAGAGGAGCTGGGGCTGTGCCTAACTGCGTGCTAGCCCTGGGGCAGCCCAGGTTTGTCCAGCCCAATGGGCACTGGGCAGCAACACAGCACAACAGCCTTGAAGCAACAGAGAGATGCACAGGAGCCCTGCCAGCCCTGTGTACCTCAGGGCGATGTGTTTGGAAGGCTGCTGGGAGATTACAGTTTCACTTTGACCACTGATAATCACAGTAATATTGAACCCCTCTGCAAAAGCATCTTAGGTGTATTTGCCAGACATCTGTGCTGTTCATGGTAGAGTGATCCAGCACCTTCCTGTCTTCCCAGCAGTCTGAAACATACCATGAAATAACTAGCTGAGCCGAAATACCCCTCCCACCCTTCTACAAATAGCTGGGAAATTCCTGGCTTAGCCAGGAAGGCTCTGAACACAAATGACCTAACCAGGACCTACAGGACGAAATTCAGAGTGAGTAATCTGACTCCAGGCTCGCCTGCAAAATGGAAACGTACCGGGCACTGGTATGGTAGGCATCACGCCGGCTTTCCTTTTACAGTAACGGGCAAGTCATGCTGTAGGCTTGGGCACTGAGCTGGGTCAGGGGCCAGTAGCAGGTTTCAGTGGGGCAGAGCTCTGCAGGAGCCACCCACCCATACCCACCAGCGCTCAGCCAGTGCTCTGCCCGTTACCCTGAGCTCACAAGGTCATGCAGCAGGTTCTGGGCACCAAAATCCCCCAGAAAGGTCCTCGGAACGTGCTCTTCGGGGCTACGAGCGCCGGGGCCACTGATTTACCTCCGGGATGCAGCCGAGCAGGGGACACAGGCCGGCAAAGCTAACTGGGACCAGTGGGGAGCACCCTGGTGCTGGGGCTGTGGGCAGCAGCCTGGCCATCATCGGGGGACCCGGGTCTCTGCAGACGGGCTGCTCTCAGCACACGGGCTGCTCTCAGCGTCCCGGCGCGGTTCTGGGCGGCCCCGGGCAGCCCTGCCGGCCCCGGCCCGCGGACGCCTGTTCAGCCCGCGGGGGCCGTGCCAGGAGAGGGCAGCAGCCGGTCGCCAGGAGGAGCCGGGCAGGCTGACGGCTCCGGCCGCGGCTCCAGCCTGCGGCCAAATCACGCATGTGGGGGTGTTTTTAGTATTTCTGTTCTGGTGGCTAGCAAGGCCCCTTGGCTTCCCTCCCGCCTCTGCCTTTGCCGGCGAAAGCTCCGACCCGCGGCCCGGCAGGTCAGCCTCCCGGGGCTGCTGGCGCACGCTGCCCCGGTCGGGGCCGCACGATAGCCGCTTCACACGAACCAGGCCCAGATTACCGTCTCCTCGTCTCTGGGGGGCTGACTAACATGCTGGGATTTGCTAATAGGAAGCCTGTTCTCACGCATTGCTACAGCCTGAATCACATACTCATGCGTTTTGGGAACAAACACGGGGCTCCCGAAGACCATTTCTGGGCCAGTTCTGCGGCTCAGAAACTCTTCCTGCTGGAACGGATGCAACTTTTTCCTCTGTTTTGAGGGGATTGAGCGCTGGGGAAAGAAGATGCACGGCTGCGGCTGCAGCAGAGAGTCAGGGCCGCGGGGCCTGCCTGGCCGCGCCGCCGTGGGACCCTGTCACGGCAGGGCCTGGGTGCTGGCGCAGTACCGAGCCCGATTTTCCTAGGTGGGTGCACCGCAGTGTAACCTTTAAAGCATGTTCCGTCTGCTACTGATTGTGGATGATGGCTCCGTTGAGTAGGAGACACCTGAGGAAGCTCCCTCGCCCCCGCTAGTCTTCCTCTCCCAGGCACGGGTCCAGGCAAGGGCCTGCTGATGGCCCAGGACGGGAGCAGACGCCTCCAGTCCAGAGCCCCTCAGTGCACGGCCCTTTCCGCGAGTCCCTGTGTGCTCCGTTCGCTGCAGGCGTTTTTACTCACCTACTTTCTGGATGTCTTCCTTCTTTGCGTGAAGCTAGTAACACTCCTGTCTGCCTGTGTCAGACAGCTGTTTTGTTCTACTCGTTGATATAAATGGCTGACATTTAGATAGATAATGCATAGATACACAGCTGTAAATGAAAGCAAACTGAATCATTACATTAAGTGTGAAAAATAAAGGAATTTGTCTCAGCCTTTAAAATTAGCCTGAACGCAATGCAGGAAAATGGTCAGACTCTGTGAGAGTTTACTTATGTGGAGTAACTTAACTAAAAATGTTAACATAGAAACACCAAAAATAAATAAACACTGCCAGAACATAAACTCCTTTAAAGGCAGTGAAGCTGAGACCCATCCACAAAAGCTGGAGTAAATAGAGATACCTCACATGGCTTGTGTTTCTGTCCGGAGAGATACTCGAGTTAGCCAGCCCTGTGATTAAAGAAATCAATCCTTAAAAGACTAAACCTCAGCGGTGGAAGCAGGTTAACCATGAGCTGGAGACAACGCATCCAAGAATTTACCTGAGGACACAGCAACAAAAAAACACTCACCACAAAGCAAGTATGGGCACATGAGGGACTTTCCCCGCACACCTACACTCCTATCCCATATTAGATGCAGCATTGCCAGCTCCCTTTCACTGAGACATGAGCTAACTTCCTCCTGCCTTAAACTCAGATCAGGAACCCGGGCCATGTCTACAGACTAGCACTAGTAAATCCAAGGCTTCGGTAACTTTGCAGCATCAAGTTTGGTAGTTTTGCATTGAGACAAGTCACACAAATGGCACAAGGAAATTACATGTCGCTAGGGACATGGGGCTGGGGAAGTGGGAATGTGCACAGGGAGGTTGAAGAGGGATGGGAGGAAAGGATAGGGTTACCTCTAGTCAGGATCAAGCATCTCCTCTGCCTTGCACCCCAGTATATCAGGAGACATAGTGCACAACTTATATCCAGAATCACCCACTGTAAAGACAGTACTTACAGACAGAGAACCAGCCCTGTGTGCTGGAAGAAAGGTGAAAATTAGCAAAATCTGAAGTCCTGTGTGTCCATTTTTGCCCAAATTGATGCAACACTCCCCTGCTTCCTTCCTCTCACAGCTCAGATGGTGTGAAACCTTGTCAGGCTCATTGACTGCAGATACCTTTCATCAGAAGTGTAAAAGCAATTAAGCCCTTCCAAAACCAAGAACAAAAGCAGAAGAGAGATGCAGTCCTTAAAGACAAGTGAAACTCAGGGCCTATTTATGAGCCAAGATATAAAACTGTAAAAAAAAATCACTGGAGATGAGAGAACAATGCACAGAGCACGTTTGAAGGAGTTGTAAGCTCATGTGAGAGAGAGAAGCAGACAGCAAAGGCAGCACACCATGAAGGCAGCTGGATATAAGTGTTCCTGGGCAGTATGCTAAGTATGAAAAAGCTCTATATTAAAAGCAAAGACACTATCCCCCACTGTTTAATTCTTCCTGTGTTCAGAGGATTTTTAAACACATTTTGTAAATAAAAGTGTCTGTAGCCCATGAACTATTGATGCTAGCATAAATTCCTACTCCTAACGGGGAAAAAAAAAAAAAAAAAAAAAAAAACAGGAAAAGGAAACAAAAACTAAAACCCTGCCCAGCTCAAAAATCCCCCACCTAACTGCTTGAGTTAAAGACAGTGACAGAAGTATAAACTAGAGGCTATGACCACACTTAGTGGACTCTATGAGAAGATTCATTTCGGAAGCGTGCTGTGCTCATTTGACAGAATTAAGGATAAGAAGACATTTCTTGCACTCTCTTACATTAGGACATAATTTGCCATAGTATCATTTTAGAAAGCCTTTCAGGCTTTTTTTTTTTTTTCAGAATAAAGTGTTGGTTTTAGTTCAGTGGTGTTCTAAGTGGGTATCCCAGAGCATTTACCCTGATTATAACCTTACGCTCATTGTTTCTGACATCCCTGAATCCTATTGTGTAATCTGTCCATGATTATGAAATGTGTTACTTCTTCATCAAACTCCATTAGCCGTACAGTTGCTCATGTAAGAGTGAAAATTCTGCAGAAGTTACCCTTGGCTAGGTCAGCCCTGAGCTCTGAGGATAGCGATGATCAAGGAAATCTAAATAAGGCTCCTTTTCTGAGAAATAAGTACTCACTTCAAAACTTCAGTTCCATGGAGTCAGACACTGAAATCTAGATAATATAAAAGTTGGCTTAGCAGACTTTCAGCAGTGATAAAGCCCTTGTAGCTAATCAGTGTGAGGCTGAGCAATGCCTGAAAATCAAGAGAATCTAAGAGGCTGAGAAAAATGCTGCTGGCGGACATTCAAACTTGAAACTGTTGACCTCATTACTCACTAGGGACTAGTCAATGTTAAAACAGCACTTCTGAAATATAAACCACCATATTATAGCATAGTTTCCTTGACTTCTTGAATTGGGAAACACAAGCCCACTCCAGGCTTGGATGGACTAATCTGTCACTGAGTACCTGCCGGGCTGCAGGAACTCACCCAGCATTCTCATGCTGCAGCAAACGAGCAGCGGGGTAACCCTCCACCCTCCTCCACACTCCCAAAGCTCACCCAAATAACCCAAATAATCCAGGACCCTGGGAACAGGCATTATTAAGCTATAGTTGGGGCAGCTCAAGGAGGCCTATGCCCTGAAGTACTAATCTCTCAGACAAATTTAGATACGTGACTGGTTTGAAACTATTCCCCTTTCTGTTTGGGGAGAGCATTTTCTGCAAACGGGTTGTCTTTCAAGAGCTGAAGAAAGTAGAGCATACAAATGGGCAGCACGAAATAATAGCTCTGTTTACTTTTCTTTTTGAGAGTTAGGAGGACAAATCTACACCATACGTATACACATCTGTTTCTGTTCATGTTTTGATATTGTATTTAAAAAATCTCATTTCACGGAAGACTATGTTAGTCAAACATCTGTTCCAGCTTCTGGATTGTCACTCTTCATGTTCTGAGTTCAAAAGACTTAGATAAAACCATGGTTTTAATTAGTAGTGAGGGTGTAGTGAAAGGAGTATTTACTTTTGGAAAAAATGTCAAACAAATTAATCATAGGAAAACCCAGGAAAAGAAGCAAATTCATCCAAGTTCACTAGAATAATTACATCTTTGTCAAATACTGAAAAAAGAATTCCTGCTAAGTAGGAAAGCTGTAAAGAAAACTGAAAGACATAAAGGATTAAAAAGACAGTATTTTGCTTAGAACCTCCCTCATAGGTTATCAGTCTAGGAAGCAAATGTACACAAAAAGGGTACAGTTAGTATTTTGTAATAAATATGCCAAATAAACATTATGACTAAGAACAGTTCATACTGCAGAAAGAATGCTTAACATTTTTCTCTTGGCTCTGTTTACAAATGTCATCCAGGACAGAACAATTGCATTAGGTATGCTCTGGTTTTGGGCCAAGGGTAGCACATCTTCTGACAAACAGTCCTGCTACAAACACACCATAAGACCACTGTATACTTTACTTCTGCCTGGCCAGGATGCAGAAGAGGTTAACAACTGCCTGAACTTTCAGTAAGTCCACATACGTACGGGCTCAACTTACCTACACGGAGAAGGCCCCCTGCTTCCTGCTGTCAATATGGCAAACATTAACACAGCGCAGCAAAATGAGTCTTTCACTGTCTTTGCAGTAGATTTGAAGCCACAGCAAAGCAAGTCAGAACACTAGCTCAAATTAATACACATTTCATCTGTTTACAAGCAAGACTTATATAGTCTCAAATCATTTATGGTGCATAAGCTCAATGTGTATTGCCAAGTAGCCTATCTTACCTGAATATTTCAGAATAGCTTCTAGTAAAACACAAAGTTATTGAATAAATATTCACAAATTACCTCTTAGAATCCTAAGGAGTGTGCCCATGGGAGAGGGGTTGGAGCTAGAAATCTTTAAGGTTCCTTCCAACCCAAACCATTTTATTCTATGATTTGCTATTAAAAACACTGTTTTGTTTGACCACTGAGATTTAGAATTGCATTGCTTGTTACAAAAAAAACTTCCCAAATGTTGTGCTGTTGAATCTTCAGTATTTTGTATTTTGACATCTAGGTTAGCAAAGTTAAAACATTGCAACCCAGTACCTGAAGCCCCTGTTACAACAAAGCCTTACTCAACTTCATAGAGGGAGATTTCAAGATTAAAATCTGAGATTTCTTTGAAATAGAGCTTCAGAGTTGATTCATTATCTTTTCTTGTAATATTTCTAATCTCTGACAACATAAGGCCAAAGGATTTTGTACCATTCAACTGCAAAAACTACCAGCTGAAACCTTGCTTTCATGACCACAACACATTGTGTGCACCACAGTTCATCTGAGGCTGCAGATAGCATGATCTCTGGCATTTGCTCCACCCAGCCTTTCAGTATAATTTTGAAATCTTTGAAACATAGCCCAGCATTAATACCCTAAGATCTTTGTGTTTACTCAACTTACTCGTGACAGTTGCCTTGCCTATCACAGCTGCAATCACTACGCATTTAAAGTTATTATCTTACTAGTGATCATAGTCACTATCTGTACCATGGGAGCACTGGAAGATATACCTACACTGTCACTGTAGTTCTGGACTTGAGCCGGCCTGCGTCTCAAGCTTCTTGACCATCCAGACTGCCTAAGTGCTGGATTGCACTGAGCTGCGAATGGACAGAGCCAGACACCTCCTCACATGGGAAACTCAGACGTGAAGGCAACGTGTACACTGAAACAAGGAGCATCAATCTAAAAGCACAGCAACAAATACAGCTGGGCCAAGGGCCAGGATCTTGTGGACCTTTGTGCTAGACTCCATGAATAACATAAAACAGAAGATCCCAGCAGTGAAGCAGCTTGCGATCTCATCTATGCTGATGAATGGGTCTGAGCAGCAACATAAATTACATAAACAACTTCCTTCTCTGCAGGTATGGCTGCACAAACACTGGCTTAATTATGGTACCTCACTGTGTCTGGGCTCAGGCACACACATACACAAACGTATTTGGATGTACACAAACACATAACAGGAAGTTTCGCAGAGGAATCAATGTAGTTACACAGATGATACATACCTGCGTAACTGCACCGCTTCTGCAGAAGCTACACCAACTTGCAGCAGCAACAGGGCCACCTCCTCTTCTCTTCTTGAAAGTCTACATCCAAAGATATTCTGCTTGCACAAACTCTAAAGGAAGGAAACAGTGAATATAATATTTGAACTTGCCTTACCTGTGAATGTCCAACATATTGGAAGAATCATACTGTGCACAGGAACAGCACAACATGCTTTCCATTGCATATGTAATTTTGTTGTTCTCACAACAAGGATAATTGAAGTTTTCTGATACACGCCACCTTGGTGAACACAGGTATATATGCGAAACATCTGGTAACTCTGAACACATCTTCATGTAAAGTCAAACAACCATTAGGGAGACAACAAAGGGGTAGGTCAAAAAGTATTAAGACAATTCTAAAGTAATTTTTGCATTTAGGAGTGGTATGCATGGGTGTCCCCACAGAAAGTCTGTAACAGGATCAGATTTCAGATCTCTAGGACCATTTCAGACCTCTAAGATCATCAAGTCCAACCATCAACGTAATACCAACACGTCCACTAAACCATGTCCCTAAGCACCACACCTACACATCTTTTAAATATCTCTAGGGATGGTCACTCAACTGCTTCCCTGGGCAGCCTGTTCCAGAGCTTGATAACCCTTTTGGTGAAGAAATTTTTCCTAATGTCCAATCTAAACCTACCCTGGCCCAACTTGAGGACGTTTCTTCTTGTCCAGTCACTTGTTACTTGGGAGAAGAGCCCAACCCCCACCTCACTACAACCTCCTTTCAGGTAGCTGTAGAGAGTGATAAGGTCTCCCTTCAGCCTCCTCCAGGCTAAACAGCCCCAGGTCCCTCAGCTGCTCCTCACAAGACCTGTTCCCCAGACCCCTCACCAGCTTTGCTGCCCTTCTCTGGACACGCTCCAGCACCTCAATGTCCCTCTTGCAGTGAGGGGCCCAAAGCTGCACACAGCATTCGAGGTGCGGCCTCACCAGTGCCCAGTACAGGGGTACGATCACCTCCCTGCTCCTGCTGGCCACACTATTGCTGATACAGGCCAGGATGCTGTTGGCCTTCTTGGCCACCTGGGCACACTGCTGGCTCATGTTCAGCCGGCTCATGTCGACCAGTACCCCCAGGTCCTTTCCCACCAGGCAGCTTTCCAGCCACTCCTCCCCAAGCCTGTAGCGCTGCATGAGGTTGTTGTGACCCAAGTGCAGGACCCGGCACTTGGCCTGGTTGAACCTCATGGCATTGGCCTCAGCCCATCAATCCAGCCTGTCCAGGTCCCTCTGCAGAGCCTTCCTGCCCTCCAGCAGATCAACACTTCCACCCAATTTAGTGTCATCTGCAAACTTACTGAGCACTCGATGCCCTCATCCAGATCATTGATAAAGGTGCTAAACAGAACTGGCCCCAGTACTGAGCCCTGGGGGACACCACTTGTGACCGGCCGCCAGCTGGATTGAACTCCATTCACCACCACTCTTTAGGCCCAGCTGTCCAGCCAGTTTTTAACCCAGCTTAGAGTGCACCTGTCTGGGCCATGAGCCTCCAGCTTCTCTAGGAGAATGCTGTGGGAGATGGTGTCAAAGGCTTTACTGAAGTCCAGGTAGATGAGATCCACAGCCTTCCCCTCATCCACTAAGTAGGTCACCTTGTCATAGAAGGAGATGAGTTTAGTCAAGCAGTACCTGCCTTCATAAACCCATGATGACTGGGCCTGATCACCTGGTTGTCCTGTACAGGTCACATGATGGCACTCAAGATGATCTGCTCCATAACCTTTCCCAACATTGAGGTCAGGCTGACAGGCCTGTAGTTTCCTGGATCCTCCTTCTGGCCCTTCTTGTAGCTGGGCATCCCATTTGCTAACCTCTGGTCAATGGGATCTCTCCGGTTAGCCAGGACTGCTGGTACATGATGGAAAGTGGCTTGGTGAGCACTTCTGCCACCTCCCTCACTACCCTTGGGTGGATCCCATCTGGTTCCATAGACTTGTGTGTGTCTAGGTGGTGTAGCAGGTCACTAACCATTTCCCTTGGATTACGGGGGCTTCATTCTGCTCCCTGTCCCTGTCTTCCAGCTCAAGGGGCTGGGTACTCTGAGAACAACTGGTCTTACTATGAAAGACTGAGCCAAAGAAGGCATGAAGTACCTCAGCCTTTTCCTCATCCTTTGTCACTATGTTTTCCCCCTGCATCCAGTAAAGGATGGAGATTCTCCTTAGCCCTCCTTTTGTTGCTAATGTATTTATAGAAACATTTTTTATTGTCTTTTAACAGTAGGCAAATTAAGTTCTAGCTGAGCTTTGGCTCTTCGATTTTCTCCTCGCATAACCTCACAACATCCTTGTAGTCCTCCTGAGTTGCCTGCCCCTTCTTCCAAAGGTCATGAACTCTCCTTTCCCTGAATGTCAGTCAAAGCTCACTGTTATCCAAGCTGTTCTTATTCCCTGTCAGCTCATCTTTCAGCCCATGGGGATGGCCTGCTCCTGCACCTTTAGGATCTCCTTGTTGAAGAACGTCCAGCCTTCCTGGGCTCCTTCACCCATCTTGCAGCATTAAATCTCAAAGCAACAGACAAACGCAAAGCCTATGGCATCATTGTGCAAAACTGATAAAAAGGAAATGTAGCAGGACTGTTGAAATGACTGCAAAGGTGACATGAACCCATCTGCTGAGCTAGAATAGAAGCTGCAAGTCCCCCACACACATTCCAGGCTCATATTAGGGCTCTGTTGCATGCAAACACTTACCTCTGCTACATGAGGTACCAAACTCAGACCAGCGGTGCAACTCTTCTGGGGAAGTTCTCACTCGTGAACAGAAGTTGAAACATCTATCTTGAGAAGTCACCAACTATCTCAAAAAGGGAGATTATTTATAATAAATCAGTTTTTCAGAATAGGAAAAACCAACATGTTATCTGTAATGATATACATGTTGTGTCAAGATAAACAGTAAATTACACTAGCTAGGTCAGACTCCTTGCCAGTCCATCTACAGCAGCTGTTCAGCAGCCATCCCATCATCCCTGGTGGAGCATTCACTGACCGAGTGAGTGAGAGCTGAAGGAAAAAAGCTTCCCTCTCTTCACTGCTTTAACCACTAACATACTTTTTCCGCCTAGTTGGGTAATTGTAAAGGGCATGAGGAACACAGAAATATCATAGGTTATGTAGTATGGAAAATTTGCCCGTAGCAGCTTACTCTGTTATATCAAAAGAGTTCGTGGGATTCCTGTTCAAAGAATTCAAAATTCTGGGGAGTTAAGGATAAACTCAGATAAAAAAAAAAGACGGAATGTTTAAGTTAGCTAAAAATTTGATACGTGAAAAATATGACCTACTAATAATTTGCAAGGCACAAGCCTTAAGGTCAGAAAGGTATTACTTGTATGATACACAGAAAAACGACAACTGTGAAGATGCATCAGTATCTTCTTGAAATTATACCACAAGCTGATCTCTGTTGACCTTGCAAAGATCCATACACCTGAAAGATTAATTTTCTGCATTTTAAGGAGCAGTAGAAATGGGCATTTTTCAGATCAGTGATGGTGAAATGAAATGAAATCTAGGAAAACTGCTCTGTAGGAATAATGACAAAAAATATACCAAAAATGTTAAAGTATTATAGTGTCCAATCTGCCATTGCCATGTGACATTATAAAAGTGGAATAACTGCCCAAATACCTAGTCTATTTGTGGATGCCTCTCAGAATAGGATCATAGTCTAAATGAATATGAAAATCTAGAATGTCTAATGGTGTATTTATAAATTGATAAAAAATTTTCCATGTGCTCTCAGTTTTATTTTTTTTCATGGTTCACAGCATTTGTTTGAAAGACAAATTGTGAAAGGTCAGAAAGAGTACAACTCTGAATGCAAAAGAAAACAAGTCCAAGAAGCTGGCGTTCCAAAGCACAGGCAAGAGGCAGTCCTAATTACTGAGATGTACTGAGCCCACTTACTGCATTACTCTTTTTCAAAGGAAATAACGAGCAAGTAAATCAGAAGTGAGGAGTGAAAAGCAGCATAGTAATAGAGAAGGAAATAGAATGGGATAGAACAGCAGGTTATTACTTACCCTCCAGAAACTAAGAGATGTTACAGGGACACTCTACACAAACCACCCAGCAAGAACCTCCCCTCTCTAACGATCCCTTAAAGGTTGCATTCTTTTTATTTTTTACCTGACTCAATCACACAACTCAGAGTATGCAGGTTCCATATGGCTGCTAAACAATTCCTAGACAGGCCCCAAAATATCTCTGTATCTTTTTATTTTTAAATCTCTTGATATTAAAACCAATATTGAGATTTAAGGGGAAAAAACTGCTGGGACTGAGTCAGTGATTTCTGAACCCTAGGAATCAGCATGTAGCTGTGAGTGGGAAGTCCAGAAGTGAGAGAAGCAGCAGGAGCCACTGACCCAACCAAATCTGTGTCCCATGCTCATTTCAGACCATGACTTACCTAAGTAAGCAAGGGCTTTTAAGAACAAACACACATACATTTTGGCTTATAGCGCCGTGACTGGGAAAGTGATCCCACAAACTTTGGGGGGTGGCAATCAGTGACACTGTGCAAGGAACAATTTGTAGAAATCATCCGGAAATCATCTTGGAAACTGAACAAGCATTGCTATTAAGTAAAAGCAGCTTCCAAACTATGTCTTTGTCTGTCTTTACCCTGTCTTCCGCAAGGCAACGCAAGTAACAGCCAATATGTCCAGGCTAAGGCACAGTCTCCTCATTCATGCTGGACAATATATTTTCCATTCCCCTACTCCTCTTCCTGCGCAGAAAGGAAAGGTTTTCTATTCCTATTCACATTTGTCTCTCCTTTTTCTATCCCCATGACTCCTGTAGCTTTTTCATTCCTAAAGCAGTTATGTGCAAACAAGACTGATGACATCAAGCCTTTGAATACTGTGAAAATAGTTTAAAGTCTTAAAATGACTATATGCCACATGTGCCATAATGAACACCCCCTTTTAACACATTTTACTCAGAGGTGACTCTTCATCTTTTTTTTTTTTTTAACTTGTCATTTAACAGAGTAAATGTTTCAGTAAGAATTTTACAGTAATAGCCTCTTTCCTGCTGAAAAAAAAAAAAAAAGAATGTGATGGAGAGTTTCCTGCTTAATTGTTGCTGTATAAAATGGAAACTACAAGTAGTTTTATGACTTATCCAAATCAAAAAATAAATTACAAAAGTTATAGCCTTCATGTAGAAATCTCTAATCCTAAATCAGTTACCAAAGAATATCTGAGGATATTTTGTAGACTTCGTGTTTTTTCAGTATCTCCTTGAAAAATAATTTCCTAAGTATAAAATCAGTGCTTATTCCAGCAAAACATGCTGTATTTATTTGAAATTTTTTTCAGTTCAAAATATCAAAACCTCAAGTGGGAAACGCAGTTTTAAACTGGAAGAAATTAGAGGCAAAAGGACAAGAAGATAAGAAGATACCCTGCAGTAAACAGAGTTTGAAAAAGCAGCGAACAGAAGAGATTAAATCAGCACATAATGCAGAAGATGATTAAAAACACAAGAGAAAGGGAAGGAAGCAACAAAGCCAGCATAACCCTACCTTTTCCAAAATGCAGGTACGTCAATAGCATATACATAACAAATATCCTCTCATTAAAGACAGAGAAACTATGAGCCAAACCACTGATTCAAGAGTCAGGATGCAAAAAGACAATTACTGAACTTTACGAAGTATTTGTGAAACAGGAGGAACACTATACATAAAATCAGATATAAAACAATCGAGGGAAATAAGAACAGGAAAGTAGTTCTACTTCATGTGACTTAAGGGAGGATTCGGCAGATCACTGAAAGTGAACCCTGACGGGTATAAACACAATGCAAAAAATTACTTCACAGCCGTTCAAAGGAAGGGGGTGTTTTCATCCAAATTAACTGAGATCAGCCAGGTTAGAACATACGAATACATACGAGCAGCAGTGCCAAGATATATCTCACAAGGGGACTTTACAAAGGCAAGTTTTCTCACACTAATGAGCTGTGGCCAGCCCGAACATGTCCAGTGTTACATAGGATTGTCCTGCAACATTTTGCTGAAAAGGAGGTAAGACAGTTGACTGGCTTTTAGGTTCGTTCTTACTGTATTCTGGCAAGTGCTCAGAAACAAGAAATTCCCTTGTTTTAACAGAATTTTTAAGGTATGGATTGAACAGTGCTTTTTCACTGAAATCTTCCAGCTTTAAAACATCTTCATGATCCTTTTCTTCATTTTTCATTGAAGTCTGTGGAGATTCACATAAATCACCTTCCTGCATTTCTATGGGTTGGATTTCCTTCACTGGTATGAGAGCTGAATGCAGGTGACTTCTGATATCTTGCTCAGTAATTATATAAGGCATGGATGCTGAAAAACATTTAGCAACTTCATTTTCTTCATTATACAGTATCTTTTTATCTCCATTAATCACGCCTTTTGTATTAGTATCAGTACATTCGGAAACACGGCTTTCAGAATTCATTAGTAGTGGTCCTTCCTGACTTTCTTCAGGAAAACAATGTTCCAAAACACTTATGTCTTCAAAGTCTATGGTTTTAGCCTCCAATGTCGCTCCCTTCAAAAATGAGTTATTCTGTCAGTACAAAGAGATAAATTGGGAAGTTAGACAGGGATAGATAATGTATTAGTTTATTGTTTTGATATATAAAACACTGCCATTTGAGCTCTGTTTGACTCCAAATTTTACAAGTGCCTTAATAAAGAGTTCATGTGCATTTCATCTGGGATGCAGTTATATGTGAATGAGTACTAAAAAGTACAATGTTATTCTGTCCATTTGTTAAACACTTCCATATTAGGTTTTCTGTGCTTAATAAAATAAGGAGTTTCAAAGAAGGCTTGGAATCAGGCTCAGACAGTTTTGATCTTTTCCACTCTAACCAGCCATTTTTGAGACAAAATCCCATTCTCCACAGATTATATTTTCTATGTAAATGGGATCAACTCCAAAGGCCCTTTTCAGTGGTGTCCAGTGACAGGACAAGGGGCAATGAACACAAACTGGAGGAACATGAGGAAAAGCTTCTTTACTCTGAGGGTGACAGAACACTGGAACAGGCTGCCCAGGCAGGATCTGGAGTCTCCTTCTCTGGGGATATTCAAAATCCGCCTGGATGCATTCCTGTGTGACCTGCTGTAAGTGGTCCTGCTTTAGCGGGGGGGTGGGGGTGGACTAGATGACCTCCAGAGATCCTTTCCAATGTTCTGTGATTCTGTGAATATACTTTATAAAGATGCATCCTTTCTATTAGTTTAAAATACAGTGAAGAGCATTTTACTGCACTTAAACACAAGAATAAAACTCAACAGTCATAAAACAACTGTTTCTTTCCATTTGATCCCTTCTTTAATACATAAAATAGCAATTATTACCATAGATGCATCAAGAGGCCATTCCACTGCAATACTCTCTGCAGGATTGGGTATATCAGGCCAGCACACCTTTTTAAACCTATCATTGAGAAAGGAATTTTAGTCAAATGATGAAATAAATAATTTTTAAAAATAAAATGAACAAATCTCCAGAAAGCCCATCTACTGCTAAAATGTCAAACTTTCACAAAGGAAGTCTTTCCTATATTAACGTAATCTTTTTCATTAGAATTGTTATCCGTCACATTAATTTTTATTACAAAAGATCTCCATAAGTAAAAATCTTGGGTTACAGAGACATGGCAGAAGAATTACTAATGCACAAAAGCAATTTCTTTTTACTTATATACCGAATCAAATAATAGCATGCCAAAATAAAGCTGTATACAAAACCTGTTGTGATCATGTTTCAGGGTGGTTCTTCAGTGGAAAGCCACCTCAGATAAACTTTGCTTTAGAAAAATATCCCTAGCACTACACCACACTACAACTATGCTGAGTTCTTGTGTTAACAGCAAAGAGATGACGCTGACACTGTAGCTTGTAAACTAAACGAATCACTCATTGATACGAGGTATGTATGTAAGTGAATGAAAACAGGGCCATAGCTTGACTTTTCACTTTGCAATTTGATCTACATAAGAATATAAACACTCAACTACATCTTATTCTCCAGAATCAAAACTTAATTTCTTACTATTGTAAAGATTCAGAATACACAACACAGATGAAGCTGTAAAAGAGCTGAAAGTTATACTTACTACTTCAGCTGTACTTACTACCTGATAGTTTGCATGACAATGACCTTGGCTCTAGTAGCTTAGAACACCCCAAAATATTTAAGATTTTTAATCTTATTAAGCTTCAGCCAAACAATCCAGTCCTTTTTATGCTAAAGAAAAGTACATTTTATGATCTTAAAAAATCCTCACAGTATCTTTGGGATGTTAGAGCATCCCCGTGCTCTGAGGAAGCAATTTAAAATCTGGCAGGGGACATCTGTGGCAGCAGATAAAAGGATTGTGAATCATGTATAGATATGGACTAAGCATCCAAATACTTTCGCAGGATGTAATTTCTAGTTTCTTCATGACTTCTTTATAGCTCAAGAGAAGTGTCACAAACTAACAAGGTAGCTAAGATAAGCAATAGGGGTTATGTGAAATGTGTTCTAGTGGTGCACTAGCAAATATTTTAAGAGTGCCTGGGAAACTTTATTTTTGGTGTTAAAAACTTTTCAGTAACTAACTTTAAGTATGCTCCTCCCACTTGACTGACCATGGAACTGCAAATGGCATGTAGCATTTCCCAGAAACTGATACAGGTGGTATGTGAATCTGTTTCTCCTATTTCTTTTGTTCTGATTGAGTGCACCTTCTAAAATTAATATATTATTTGGAACCTAACAAAAGCATTTATAAGATATATAAAAATCTGCCTTTTACAAGTTAAAATTAACTGATTGCATTCAGTTTTAGAAAGCAGAAAATGTACTCACGTGTGTTTTTTCAAAATGCATGTTATCCAGAGGCCTAACAGAAACAACATGCTTAATCCAATGGGTAAAGCAATGAAAATAACATCTTCTTTATCTTTAGAGAGGGGAAAAAAAAAAACAAAACCACAGATGTTTATGATTTCTTCATGTATTCTCTTAAGACAGCAAATTTTCAACCTCCAAATCACCTAAATAGCACAATTCTAAAGAGCTCTGTCAAAACTAGCCAAAATTACTCAGAATACTGTATTGTACAAAGTGTCAAAAGATGAGTATTTTGAATTCAACAAGTCACAGTTACTGACCCAGAAAAGCAGCTCATTACAAGACTTCTCAAGTTATCTCAGGAACAGAGTATTCCATTTTAAAATTTTCCTTATTTAATAGAATCACACAATAATGCAGATTGGAGGGAACATCTGTAGGTCACCTCATCCAACTTTGAAATGAGAATCAGGTTGCTTAGGGCCATACCAAGCCAACCTTTGAAAGTCACCTAGGATGAAGAGTCTATAACCTCTCTGGGCACCTGTTGGTTTAGAGTTACCTAAGACTGCCATATAGTGCCACTTCTACCTGTTACTACAAAGTAAATAGTAAATTCAATGCAGGACATAGGTTTTAAATACACAAAAAAGACAGTTACTCTAGGTGAAACACTGCACAGATTTCTGAGCTAGCTTCCAAGTACCTACCAGAGGTCGGTATTGACAGCAGTAGAGACCAGACCTCAGCATAGCCTAACTTACTTTGCATTTGACTAGCAAACTAGCAGATAAATTTACAAGCGAAAAATAAAGTAGCTTTCAGTCCCATGACAAGTTTAAGGGTAGCTCATGCACTTTTTTATATTTCGGTTTGGCCACCACTATCACAATTTATCTATGTATTTAAAACATGCTTCCAGAAGCAGGAAAGAAGTATCTGAACTTCGACCTGCAGCCATCACACCAACCTCCTTGGTAAAATCTGGCTAAAACAAATAATAAGCAATAGGAAAAGATATTTACACATACACACTGGCCACAGCCTGTACACTCATTTATTAGTTAAGCTTATACAGCAGAAGAGATGCGATGCAATGCAATGCATGGCTATTCTAAATCTAGTATCTCAGACAGAAATGTCTGCTTTTTAATAACCTGTTAGGCACCCCATCCCATAACTGACAGCATACGAACTGTTGCTCCCACAAACGTCCATAGTATTCCACACATTTATTGACAGCAAAACAGAGATTTTGGGTTTTGACCCCTAATCTTGAGGGTTTAATCTGTGACATGTAACTCTTCCTTGTTTTGTTTAACACTAATTTAGAAAAAATATAAGAAATTAACAAATGTCTGAACAAAAATGCCCTATATTACTTACTCCTAAACCTGTTTTCAGAATAGTAATAACTAACTTGGAATATTACTTACTGAATTTCAAAGTCTTGAACGTTTTTGGCTCTCCACTGGTCCCACCAGCTTCATTGCTTGCCATGACATAGACAGTATATTGTGTATTAGCCTGTAAGTACTTCAGTCTGTATTGCAGAACATCAGAGTTCACAGTTTCATCTTTTTAGGAGAAGATTTATGTCAATAACACACAAAACAGTGTACAATTATTTAGCATCTTTTGCAATGATAGATCATGAAGGATTTTAAAGATAACTTGAAATACAAAGCGACCTTATCAGTCCTTTGAGAGAGAAAAGTTTAAGACTAAAAAATAAACCTTTTTTTTTTTTTTTTAAATAAACACTTTTTTTTTTTTGCTAATATTAAAGATAGGCAAATTATGATTTCCTGTAGTTTATTCTATCATTGAAAACAGTGATTTGAGAACTTTATTTCCTGGAACCTAAGCTCCGAAATCAAGAACTTAAAATAATGTCTGCAGCTCATGAAATTTACTATTTTAATACAAGTACTATTCAATATATTCATCAATGACCTGGATGAGGGGACAGAATGCACTGTCAGCAAGTTTGCTGATGACACAAAACTGGGAGGAGTGGCTGACACACCAGAAGGCTGTGCTGCCATTCAGCGAGACCTGGACAGGCTGGAGAGCTGGGCGGGGAGAAACTTAATGAAATACAACAAGGGCACGTGTAGAGTCTTGTTTCTGGGAAAGAACAACCCCATGTACCAGTATAGGTTGGGGACTGAGCTGTTAGAGAGCAGCATAGGGGAAAGGGACCTGGGGGTCCTGGTGGACAGCGGGGTGGTCATGAGCCAGCAAGGTGCCCTTGTGGCCAAGAAGGCCAACGGCCTCCTGGGGGGTATTAGAAGGGGTGTGGTCAGGAGGTCGAGAGAGGTTCTCCTCCCCCTCTGCTCTGCCCTGGTAAGACCCCATTGGGAATAGTGTGTCCAGTTCCGGGCCCCTCAGTTCAAGAAGGACAGGGAACTGCCTGAAAGAGTCCAGCGCAGAGCCACAGAGATGGTTAAGGGGGTGGAACATCTCCCTTGTGATGAAAGGCTGAGGGAGCTGGGACTCTTCACCTTGGGGAAGAGGAGACTGAGGGGTGACCTCATTAATGTTTATCAATACGTAAAGGGCGAGTGTCAGGAGGATGGAGGTGGGCTCTTCTCGGTGACGGCCAATGACAGGACAAGGGGCAACGGGTGCAAGCTGGAGCACAGGAGGTTCCACATTAACATAAGGAAAACCTTCTTCACTGTGAGGGTGACAGAGCACTGGAACAGGCTGCCCAGAGAGGTTGTGGAGTCTCCTTCTCTGGAGACATTCAAAACCCGCCTGGATGCGTTCCTGTGTGACCTGCTCTAGGCGGTCCTGCTCTGGCAGGGGGGTTGGACTAGATGATCTTTCGAGGTCCCTTCCAATCCCTAACATTCTGTGATTCTCTGTTAACTATATTTCTTGTACATGCAGTTAGACACCGATCATCCAAAAGGATGTAATCCATCAACGCTGGGATATCGCCCCAATAAAGTCAGAGGAAAGACAAAATCAACAGGAGTTTTCTTCCAGGTTTCAAAATGCTTTTCTGAATAGAACTCAGCATTTCCAATACCTTCTCCATTACCGTAATCAGTGTGATGTGCTTCGCTTTTAAATTTTTTTAAGCAGCGCATAGAATGTATCATAACATTCTATGTCTACAAACAGTGTTAAAAGCAAGCTCATATCATGAAATTAAAGTCACTAAAATGGTTTCTAGTGCATAAAGTCAAATCCAACTCATGCTGTCATTCAGTTCAGTCAAAAAACACTCAGGAAATAGATATGCTACAATATGCCCTGAGATTAAACAGTTTCTCTTAAATCAAGGAGTGGAAAGTGAAGTTCTCCAGTTAAAGGCCATCAGTGAAGCCACCTTGGCACAAACTACACGTTCTATTCTTCTAAAAAAGATACGACATCAGAGAATCCTCAAAAAAAAAAAAAAAAATCAGTACAGTTGGCTTTTGCCATTTAAATTTAACTCCCTTGACTTGCTATTTAAAACTAATTTCCCAAAGAAACTTATCTGAACCCCTAAAATGGGCACAGTCTGCTTTACATTAGAAGTAATATGGAGACATGGCTCCATAAAATCAGGCTGCATGTCTTGAGGATGGCCCCACACAAAGGAGTCAGCATTAAATTAACTCAGAAACCAATATGGCAGAAAAACTGCATGTAGAGGACTGAATCTGACAGAAATAATCAGCTTCCTCTTTCTAATTTAAAAATTACCAAGAATGCTCTTGCCCTGGCCACAAACTGGATAACCAGAAGCTACTGAAGACATCAGAAGATTTCCAAGTTTGAGATTTTTTTAACAAAACATTATGTTTGGTGTCTGCTAATAGTGATGTCTAAAACAAAGGCGGAAAAAGAACCATTTCTGAAGCACTGAATGATCCAACAGCATTCTTCATAAACTGTACAGGAACAACAAATTTAGGTCACCAAAACACTTCTCATAAAAGACGCTGCTGAGATTTAGGCTAGAGAAGTTCTGAACGTATGGACACTACTCCTGAGATAGGAGATTAAGAATACGCTCAAAAAGATATGCTATCAGCTTCCAGAGGAGAAAAGCAATCCCAAGCACAGAAAATTAAGCACGTTTGAAGAAATTAATCTGAAACTGACTGTAAAAACATTTTTACCAGAAAATTTCCACCATATTGTTCCAGAAGCTGAGGGCTTGGGAAAGGCACCCTTCCAAGGGCATGCATGGAACCTGTAAATTCACTGAACCCTCACAAGGCTCAAATTCAGGAATTTGCACAGGATCTATGACTCTCCAGTGTATTTTAGCTCCACTTCAGCTCCTCTACTTCTATCATGACTTTTTCCATTGGCTTCAGAGGCGTGTCACAATAGAAGAAAGATTTGAAGATAGAGGGAGACTAGTACATATGTAAAAGGGGAAAACAGCAAGTATCTGATATATAATACCCTCTAATTTGGCATAATCCTGCAAATTCTATTTTTTTTACTGTTAATGGAGAACAATCCACAAAAAGGCTCTCATATATGAGTTTCCATCCTGGTCTGGAAAGGGAAAAGGAGTGATAGTGCTGCTATAAACTGACTGAATTTATCACCTGGAGATCCATCAGATTTGCATCTGACAAGCAGAAAGGATAATGTGGTCAATAGTCATGGCTGTACTACCATGGGTAGTACAATCCAATAGTAAAAAAGATTGAGAGCAAGCCGTGCTGTACAAAGGAAGTTCCAAACTAAGAAAGTGAGCAAGAATACACATGTAGTATTAAAGCAGGGACCACTCACTAGACTACCCCATAATTTCAATTAAACCTAAAAAATTTTTCAATCTTTATGTAAGCCACATTTTAGTACCAGTATTTTCAGACATATTTATAATGAAGTGTGCTAGTAACTATGAAAATAACTATCTTCAGACAGCAGATTGTCATAACCCTGTTGAAAACACTGATGTTTAATGTACACTTACTCAATTCTTTTCCATCTTCAGGTTTATAAAATATAGTATAGTTACGGATAAATCCATTTCTTTTATCCTTTGGAATCTCCTTCCATTTTATTGTAACTTCATTTTTCCCCGGAATGCCTGTGTCAGCCACAGGTCCTTCTGATGGCTCTACACAGAAGCATTATAAATTAGAAAAAGTAGCAAAATACTCTAAGTACTGCAACATTATCCATCTGTGTTACTTCACACATACCAGTAACACTAGGGGTAACTACAAGTAAATATGTCTTCTTAGTGCTCTGATATAGCCCTTAACTTTTCCCACCCTCTTTAATGCGTGATTTCTTCTGGTAATACTTCCCCTCATCTACTCTGACGTTTGCATAGTTCTCAGTGTTACTGCATCCGAATACCTCAAGATCATTAACAATGTCAGAGAGAGATCAAGAGCTAAAAACTTCCTTTGGCACTTACAAGGTAACTCAGGTGCAAAGTCTCTGTGTATGCAGGATGTCTCTGGCTCAGCTGAGATTCAACTGGAGTGTCCAGCACCTCCAGTCTTTGCCCATTACATCAGACAAAGTCTTTCTACTTATACAATACAACCTCATGTGCATTGTTCGTTACTTTGAAGCAAGAATTCTCTGTGCTTCAGTTTTAAAGCAAGTATCTTCCTTCCCATTCCCTGACAACCCCTGACAAGCTTCTCTCACAGCTCCCTATAAACAGCAAAGCACTCAAAACAAAGGTCTATTTGTGCTACTAAGAATTACTCAAACATTCAATACTCCATTACCACCTCCTAGTAATTAATGCTGTTTAGTAGTGCATTGTACTATGTGTGTAGGCACAGTTACATAGACCTATATACACACACAGACACAAAACCTGGTAATTTTGAGATTTCAGGTGAAAATACCCTAAACTACATTCTTAGAGCTGGCTGTATATTGAAATTCACATTAAACTGAATTCACATTAAACTTCTACAAATAAAGAAAACCTCCTCCCCTGCCACCCCAAAACACTATTTCATCCACAGTTTCTATCCAATCGCAAACATCATGGCTTCTTACCATTTTTGATGTGCAGGACTGCAAGTATTTTGTTACATTATAAAATTTAACAAAAAGGAAGCTTTTCAAACTATCCATTTTATTCTGTGAGTAGACTTTCTTCATATATTAGGACTGATAAATGCAGTCAAGCATTAAAATCAAACCTAATTATATATCTAATTGAGCAGTAACATTTAAGAGATTGCCAGTTTAAAAAACTGTTTAATGTTTGTAGCTATACTCTTTTCAAGTGCTTTGTCTACAGTACATAAACTTTACAACGAGTGAGTGGATTCAAGCAGCAATGTACCTGTATCACAAGAATAAATCTTCTTTACGGAACAGTTCAGTAGCTGATCTATGAACAGAAATCAGGCAGCGCGAATCCTGAGTTTTTTTCAGCATCTGCATCTCTCCTTCAGTAATGCCAGTAATGGATTGCTCAAAGGTAATAAACCCTGAGCGACAGACTACATCACGCTTTTCACAACATTATTAGTTTAAAATACTTACTTTTTTGTTGAACATAAGTTTGTATGGAATATGGGGCTGCTACTTTATTTCCATAGAGAGGATACACCGAGATGTTATAGCATATAAATGGTTTAAAGTTTTCTGTAAAGGAAAAAAAAGGAATATCTACATACGATTCTCTATGTGAGATTAATACAGTGAAAGTAGAATAAATCACAGTGCAGCTCTAAATATACTGTTACAGACCTCTATTTTCTTCAACTTTTTAGTAAGCATGATACATTGATTGCCTAAAACGTTCATTACTGTCCTTAATGCAACGAATTTTATTCAGTAGTGTTCATAAGAGCACTTGGTTTCCAACTCATTTTTCACTAGAAATACTTTGAATGGGTAATTATACTTCAGCCTTAGACAGCTTCTCTATATGAAGCCACTTATTCATCTCGTAACAGCTCCAGATTCTGGAGGAAGCTTTTTATTTTCAAATAACCAGTATGAAATGAGACTTCCAGAAATATTTTTAATTTCACAGGTTTACTGCTCTGCAGAAGAGAGTTTTTGTCTCATGCATCAAAGACCTTAAAAGGCACAACGAGGCCCAGCTTTTAACTCTGCACTGATGTTCCAGTTATAGCAACTGCAGATCTGCTTCTAACCAGCCTGACTCAAAAGTACAATTGTACAAGTGAAATCTCTGCAGTAGAATTTTATATGTTTCAAGACATAGTTCAAGCTTCAGGAGATGAAGTTTTGAACTCTGAACAATCCAGCAGCCAAGTAAACAATGAGGTGCGCCCCCCACTTACAAGCAACTCTCACCAACGCTAAGAGGACACACCTGTGGCTTTACAACCCATGGAATGAAACCAGTGTAAAGAAAACGTTTCCTAGACCATTCCTCCTCAAGCTATTCAGCAAGAATAATGGCTATTATTAATGGCCCCGCACTGTATCAGCTCTCTGTTTCTTTTTCAGTCCCTTATACCTATTGCAATCCAGCAAAAGTTATGATGGCCCACATGTCACCCTTAATTCCACAAAAGAATGTCAGAATCAGGCCTAAATTACAGTATGTCTGAATTTGCCTTGACATCTCTAATGTGACTTGTGCTTAGGGTAAACAAAGACCTATTACTACTGCTGAGGAGGAAAGTTGTTCCTGTTATATATTGAGAACAGCTATAAATAGCATTTATTCCTCACAGTACATTGCTGAAATAGTGCAATTTTCAGCATAAGACTCAAGACTCACCCATCTCAGTTCGATGTGTAATAAACTGCTCTTGAATTTTACTTCAAGCAGATTTTTATTTGATTTGTTTTACTGTAGCACAGAAACAATATTTAAGCCACTGTTGTCCGAGTCAGTAAGAAAAACATGGGAAAGCTAGCTATATTGATCATTAATAAACCAAGTGTTCCTTTTCACTTTAGAAAATGCAGGGTACTTGTTTTCTGAAAACTCTGAAAATTCTTTTTCCTTGACATAGGATGCAGAAAGATCCTTATATGAACAAGAACCACTTTCAAATCTGATAAATTTAGTTTCACTAATGGAGAACAAAAGAAGTAATAATCCAAAATTCACTTATCACATATATTACATATATGATACTAAACATTGTCACCATTATTCCTGTGTTTGTAAAAAAAAAAATCCAAATGTATAAATAAAATCAGATACATTTCATTAGCTAAAGGTAATGTGCATGGGATATTTACATTCTTATCAACATTCACAGTTTTGCCTTTGCACATATCTCGAGCTCTGCACATTGTTTGGTTTTTCACTAAAAATACATACACATAGCCAAAATATTACTACTTAAGAGAGATTATCTGTTAAAAAAAAATCAGCCTCTAAAACAAAAAAAAAGTGAGCACATCCTCGCTTATTTGTCAGTGCATCATAAGGCCACTCAAATCTCTCACAAACTCCTTACGTCACAGTACAAATGTGATTATGTGATACTTCATGCACCAGATTGACCAATCACTTCACTTGCTTATTTTAAAGTTGAATTCTCCCTCAAATCCTCTTTCAGGTCTCTTGCTCTCTTTCTAACACACATGAAGGCACATGATCTTTTCCCATCTTCAAATTCATTTTTTTGGTTCTAGATTTCTCTGCTAAAATAGTGTACATCTGTTATAGGCCTCCTACTGGAAGATTCATGGCATAAGATCAAGCCACAGTTCTTAAACATGAAATCTGTCGCCTAATCTTATATGGGAGCAAACACCATCTTGCATGTTGCATGAGAATTTGAGAGTGTTAAAATTGCTATTAAATTACATGCAAAAATACTGCTATTTTTTTTAAATGGCCTGAGGAAAGCTGGATCAGTTCATCCTTGTTTGTTCTTTCTGGTCTACCTATAAATAAATATACATGAATACATATATATCTGTATATTGTTACAGCTGTAACTGATAAATGAACATACTTTTGTTAGTTTTCCAGTTTGTAGAATTTGATACATATTGCCATGATCTACCAAAAGGATCTGTTTCCAATTCCTTATACCACTCCACTACATACTCGGTTACTTCTGATTCGGAGGCTATCCATTCCACAAACACTTCTTCATTTGTTGTAAAGGTCCTCACTGTTTCAATAACCTGAGAAGCTAAAAATTTAACAGAAAACATCAGCAATTCTATCGTCATACAAACTACAGCAAGAAAGCAATTCAATTATAGCAAGCTGAGATTGCTTCTTTAGAAGAGTATAGGACTTAGTCAAAGTTAAAAAAAAAAGTTACTTTACACCCACGTTCACATCGTTCACATGCATGTACTCAAAACACTTTAAAGTGAAGCATATAAGAATTGTTACAATGAAAAGGGGAGGGGAGGGAATTGAGGAGATTATAATCAAGGAGATTTACACATATAAAATCAAAGACCAGTCTCTTTTAGGATCTGAATTTTACAGTTTGTAAAATTTTACAAACCAATTCACTACAAATTTTGCAGGTAGTGAAGATTAGCAAGTTTTGATTGAGAGAACAAAAGCAATAGGAAAACGGTAAATCAAGTCAGCAAGGTCATGACTGATAGTGAAGCGAAAGTGAACCAACAACCTGCAGAACAGAGGTAATGAAAGTCTGAGTGAAAACCCAACCTGGCAATGCAGGAAGAAAAAAGACCTGGCAAAGCTGAAGGAAAAAAACCATGTCACAGCATGGAAAAAATCAGAAAAACACTTATTGTGGGATACAAAAGTGGATAGAGAGGTAGTCAGCAGCCTCCGGGACAAGATGACTAACATCTACAGAATTTGACTGAGAAATTCCAGGGGAACATTTGGATTTGTTTCATGAACAATTGATGCAGGAGAAGTGATTCAAGTGTGTCAAATGCAACCTCTCTTCTGGATCATGGGTAGGCAGCAGGATGTTGCAATGCAAGACTCACAGAAATAGCAGAATTAAACGTAAAAGCCAAAGAACACAACTGTTGTGCTAGAGCCGACCAGCTTCCTGACCCTGGCGGTGGGTGGGATGAGTTACTTTGGGAATGCATACGAAATAAGAATAAATACAATGTTTCTCCCTCTTCTTCCACTGATGCATCTTATGGACTTCTGTTAAACACATCTTTGAATGATGTGATTAAACGCGCTGCAGTAATGCCCAGCAGTAGCCAATTTTATGACATAGCAGAGGGATGAGACAGAATCGGGTGGGACACTATAGATTTATTTGGGCGGTCCAAGTGAAAAAAAAAAAAAAACAGAACCAAAAAACCTGCAGAAATTAATAAAATAGAAATTCTAATAAGACATCAGAAAGTGCTGATATCTTAACAACAGTATCTCAAAACAAAACCTCAAAAAATGACCATCTATAACAAAAACATGACATGATAGCAAAATACGACAACAAGATAATATTGTTCTAGTAAAAAGTAACGGACTACACAGCTTTGTACATAACACAGTCCTATATACATAGATCTATGTCAAAAGTCTTAGCACAATTTCGCTTCCACTATAACAGAACTTAAACAGATGTCAGGAAGATAATTTTTTTTGATAATCAGAAAAATATATCACAACATTGAGAAATCTTACTTTTTTCATCAGTGGATGGAATCCTCAAAATAGCTTCAGGAGAATTTCCAGCAGAGTTATAGGCAGAAATAGATATTATATATGCCTCTTCATTTAAAAGTAAACTAATTTTCTTATCGGTAGAGATGTTTGTCATTTTAAGTGCAGCATTGTTTTCTGGAAAATACTGTATTTTGTAGCCTAGAATTCTCCCAGAAGGTTGAAAGCTGTTTAATGGCTATTAAAAAAATATGCAGCAGTAAGTGTTTCACAGTGCTATTTGTATAATCAAAAGTAGATACTGTATTAAAGAGTCTAGATCAAATTACAAAATGTTATATTATATTTACAAAAGCAAGGCACTTTCTTCAGTCCCATCTTCAGGACAGTCAGCTGAAACAATTTCATTGAAGGAAAGGTTTAGAAGTCAAATACTGAGGTTTGAAATGCAAAGAGCCTCTGGTCACTTTACCAGAAGAGTAAGGTGAATCTAACCACAGGTTTGGTAAGCCATATTATTTAAGAGCAGTTGTGAGGACTTTCAATCAGATTTTCCAGTGATGTGAACACAATTAAACCCTTCCTTTCTGCACAGGTTACAAAACTCTAGTCATCTACCATTCAGTAAACGAAAGCCTTTTCAATTCTGCTTTAGTTCAGCGAGTATTTTTTCTGATGACAGCAAACCCCCTTGGCAGTTATATGTCCTAAAACACTAAAATACTTCAATGCAACATCAGCTGCAGGATACCAATATGATTATCAATTCACAAAAAGAATATATACCTTCCACAGAATATGTACAGATCTACTTCCAGCTGAGTGTGAAGACTCAATCACCCTCCACAAATCCACTTTTTCTGAAGGAGCTATTTAAAGACCAAAAAATACCTTGAAATGTGTTGATATATTAAAAAGATAGTGTATTACAGTAAAAACAATCAAAAGGTTTCAAAAATACAGTCTCAAAGCAACTCACAAAAAAATAAGTTTACCCTTGCGTAATGTGCCTTTTTTCCCTAATCAGTACAGCTTCTCTCTTTCCATAAGTTTCCTTCTGCTTTCTTTTATTTGTTGAACTCTGGAGGAGAATTTCTAGTCTTGTTTTATAACTCGCAATTTAATTTCCCTCCTTATAATTTTATTGGACATACTTACTACACTACATTTCTGCTGCTGTCCTCCTTAGCAAAGGTCACTCTCCATCTACACACTTCATTTTTCCCCTCTTCACTGTCCACCCATTTTCTTCCTTAGCACTATATTGTTTTTATCAAATCACCTCCACTCCTTTCTCTTGTCTTTCAGTTTTCCCTCTTCTACAAACTAAATATACATGTTTAAACAACAGAATTCTAATTTCAATAGACTGATAATACGCTGAAAATACAGGTTTCCATTATTAAATCCTAATGCCTCAAAGGATAACCAAAGAAAAACTTACTAAATAGTTAGCCTACCTTTCTCTTCTGTGCTCGCTGTTTTCCCTCTACTCCATTCACTCCAGAATTTTGACATAACACTCATACACCGAATGGCAACTGAATATTCAGTGGAGTCCCGCAGACTTGTAAGATTACATGATCCTGTTTTCTCTGCAGAACTCAGTGGGACTGTGACAATTCCCTGAAAGTAGATAAATGAACAAAAATTATTTGCTATAAAATTGCATTCAGATATCTGCTTATTTTTTAAAAAAAATACCTAGGATGCAGTTTTTGTGTTTCCTACCTCACTCCTCTGAAACCCAAACCTACTTGTTTCATATTTAAATTTCCTGTGAGCATCTTCATTCTTCCTGTAAAACTCTTGGGTTTGAAAAACTTGAGCAAAAACTTGGGTCTGTACTGGCCGACCCATCACTTGAACTGTGTGCAGCTCACAGGCGGCTCTAGAGCAGCTCTGCTACCATAGGAAGTGCTGGATGACTGCAGTTCCCATTAGCGGGAAGCAACTGGGTATTGCTAAAGCCAGTATCACCATAACATCCCGGAGGCAGCTGACCTCATAGCAGAAGCATCCCTGGGGAAGCAGTGATCACCTGCAGCTTGTGAGCCAGATGGGTACTTGTTTCTTTTCTTATAGAATCATAGAACAGTTTTGGTTGGAAGACACCTTCACGATCATCCCATGTCCTAGCTCTACCTACACCACTAAACCACGTTCCTAAGTACAACATCTACCCGTCTCTTAAACACCTCCAGGGATGGTGACTCCACCACCTCGCTGGGCAGGCTTTTCCAATGCCTGACAACCCTTTCAGTAAAGAAATTCTTCCTAATATCCAGCCTGAACCTCCCCTGGTGCAGCTTAAGGCCATTTCCCCTTGTTCTATCGCTATCTTGTTTTGATTTGCAGAGTTACAGGGTCTTCTAGCTCTTAGCCATGTGACAGTGTGGCTGTAGGCCATCCCAAAGATTATCACCGTATGATTAAAACGAAAAGACCAAAGAAAACACAGAAAATTCTGGTACCAAGATTAAAAAATAAGATGGAGCCTTTAAGTGGACAAGAGTATAAGAAACAACTGATGCAGTATCTTCTTCGAAAAGTAATAACAGGGTAATTTCCTTGTCATTTTTTCCTCCTAGAAGGAGCCCACTCACATCTCACTGATGGAAGTCAGAAGCTAGATTGTTGATCCAAAACAACAGCTGAAAGAAGACACGAAAACCAGGAATGTGAGTTGATGCATCAACTGAACTGGACTGACAATAGGAAGCAGAACAACAGGAACTATGGAAGGATTTAAGTATTTGTGTACGGAAGGATTGATATAATCACTACACCAACATTAATGCCTTCTCTTCCAAACTGCAAAAATTCATCAATAATTAACTCTCCTTCTCTCAAATTTCAGATGACTGAAACAGAAAGACGCACAATTAATGTTCAAGCTAGCTAAATTCTAACAGGGTCAGCAAAGGTAAGTTTTAGAATAAAGAAGATTCCCTCTTGGGAGCCAAACTGAAGTGGTAATGTCACGTAGATATACAACAACAGAGCCAAAAACCTGTGAAGAAATTCTTGTCTCCGACCAGTTGAGCCTTCCAATGAAAAGTGAATCAAACTATTACAATACAAAATGCAGACACCCACTCCTTTGAACACCATGATGGGAAGTGCATTGCCTAATGGAACCATTCTGTCCACCTCAAGAAACTCATTGTCAAAAATAGAAAACTCCTTCTATGAGAACGAATGCAGAGATCTAGAAACCACTGCTAGGTGACAGACTCTTTAGCCAACCTGCAATAAAAAGGGCTTCAAAACTATTATCAACCTCCTGCAGAACCTGACGTAGAACTGAAGACACACCAGACTAGTCTGTAGTTACTTGCCAAAAGGATGTTAACAGTATTTAATTATAATTAGAAACTTAGTATATGCAAATAGAAACGAAGGTCATCTGTTTTGTCACTCAATAAAAACACTTCACAGCAAACTATTTAGATTGTTTTGGCAGTAAGGGTTAAAAGGCCAAGAAAGTATCTGTCATTTGCTCAAACAATTTTTTTTTTTTTTTTGCATATCTGTGCTGAGAGGCAGAAGAACAGCTGGTATATCTAACTGATAGTTTGAGGCTGTCTTTGTTGGCCATTGCCATTGGATTGGCTACAGATAAAACTATGAATCGTGCCTGTCTAAGATCCTACAGAACTACACTCACTGGATTTTTGTCTTTACTGATCACAGCTACTATTTTTTCTCTAGAATGTCTGTGGAAAAATGCAGGTAAATTCTGAGGAAGAAAATGGATGCAGACTATATTTGATAGTGAAAAAGTAGACAGATGATTTCTTATGCAGGTGCTGACAAACAGACACAATACACAATAATGTTGTAACGTTGCAAAAATGTGAATGGTTTCAACATCTGGGAAGGATCTCATGTGAATGTAAGCATCACAAGGACACCAGTGTCTGGACTCCAAAGGGATAAACATCTTGAACGGGTCTTTCAAATAATAGTTCGGTTTCTAATGTCCCAGGTGGACCTGAGCCGTCCCACCCATCAGATCATCCCGAATATTATATCCTGAATCCAACAGCTAATACATCATATCTGCAGTAAAGATGCTCGCCATGAGAATGTGAGAGGGATGCTAATTAGAAACATCTGTAGTATCAGAAACTTTTCTGAGGCTCTAAGGACTACTATTATCCTCATGAATTCTTCTCTCCTAGAATTACAGAAAAAAATAAGGTCAAGGCAGACACCTCAGCAAGCCAGGCAACTTATCCCATTCTTAGATGTGGAAGAAGCAGCAGTAAGACTGCAAAGAGAATCACTTCCATACTGAGGAGCACTGGAATAGGCCATCTGAAAGAAGCAAATGACTAAATACTATCTTTTCTGTAACAGTTCCATTTAGGCATCAGAAAGACAAACTCATAAAACTACATTCCCTTATTTTCCATCTTGCAAAATTTATACTTTAATTCACTTGAAAACTGATGTATCATTAGTCCATCTTAATCTGATTCAGTTATTGTGGTTGGGAGTAAATGCTGTTTTCAACACCAGAATGAGACAGGAAAATAAAATATTTTGACTGTGTGTAAACATTTAGCCTAAGGTCATCCCTTAGCCTTCCACAGAAATATATTCAGAAGTATGGTATGTACAAATACAGACATTGACCAAAAGGAAGAGAACAATTAATCCTAGACAACAAAACAATGATCTTAAGATCATGTATATCTAATTATGCTCCACTAAAATAACAAGGTTTTAACCATTATTTCCAACTACCTGTTGCCTTTTTTTCTACTTAGCCTTTTATAACATACAAGAAATTACTCACAAAGAAGCTAACATTCAGAAGAAAATTTATCTAACTTACCGAAGAGTTTGAATACAAGTTTCTGTATTGAATCTCGCATCTTAAATCTTGTGAAGGAATAATCTTCTCAGGCATTTTCCAGGTTACTGTAAGCAACTGCTTTATACCAGTGATTTTTTTAACTGAAAGTATTTCAGGAGGTTCAAATTTCTCTAGAAAGGAGAAAAAAAAACATTAACTGTCAAAAATGTTCCTATAAAAGTTCATAATTGCTCCGTCTATGTGTGTTCCAAGAAGTTTAATTATCCCAATAACATGCATCCTATCAGAGTATTCACATGACAGTCTATTTCATAGACATAACTCTATATATGGGAAGTTATCTGTAAGAGAGATTGCACACATAACTGATTTAATGCTGACAAACCCACTCTCAAACAGATGTGAAGATTTCTTTCTGTATCAGCACTGAAGAATACTACTAAGAGACAACAGCAGGGAAAAGAAACAAAGTGGAGCTGGGATGCCAAAGTCAAGTCCAAACTGCAGATGAGGGAAGAATTCAGTTGGAATGGATTTGAGGGGGAGCAAAGTGTGAAGGAGATGATGGGAAAAGAATGTATTAGCACTGAGAAAACAGATGGCTCGTACAGAGAATGTGGAAAGTAATGGGGAGCCACAGCAGGTCTGAACACAGGGAGTAAACTGGAGAGCTGATGGAGTGCTGCAGCAAAAATACTCAGTTAAATGGGTTGTTGATTAACTGCACCAAAATCAACAGAGGAAAATGCAGCACACCACAGAGGGACAAGAAGTAGATAAAATATTATTATTTCTCCTGGGAATCACACAACAACCTTTTTTTACCATTCCTAACCAGAAGGTAGGATAGCAGAGTAAGTGGTGGTGGACCTGGAGAAATGATAACACCACTATTCATTTGCAGCCAGATATTGCACTGACACTCAAACATACAAAAAATACAGTCCAAGTACCACTTAGTTTGACAAAAAGTTTTAGTATATGGTCTTTACTTGTTAATAATTAAAACCAGTAACTTATAATGGATATGTCAGACATTAGCTTAAAAAAATAGTTGTAGTTCAACATTTCATAGTATGACTACAGCACACTATCATTTTTCACCAGCCCTTTCTTGCTAATACCAAATAATTGCTGGAAATAGCTGCTGTACCACCAACTAGTTCGAAGAATTTTACATGGAAAGGCCAAGAATTAAAACACAACAAGAGATTTGCTTCAACTAAATTGGAAGCGCCCAAATGTTGATGAAAAAACTGGAAAGGATGAAACATTTTATTAAATCCTAAATGTAAGTTCAGAGACTTTGTAATTTTAGCTACCATTTAAAGTCAGACAGCACTTCAAAACTGAAACCAGTTTAAAAACAAATGAAACCCAAATAATAGTTTCAAAACTATTGTATTGAACAACTAGTTTTTCATTATTTTCTTCTATGTAAACCGACTTTAATGACACAATTTGTTTCAGCATTGTCTAACCTGTATGCTACAGGGAGGAAAAAAGAATTGGGGAGGGTGCAGTCAGATGAACATATGCTGCTTTATCTTTATTTAACTTTTTTTTTTTAATTACCTATTTCTTCCATAGGTATAGGAACACAATCTGATGAGGCTTCACCCAAAACATTTTCAGCTTTCACCTGAAAACAAAAAGAACTACTAAACGGAGCATTTGGATAATAAAACGAACATGACTCCGTTTTGCTTTGGCAGGAGGCCACTGTATTTGGAAGAATCACCCCTCCTTCTGTCATCCTAAAAAAGAAAAGAGAAAAATAAAAGGAGTTAGAAATTAGAGGATTTTCTTTGAACAACTCAAACTGACTGTTGGGTTACTATTTCATTATTATTTATATGGTTTTGAGGTTGCAAGACATTTTTACGGGCAAACATCTCCTTGGATGATGTGTTTGTGCAAACGAATACTCTTTCCTAATCGCACTACTCCTGCAAATGCATATTGCCTGTATAGACTCAATTAGTTTTAACTGCAATTAGTAAGACAACTTTCCAGGAGCAGTAATGAAGAGTAAAACGCCTTCATGGGGGATCCACATGTTGTTATTATTTTAGAGCAAAACCTCGAAGATAAGTGACACCATGTAACTGCACACAAGACCTCCTTTCAAAACAGCTAGACAGAGCTAGTAACACACGCCGCATGGAACAATGTGATAACAAGCTTTTCTTCATCTTTTAAATACAGAAAAAAAGAAAAGACAAATTGTACCACTGCCAAGCTATTACAAGGTAATACAAATTTGACAGATTTCCTGAAAGAACACACTAACAGGCTGTCTTTACAGCATACATTTTCATAGCAAGTAGCGTGGGATGCAAAACTAAGAAAATCTGTTTCATTTTACCAACCCACAGAAAAAATCTTCAACAAATAAAAGCTCATATATGGGGCCTTCATATTATGCAGTAAGCAAGCAGATAATTTGTGTAACTAGAAAAGCCAGTTTGAGGCTGGTATTTCACAAGCATTTTAAAGCTAGTGTAAGCCTGCACTGCTACAAAACAAAGCAGTCACAGAATCATGGTATTTGGGTTGGAAGGGACCTTAAAGATCATCTCGTCCCAGCCTTCCACTAGACCAGGTTGCTCAAAGACCCATCCAACCCGACTTGAACACCTCCAGGGAGCAGCATCCACAGCTGCCCTGGGCAACCTCTTCCAGTGCCTCATGACCCTCACAGGAAAGAATTTCTTCCCAATATCTAACCTAAATCTCCCCTCTTTCAGTTTGAATCCATTACCCCTCGTCCTATCACTACACTCCCTGATCAAGAGTCCCTCCCCATCTTTCCTGTAGGCCCCTTGAAGTACTGGAAGGCCACTAGAAGGTCTCCCTTGAGTCTTCTCTTCTCCAGGCTGAACAATCCTAACTCTCTCAGGCTGTCCTCACAGGGGAGGTGCTCCAGCCCCCGATCATCTTCATGGCTCTCCTCTGGACTCGCTCAAGCAGGTCCCTGTCCTTCTTGTGCTGGGCACCGCGGAGCTAAACACAGCACTGCAGGTGGGGTCTCACCAGAATAAGAGTACAGGGGGAGAATCACCTCCCTCGACCTGCTGGTCACCTACCTTCCCCAACATGCATAGCTATTTGTTTTCATCTGCAGCTCCCTGCCTCCTTGTACCAGTGCTTTTGTAGTCATATAGTAAACTCAGCTAGGGAGTTATCTGGATTAAAATTAATGGTTAGATTTTAGTGGAAATAGTTTTGCAATCCAATTCACTGTGTGGTTAAAGAAGAATTTCTGCTTGTACAGGAAGCAAGAATATTAAAACTTACTTTCTATAGCTGTTCTAGTTTATGGTTTCACAAACTCAGCTAAGTTATAAAACATAGAAACACTAGAAGGAGTAAGAAATTCCAGCTAATGAAGGTGGAAGACTAAAACGTCAAGCGTAAAATGGAGATGAAACTAAAGATGTTTTCCTGCCGTACGATTCAAACAAAAAAAGATCCCATACACTAGCATAACTTACAATAAGAACTGTCTCCTTTGGAGTCTGAATTCCTTCCAGTTCTCAAGAATAATTTTAGACATTTTAGAAAACTGTTCCTGAAATCATATTAACTAGAGTCTTGATTAGGCAGAAAAAGAGCACTCCTAGCAGCACTATTATGAAGCACAGACTGACGAGTACATTCAGGACAAAATCTGTGCTATCACCTTCAAAATTGTATCTCAGATATGCCTTGGAACAGCACTGGTTTCACAATTTTCACAACTTACAAAAAAGTAAGTTCATAAACAATACTTAATTTAACAGAAATTGAAAGAATCAAGTATTTAGGCTTCTATAACAGGGGTCACAAAACCACTAAAAAGCATGAGACTACATAATTTGTGTTTGTAAATACAAATCCCCAGATGAGAGCAATCCAAAAAGGACAACTAACTCTGGATTCTTTCACTGAAACCTTATGACTCCAAAGGTCCCCAGGTTAAAACCCTCTGGTGTCAAGTACAATAACAGGGGCTTTAATAGTTTTAACTGGAAATTGTTTAAAGTAGAGAAGGAAGTAATCTTTTTTGGACATCCAAAATGAGGATAGCTAGTTACTCAGAAAGTTTCTAGGTAACACTCCCACAAAGTGCCTCCATTCTCCATTTGTACTTAGGCTCACTCAGCTTTTGATTACCAATTAGTAGTGTTACTTCAAGAAACAAGTGAATATCAATACTGATGTAAACATTTGTCTACTGAATATTGGGTTGAGAATGTTTATTTCCTTTGTACAGCAGACTAAAAAAAGGTATCAGATTGTAACTTTTCCCAAACATTACCAACCCCAAATTAATTGAATCTACTGAGGAAATGCCATGACTCTGAACTCCATCATGCTTCCAGGTTTTCTTTAAACAGAAGTCAGGACATGAGGGGAAGGGAACTGATGGTCTTACCCCAGCAACCCAGTTCCCAATATACCCTATACTTACATTTTTCGGTAAAGAGTATAGTTTGTCATAAAATTTGTTTCTCTTCCTGAAGTCCAGGTGCAGGTAAGTTCAGCATCAAAGAAATAAACACAGGAAATATTTCTCGGTGTCTCTGGTAGAACTACAATGACAACGGTTAAAAAAAATGTCCAGTAAAAATAAGTAATTTCAACATACAACTGACTTTGTTGGCCAAAAGGCAGATTATGGCAAACTTCACTAAGTGTCTTGAATAGCACTTCATTTTATAATTTCTTACTGCCCTCAAGACTCCTCACAAAACCAAAACCAAAACCACTCTTTCTTCCCCTGGGGAGACACGGAGATTTTCTCCAACTACTTCTCAGAAGTACTTAATTAAGTGGGCCTGAAGGTATTTTTGCAGTAACTCATTATATTAACCCAAACCACTACATGGGTTGTCCTGAACCTCTAAGCATAGCCCCTACAACATGCCTGTAGTTCAAGGCCAGTCCAGAGAGTAAGAGGAAAACAAAGAAACAGCACAAAAGTTCAGGAAAAGGCATTCTCTGAAAGATAAATCTCTTCTTGGTTCCTTCCCAGAATGTCTAACCACATAATCTATGAAAACCCCTAATCTGAGAAGCCAGCATGACCTCAGAGTGCAGAAGAAAACTTCCTGGGAAATGTATCTATATGCCCTTGAAGTGACCACTAAAATTCTGGACTCTCTATCTTACAAGCAAGATAGCGCAAAAGAAGCAACCCTCTGCAATCGCTATAGTCTGACGTCATCCACAAAAATGTAACACCCTCAAAGATGGCTTTGTTAAAGCCAGCTTCCTTGTTCTTCACTCAACAGAAGAAACTGGAGTTGAAAGGAAGAAAACTGCGCCCAGTGAAATAAACCAGTTGAAAAGCCCTCTCTCCAAAATGTTACTTTTCTGTCCCACCTAATATAACACTCAAAAGGTTTTTCTTTCGCACACTAAACTTTGCAGACAGGCAATACCTTCTGCTGGCTTTTACTCCACACATGTATTTTTCTGTGTTTATTGTTTCTTTACTAGAATGGGACGCCCAGGCATACATTAGTATAATCTGGACTTAATCTGTTCAATAAATTAGAGAATTTGTATATATATTTGTCCTGTACCCTTCTCCATAAGAGGTTATAACTGTAATTTCTTTGGAACACAGGATCAGGGAGGAAATCCTCCCTGGAGAAAGCTGAAGTTAGCTAAGCTAGACAAAAGACATAACCAAAGAGACGGACCCAGTACCCTCTGAAAACCTCCACTCACTTCAGCTGGCCAAAAATCAGGGTCAGAGAGGTTATGGACCACTGCCAGTAAGGAATGCTTGCAATTGCATGCTTTATTTCAGGGGGAAAAAAAAAAAAAAAAAAAAAAAAAAGAAAGATATATACTTCAATACAGGTGTCTTACAATGCCACAAGCTAATAAAAAAAAAAGTATTGCCTTAAAAGTAAAATTTCTGAAGTTATTAAAAAATGTTAAACTCGTTTTTCTGCATACTTACAGCCAGATTTAACTTCAGTATGAACCAAAAGTTGTTCCTTGCCCAAATACTCCGTGAAACATTTCACATGCACTTTGCTGTAAGTGAAATTACGGATGGTTATACTAGATACAGTTTCGTTCACAATGTTATAGTTTTCCTGAGCAATCAATTCATGATTCAATTTCCAGATTATGTGGCTTGCATTTCTGTGAGGTGTGTAGTGTTTTCCGAGAACACAAAATAGCTTCAGGGTGGATCCTCTTTCAATTTCAGGAGATGAAGGAAAAATGACAGCATCTCTGATAGACTTCTCATCTAAAAACAAAATCAAAGATATCACATAACCTAATTCCTTATAAAATACCAGTGGAAAAATGATAACTTATTTTGTTGTCTACAGATCATTTCATTAGATTTTTTTCCTATGCAGTTAAAATAAAATGCTCAGTTAGTCACTCAAATCAGCTACTGCTGTTTGAAAACTCAGTTCACCTTAATTACTGTATTACCATAGGTATTATATAAGAATGATGTTTCTATACCTTCCCAGAAATAATGGAGAAATTTCAACTCAAGTGTTTTTTAACAGCTTACTCTTGTCTTTTAAATGTTTTTTAAAAACATTCATATATGTGTATGTACACTATTTAGATGTTATCATTACTGATTACTATAGCAGAAAATACATCAAACTGGTAAGTTTAAAATTTACAACTAAGCCGCAATATATTTCACTATCTCGTTAGTACTTTTACCCCTCACAGACTTCATATTCCCAGATACAGTGCAGGAATTGTATACAAAATGCATGTAAAAGGAAAAGCAGGCTGAGCGAATGAATTCAGCAACAAAGTTATCAAACAGTGCAAGAATCACCCATTAGAGTCCTGCAAGGAGCAAGCTGTTTCTTTTTTTGCTGCTACTTATTTCTTGAAGCCAAATTTCATAAATACATCTGTTAAATAAAACCAACCCCCCCAACTTTTACAGACAGCATTTCTTTGCTAGAATGTAGGAATGAAAGGGAATAAAATATTAAACTTACTTCCTTGTTTTCTGGTAATCCTCTCCTTTGTGTGTATTAACTGTAAATTGCTTTCCCTGTTTCTTTTTGTGTCCTTTTTGTTTCAAAGTAATTTCTTCATGTTTCAAAGTCACACTAATGGCTATTTTACACTCTACCGCAAAAATTTTACTGTGTATTAGTTGTAAGCAATTACCTGCACTGCTTCATATATTGTTCAAGCCTCAACAAACATATTCACCCCTCTTCCATATAATCCCCAATTTGACACAAATGCCATTATATAATTATATAATAAATTACTGTTGTGTGTGAAGTTGTGATAAATTGCACATGAACTTTCAATTACTGTCACAAAGTCATTATTTCAATCTGTCCTTGTGATTTCCTATTCTAACCTATACTATTCAAATTAATCTGTTTAAAGTGGCACTGTTGTCACAAGGAGTATTTTTAATCCTCAACCACTCATTCACTGCTTTTATCCCCAGAAGAAGTGTAGTGAACCAAAAGGAAACTGATACAGATGAAAAATAAAACCTTGGCAAAAAATAACATCATCCTCCGTCCAGATCAGATTCCTCACCGCTCCACAACTAGCCATATAATCATGAACTCCAGCATGGAGAGGGAGATGAGAGGCAGACAGAGTACAGAAATCCCTGCTCTTCCGACTTCAGCAGTTACATGTACTGGTTTAAACTGACTGTGGAACTACCACATTTAAAAAAAAAAAAAAAAAAAGATTAAAAAATTAAAAAATCAATAGTCACACATTGTTAAGTGACTTAAAATTAGGAACGAGAACATTAGTAGTCATTGCTTGAACCTCTGAATAGGCAATATCTGACTTAAAACAGTCCAAAACCAGAAAATATTAACTGCATTTTAAGTGTTCAGGTGTTACATAAACATTCATTTGTTCCATCAGCAGATCTCCAAAGTTACCAGCCTTTAGAACCCAACAAGAACTGAACTATGATATGACTTCTGGATGCAGATTCCCTTTCTATATCCTGTGCAACAGGGAAACAGTTAACAAAGTGAGTTTTAAAATACTTTAAATACAAAAGAAAACAAATCCAGGCTATCATGATCACAATTATCATTCCACAAAAGGACACCAAGAGTGACATAAATTAATTTTTCTCTCTATACTGTACACTACTTAGTCAATCACCTACTAACTTCTATTTTTAAAATACATTCTTTTCATTTTCAGAACTCCTTGAAATTTCATTTGGAGAAGGTCCTCTTCTGGAAAACTTTCTTACGGCAAGACAGGTGCTAATATAATCAAGAAACATACCTGCTATAGAGCTGCAGAGCAGGATGAACATCCAAACCAAACAGCTGAACATTTCCTTTTCAGTAACTATGGGCAGGAAATGCTGTCATAAAAATAAAAATAAAAATAAAAATAGTGTACTTCAAGTAAAGATGCCCCTGTAATACTTTGCAAGTGATGACAGAGTTACCTTGAGGAGCTGCTGGAATTTCAGCTCTCCATGCAAACCTGTATCTCAGTAGGGCTCCAGGTGGGAAGCAAGTGTTACCTCCCTAGAACAAGTACACCAGCAGCTTCTAGAGCAAACACTGCATGTCCTCCTCCCCCCACAGGTTCAGACAATGCTAGGAAGCAGGTGTGCAGAGATCTATAGGTGGGATACGGGCAGAAGGGGTTCTGCCCTACATTATAGCCCCTTCCACAAAGGTTTTGCTACGAAATAAAGCTTTACCAATAATGTAAAAGAGAAAACCATAGTAAAAAAATGCTTTGTGCTCAGTTTGTACCAGAAGTCATCTTAAACATTATTTTCAGCCTGTCTCAGGGAGCATTTTATAAACTTTGAGGCCATGACAGCACAAAACAAGAGAAAAAAAATGAAAAGGACACATGAGAGAAAAAGATAAGGGAGGAGTTTGCCCAGTGACATACTCCTAAAGTACAGCTGTAGCAAGATGTATACCAACAACCAACAAGAAACAAAGCAATTACAAAAAGAGAATCTATTACGACTTTAATTACTTAGGGTATAAGTTCTTGTTCTCAAAGCAGTAAAGGCAAATTATGTTATTGATGGCAATAAAAAGAAGAACCTTAAGCAACTGCCCCAAGTATTCTGCACCAGTAGGACTGGTGCAGAATTAAAAACAGATGCAGATTTAAAAATACTTAGATAGTTAATTTTTGAATTTTAGAATTTATATAGTCCATAGCAATGTTGATGAGATACTAGAAGTTCCTCTCTGTTAAAGCTAAGAATATATTTTGTAAGCACTAAAGTGTGTGTTTATTCTTATTATACTTTTCAAAGTTTAAGAAAGATAACAAAGTAAAAAAAAAAAAAAAAATCAGTCCCAAAGTCATGGCTACAAGAAAACTACATTCCATTCTTAAATAAAGAAAAATCATAATGATGACTCTAAACTTTGCCAACTTCATAGGAACACACACCAATGATTGCTATACAGCTATGATAAATACTGACGTAGTCAGTACTTAATTAGCTAGGAGACTAGTAGTTGCAGAAAACCAACACACTTCAAAGATGATTATCAACGTCAGCAAAACCAAGCAAATTCACCAGGAGCACTACAAGATAATGTGCCTAAGCAAAACTATCTGACAGAGGAGGAATGGCAAGGCAAAGACAAATCAACAATGAGTTACAGATGCTACACTGGCATAAGCATTTTTTTTTAAATGTTAAAAAGTAAATAATTTTATTAGTCAAATAAAATGTTTTTGCAACAGCTCTATGAATATGTCTTTAATCTTGGAGAATACACTTATTTATGAAAATACCAAATCCTCTGTATGGTAGGTGAAGATAAGCATACATATAATTTTTTTACAGGAAAGAACTTAAGGCACTTAACATAAATAATAAAGCTCTATTCTTTCTTTTCTGAAGACTTAACTGCCAGCAACATGTAATAAAAGCTCACTGCGTATTTTGTGTTGTACCGACTCCATTAAAAAAACCACTAGTTCAAAACACAGGCTTTCCATGTGTCTGCGACAACCACAGAATACAAGGTTTTCATATTATGGCCGTGACTAATTAAAGAACTTCCCCTAGTGATCGACTTCTTCCTTAGATTCACTGAACGTACCAACATAGTAACAAAAAATGGCAGAAGTTGCCATAAGATTAGATAACAGTATGTCAAGAAACAACTGCTTCCAGACCATACAGGCAGCAGCATCATTTCAAATATATGCAACTGCGAAAGAATTGAGCAAAAAGAGAGAAAAGCAATGTCACCACAGAGCAGCTGTCAATACTAAACTTCATTACACAGCTCTATGTAAAACGTGCTATTAAGTTTTCCTACTTTGCGGAATACTCGGAAAAAAAAAACAAACAAACAAACAAAAAAAACAAACACGAAGATGATGATTCTCCCCTACTTAGGACATGCTCCAGCCTAAGAAAGAATCAATTTGAGAGATTTTTTAATAAAATTAACAGTCCATTTCAATAGAAGACCTAGTGCAAAAAAAAAGCAACCATGAGTTGACATGGACACTGACTCTATCTGGGAGCAGCTATACCCTTCTTCTGGAAATTAAATCATTTTATAGATCTTTCCTGAGAGTTTGTGAGAAAAATGAAAAGACAGTATAAGCAGAACCATGGCCTTGGTTAAAGCATAGAACACTTCAAAGGGTGCAAAAAGTCTAGCAAGGAGATGAAAAACAATCTGCTACATAAAAAAAAGAAAGAGAAAAAGCCTACTAACTTCATCAAACACTTCTCACTGTCTTTCTTTCCTTACAACTTGGCAAAGTTCTAACAGTTTCTGCTGATACTTTACATATGCTGTTCGCTATTTTTGAGGGAACATAAGACAGAAGAGGCTGTGTTTCAGCCAAAATAGTTCAACTATTTCCAAGAAGGAGGAAAACATTTTTTTTATCGTATTCCTTTGACTAGCTCCAGCAATCCCACACTTTTTTAGCAAGCAATTGGAGCTCAAAAGCACTGGGAAATCATAAAAACATTTCTGAATTATGCTTGTGGCAAAAATACCACATACCACCGCATATTCCACCACAGTGAAGCACAGCACTAAAAGATCAAGCATGGCAAATCTGGCTGCAATGCAAGTTACAAGCCTTTGAAAAATTCTAGTTCCACACGCTCACCAGAAAGATTAAACAGCCAAAGATCCCAACCACGCTCAGTGGACGCTCCTCATCCTGTACCCATACCTACCTTTTCCCCCTCCTTTAGTGCTTCTCTAGTGCTCATCACACAATAAGTCAGTTCCACTTGCCAAAATAGCAGAAAACTACGCAAAAAAAAAAAAAAAAAAAAAAAGTATTTGTGCTACATTAGCGAATGTAAGCAACTGGCTACATGACTTGACAGGCACCTGAGCTGGTGAAAGAGAGGACTGGGGAGAGACCTCCACAGCATTTATTTGGTTCAGTCCTGATGCTACGTTGCATTTCTTCTATTTTCCTGACGCTGCGTTGCATCTCCTTCTACTTTCTCCAATAACACTTAGCAGCAAGATATTTGACATGCCAGCTGCTAGTTACTACATGTGGAAGACCGGGTAGTGCCTCAGCAGGTTACAACCCTGCTCATGTCTTATATGCTTGTCACTGTATCAATACGTGACTAAACAGATCTTTAGCTTTACTTGAGATCACATACGTAAAAGTGATAAAAGAACATTCCTGAATGAAAGTCACACCATAAATTCAGAAGTGCTTCACTTGAAGATACCTATAAAAGCTAAATTCTGATGACTAAACAAATAGCATGTACAGAACTGTCTTCTTCAGCTATTTGAAAAACTGATTCACCAAAGCCAGATTTCTTGCAGGAAGGAGCAATCTCAACGAAGGTCTCATTAAATGAATAAAAAATTGGGTAACATAGTTGATGAAACAAGGCTTTCCCAATACCAAAACCTCTGATTTTCCATTTTCATTTTGAAATTTACATCGCTTGGAAGAACCATGGTTTTAAAATTTAAACAAGTCAGAGGAAAAAATTGCCCAAAGGAACTTTTCCCCATACTCTATTTAGGACTACCTCTTAATCACCCTTCTCCCCCATTCCAGGACAGGAAAGCTTTTTCCATTCAGATGCAATTCTAAGATTGTTTTTAACTACACAGACACATACTCCCGCATGCAGTGTAGCTGTTACACCATTAATAAAGAACATGGCACATCTACAAACGGAAAGGCAGTATGCCTTTAGCCTGTATAACACATAACCCCAGTCATCTGCAAGAATTTCCAACATATTTGCTGGAACCTGACAGGGCATCCTTTCCTACTAAGTCTGACACTCTTCTAACAACTATGAAAGAGGAAAGAAGCTGAATAGCTATTGTTGTCTTTTACTTAGTCTTCAGTAGCAACTGCTGCACTTCTGCCATACAGGCTACCACATGGAGAGACAGACCTTGTCCTGTACAAGATCAGCCAACAGTGAATGCCGGGAGCCCGAGCCTGCGCTCAGCCCCACTGGGCCACCCAACTGTGATGTTATGCACAGATACAATTGGAAAAGCCATAATCATCATTTGTCAGAACTCCAAGATTCAAATCCATCAGCATTTATACAAACCCTAGAGGGAAAGAGGACACTGTAGGCAAACAATCCAAATAGGAATTTCAGTCTCCTTCCTAGGTAATGGGACAGAGAAGCATCAGCTTCCAGGATTGGTCAGCTACCAGTGAGCATCAGAAAACCAAAACAGAGGTTTCTCTACATAGGACAAAGAAGGGAATGACATGTAAACATGGTGGAGGAAGGAGTAAAGGTGCGGGACAGCTAGTGGCTTTTCCAAACTCTCCAATCGCTATGCACTGACAAGCTCACCCATGGGAAAAATGACAGACGCTGTAGTGAAAGATTCTGAGCACACTGGTTTCATAACATTACCACAGTCCTTAACGGAGCTAAAAAATGTCTGAACCTCAGACCAGGATGAGTAAGATTTAAAATTTTAACATTTAAATAGAACTTGATTTAAACAGGACTTAGGCACTTTTTCTTTTGAAAAATAAACCTATGTAAATTTGAAATTATGACAGCTCACCTCAAAACACTATGCTACTGTAATCTACTAAAATAATTTAAATTAAATAAATTCAAACAATAAATATTTATTGAGAAAACAGAAACCACTAAGCTTAGGGACACAAGTGAAGCAGCAGCGTGGAGCAGAGCCCCTTGAAACGCTATGCCAACTCTGGACCCCAGAAACGTGTTCGAAAAATGCCATGGAAGGGGGAAAAAAAAAAAAAAAAAAAGGCAGCAAAGGCTGTATTCATCAAGTTCAACAACCTGTTAATCTTAAAGTTGCAAATCAGCTGGAAACTGAAAAAGCAGGAAAGCCGTTTTCCTCTGTCAGTCTCTAAATAAAAAAAAAATAGGCACCAAAGGGTAAGGTATTTTTGTTCTAAAATCCTGAAGGACATAGTGACCGGGAAAGGTCAGTTCAGTTAGTAACTGCTGATAACAGTTATTTTGTTTTGTATACCCTAGAGTTAGAGGCAAAATGTGTTTTGATAAACCCTTTATCTTGTTATAGAACAACAGAACAATATTTAACAACATAATGAATATTACGTTTTAAAATAAAATGCTGTACATTGGAATTTAAATACAATTTTTATCAAATGCACCTTGATTCTAATACAGAAAAATAATTAATCCATAGCTAGTAAATAGAATAAAATTCATTATTCCCTGGACAAGCATAACAAATAAGTCTCTAAATGTACCTTAAGCTATAAAATGCTCAGCTAGATTAAAACGCTGCAAAACAAATACTTGTTTGCTAACTAATATATTATACCTCATAACAAAAACTTTATTTTTAATGAAAAAGCTTAAAGCTACAAACACAAAACAAAATTTAGTTTCCTTATTTTTACGTACTGGTCACTTTTTTCATTTTAACTACATGATTAAATCCAAATTGATAATGCTCACTAAAAGAATGGCCAGGCCACCAATACCACCAGAACTGAATGTTGGTGATACTACCAGAGAGAACTGCAGCACTCACAGTGGCGCTGCCATTCCTTGCTCTTAAGGAAGAAAAAACAGCCCAATCTAGGGCTTAAACAGGCTTCATGTACAGGTCTGGTCTTGGAGCCGCCTTCTTAGGCTCCGTGCCTGAAGGACTACAAAGTCTAATTTTGGCTACAAGAGTCTACTTTGAGAGACAATTTTTGTCAGGTGTTTTCAGGTAGTAAGACATTAGTAGACAGGACAGCTGCCTTTGTGCGCCTTCCTTCAGCACAGTCACTCAGACAACGGTGGAGAAGATGCCTCTGCCATGTTAAGCAACTAGATGAGAAAAATAGATGGTCAGGGCAGGAGGATCCACACACTGAGCTTTAAAGACATGTAGAACTCTCACTGAGAGAGGGTGGCCAGACCCAAATCCCTTACAGTTGCCAGATTTGGCTTGTTTTATCCTGAAGTTTGTTGCTATTTGTTTGAAGAACACACACCTGTGAGAAAATCAGAAGGATTTTCTGTACTACTTCAGGGCATTAGTTCACCTTGACCAGCCTTGCCTCTCAAACTAAGACCAATTCCAGGTGTTCCAGAGTAAAACTCATGTCCACTTAAATAATGTTAGCAAACCTCATTTCACAAGAAAGCAAATAAAAACTCTCCTGAACTGTGAAGGGAATCAGTTACAGCACCAAAACGCAGCATATAATCATAATCCCTGTCCTACAGCAGTGCTGCAAGTGTTACAAGAACACAGAGAACAACACAGGTAATCCTGTGCTCCCACAGACTTAAGAAGGTAAGAGAACAAAACCAGCGCAAACTGTCACTTTCATACTTTCTTAAGTCTCAGAAAAGACAACCATGAGCCTGCAGCTTACCTGTACACATAATACACCATTCTGAAAAAGAGATTTAGCTACATATTCTAGAAAACATTATAAAAACCTCAGACTCATTACAGACTCAGCTAATAGCAAGTTTTGCGCTCATACTACTATTGCATCACTTATTCTGGTTTTTAGGAGTAAATTTGGAATATAGACAATACCTACACACCACTTAATCTCATATCTTTTTCACAGCGATTAAGAAGCTGTGACTTGCTTCTTAGCTTAGACTCCCACTATCAAATATCCTTCTCCATATTCATCTCAACCTTTTACGAATGTAAAGAGTATACATTGTCCTCTTTAAAAAGTTTGCTCTCCATTTCCATTGGTTATTTTTTATATTCTCTTTTGAAGGTTCTCCAGTATTTCACACCCTTCCTGAAGTGTGGACACATCTGAATAGTCAGAGCCAGATTTACAGAAGTGAGCTACAGTCTCCATTGTGTAAATGCAGTGAATCTGTCACACGACAGGGAAGCCCCTGCACAGCGAACCTTCACTTATTCCTTACCACCTTTCATTGCTGGATGCTAAACGCCTCATGAGCCTTGTTATAGAAACAGGCATTCACCTGCTGTTCCCATTACTGTACATCTAAGCAGAATGTTAGCCCTCTTTTTCCCCCAACAGAGGACACAGTCATCTAAAATGGTCTTTCTGTTACTACCTTCCAATAGTTTTTTGTCCTGCTGAGCATCCTCTGTATTCTCTGGTCCCAAATATATTTATCTTGGTGCTGACCTGCATAAGACAAGTGCTGTATCACCCTGCTAATTCAGAACAATGCGTAAATGTCATATATCCTATTTTTCTTTTGTTTCTCACCTATACTGTAAACTTCGCTAACAATATTTTAGTATCTTAGTCAAAACTGCTATGTGGAACGTGGCACAGCAGTGTGAAACCAGGCTCCACAGGACCTACTAAAACCAGCTACGTTTTGAGATCTCCCAGCACAGCATTTTTGAATTGAAAATGTTCCCTACAAACACCAAATAACACACACAAAAAAATACCAGACTTACATGACTATTATAGAAAAATCAAGATCTTTAACATTCAACACTGTAATCTCTATGACATAAACCTAAAGCACTTTTTTCCACATTTTTATTCTTTTTGAGACCCATTTTGTTACTGATTAGCCTCTGACAGAAAAATCCGAACTGACCATTTTGTTCTTTTGCCCACTACACGGAGCTTTCTTCAAGCAATAAAAACATTGTCTTGCCCAGTGTCTTAATTTACTGATAGAGGCTACAACTTGGATTTCAACTATTTTAGATTATTATCTTCCAAGGACAACAGGGTCACACAGTCCATTACAGATGAGAAGTTCAGTGCAGCATCCCCAGTTTAAGCATGAGGCGTCCAGGTGATACCGATGATGGATGTGTGCACAAACACAATACAAAATTATTTTTTCCCAGGAGGAAGAAACTGTGCAAGCGTAGAAGTAGCATGGGGACCGTTCACTTACATCTAATACTCCACTTTTAGAAAATTTGAGCGACTACAAACAATTTAAGCAGCCAGCAGTTAGGAAAGAGCTTTTACTGCTTTTGATGACTGCATGTACTGCGAACATTTTGAGAACGAACTCTTACCATTGCACACACAAAGAAAACCACGGCCAACCATCTGTATCACATTCTTCCCAAAAAGAGATAAACGCAATCAGCTAAATACAAAGTTTCAACTCTTACTGTCTCACGGCCTTGAAAGAAGCCGAAAGGAGTTGCTTGGCCCGGAGAGACACAGAACCACGCACTACCCCAAGCCTAGTCTGGAAGGAACATCTGGAGAGATGCGAGCACAGGCGTGCACCACCGCTGGTCAGCGTCCCCTCGAGTAACGCTCCCGGGAAGAGCTTCGCTTTCCCACGCTCCGTAGTAACAAAAACGAGCAGAGCGACCTCTGCCAAAACCCCAACTTTTCACTTACCGCAGCTGCTCACGGGCACTCCGCGGAACAGGGACCTCTGCCGCCCCGCGGCCGCGGGGGGGTCTAACGAAAGAGGAAGCTTCCAGGCTCAGCGCAAGCAACGCTTTTTCCTGTAATGCTGGAGGGCAGAAGCCACCGCCCCCGGCGCCGGGACCCGCGGGCAGCGGTGCCGGGCTCCTCCCGCCTCCAGCTGCCGCCGCACCGGCCCGTTCCCGCACCGCCGCCAACGATGCCCGGGGGAGGGCGATGCCGCCACGGGGTCCGCCGAGGGCGAACGCCCTGCCCTCCTCGGCTGCCGGCGGCGGGAGCCCCCCGAAAGCGGCAGGCGGGGTGCGGAAGCGCCGCGCCGCCCGTCCCGCGGTGCCACCGCCTCGGGGACCCGCGCGGCACCGAGGGGCGAAGCCTCCGACGCCGCCCTCGCCCCGCCGCGCCGCGCCGCGCCGCCGGACCGCTCGCCGCCGCCCTTTGCCGCGCCCGGGGCCGCGATAGGCTGAGGCGGGGCCTGGAGGCCGCCGCCCGCCCGCCGCACAGCCCGCCGGCCGCGGCGACCCCACCTGCCGGCCGGGGCCGAGGGCGGGTGCCCCCAGCGCCGGGGCAGGCGGCAGCTCCGGCGGCGGTTGGCTTTTGGGGGGCGCTGGCACAAACCCCGCGGCGCGGCGGCAGGGCAGCGAGCGGCCGGCGGTGGAACGGCGCGCACAGCAACTTCGTGATGAGTCAATTCCACAGCGTCTTTCAGTTGCGTAAACACGCGGGGTGAAACGCGCGTACGGGGTAACAGCCCCCCCGGAGCAGCACCCCCACGGGCGTGCCTCAGGCATCTTTTAGGGCGCCAGCACTGTGAGAGAAACCACCCAAGTGATGCTCCCCTTTAAAGCTTGCAAACGTATTCCAGTGAATGACTCGGAAGAAAACTGCAGCCACCGGCAACATGAAAAGGAATATAAAGGAATGATAATGAGAAGGAATACTGCAATTAAAAGAGATACTGTGAACAGAAATCCAAACTCCCCAGTAACCTGCCTCTTACTGAGCACTGACAGTCCTTTCTAAGCACTTTCCAAGAACAGATACTGTATTTTAATATCTTAATCAATACAGATATCATTCAGAGGTCTCGGCCTCAGTTCCAGAAGAGGTTCATAATAAACAATAAATGTGTTTATCCTACAGTAGTGTCACAGGCAAGACAAGCTGTAGATCTGGATACAGGGGTTTAGTTTAAAACCAGTGATAGTTGAGCTGTCCCCCTGACTGGTTACCTCACCCACCCACTTAGGCCCACCAGCCCTTCCCAGCAGGGAGGTGGCTGCTGGTTGGGAAGGTTGTGCTGGCTCCCTGCTCCACAGTTGCTCAACATTACCAGCCCCAAGCCTTACCAGCCCAAGGTCACCAGGCTTCCCCAGCATTTTTCTCCACATCTCTCTCCCATCTCCAGGCTCTTTCCCCACTTCTTTCTCCCTGCAGGGTGTTCATCTTTCCACTCTCCAAGCCCCTGGCTTTCCCACGTGATAGTCTACATGTGAAAGCACAAAGCGTGATCAGCCTATTCACCAGCTCATGCCTGTTCTTTAATGAGAGGATTCAGGAAATGCCCCTTTTGTTTCATTCAGGTGTCACAAGTCACAGGCAGACCACACAGCTGTGGCTAGCAGAAGGTTTGTACTCCAGAGTTCAGCAGCTCAGTTTCAGACCCTCACCCTGCACACAGACTACAATTACTTGTGGTAATCACCGGTCAGCATTCACAAAATTTAAGCCTTCTTTTTTGCCTACCACAACTACCCAGTCCAACGTTTCCCTGCTGATCCCAGTCCGTAAACGAGCAGGCTGGCTGGGAGCAAAAACCCCCAAGCACAAGCCCTATGTCTCAAGCCAAGCTGTTGGTGGGCTGATATCCACTTCATTGACTCATTCCTACTGTCATGACTTGTCCAGCTGGTGTTTTTGCATGCCTCTTTCCCTCATAGCAGCCATTTGAATGCACAAGCTCAGCACCCACTCCAGCTTTCAGAGCTCTCATTAGCCTTCACCCTCTTTAGCTAATCATCAGATTCAGCCAGGTAGCCTGTTGGTTCCCTTTCTGTTTTTTGAATAATGTTGCCATCTCCCAGTCATCCATAACCTCAGTATAAGGCTGCACTGTGAACTCCTTTGATGTTTCTCAATTCCCTCTGCTATTTAGAATTATCATAATATATTAGCGCATATATATATTGACGGTTGGACTCGATGATCTGAGAGGTCTCTTCCAACCTAATGATTCTATACCAATACTTTGAAAACTTGCATTTATTTTACTACTAGGTAACATATAAAACAGAAATGTGATTCAACAGAAACAGACCCAAACTGTAATCTAAACTCTCCTTGACATACCAGATATTCATTTTCCTGACTGACAATGAAAGAAAGGGCAGCACTAGACCCTTACCTTTTGAAAATTATTTGTACCTGTATTCTGGACTTGGTCTAATAATTGCCTGTGCTGACAGATTAATACATTGTTTTTATTGATTTACTGAAAGATGGCTGCACAATCAAAGTGATGGAAAGTTGCACCAGACGTAACAAAATAGTGAGGTGAGTGCTTAACTTCAAAAAACTTTGAGTCATCCTTCTGGCTGCCTCAGAACTACTTACATGCTCAAATTGAAGCTCCCATAGTCTTAAATATTTTTTGTGTCGACTTGGCTGTAGCACTTAGGAGATTCCAGGACCCAGAGAGCACTTAATGAAAGCAGCAGTAACTGTTCCATCTACCACCATTTTTAATGATTTAAAAGTGAAGAAAAAAAAAAAATAAAAAAAAAGGTGATGTGATCTACCAAGAGTGATTTGTCACAGAAGACAGGAAACCTTCAGAGTATAATAGAAATCATGCCAAAAAATCCACACTTACAAATGCTTTTATCCAGTTCACATATGAATGCTCTAAAAGAACAAACTCTTCTGTCCTGAGGGTGAGAATAAAGTGAAGCTGCTATTCCTGAAACACAGAGGAAGAAAGTGGCTTCCAAATGAAGACTCATTGTTTTCCTTGCCCATTCCTCTCTACCAGTGTTCTTCTGGCTGGTGATTTAGGGATGGCTGCTCCGGAAACTGGATGATCCCAAATACTACCCCTTCTTGAAGGGAGGCATTTGCACTGTCCTTGTTAACAGGATGAGACAGGACATGGCAGAACTAATGCTAAAAATCTGACCCTCATTGCACATTAATTTGTCACCTCACAGCAGCTCAGTTTTGAAAAGCATTTCTCTCCCATATTATGTGTGACCACACCCGCTCCGTAATTATTGTGAGTCTGTATAAATCAACACTTTGGCAGAGAACAGAGAATTGCATAGTTAAGTGGAAAAAATAGGTATATTTTCACCGGCCAGCCTGCAAATTGACCTTGCAGCGTTTAATTGTGCAGTCTTGATGAAAGCAGATTTGATCGAAAACATGTATAGAATTTTACTTCAAGAAGTGACAAAGTTGGTTTTAACCATGAAATAGTTGAAGACCCAGTGGTATCTTAAGAAAAGTGGGGACACATACATACACCCCAACAACTGAAACACGAGACACTAACATTTTCTAAAAAACATCCACACACACATAAGAAACTCTCAAGCATTCTGAACTGTAATTTCAAGAAGCACTTAAAAACTCTGCCACATTTTGAGATGCATGTACATCTTCTTTTGATCCATCAATTGAGATGCAAAACTTGTAAAATCAAAGATACTTGACTGGCAGAGTTTCACAAGAAAAGAATGAAAACATTTCAAAATTTCAGGGACAACTCAGACAGATTCTCATTCAAGGAAGAAGAAAAAAAAAAGGTAAAACATCTCTATTTACATCTCATTTGTTCAGTCATTTCCGACATTTTTAACTAATTTGGAAGTCATATACCAAAACCAGTTCAAGATTAAACATCCTTGCCAGCCCAATCATCACCGAACTGATCAGGGAGATCTGTATGAACGGGCAAAATAGTAATGACCAGGAGAAGAAAACTGGCTTTGTCCACATTAACCATTTCGCCAGCATCCTGAAAACCCGTTGCTCATTCCTGTTGGCAAGAAGAAGTCAAGATGCAGGTGGCAGTGACACTTGTTGAGACGGCAGCATTGCCTGAGCTACTCTGATAAATTTGCTACCTTCCCTCACAAATGTCTAGCCAAAGCCAGATCTAACCTAACTCTCCCTTTAACTCTGCTCTTTCCATCTATTCCCACTCTGCCTGTGGCTGGTATGACACAATCTTTATAGCAATACTTCTTTCTTTTCCTATCCTGCTACAAAGATCTTGGTGAGCTCTTTAAAACTTTCCCCACTCTTAACGCAGAACATTGACTAATTCAAATACCAAATCCATAACTTTATTTTCCTCTAAACTTGTAATCATAATGTAATTGCAAAAGGAATCAGAAAAACATTACATCTCTGGTTTCTAAACCAAAGACTCTTACGCTGAGTCTTTTTCATTTAAATTTTCAAGTCAACTTTAATGCCAATGTTAATATAGCCTGCAAAAGACCACCTAATTAACTGAATTTATTTTTACAGAAGTTCAAAGGTAGCCATGCCACATTTTTGGTGGACAGGTTTTGTAGATACAAAAGGATTAGCAGAAAAGCAATCTGTAGCTTCATATTTCATTTTTATTTGACTATCTTTAATTCTTTGTTAGAAATATAGTTCTTAAATGTTACCTATCTTTTATTTCTAACTTTGGAAAGGACCACAGCACATGTTTGAAAAAAGGCTTTCCTGATATCATAGAATCACAGAATGCAAGGTTGGAAGGGACTTCAAGGATCATCTGGTCCAACCTTTCTTGTCAAAAGCACGGTCTAGACTAAGATGGCCCAGCACCCTGTCCAGCTGAATCTTACAAGTGCCCAGTGTAGGGGAACCTGCAACTTCCATGGGGAGATTATTCCAATGTCTGATTGTCCTCGTGGTAAAAAAGTTTCTTCTGGAGTCCAGTCAGAATCTCCCTGGGAGTAACTGGTACCCATTACCTCTAGTCTTTTCCATGTGACTCCTTGTAAAAAGGGACTCTCCGTCTTCTTTGTAGCCACCCTTTAAATACTGGAACATGGCGATAAGGTCTCCCCTAAGCCTTCTTTTCTCAAGGGTGAACAAACCAAATTCTCTCAGCCTTTCCTCATATGGCAGGCTTCCCAGTTTGTTGATCATCTTTGTGACCCTTCTCTGGACCCTCTCCAGCCTGTCCACAGCTTTTTGGTATAGCGGGGACCAAAACTGAACAAAGTGTTCCAGGTGTGGCTTGACAAGCGCTGAGTGGAGTGGAATAATGACTTCTGTATTGCTGCTGGTGACGCCCTTGTTGGTGTAGCACAGCATCCTGTCGGCTTTCTTTGCTGCAGCAGCGCACTGTTCACTCATATTGAGCTTGTTGTCCACCAGGACCCCCAGGTCGCTTTCCACAGAGCTGCTCTCCAGCCTGGTAGATCCCAGACTGTGTTGCGCTTCTGGATTACGTTTTCAACATATATTCACAACAGCAAATAAAATAAATAGTTTGCATTCACATTTGGAAATGCTAATTGCTTTGGAACCTACATCTTTCTTGCACAGTAACATTAAAATTACTATGACTTCAGATCTGGCAGGGTAATGTCACAGGAGACGAGTAGCATGGTTTCAAAGTTACATTGCAAACTGAGCCCCATCCTGACTGCTTTACAAGATGACAAAATACACGTGGTTGTGCAGCTATACCATATAACGGAAACTATCATTGTAAGAATATTTTTTTTCATGTCAGCAGCAGGATAAAATTTTCTTCTGCATATGATGATGCATTGTTATCAGTTTATAAAAGGTACAGTTCCACAGCTATGCAAGCTAATAAAAGCTGGCACTGCCCCCGTCCCTTCTTTACCTCGTCAACATTCCTGACTTGTCTTTTATGCCAGTACTTGTGCTCACAAGACCCTGTATAAGCTAACTTGGTCCTACGTCACTTGTTAGGTTGATCTTTTTCCTGGGACAATGAGCTGAACGACCTCATTCCCCTAAATGTAAAGGGGAGGGGCTGGGTACTGACTTTCATTGACTTAAGCCACTGCAGAACCACACACGAATAAAACCCAGGAGTGTCCTTCTATTCCCTACTCATTTAGCTTGAGTGGGGGTAGGGGTGGGAGGGACAATAGCCAGATTCTATTACAAATTTCTGAGTATATACAAATCTGTTTTCCAGTAAATCACTCATCAGAAATCTACTAGCATCAACTTCCGTGCAAGGCTGCATTTCAGGGGTGAAAAATTAAATATGCCCCTCTTAAATTTCATTTTAGGATAACATAAAAATTCCACAACAGCAGCACCCTCGAAACCGCACTCTTAAATTACTGATTTATGACTATAGCCTTGGTTTCAATGCTATACATTGGCCAAGCTTATGACGACTTTATCACTGAATAAGCAACAAAAACAAGCAACAACTGTATTACTTCAATTTGTAGGTCTGCCTCTGAAACTATGTCAAACTGTCCAAACCTAACAGAAGGGGTAAGAAATGTGCCAATTGCTATGCTGTGCAGTGAGCAACTGCCCACAGTTAATATAGACAGGAAGTTTTTAATGGCTAAGTGTAACTATCTGTAAATCTTCCTAATCTCTGTTGTAGAGAGGATTTATTCCTCAGGAAAAGAATCAGGTGTTTTCCTAAGACAACCACAAAGCCGTTATCCATTTCAGAATAGAGAACTATGCAATAGTTCCTTCCCGTCACAACTTCCTCCACAGTATTGCAACACCGTAACACCAGCTGCAATTGCAATCTGTTAAAATGCTGGCAAAGGAGGGACACTTTATCCCCAGAGTCCTGCGTTTGGAGGTTTACTACAGAAATTTTAAAAATGTTTTCATCCTATGGTAATTCAAGCTTGCCAAACTTTTTATTACAATTATAAAAGCAGAGAAACGTAATTAAACCCATTTGTACAAACAGACTAAGGCTATTACTGAAAATCCCATGTGGCTTTAATAGCAGGACTACAAGATGCCATTTCCTCTCCTCTTCCCTCCCAAGACCACATCGAGCAGAGCCTCCTGACAACTACAACCAGCATGAGTTACTCCTGACAGAGAGCTGCTACACGTGGAAAGCTGCAGTAGTTTACAGTAACAACCACCCGCGTTGAAAGCTAGTTTCTCACAAACGTACATTTTAACAAAGACCAAAGGAAGAAAAAGGCTACATAGCTGAGAACAGTTTCTTCACGCACACACCACGTTCGCCTTTGAAAAGATTCGTGTTATTTCTGGAGCCAGCATCTTTCAAAAGTGATATGCCCAACAGCACCGTGCTTCTCCAAATTAAAGGCTAAGAAGTGCAACGCCACACAGGTGATATATACAAAACTTCCAAGAGCCAAAGCAGCCTTTTCAAAGGCAGATTGTGTTCATTACCAGATTCGCAAACTCCTGACTCTGCTAAGCAAAGCTCCTTGCTGAGCTGGCCCTCAAAAGTCAGCATGGCCATTACTTCTCAGCTTTCTTACCTTAAAACCATGTGGCTCCTGCCCCACCACATGCCACCCCAGACTGGGTGTACTCTGCAGTGGCAGGGTTTGGGTACGGGGGGCTGCAGAGGTGAGGAGAGGCGTGGGCTGCCCAGTGCCAGACGCAGCCAGTTCCAGGCAGCCCAGCAGGCCCACCACAGGGCACAGCTGAGCCCCTCAGCCGAGGTGGTGGTGCCTCAGGGAAAATGTGCGTAAGAACAGGCAAAAAACCCAGAAAGGCAGAGGAAGAGGGAACAAAAAAGAGCAAGAAGCGGCAGAGGGAACACCATGGCCAGAGGATGAGGAGCTCCATGGTGGAGCAGCTGTATCCAGCAGCCACAGAGGTCCCACACCAGAGCAGACAGTCTCTGCAGCCTGTGGAGGACCCGGGCCACAGCGAAGGAAAGGTGTGAGGAGCAGGGAACAGAGTGAAAGCCCTACGTACCGACTGCAACACCCCCCCACTCCCCAATCCTCCCCACACCCCCTGCTGCTGTTCTAAAGGGAGTGAGCATATCCTGTGGCAATAATAAGGCAGGGAGGAGAAGTCCCCCTTTTCCAAGCTCAACTTTACTCCAGGGACAAGAGGTGTTTTCCCTCTGTTTCAGTGTTTGTCTTTTTGGTTCCAAATATCTGAATCACTAATTAAAAATATAAATATACATTAACTGGCAATAATTTTTCCTAAGTCAAGTCTGTTTTACCTGCAATGGTAATTGGTATGCAATCTGTCTTTATCTTGACAGGCTTTCTTATCTCTGTTCCTCCTTATTCTCACCTGCTGAGGTGGAGAAGCAGGGAGTAAGTGAGCTGCTGGGCACGAGTTTGGCTGTTGGCCTGGGCCAACACACCACCATTTGTATATATTCTACTTTCTGCTGCCTCTCAAATCAATTGGATGACGTACGCTGATAGAAGGGAGGGCACCTCAGACATGAAGCTTTTCTGCCAATCCTGAAACCACCTTGTGTGTACAGAAAAAATGCACAGGAGGTTCAGCTATGAACCCCTGGTACAGAAGGATGATCACTCAGAAAGCAAGCTAAGGGTAAGACAGTACAACCAAGCTGCAGCCCACCAAGAACTTCAGCAAGAACTCTGGCATCTCAGCCAGAGCAGCAACAAGGTACTGCCATTTTGCTTGGCAGCCCTGGACATGGGCTGAATTTAGCATCTGTTGTCATTAAGGGCTGATTGTGAGTGCTATGAACTCCATTCACTGGTGACAACATTTCAGTTTGCTGAGGATTCTACCTAGAACAACCAGAGGGACTGTACACTGCCAGTCTCCAGCTGGGCAGCCTGGGACCAGCCCCTGCAGCAACTCTGAACAGGCTTCCTTCTGAAGTATGCTGGCACTGTTATGAAGTGCTTTGTGAAACTTTTCAGAGTGGAAAACACTAAGAGGTTAAACCATCAATGAATCTCCAACTCTGCAAATCTGAGGTAAATCTTGGTGACTGAAGAATATGATATGGAAGTACAACCGCTTTTTATAAAAATAAACAAACACCCCTAGCTTAGAGAGATGGGGTTACAGAAGCTAGCATGACCAGCCTGAATTTGAGGCTGTGCAGGTACTTGCTAAGTCACCGCATTTCTGGAATAGGACAAGCAGTTTAAGAAATGTCTCCGATACAAATCACTTATTTCCAAGTCTCCAAAATTCTCATAAAGGATTCACAGAACGATTTGAGCTCTTCCCTCCCTATCTGGATACCCACCTCCCAAGGAGTCAGGACAAGCTGCCTTTACTTGGTGACAGTGGGCATTTTTGTGGCTATGGCCTGAGGTCAGGTTCTTCCTCATGACTTCGCAGATGCCTTACGATGGGCAGACTAACACTTAGGTAGGACTAACATGCTACCAGTTCTCTACACCTCCCAATAAATCATTGCGTTCTATCCTTAAGTTGTATATATTGTACTTGGAGCCTTTGTGCACAAGAAAAATTTCCCAAGAAAAGAGGTTCATTCAAGGTGGGTTACATATTCACCGGTCTAGACAGAAGATGTGAATAAAGCAAGCGTGTTCAGTTCTAGAAATGATCTCTCAAGTTTGAGCAGACCAACTGCTACAAAAAAGTTTAGAGTGCATGCTCAGCAATTCCTTCATTCCGGTGAAGAACGGCACCCTTCACTTAGCACATCTGAGTACGCTACCTATAAAGCCAGCTGACAATGTCCAGTGAGCTCCCTTTCTATTCCCTGCCCTGACCGAGGTCAGTAAAGAGAGACAGGTCCATTCTCTGGTATTGTTTAAGCTAATTTGCAGGAGAATGCAAATTCCAACAATTGTAATAATTACTGACAATTAAAAAGACATTTTCAGAAGAGGCCACTTATAAAGCCCTCATTATAGTTTGCTTTCCTAGATGCCAAAACATCTTAAAGGACTTAAATCAACCCAGTATTAAACAGTTTTGAGGCGGAACTACTGCATCTTTCTGTTGGTCTGAACTCTTTTGTTTACAACCCTTCAGTTCCTATGCCCTTCATTTTACAGTGCACATGCAGCCCCCCTAATCAGCAGATTTAAACAGACTGTCAGAATACCTGCTTTTTACAGCTACTACCTGCAGGTCCCTTAGAACTAGTCCATAGCCTATGAGCAGCTGCAGATCAAACACTGTAAACCACTAATTTACATTTCCCTTTAGTAACAAGAATTGGACATCATTTGTACTCAGACTGGCATCCCATTAGCATCAAAAGCAGAACACCTGCTGTCAACATTATGCACACCCTGCAAAAATCAAATCTCCCTTCAACTTGTAAAAAAGTTCCCAGCTACACTTCTCTGGATTACTGTTGTCTGCTCTGGTTCTCTGACCACCCCAGAAATCGTTTACCAGACACACAACTATTTCAATTCATCCTGAAGACTGACAACTACAATCACACCCTGAATTCAGAAGACTCTCCCCAGCCTTCACTCCTTTGCTACCTGAAATAGTAGGGATCATAGGAAGTCCCCAGTGAACCTCTTGCTTAAAGTATCAGCAAGGAAACTGGAGTATCTGGCTCAGGGATTTATCCTGTGTGGTCTGGAAAACTATCAAGGATGGTGGGTTCCGCACCAGGAGATGCTCGTCCACTATGACCCCAGTAAGAAAGGCACTCGCGACTCTCTACCACTTTAAATCCTATTAGAGCTCAGCATCCGTCCAAGCTGCACTGCGCAAGACCTATTCCTCCAGCCCTGCCAGGTCGCTCTGGATGGCAGCCCTGCTCTTGAATGCACCCGCTGGCCACCCTAGCATGGTATTTTACCCGCCAGCCCAAGTAGCAAGAGCTCCCTCACCCCATCCTGATACATCTTGGTCTATTTTTTTTTCCCTCGCTGCTTAAAACTAGCAGTTCACAGTGGCACATCCTGTGACGAGCCAGAATGCCCAGCTTCTTCTCAACTTTATGTCCAGTGGTTTGATTTGTTCTCATAGAATCAGAATCACAGAATGGTTGAGGTTGGAAGGGAACTCCGGAGGTCATCTTGTTCAACTGCTATAAGCCTGTAACTTAGTAAAACATTTTTCATTTTCCTTTCATTTTTACTCATGAACAGTATTCAGTCCTTTGTGCAATTTCTTAGCCTTCCTCTGGACTAATAGCCCAGTAACTTTTATCTGCAAGAATTTAACTGCCTCTGAGTATTTTGAGTTATGATCATTATTTACCAAGAGATTGTGCCCATTTACTTTTCAGATACCGTGCCTGCCTGACTGCGTTTATAAATCTGGATCCAGATTACAGAGTACTGAGGGGAATGCTGTTCAATTACAGGCTAGTGACAGAACATTCACGTAACACCAGGACAGTACCAGCAACCACAGCTGTACACCAATGAACTGAGGTGCATACCCCAGTGCTGTATCACAGTACAGCCTAGCTAACTATGAAGAGAAAAGTCAAGACTTTTTATCAGTACAGGACTCAAACATACCAGGGGTGGAAATCCAAGAGGTGGAACTCAAAACCACACATTTGTATAATTTGGTGCAAGTCCCAGAAAATGAAGAATATTAAAACCAACTCTTGTGTTCCTACTGTAGCAATGGAATAGAATGCACTAGGATGATTATGGTGTGTAGAGACACCTGTTTTTACTGTTGAATATATAAGAAAAAGAAATAACAACAAATACTGTTGTTATTTCTTTTTCATATATATTCAAATGTATCAAATAATTTTAAGAATCGTTTCAGGCATCCCAGAAACAACCAATGAAAATCCAAGTGCTAGAAGAATTCTGCCACTTGTTCACATAATCACACCAACGATCACAGACTGACTGGTAACAAAAAAACAGCCATCCACATCATCCTTATTTGGTTTACAGAACCACAGCAGACATCTGTCCCAGTACATTTCCATTCTAGGAGCTCACAGAGTGGTTCACAGAATATCCAACCTCCCCACTTCCAACTGTCTAGCAGCTCCAAAAAATTTTTTTTTTTTTTTAAACAGAGAGAGAGAGGAAGTCTGCAGGGACTGGTATTCACGCTCATTACGGAGGCAGAGCTTGTTTCAGAAAGTCTGCTTATCAAAGCTAGCACTTGTGCAAGGTTATCAGGTTCCCTCTGCTATTTCTTTCATATTTCAGCTATACAAAGAAACCCTTGACTTTATTTACTCTTTGCCACTCCTAGAACTGCTGTTCTGATCAGGATCCACAGTCAAAGCACAGTTGTCACAACTCACCTCTACAGACTTCCCTTCCTTTTCAACCTCATGACTGCAATTCTCTCAGACTCCAGTGAGAAAGTTAACTCATGAGGAAAAAAAAGTTCAGGCACTGCATTAAGCGTGTTACTATTGTACTGTGAGACATAAGAAAAACAGCATTCAAAGTATTGTTGAAAGAAAGAAGGCTTGATGGCATTTTACAACACTAGCTTGTCAAGAAACCCCTTCGCTCCAACACAAACAGCAGTCTATATAAACATGGAGGTAAAGATAGGAAAAAGCATTCAGTGACCTGAGGTCAGCACAACTGCAGGCAGCAGAAGTGTCTAAAAGGAATTGGAGGTACATTGTTCTCAGGTTTCAACCAGTTCAGTGAAACCTTTCAAGAAAGCTCATCCTGACTGCCACCTGGAGGACAACAGGACTCTTGAGTGAAGAAGGTATTAACACACTTACTTTCCAGTAAGACTTTCAACACATTCTCCATGTAAATATAAAATCACCTCAGTGCAGGAATAAAAGTCAACAGAGAGGCACAGCTGATAGTGCAGTTCATTTCCCACAATTTCCCACGTTTGTCATCGTTTTCCTCCAGCTGAGAATAAGATTTAGATATTTTCCTGCAGATTAAACAGGTATTTAGAAAGTCACAAGAGGCTTAACACAAAACTGAATATTCAAGTCTTCTGCAAATAATATTCTTCCAAGTTTTCCATTTTCCTTAACCCTAATTCTCCCTCACTCCCTTTTCAACAGGCATTCTATACCTCTGATCGGACACAATCATCTGACATCAGACTTGGTTCTTCAGTTTTTCATCCTCTCATAAGAAGCAGTAAATCTGACCTTTTTCCTCTTAACATTATGTCATTACCACCCTAGGGACAGGTTTTGTTGGTTGTGTTTTTTTGTTGGGTTTGTTGTTGGGTCTTTTTTTATGACATAGCAGGAAAAAAATTAACAATATGAAAACGCTTGCTTATGGCAACTCCTACCACCCTCAGAAACTATTTAAATTAAAGAAATAGCCAGTTTTATTCCCTTAGGAAAGGGGGACTTCTGAACATGCAGGAAAACAGACTGAAGTCGTAGAATGCACATATAAGAAATAAACATTTCCACGTAAAAGAAATGCGAAAGAGTCTGCCTTGCCTAGAGTAATACAGTGTGTGTTAAACAGCACCATGTTTTATGTTTATTTGTGGTCTGCTGTAAAAGGGAACTTCAAGCACAAATATATGCGAATATGCGATGTTCCAGACACTTTACCACAGGTTCCAGATTTAGGCGTGCACTACCAATTATTACATTGGTTCAATTAGCTGATTATTACCTTTTTCTTTCCTTGATATTGGTGATAAATTCAATACCCTATGGCACATTTACACCCAGCTGAAGCAGAAAAAAAAGAAAGAATGTAGCTCAGTGCATAATGTCACTATCTCCCTAAACAAAGAGATACTAGACTTCAGGACTGCATGCAAACAAGTTCAAGCAGAAGTTCTGTGCAAACTCTTTTTACCTAGAAACATGAGGAAATAAATCTAGCAATTCCCTGCATGGAACGACAAGATGTAAAAACTATCTATGAAGAACAGAGTAATGAAAGAGTAAATCAGCAAACATGTACACTGAAAAGATACTGCAAGTGTGCACACAGACTTGCTTTTCAGTTTTACCTTTAACTAACTAAAGATTTATTCAGAAAACCAGCCTGATTGTCAACACTCTTTCTACCCATCCCAAATTATACAAAGATGAATACTCTTTTCTCAAAATATTTAAGGAAAGCCTACATGTTCTGAAAAATGTACTATATACACACACTTAACTCTCTGAAAATACATTCATACAAAAAATAAGAACGACAGCCCACTTTTCCACAATAACAGATTCCATAGTACTGCCCAAGCCAGTTCTGATTCTCACAAACCTGGGCATTAAACCGTGAGTCTTGTAAGCTGTGCTTAAAAGTATTATTTCCCTGTATTAAGTAGGAAGACTGTACAATAAGCAGCGCTCAGCATTGTGTGCTGAATACATAAGAACATGAGAGAAGCTTGTAAGCTTGTTCATCTGTGCAAAACATTTCAAGTTACAATTACTTTGTCATTTTTCTTGGGGGCACAATGATACGCATCTTCGTAGCATACCACACTGGTAAGTAAAAAAAAAAAACTATCAAAGAAAAAGCAACTTTAAGGAAATCTCCTTGAACTGTTAATGGTTCTTCACCCTCTACAGCTTCTACTTGTCTGCAACATTCTTTTGGACACAAGCCACCAAGCTTGTTCTAAAGCAAACTTTTCCACAAGAGATAACAGAAGAGTACTTACATCTGTCAAAGTACTATAAGCAACTGGAAGGCTCCATCCTTCTCTGAAGATGGCTCTAAAAACACATATTTCAACTAAGCTGTGGATGTAGCCACTGACCTTTAACTCCACATGGAGATGCACGTTCTATGCATGCCAAAATAATACCAGTTTATAAAACTGCAACGACATACGCTTTTTGTGTATCTGATGTAGAAGCAACCACCAATATGCACTGTCAAGCTTTTATTAAGTAACTGTTTACAACCTGTTTAACAGATCCTCAAAATTAAGGCATCTCATCACTAGATTAAAGTTTTCTTACTAACCTGTTACAAAAACGAATGAACATTAAGTTTAAATGAGACCTTGACATAAAGCTCTTTCCCAAACTAGGTCTTCACAAGACTATCTTCCCATGCAAAATTCTGATGAAGTAGTAAGTTCAATGGATCCACTATTTTCCACTTGCAAACTCCCCAGCTTTTTAGGGCAGCATACCAGCTACCAAGCATCAAACACTAAACTAAAAGTTTTAACGCGTAATACCTGAAGTGTTTCCTAAAAAGTGTTTCCTGCTTTTGACTTCCTGCATTAAGTGATAATCCTCACTGGGATCATCATAACAGAGCATGTATATACTGCTGAAAGCTTTAGCATACCATAAAAGCTACTCTTTTAAACATTAAGTGTTCAATAAGCTCAACAGCAAGGAACATTAAGTCCAACAGTTCACTTAAAACACAACAGAATACAATCTAGACTGGTACTGAAGTAGTTTTAATCCCATGACTCAAGTGCATTTGCAGAATACGACATCTTCATTCCTTCTGGGTTCATGTTGCTTCTGTGTCTGTAATTCTAGGAAACAGAAGAGGTACTAGTTTAGAACCATTAACGCTTTCAATCACTGAACTGTAAAAGTCACTATAAAACTATTTTAGATGTCTGCATGAACCTATCTCAATGTAATTTAAACATCCTATTTTTTAAATAAATACAGAAGCTCTTTCATCAATAAACTTTTACACATTAAGGTTTTTAGACCCCAGTGTGAAAACAATGCACTTGAATCAACCTCAGATTTTATCAGGTGTGGGAAGAATCCTTCCCAAAGTTCAAATCCCAACTTCTCTTACCCAACAAACCAGTTCACACAACTTTGGGGAAAAAATTCCTTCTCCATTTCTTATTTAAGAATGACTGTCTGCATCACTTTCCCAGAAAAACCCTTTTTCTTTTGGAAAAAGGATGAAGCCCAGTCATCTGTAAGATCAAGGCTTTTGATGAAGGCATTAAAATACAAGCAGATACTTTTCAAAGTAGGAGCAGGCATAGAATTCAAATCCTAAACTAGTGACTGCACAGTGATTCAAGAGCTCTGCCACCTAGGCTGTCTCATTTACTCAAGGTGTATTTTAACATCTGGTATCAGCAACACTAAGAGACCAGAAGGCTCCTCCTCATCACAGACATTCAGAACAATTTTGACAGGGATCAGATTGGGGCATTTATCTAACTATATTTAGCTGAAGTTTTTAGTCAAATGAGTTACCTGACTGAGCAATACATAACAAGCAGTGACTTTATAACTAGCAACTATTTGCTCCTATCCTACATGTGCAGCAGAGAAACTTCTGGAACTACAGCCTTTGTGTACGTTTGCACAAAACTCTTCTTCCACAGACTAGTTCTTGACGCTACAGATCAAGACTAACAGAGCTAGTAAGGCCACACTGTAAGAGTTTAAGTCAAGCAAGATGTCCAAAATTAAATTCAGAAATGCTGAGCACGTTGAAGATGCACAAGTAAGATAAGGGACACAGTTACAGTCAAAACAGTTTCAGTGGTACTATGCTGGATATATACTGCTAAAACCACTTTTATACCAAGACAAAGTTCTGAAAGCCAAGACTTCCAGTTCATTTCCAGACTTACCTTATGGGTATTAACTGATGTAAAGACTCTTTCTCCTTGAAAACCAAAAGCAATTTCTTCCAACCAAACAGGAACTTCCTGCTGGGCCTACATAATTAGAAAAGTGAATTTAGAGACTTTGACTGCTTTAGTAATTCATATTAAGATTAGCATAACTGTACCAAAGAAATAATAGTGAAATCCTAAAGAATAGAAAAAGTTAAGCACTAAGATTCGAAACTTACATCTGAGAGCACTTTAACTAGCGATTGTGCAAGATGGCCATCTGAACTGTTATCAAAGAAGCAAACTGCTTTGCCTATATTTCCACAACGACCAGTTCGTCCAATTCTGTGTACATACTCTTCAATGGTGGAAGGAAGGTCAAAATTAATAACATGTTGAACGTTTTCAATATCCAGACCTCTTGCTGCCACAGAAGTTGCCACAAGAACTTGACTTTTTCCAGAACGAAAATCCTGCAGAGCTATTTCTCTCTCTCTCTGTTCTCTATCTCTACAAAAAAAAAAAAAACCAAACCAAAACCCCCAATGGTTAGAAAGAATGTCTCAAAGAATCTGCAGTATTATTTAAGATACAAGTTAAAGGTCATGATTTACCCACAGAAGTCATCTGGGGTCGGGGGATGGGACGACGGACACGACACAGGGGATGACACCAAAAACCAACCACTCACACATTACCAGTTTAGGTTTTCTCAGTTTTTAACTGATTAGCAGTAAGACACAGCAGCTACTGTAACCTAAGTCTCTAAAGAAATTAAGAGTTTTTTTAAAGAACCAGAATTAGTCATGTACCGAACTTAACTCTGCTTCCCTAAGGATCCACTTCTGTAACTGATTGTTTCTTCATGCCATTGCTAGAAGTGCTTTTCCGACTGCTTTGTAGCCGTGAGCAAGAAGAGCAAAGAAGTCTACTTATACTCCTGCGTAGGCCATTTTTCCTATTAGAAAGTGTGGTAAGCCAACACTATAGAACTTGCCTTTTGTTTATCATCACGAGAAGAAAACTACGTTTGCTCTGGGGTTTGCATTTTTAAAGAATATCATCCAGTACTTAAACACAGTAGATCAGAGCTTAACTCATGTTCTTTGTTGTCCAAATGAGAGAACAAATTAGAAACTTAAAAAAAAGTGTGCTTTTGAATCTAACATTGGACATGTAGTGAAGTCTGGTATGACCACTACTCCAGAGAAGAGCAACTATCCGAACTAACTTCAACTCGAAAAATTCAAGTGAATCAGAAATCAGTAATTTCTCATGACAGTTTAGCAGCTTTCACGGAACCAGTTACTCTCTTTGTAGTTACCTCCTCCCACACAAAACAGGTTGTGGGACAAAAATAACCTCCTCCCACTCAAAACAGGTTGTGGGACAGTAATTCAAATTAGCCAAGAACAGGCCAGATCTTCTCAAAATGACCCTTCACACACCTGTAAAACTGATAGGGCACAGGATACAAACATCTTCTATCTGTGTACTAAGATCATTTTGAACCATCTACAACCTTGATACTCAGATATCTGTCAGAACAGTGCCCAAAACATTTTATTGGCAAGAATTCAAGCCCCTTCCTCCTATTGCAAGACGAAAAATATTGCAAAATTACTTTTTTGATGTGCTACAGTTCACTAGGAATCTTAAGACCCAGTTCCCTGTCCTACATTTCCACATATAAACAACCACCACAGAACTACATTCCAGCTCATTACATGAAAGACAGGCCACCTTTTTAGATGGGTTTAGACCTGGAATTAGCAACTATTTCACCTTGTTTCTCAGCATTTGTTCAGGTTTGCAACACCAAGGAGCAGACTACAAACACAAGTTAGAAGCATCTTCTGTTTAGATCAATCTCCATACAAATGCCATGTCTATTAACACATCAAGGAGGCAGAAATGACAGCATCAGAATTCTGTATTGACTTAGCACTTTGAGGAAGCCTGTAGGACAGAGTGGAAGGTCCACAACTGCCACTTGAATTTACAAATATATCTCACCACCAACACCAAAAGGTCTGATATTGGTCACAGAAATGACTACAAAAACTACATCTAAACAACAGCTGATTCTACCAAAATTATTATGTATTAATTTTTTTTAGCAGTAGGCATAAAATTCTGCAGTTCATATACAGTGTGGTCAACAAGAAAGATGTATACTCAGAAAATGCCATGATAACTGGCCTTCAGAAACACTACACTCAACTAAGCAGAGCTGCTGAGAATTACAGGGCTATCTGAAACAAGGCAAGCTAAGTCACACAGATACTTAAGTCACACTTAGTACTATTACCTGACTTTCTCTTTAAAAATACTTACCCATGGATGCTAGTGGCTGTTATTTTTTGTTGACAAAGAAAGGCTGCAATGTAGTCTGCTTTTTTCTTTTTGTCCACAAACACCACGGTTCGTTCATGACCTGTGTTAAACAAGAGTTCACATCCACTGCAGTTAGAAATCTGATGCATTTTAACTATTCACAGTTGCAGCTACTAATATAACACCTACTACCAGGACAGGTTTTGAACGACTTTGAATGTGAACCTTAACGACTTTTTTAAGGTATGATTGTTATTTCTTGCCTGTGTTGAAGTGATCAAATTCAATCCATCAATTTCCAGATCAACACAGAAATCTAGATGAAGACAAGTGCATTCTACTTTTCTCCTCAATAAACGGACAAAACAAGTGTTTTTCTCAGTGATAAATTCATGCAGTGATAAATGATTTCTCAGTGATAAATTCATCTCATGCACTTCCTTTCTACAGCATGTGGCCAGAATTGGCACACCATTCTGAGCACTGAACAGCAAGGTACACAGACTGTTTTTTAATTCCAAACTTCCTTCCAGTTTTCAGCACTAAAACTTAAGATACATTCAGAGCAAAAATTACAAAATCCCAGCCTTTAACAAAATACAGGCCCAAACAGTTTACGTAAGAGTTTAATACATCTATAATCTGGAGATAATACCCTGTAAAGAAATATAAAGACCACATAAAGAAACTAACCATCTGGGAAGTTTGTCTGCTAGTACTCAATAGAGATGAGGCCTTGACAAATATCCCTAACACAAATATGCCTAAAACCCTAGAACTCCCAGAGGTCTGCTTCAAGCTTCAATCAGTAGTCCTGTAAAGCATGTAACACCCATAACAGAATGGAATCATGACCTGGCGAACAGCAAGGGCACAAGTTTAAAAACAAACAATTTTGTCTTCCCTGGAAAACAATTAGCAATAAAGAAAGTTACCTATGCTTTGCAGAATTTCTATCAGTTTATCCCTCTTGGAATACTGAGGAATCTGAAGAATACTTTGCTGAACATCACTGCAAGCTCCACCCATGTGTCCAACAACAACAAATAAATAATCACTTTTCAAAAATTCACCAGCCAGCCTTGAAAAGAAACAAAATTGACCAACATGAAGTCTATTATGTAGCTTACTTTCACTTAAGATCACGTAACTTCATTTCTGTTTAAGCAACCCCCACAACAAATACTTGTATCATTCCTCACAAGTCAGAGGATCTAAATAGTCATATGTACATTTTTTAAAAAAATAGAGAAGTCTGTACTGTTTTCTAGAGAGCTGTACAAAAAAACCCCTCATCAATAAGAAGGTGCACAGACTGATTACTGCCCTGTAGCTTTTCGTACACAAACACTGCACTTTCTAGCCATCTCAGAAAGAGTTCCACACACATGTTTGTAACAAAATGGGGTTACTGACACATGACCACAGAACCAGTCTCAGGGCACTATTTTATCACCAGCTGGAGGATCAAGGGAGAATTCTACACAGGCCAGAATTCAAAACAGGCCTTCAAGAGACACCACCATCCTTTTTGCCTGTTCAAACGCATTGCTTAAAAACACACAGCTTATTACATAGCATTTATTTACCAATTGCCATAAGCAAAAATCAAGTTTTGTTCAGACAGCATTCCTCTTCAGTTATGCCTTACCTAGGTGATCTTATCCGAGAGATCAAACTCACCAAAGTAAGTAATTCCTTGGAATGTCCCATAATACTCGAGTTTTACTAAACTGTACTAACTTATCAATACACAAAGCAGCTTCCACTGCAGTAAAATTCAGATGGTAAACAAGTCAACCTTTAACCAAAAGCAGACAACATCAAGTTTTAGAATAAATTCCTAAAAAGAGAGGAAACTCTTAAAAAAGTTAATGGACTGCCTTAAGGATTTGAATCTCCTACCTGATTCATAGGTGTAATTGACACTGAAAAGGTTTCACAGCAAACAACTTACTAGAGATTTAAATGTGTTTGGTCTTAAGATCTGACTGGTTTAATATCTCACGGAGAGACACAGTTCCAAATTGAAAGTACAGAGCAAGTTTAAACTCTCTGAAAACAGAACAGTAAACAAAAAACAGGAAGGGAGAAAAGAAAGAAAAGACCTTTTAAAGGGACATATAAAGCCCCAAATGCTAAGCTGAAGTTCTTAGGAAATGCATGGATGTCTCAACTCACGTGTACAGGAAGAGCCACAACGATCAGACCAGAGGTTTACGTAACACTGAGACCCAAATTCAGGTACAAACCCAAATGGTACGTTAAAACTAACTCACTGAATAGAAGTCCAGAAGAGCCTGAACTTAGCAGTGCCAAAGAAAGCACCTTGTCCTGTAATACCAAAGTAGTATACTGTCTAAACTTGTTCTGATGGCAGAGTATGGAAAAACATTAGCTTTCCGGTCTCCAGAATCAGTAAGGCACTAAATCCAGGAAGAAAGTGACTTCAGACAAGAAAGCCTTTCACTCTCTAAAATGGTAACATCACCTTTAGGCACTCCAGTTTTCAAAGGTTACAGGAAATGTTATTATGCACTTCCAAACCATGCTACAAGCACTTAGGTTTCTGAAGTCTTCTACCAGCACTTGTAAATCCTGCAAAACTGATGGTAGAAAGGTAGTCTGTTGGGTTTTGCTGGTTTTTTTCCCCGTTAAACAGAAGCAGGCAGTAAACATCTTGCACAGTTGCAAGGGATCTCCTACTTTCAGATGCTGGTAGTTACAGCTTTACTCATCCCTCAGTATGTAGCAAAAACACATAGCAAGAGCATTAGCAAAAACACATTGACGATGACAACAGATCTAGAAATCAAGATTCCTCTCTCAACCCCAGAGAGCCTGTGCATCTCAAAGGAGACACACCCAATATTCTCCCAGGATGCAGTGCAAAGTGAGACCACACTTCCATACAAACATGGAATGAATATGAACCATGCTCATGTACAGTACCATTTGAAGGCTTGATTCCCAGCTGTGGAAACAAGGACGTTACTAGCTCACTGCAAGACCTTCTTTCTTTCAATACAAAAAACTCCATGAAAAAAGTCTTGACTGAGGAACTAAAGCCACAATAGGCAACTTAAGACTGACTTTAAAGTGAATTAAATCCTACTTAAAGAAACGTGATCCATATCCCCAACAGCTGTCAGTACTAACTGACTGAATGGGAGAAAGCAGCCATTCCCCACTTTCATTCAGGACAGTCAACTACTGAAGATGTTTTCTCCCAGCCTCAAAAAAGATCCTTCAGGCTTCTTGAAGGCCATAAGAAAGTTGTCAGGATTTGACTCGCTGAATTACCAACACCACTACAACCATCTGATCAGTTTACATGCTCTCAAATGGCAACATGCTTACTGGTATTTTTTAGTGATACTGTCACAACAGTATCCCTACCACAAAAGCCACCAAAATTATGTCAACTGCTCAAACTGAAGTTTAGACTCCTCTGATTTAAGAATGAGTATTCAGATGCCTGTCTCTTCAAAAGTGGAAATACTGAATAATTTCCACCCACCTACAGGGAATGGAGTGTTTTGTTCTATTACTTCCAGACTCAGCAACCCCACTACCATCTGTTGAAGACTGTTCTCTCAGAGTCTGGAAAGAGGAACTTCAAGGGTAGTGAGTAGTAGAGCTGTAAGATATGTCTTAAAGCCATTTGTGGAAGCTTTAAAACTACCAAAACCAAATAGCACTTATGCATGTAAATAAGAATCGTGTACCAGAAAGGCTGCTGAGTTGAGCAATAATTGGTATGTCTGCTTACACTATGACCTGGTGCCAAAGACAGCACTACTAGTGCTGCTTATGAAACAGCAAGCTCATTGTTTTTGAGATTGCACAGATGTGATGGAAGAGGGACAAGAAAAAAACAGGGGCAGTATGAGGACTTCTGCAGAACTGGAATTCAAACGCCTTCAGACAAACTCCATAAGTTGCTTTAGACTTACCACTTAAATTAAGCAGTTAATCTATGCAAGTCACCTAAAAAAGGGAAGTCTTCAGCAAGGAATGTTAACATCATAGCTTTTCAGTATCTTCTAGGAAGATTATAAGCTTTTAAACATAAAGAGTGCTCTTAACTCTTCAGACATTTAGCTCCACACAAGTGCATCTTCAGATATATTTCCAATTTTATTTTACTCACTTCTGAACTTCTTCAGGAAAAGTGGCACTAAACATCAGTGTCTGACGTTTGTCTTTTGGTGGCATGGTTGAGTGAGAAATCAGCTTCTTCATATCTAACCCAAAACCCATATCAAGCATGCGGTCCGCTTCATCTAGCACCAAATATTTCACGTTACGCAAACCAATCTGCAAGTATTTCAGTGAAAGAAAAACTGTATTGGTTCACTGGCAGTATACACTTATAGAATGTCCTAATTGACAAAATCCACCTTTTACTTATTTCTTTCCAGTAGAAGTTAATTATTATTATTTTATATTATTATTTATTATTATAAAAGCTTATGTGCATTATGTTTTGTTTGCATCTCAACCTCTTTTTAAAATCTGCACTAATTCTAATAGCATGCATACAACGAAGTGCTTCAGAACTTGCTTAAGCAATGTAAACCAAGATAGAGCCTATAGATCAACTATTATTAAGCACATCTATTTTGAAATTATGCCTGAGTTTTAGAAAGGTTCTCTCATACAACCCTCAGGCATTCTCCTTGTTCTGAAAAAAATTATGTCAGAAAGCATTATTAAGGACATTACACGGGCACTGCTGCTGACCAAGACTGTGGTTTTGACCTGAAGCCTGACAACTATAGAAAGAATCTCCAGTTTATCACCAAGAAGTGTTTTTCTGAACTTCATTTGTCCAGTGTAACACCACCGAGCCACCATTATAATACGTAGCAATTTCGATTTGAATTTATAATGGCTGGAAAAATAAACATTCAAATACAATATTACAACTGGAGTTTTTTATATTTTGAATAAAATCAGTATTAAAACATTCAAAGAATTAATATTAACACAGTTCCAGATAAAAGCTATTGTAGCAAAACAAACAGGACACCAAGTGAAAATCTGCTATGGAATTTTGCATAGGAAATAAGAGAAGGTGTTCCATTTAAACTATAAAATTTGATTGCCAACAACACTGCAGCCAGTCTGATTTAGACTGTTATTTTCCAGTGGGCCCTTAAAGGGACTAAAGATATCTGGACTCACACTACTCTTTCAAAAAACTCATGGTATTTAAATATTCCAAGAAAAGCTCACTTGTATTTTAAGTAAGTGCCTGTATAAAGGCAGCATATTGACTGTTTTCATGGCTCTACCTTTGTTTCTATTGAATTTGAAGCAAGAAAACTAGTATGTAAAAAGCTAAAAGTGTTCAGGGAATTTGTATTCAGTTTTAAGATCTTACCTGCTTTCTTCCTATAATGTCTAGAAGCCTTCCCGGAGTGGCACATAGTATATTACAGCCTTGCATTACCTGACGAATTGAATGGCCTGTGTGTGTACCTCCATAGATCACAACAGGCCTTATACAAGTTCTATCACATAGAAAAAAAAAGGATTAATTATGTAGGTGTGCAAACAGTATTGTTTCATGAAAATACGTTAAAAAAATCATCAGATCCACCATAAACCAGATTACTTTTAGTGGCTCAATTCCCTCACCATACAGCACAGTTTATAACCAAAAGCAGGACCCAAGACCAGAAACTCACTCAGTGTAAGCTCAGAGTTCCCATTCATACTACAAAAGGGAGGCTGCACAGGTATCCTACTTGGAAAGAACACCATTTCACTTGTGTTCTTGCCTCTCTCTTCAACTAAGAGTTACCGGCAGTAAGAGCCAAAATGGTGCTAAGACATTGTCCCCTTTTATACGGCATACTTAGAAAAATCAGAACCACCAAATATATGCCTTTAGAGCTTCAGAAGTAATCTTTCCACATCTTGAAAGGACAGTGGAAAAAAAAGAAAAAAGTACACAGGTGGGTCTTTGTAAAGCAACTTATCACGCTGGCCATGTAGTGTGCCACTCAGGCATTCTATTCAACCCATTCAAATGCTAAACTACTTAGTGCTCTTCCTGCTAAGATTTTTGGTTAGATATTCCTCTCCTGTAGAGAACCACCTCTAAGAGCAAGAACTAACTTACACAGCTGAAGTGCAAGTTTACAAGCTTATCTTTATAACCCCCTGCTAAGGCTTTTACACGCATGCAACAAGTATTTTCATACTCAAATTCGAACTGTCTATTCTTAAAGATACTAATTCAACTTTATATGCAACAACGGTGAATTGGATAAACCTGGTGAATTTTTACCAGGTTTAACTGGAACTTTTCAGGAAATTTTAGTGAAGAATAGAAACAGGTTAGACGGACAGCATTTCAACATTTACCCACTATCAATTAGTATACATACTTCATATTCCTATTTGTAATCTAAACCAAAGAATTTAAGCATATCATTAATCTGAATGAAGCACTATGCATACAATTCTTTAGAAGTAACAGATTCACACCCAGATACTGTTTAGCTGCCCCTCAAACGTAGGTTATCTTGCTTGTACTGCAATGCAGCTGTAGCAGAAACTTTTTAAATTCAAAAGCTATTTTATTGTGAAATAATCTGCATCTAGTTTAAGATACCATAATTAATAGAATTAGCTACATAGAAGTTTTAGAGATTAAGAAGCAATCCTTAGTAACATGCTTAGTAAGTAGATACGCAAACATGATGGTACTTCAGTACCATCTTGGACAGCCTCCACGTATAAGTTTGCTTGAAGGAGCAAAGGCAAGCCTAATTTAGCCCACCAGATTCTGCACTGACAATGTCCTCCATCCCACCTCCTAACAGTAACAAGCCGTTAAGACAACAGATTTAATCCTCTTCCTATGCACTGGTGAAAGCTATCACTTAGCAGCAGAAAGATCACTGGCAAACTAGTACAAATATACTCTCACACAACATCGAAGTTGCAATGACAAGTTTAGACCTTCTGTTCTGTTCTGAAGAAGCAGAGCTAAAAGAGTGTGAAATTTCTGTCCAAGACCAGAAACACTGGAAAGTACAGAGTTACTAGAAACTACCACTGAAAGTTAACTAAAAACCCCAAGACATACCTTGATTTTTTGAATCACAGAATAATTTGGGCTCAAGGGACCTTTAAAGGTCATCTAGTCCAACCTCCCTGCAATGAGCAAGGGACATCTTCAACTAGATGAGGTTGCTCTGAGCCCCGTCCAACCTGGTCTTGAATGTTTCCAGGGGTGGGGCATCTACCACCTCTCTGGGTAGCCTGTTCCAGTGTTTCACCCCCCTCATTGTAAAAAATTTCTTCCTTATATCTAGTCTAAATCTCCCCTCTTTTACTTTAAAACCATTACTCTTTGTCCTATTGCAACAGGACCTGATAAAAAGTCTGTCCCCATCTTTCTCAGAGATCCCCTGTAAGTACTGGAAGGCTGCTAGAAGGTCTCCATGGAGCCTTCTCTTCTCCAGGCTGAACAAACCCAACTCCCTCAGCCTGTCCTCATAGGGGAGGTGCTCCAGCCCCCTGATCATCTTTGTGGCCTCCTCTGGACCCACTCCATGTCTTTCCTGCGCTGAGGACTGCAGAGCTGGACACAGTACTGCAGATGGGGTCTCACCAGGGCAGAGTGCAGGGGAGAATGACCTCCCTTGACCTTCCAGCCCTGCTGCTTTTCACACAGCCCAGGATACAGTTGGCTTTCTGGGCTGTAAGCACACATGCTGGCCCATATCCATGTCACTTTTTGTCAAAAAAATAAAAGCAAGTATAAATTACATAAGGCAAGCTATTGTTAAGTTACCTCATTTAAGAAATTTTTCTCATCAGTAAAGATGATGTGACACAAGTTTAGTACTTACCTCTTCTTCAAGCTGGAGTGAGCCTCTCCCCACCCCGCCAGTATCAGGAAGATTAGGAGTTTCAATTCCTAGCCATATAGTAAGAAACCTGCTAGCCAGTATTATCACCTAAATTCGAGTATTTGTAGTCATTCTGTTAGCACAGAAAAGTTTTTTCAAGTATTCATGAAAAAAATACAATACTGCTGCTTCAGGCAAAATTAATAATCAATACCAGGCAACAGTGAAAAGCTTACCCATACACAAATTTCCTTGCTTCTAGGAAGATCTGATTTATGAGTTCTCTAGTTGGGGCAACAATAATACACTCTGGTTCTTGCTGCTCTTTAAACCTACTGGCAGTTACGCCATTTCTCATCATGTGGGCCACAACTGGTACAAGAAAAGCTGCCTAAAAAAAAAAAAAATACAGCAGTATTTATGCTATTTAGTCTCAAAAATTTTCATCAGTCACACTAAAAGCTGCGTATCCATCTTACAAGCTACAATGATACAGCACTCTACCAACTTCAATGAAATCAGACTGCAAAAGGAATGACCTGAATGCATTACAGAACATTTAACCTTATTTTTCCTTGTTCAAGAAGCATGAAAGTATCTCTCTGGATCTTAAGGAGTCTAATAATGCAGGAACACAGCCATGCACCAGCTAACTTCTGGGTTCTTCAGGCAGTTCCATACTTCATGCTGACATACACTATGTACCACACAATGAAAACCACTCCTTAACATTACTTACAAGCTTTACATTATCATCAGTAGATCTGTAAGGTAATCAGGTATCAGCACTCTCCGGACTACTACAATAGCAGATCAGTTTGCAAGACAGCTGCACCAGCACCCTTATTTCCATGTTAGACTAGTTATTCCCAAACCAGAATCTGTACAGCAGTCCCAAATGCATTCAGAACATTTATAAGCTTTGGACATTTACCCCTCTGCAAACAGATGTTTTTCAAAAAAGAGACTAATAAGCTGCGTAACAAAGCTAGAATCCACACTATACTGAATGGCAAAAAGCTGTACTTAATATCAAAATATTCTCATACAGAGCTGCCAGTGGTTAACTTGTTAAACTGTCCAGTGTACCCAAGTTTGAGACAACTGTCAACTTAATATCAACTCTCAACACTGCTCCACAATTAATAGTGAAATCACCTAAAAGTAAGCTCAGTGAAGATCAGACTTGATCAAACTGGCACAACACACTGTTAAAATCCGGCATAAGTTAAAAAAACCCAAAACAAATAACACAAAAAACCCCACAAAAACCACAAAAAACCCCACACATACCAACACCAAAAAAAAAAAAAAAGCCACACACCACAGAAAGAAATGCCAAATTTCAACTGCTGAGGGTTTTTTTCTCATCAGCAGTTTCTATGACTGCATACACTTCTGAATCTGCATCTGTAGCCCTGAAGACTGGCCTGCTGTATCAAGACACTAGTTCACTGAAATTAAAAGGAATTCAGCCCAAAACCATAACCATCCATCATTCGTATCTGCGCTTAATGCTACACCTGCCATTGCAGTGGGAGTCAAATCATTCGGTAACAAGCTGTGAAGCATCTGGCACATAGAAGACCAAGGCATCCACCTGAAAGTTCATGGTCACACACTTCCAGTAGTACAAATACTACACGAAATGCTTACAGTTTTTCCCGATCCTGTCTGGGCACATGCCATTAAATCCCTTCCTGCCAGTATAATAGGAATGCTGTACTTCTGCACCGGAGTAAGTTTAGAGAATCCAGCTTTCACAATGTTTGTGTTTAAAGTCTGACAGAGGTTAGCTTCTTCAAAAGCCTGTAAGAGAAAAAAATTAACAGTACACATCCACTGTTAAGTTTCAAAACTGAGACACTTACCACAGGCTAGAGCCATCCAAACACTAAAAAGTATTAACTTTTGGAGGTGTCTCACCAGCCATCTAGATTCCCGAGGTTCCTACAGGCAAAAGCCCCAAAGGTTTCTTCAACCTGCTCATGCCATTCAAGTAAAGTTGCCTGTAGGACCATGAGGGCCTTCAGCTGCTCGTCTTAGTTTTGAGAGAAAACTGCATACATCTGGATTCGAGCACGTGAACTCATTATCATGGCATGCTATGAAAACAAACTAAAACTCTTCTGGTTCATTTCACATAGCAAATACACACTTCATCTCTGTGTTAAAACTAGTAAAGAGAGCTAAAGCAACATCCCTATCCAAGACCAAAAAGCATCGTACATAACAAAATCAGTTTAACTTCAGTGAGAAAACCTTTCAGAACATGGGATGGAGAAAAAAACGTCCACATCTTCTCTTTCAACACAGGTGCTACTACCCCCTCTGCCCTTCTTCCTCATTCTTCTCCCTAGAAAGAGTTTTTTTTTTAAACAAACCTCTAGCCACCTGGTGTGGAGTAGGAACAGTTATATATTACCTTTAAACAATAAACAGCAGCCACAGAAAACAGGGCTAGAGATGATGTCAAAAACACCTCTCTACCCAAGGGAAAACTATTCCAACAGGCGTTCATTTACATTGCAAAAGATCCCCCAGTAACAGATTTCGACAAGATGATTCCACCTGCCTTCCCACAAACTGCTGCAAAGACCTCTTTCTTTCAAGATATAAACCAGCATTTTTCCGCAGTTTAAGGAATATACTTCCTGTCCATCCAGTATCACTTTGTTTGGACCATTTCTGTAACTTGTAAATGTAATTTTGAATTCAAATTTTTATCTTTCAAATGGGCACCATCTCCTTCCAACATAGTACTGTCTGCAGGATTCAAAATCTTTATTAACATTTTCATTAGCAGTGAGTATTAGATTCGGTATACAACCCTGCAGAATCACACTCAACATAAATCCTGAGATTAATGAGTTTACTAACCAGTAACGGTGCTGGAGGGTTAAGTCCTGACACTTCAACAACGTTTTCATCATATTTGTGAAAATTAATTCCTGTCTGATAATGTGCAAAGATAGCTTGTTCATCATCAGGTGGAGGAGGGGGCACATAAGTCACCTTTGGACCTTAAAAACACAATCACTCACATTCATGAACAATATCACAAAAACTTAAACTAAAACTATTTTAAGTATGGAGCTACTGAAGTTAAGTTCAGTGGGACGCCATTTAGACGTCTCTCAACTTTCCAGTAAGGCAAGAAATTTCATAAATTAATTCTATTAGAACTTACTTTTATACCAGTAGACCTAAAACTCACAAATAAAGTCGGAGTTCTGTAAAGCATTCTTGTCTCACATTTGCTCAAGGACCTTAAGTTGAAGAGCTACTCACAAAAATTATATAAGGCTCTATTTTACCACCATGCAAAAAACAATTCTACCACAAAACCTCATTACGCTATAAATTAACCTAGTCAGTAGCAATGCATTTATTAGTATAAAATTAATAGAGCATTAAAAAAAAGGAGAAAATCAATCTGTTCATTGCAGCCCATTTATAGTTCTGTATTCATTAACCTATTTTTCAAGCTAATAAAGTCGGAGGTGGAAAATTATTTGATGCTCACTAAAAGGCTAGCAGTAGAAGCCATTTCACAGGGACCTCCAATGAGGAATGACCAGGAACCAAAATAGGCAAGAGTTCAGTATCTGTCTTTTTCTATTTCAAGAGTAAGAGAAAGGCAAGATAAGGCTAAAGACATTTGCAAAAAACACTGCAGGTAAGTAAACATTTTAATAGATTGTCTCAACTGACACTACCAATATATGTCAGAAAGTCATTATTATTCATATATTTCAACCTCATCTTCTGCACATAATAATCACGAAATTTTATTTGCTAACTTGCACTCTGTAAAACACATCAAGCCTGTTTTCCAGAAACAGAATCCCAGATGCTATAGCATCTGAAACTGAGAATCTACTGTTTCTTCATGGTTTGCTTTAATGATTATCACTTAGTTGCCTACACTATTGCCAATCATGTACTCTAACACTTGTGTCCCAGGTAGACAAGCTTTACCATTGGAAAGAAGAAACAACAGCAACAGTTCTACAGCATTCCATTCCAAAAAAGTTAGTCTTTACTTAGGTGAGAACAACCACTGCATCACCCATTAATTCAAAGATGAACAAAGTTTAAACATACAGAGTTTAACAGAATTTGCTTGGCAACTCATGCTACACAAACTGTTTTGAGATGGTTATGCATTCACCCATATCCCTACCTTCTTTTTCACCCAACTGCTTCCAGCAACTTTAAGTAAGACAATGTTCCTTGAGTTAAAAACAAGTTAAAACTGGCATGTTACTTGTGGAAAAAGCTACTTACCTCTTTCAGAACCTATTTCTTCACTGCATTCTTTGCAAGCTGCTGTTAAAGAAAGCATTCCAAAGTTAATTCATTTTAGGAAAAAAAAGCTCATTTGAGAGAAGATCTAATTAAGAACCTTAATTCCTACAGGCACTTAGAAAACTCAACAGTGGATCCTGATATGGTTGGTAGAATGAGTAGAAATATTTAAGTAAGCAATGAAAGCTTAGTTACAGAAAGCCAGAAGACAAAGGCTCCGTATTTGTGTTTTAAAGGGCAGAAAGAGAAGACGTCAGAACACTGAGCTTAGCAGGACCTTGCAGTAACAACATGAAGGAATTAGATCCAGCACCTTGCTGAGGCACTTCACAAAGCAAATCTGGTCCTTATTTGACTTTATTTAAAGTCCCTTACCATCAAATCAAATGCAATCATCCCTCTCTACGAGATGGCCATCACAAGATGTCTATATAAAGCAAGTCATATTTGAAGACAATCAAAAGGAATGATCCCTCCTAAATCCAGCATACGCTTTGCAAGGACAGATATAGTTGTCCGTATTCACTTGAAATGAATCATGAGGAAAAAAGCATCTATAACAAGAAACTGATACGCCACAAATGTCAGGTTTATAACCTTGTTTTGTTACCTCCTAAGTGAGGTTTTTCCCCTAAAACCGATGAATGAAATATTGTGAGTAACAAGAAATTCACACATGCTTACGGTTACAGCATCTTGGTTTTAAGAATCATTCAACGTTTCCACAAAACCAGATGCCTGTTTCATGCTATATAACCAACTTCTAAACAGCAAAAGATCCATAGTCATAAACTTCAGTGTCATGATAGCAGTTTTTCAAGAGTTAGGAGCGAATTTAAATCAGAAGACAAAACCTTCCGGTTATTTCAACAGCCACATGTTCATAACATCCATTCCCTGAAAGTTCTGACCTTGACATCCATGCATTGTATGTGTGTTGCTTTCATTATCACTTGAAAAACAAACACATTTACTCCTAAAAGTGAGGAAGTACTACATGGTCTGCCAGGCAGAAAAGGACTTGGGGGTGCTCGTCAACAGTGTAGTGTGCCCAGGTGGTCAAGAAGGTGGCCAACAGCATCCTGGCCTGTATCAGAAATAGTGTGGCCAGCAGGAGCAGGGAGGGGATTGTGCCCCTGTACTTGGCACTGGTGAGGCCACACCTTGAGTATTGTGTGGTTTTGGGCCCCTCACTACAAGTCAGACATCGAGGTGCTGGAGCGTGTCCAGAGAAGGGCAATGAAGCTGGTGAAGGGTCTGGAGAACGGGTCTTACGAGGAGCAGCTGAGGGAACTGGGGCTGTTTAGCCTGGAGAAAAGGAGGCTGAGGGGAGACCTTATCACTCTCCACAACTACCTGAAAGGAGGTTGTAGTGAGGTGGGGGTCAGTCTCTTCTCCCAAGTAACAAGTGACAGGACAAGAGGAAATGGCCTCAAGTTGGGCCAGGGGAGGTTTAGATTGGATGTCAGAAAAAAATTCTTTACTGAAAGAGTGGTCAGGCATTGGAACAGGCTGCCTAGGGAAGTGGTGGAGTCACCAATCCTGAAGTGTTAAAAAAACATGTAGATGTGGCACTTTGGGACATGGATTAGTGGGCATGGTGGTGTTAGGGCAACGGTTGGACTTGATGATCTCAGAGGTCTATTCCAACCTAATGACTCTAAGATTTTATGTTTTACATAAGTAAAAACTGTATTAAGACTGAGCTATTAACAGCAGCATTTCCATAATCCATTTTAAGTACTTGGTCTTACTATACACAAAATAGAAAAAGCCTTAAACCTAACTGGTAGCCTGTATCTACTCTGTGCAGGAAGTTGTGTTGCCGATTTTAAAGAAGGGTAAAAAAAGACGCTTTAATATAAGGTCCGCCTGGAAAAGAATGGAGGCTAGAAAGGAAGATACGGGACACAAGACTGAGTGTAGAGGAAAGACAACACGAAAGCTGTTAACAGGTTCTCTACTGAAATGCACAGCTCAGGCCATTCATAAAAATCATAATATGAGACTGACAATTTTAAGACTGGTATCACAGAAGTACAGCGACCCTGCAGTGCTTCCTTTATCTGCATTCTTCCTCCTGCAGCCATGCAAGCTGTCCTAGGTTACAGTGTAAGATGTGCCCAAAAAAAGTATGCTATTACCATCTTCATGAGCTGTTGAGATCAGGTGGGGCGGTGCTCCCTGCGTCCTCCCTCTGGACTATCTCCTGTTAATGGCCCATCAAGGAACTGCCTCGCAACTCGCCATCCCATTGTGAGATGCTCCGCCCGGGGAGAAGGAGCCAAGCAGTCCATGCTAAATAAAAACTGAGATCTCGAACACCCTAGCAGCCTTCTTCCACTGGATTCCCAGAGGAGTTTTTCCCCCTCCACTGGAGTTCCAGAGGACAAGAGCTACCTACCTACCACTGGACCTTCCGAGGAAGACCAGACCCTTTTACAAGATCACTGCTTCAACAGAACTACATCCATCGCTTCAGGAGGACTGCAGCCAGCATCTTATCGGACTGCTACTGCCACCCTAACAGGGTGTCAGGTTGTATTTCTGACTCTGTCAGTGTAAACCAGTGGGTTGGGTTTTTTTCCTGCCTTGTGTTATATATATATATATATTAGTAAAGAACTGTTATTCCTATTCCCCATATCTTTGCCTGAAGGCCCGTTAATTTCAAAATTATAATAATTTGGAGGGAAGGGGGTTGCCTTTTCCATTTCAAGGGAGGCTCCTGCCTTCCTCTGCAGACACCTGTCTTTCAAACCAAGACACAAGCACAGAAGAATAGCATCAAGGCACCCTATTAATCCAATTACTCGTTCTCAACAAGATCAAACTATTAACTCTAAACATAAATACCAGTTCTAAAGAGGCAGCCAGTACTGTGACTTGGATCAGGAATGCTCTGTTCAGCAGCAATACTCTTAAGCAACTCTGTAATATCACAGCTTTGTTGAGATGGTGACAGAGAATCCAAGCAAAAATGCAACATACAGTGTGTGTTATCACTTCTAAATACTTATTTTTCCATCAGAAGATAGAATATGCTTACACAGTATCTCTAACTGCAAGAAGCATAACTGTTTTAAGAAAAGCCAGCACAGCCCTACCTTCATGACCTTTACAAACTCTGTTAGAGTGACATGACTGCTATTCAGAGATGGAGGCAGCACAACAGCCTAGCAGTGCTTGCTGTTCCTTCGCTAGGTCCACACACATACTCTAACTGTAAAAGAACATACCTCCCATGCAACAAACTACTCTTTATAAAGAATTATCTTTCCACATGAACCTCTCTCTATACAGACTAGTGCAACTGTTGCCCACCAATACCCGTAACAGTCTTTACATACCGACACTTTATACGTGGTCACGAAAAAGTAAGGTATCACTATCCTGCGTTAAGGATGCAGTTAAGTCCACTATGAGTATTAGCATGTTGCCTCTATAAACACTCAAGTTTCTAAAAATCATTATTTGAACTAAAAATCTGAAAAACTGAATTTGAGTAAGTCGAATAGAGGCAAATCAAGTGTTCTCTGGATATTAAGGAGCACTTCTGAAACAAATACTGTATTTTTTTCTACAGTTAAAAATTTTTACCAGTATCACACAAAATGTTCTTACATTGCAAATATCACCATCCACTACCCACTACACTAGTTTAATGGTATTTCTAATTTGAATTATGGGACTTCCATGAGTGATAGATTACTATGCTCTAGGTAGCAAAACACACAGTTTACAAGTTTCAGTAGCATCAGTGGCAAAGGAAGACCAGACCATGAGGGAAAAATCCTCTGTACGCAGAAAAAAAAAAACAACATTAGAATAAAGTCATCAGAAAAGCTGGCCTCTCAGGGCTACAAACCTTACTTGTGAGCCTGGACAAACCTAAAACAATACTTCCCTTTATAGGGGAGGTGGAAAAAATCTAGAGTGACTATTTAAAAACTGAGCAAGTTCTTAAAGGCTTGCTTTCAATTTTACGGTTAGCACCTCTGCTTCACTCTGCGTTAACTGACCCAGTAGCACTAGGGCTACGAAAAAAATTAGAGGAGGCAACAGCTTTGAAAATGCAATTCCTAAAATTTATCCAAGTTACAAACATGCCTTGTGCAGGAATGGAAGCAAGCTATCTAACATTTGCAGTAGGTTCTTAACTCAGAAATAAAGAACAACCACAGTGACAGCATTTAGCAAAGCTAAGAAGCTATTGCATTGCCACAAACCAGCAATGAGGAAACGGAAATGTTCACCACCTTTTTAAAAAGTCTCACCTGCATCACCTCCAAATGTTCCTCCTCTTCTAGAGCCAAGGAAAATGCCAGACTGAGGTCTGTCTCTTTGCTCACCTTCAATACCTGTGAGTAATACACAGTGTAGTGGATATAGTGTCTAAAATTAGTATCAGGTACTATGCTTAATAGTACTTTTCACTCCAAAAACTCTACAGTGCAACAGCCCTAACAGATTTCTTTGTATCTCCAACCTATACTGTATTTTTCCCAGTGACAGTATTTTTCAAAGGCATTATCCATGTTCTACAACACAGCTGAAGAACAGGAGCTATTTCATAGCTTTCACCTTTATACTTGTAGTTCTCAGGGAGCAAGCAAACCCAGAATGAATGACTAAATGTATGCTGTTCCCACACAAACCAGTCAATATAAAAAAAAAAACCAAACAAAACAACTTACTCTCACTTTGTCAAAAGCTAGAAGGAAATCCTCTAACACCTCTATTTTGTGTACTACAACCTTCTACAATGCTCCTTTCTCGAAAACTTGTAGTACAGCATAGTACACCGTAACTTAGTTTGCCCAGTTTTGCACGTGCAGATCAAGTCCTTTTATTCGGCGATTATTCTTCACAGTCCTTATTTTATTAATACAGATAAAAAGCACCATAAAACCGGTTTGTCTAAACGTATGAAAAAATGAAGTATTTTTTGCTAAAAATGATGATGAGAAGAGTCTACTGCTCTTCTCTAGTATTGCTTCCTGCAAGAAGTAAATCCAACATTAAGTCTTGAAGTATTTGACTTTACACACATATATGCTATATAAGCTACTAACTTTCAATTCTTCGGTTATGATGCAGATTAGTTCAGTCCTCTGGTTCAGTCACAGAACAACTGACAGCACCTGTACCTTCTCAGTTTTCATAACCAGTACTGTACAGTGAGGTCCTATTGCAATTGCTGCCTCCTATGGAGTGAGGATTTGAAAACCTGCCTTTCAGATCTATCAATTTCTATTTATTACTCAGAATTGCTTATTCAGTTGCTCAGGACAGGCAGTGCCAAGTACTTAGTGTATTTTTATTTCTAACCCTTGGCCTAGTCAACCTCCTGATGGGGAAGGAGAGGAAGTAAACAGCCACATGCATAAACAAGGTATATCTCATTTTATACAGTTTTAGGTGTTGTCTAAGATCCAAGCAGTCAACTTGTATTGTCATTTACTCCTCAGTCTTTATTCTTCAACTGAGCACCTGTTCCAACACCTTATAATGACAAAGAGCATCTTCTGCTAAATGAGACCAGGAAGTTCTCCTACCACAGTACCTGTAGCTCCTTCTCCACCAATGCTTGGTGCCTACCGACTTATGTCATTTGACTTTCACCAAATTAAAAATAAATAAATAAAGATCACACCTTAAAGGCTCACACACAAGAGACAGTCTAGATATAAAATCCATAACTACTGACCTTAAATACAGCTTGTGATTTTCTTCATGATTGCTGGAAAGTCTACAGCAGAACTGTTAGTCATCATTCCACAGCACCACCAAAGTGTTGCTGCCTGCTTAGTCAAATGAGTCTAGCATTCCCCTACCATAATACGCATTAATCCAAGAGATGGAGAAACGGTGCAGAATTTTTTGAAAGAATAAGCGTAACAACTTCAAGTGGTTCCACAGCTGTTCTGCAGGTCAGAACTTTTGCTAAACATGCCCAAACCAGGACTAGAGTTTCCATCTTCCTTGTTTCATAACCAGTCCCACTTACAGCCTTAGAACTATTTTGACAGATGCTACGTGATAATAAGTCTCCACTGCCCTATGTACTTCTGATAGCACCTCGTGGAAGCGTATGCAGCAGTACTGCCAAACTGTCAATCACTAATCTCTTCAATGTGTATTGCATAGAAAAGTGTCACTCACCGTTACAAACAAGAAGAGGACAGGCATTAAACATTGCTTTATGGACCCTAAAGAAAGCAAGTTTTCACATCTTCCATAGAAGAGAACTGGCATAGTCCCTCACACGGCATATATGTGAATATTAATATTCAGCTGCCTTTTACACTACATTATGACTCAATGAAATTACTAGAAAAATACCCCTCTCCAAGGGGAATGGAACCAAAGCAAGACGTAAACAAAACATCGATTTTTAAACACAGAGTCCTGCCTTCTGGCAAATATTGTAGGGTATTTTATATCGTGCAGTCAAAACAAAGGGATGATACCTTAGTGTCTACATTATGCAGAAATAAGGATTGGTATTGTAGCCTCTAAGTCATAAATACTCATCTGGCTCTGGTACAACAAAACCGAGTATCTGAATAGGGGAAATTTAGTGTATCGAATAAAACTAGCCACTAGAATTACAGACACTCCAGAAAGTTACCTCTGTTTGCAAAATTCCTTCCGCTACCAAATTTACTCACTCTTTGATACTGCCTGTTCAGAAATTCACTAGTATCTATAATTAGAAAAAAAGAATCAACATAACATTCAAAGCTATCTTTGACTTCAGGGTAGGTTTTCGGTTTTGGCCGGGTTTGGGGTTTTTTTGGTTGTTGTTGTTTCAGTTCAGTTTCTTTTAAACTCAACAGTAAAATGACAGAATCATTCAGGCTGAAAGGCACCTCATATCTGCAGCCTAACTCCCACTCTAACAAAAGAGCCCACCATGTGATTAAGGTGCCCTTTTATAAGACAAAGAAAATGAATTAAAATTACAAAGCTTAGGAGAGGTGTAAGTACTATTTTCCATTAAGGAACAGCACCTTTCAGCAACAGCACTGCCACCAACACAGTAAAATTTGAGTTTCCAGAATCTACTCGGACACCAGTTGCAAGCTCCTCCATTCTAAATGTTTTGCCCAAAAGGAAGGCTTAATCACCCCCAAAACTATGAATTTTACCCATGCAATCCTACCTCCGCTCATAGAATACCCTCCAAAATGACCCTGCATATGCTGACTCCTCTTAGGTCTTTCAACAGCACCTGGAAAAGGAAAACAACAAGGAAGTAAGACTCTGTACACTGCTTCCCATAACATCTTCATATACAAACCAATAAAGTGCAGCCTACATAATCAGACAGTGAGGAGGACTCAACCACTGGGCTCCAAAGGTTGTAATCAGCAGCACAAACTCCAGCTGGAGGCCAATGACTAGCAGAGTACCCCACTGATTGATACTGGGGCCAACACAGTTTACCATCTTCATTCATGACCTAGATGATGAGAAAATCTGCAGACATACAAAACTGGGACACAACACAGGGCTGTGTTTCACTCACAGTTTTGAATGTAAACTCAAAACATGCTAGAGACATGGTCAGACAAGAACCTCAAAGTTCAAAAAAGATAAATGCAAAATCCTGCACTGTTGCAGTCCTAAAGAGATAGACTCTTACCGGGGCTGCTGATTCAAATACCCGTCGAGATTAAGGCACAAACGAGGCCATATATTGTCAACACCACTACAAAGCGTGGGGGGGTGGGGGTGTGTGTGGAGGGAGGGAGAGGGATGAAGAAGAAGAAGAAGAAGAAGAGGACGCTGCAATAGTCACCACCAGGGATCTGTAGCGTCCACTTATTCCGATCTAGGGTTTTTTCCAACGGTGGTCCAGTCCAGGCAGGCAGGCAGGTTCTCAGCTCTGCTCCATTTTTGGCTCTCCTTTTTGCTCCCCCTTCTTGCTCCCCTTTTCATTTTCAGTGAGCCTCCTTAAATATTGCCATCCTCCTCCCCCCAGCTCACTTACAGGGGGGGAGGAGATCGTTTCCCTACTGCTCATTTTTTGTCTCCTCGGTCTTACAGGTGCCAATCAGGAAAGAGGGTACAGAGGGGATGTCAGGTTTTTCTTTATTCCAAGTGGATACCAATATTTCTAAGATTCTAGTGGGTTGTCTGTCCATTATTTCTCTAGGTATTCCTTTTTTCAGCCCTTCCATCCACAAATAGACCCTCTTTCTTTGTCACTCACTGTCTGACCCTCTCTTGACGTGGTTAGAGACTTTTCCTGGGGTTTCTCTCAAAATAGGTACCTCCTCAGTTCGCCTAATTCCCTTAGATTCTTGTTTGGGGTGGCTCAGCACAGGGCCGTATTTCCTTCCATAATTAATTAATTCTTGAGCAACCTCTCCCCAGGTCCATACTTTTCTATCAGAATGTTTGTGGTCTGGGGTGACCACTCCCTCCAATGCCACTGTGACCTGGTCGTCACTTGCAGTGGCTCTAATTTGGCCTTGCAATTGAATTCTTATGGCCTTCACAGAGTCTGGGAGCCCTCGGATGAGAGAGGCCATCCTCTCTGGGTCCACAGGAATCATATTGGGTGACTCCTGATTAGGTTTTAATTCCCTGTCATACATCATTTGCAGACAAGCTGCCTTTTGAACACTCTCTACTAATTGATCTGTAGATCCTATGATTGCCAGCAGATCTCCTCATTCTAATGGATTGAGACCTCCTGCCCAGTAAGCAACCCACTGAGTCAGGGACCAGGGAGCCCTACAGTTCCCTGTAGTCAAAAACACTCCAGGTCCCCAATATCCCTCAGCTTCCTTTTCTGTCAATAAGATCTGGTCATCCCCAGTTAGAGAGACCCTCCACACCTACTCTGTTTCCGATTCCTTTGATGTGAGGTCAAAATCTTTTTTGAGTTTTGCCAATTCAGTGGCCATAAATGGCACTTCTTTAGTCACAACCTGAGGCATGTCATCCTCTCCATCACAGATATATTCACTTTTAATCAATGGTCTCAACAGGACTTCTAATTTGTCCAACCTTTCTTTCAATTGAAACAATTCAGCTTGGGGATAAATTGATGGAGGGGTAACTCCCTCGGCTTTCTTTTTGGTCACCGCAATGGCATTAGGGTCATCTGTGTCTGCTAAGAGACAATTAACTAATTCCTGTCTCAGCAGAGCCACTTGAAATCTCTCTTCTTCTAATTGACACTGTAATGTTTTGATCAAATCTTGTTGCGACTGAATCAACTGGGTTTCTGCCTTCTGTTTCTGTTCCTTTTCCTCAACTGCTCCAACTAAAGAGGCACCTAATACAGCACATAACATGCACCTAGGGAAGAGTAACTCCAGGTACCAGCACACACCGGGGCCAACCAGCTGGAAAGCATCTTCGCAGACATAAACCTTAAGGCTGGATAGCGAATTGAACATAAGCCAGCAACGTGTCATTGCAGTAAAGGCCAACAGTCTCCTGCACTACATTAGGAAAAATGTTGCCAGCAGGTGGGGGCAGGTGGTCCTTCCTCACTGATGACCCCATATCTAGATGCTGCATTCAGTTCTAGGCTATCCAGTACAAAACAGACACTGACATACTGGAGTGAGCCCAGCAAAGGATCACAAAGATAATGAAAAGACTGGTGCATGTCATACACAGAGTGGCTTTGAGCTCTTGTGCCCGGAGACAAAAATGCTCAAAGGATCTTAATTCTTAACAGAAGAGAGCCAAGACAAGAAAGAATCAGATTCTTTTCACTGATAATTCAATGAGAGGACAAGAGGCAACGGGCACAAATCAAAACACAGGAAATTCCATTTTAACGCAAGGAAAATCTTTTTCCTCTGAGGGTGGCTAAACACTAGGCAAATTACCCAGAGAGCTTGTAGAGTCTCCATCCCTGGAGAAATGCAAAACTCAGCTGGACAAGGTCTTGAGCAACCTGCTACAGTTCACACTACTCTATGCAAGTATTTGGACCAGCCAATCTTCAGAGTTGCTTGCCAATCCAAGTGATTCTATAAAAACAAAACTCCCTCTTCTGCAATATCAAAGTCAAGATCAGGATACATCAACAACCATCATAAAGGCAATAAATCTGAAATCAAAACATGAAGTCTACGAAATTCCAGGATGTGCAAGTATATGGCACATCACAGAAACCAATTGTTACTGTTTTCCTTCCAAGTTAAAACTGCTTAACATAATAATATAGCTACCCCTGAAAAAAAAAACAGGCACTAGTACATTCCACAACAAGACAAATACATTAAAAGAGATCACCTATATACCAGAGCTTGTCATAAAGTAAAAAAAGAAGACAGATGACATTTGGTATGTTATCAAATGACTCAATTAGGAAACTTTTCTATACAACACTAAACAAAGCGTTAAACTGCTGCTTTCATAGTCTGAACAAAGTTCAGAGTTTGTGCTCACTTTGAAGATTTGAGTAGTTTGTGTCACAGCCAGTAAAAAAGATTCTGATACTCATGTTTATATGGAACATGTAACAAGCAGCAAATAAAAACACCTTACCTTTAAATTGGTATTTTTATGGTTTACCACAATAGGTTGGCTTCCATTGAACAAGTCTATTTGTCTTTAAAGTGGTGAGGACTCTCTTCCCTTTACTTGTCATGCTAACCCATTCTCATTCCATCACTCCTCTTCCACTGAGACTTCCAAACCTTAAACACACTAAGTTAATTCAGTATTCAAAGTTTTTGGAAAGCCCATCATGTGGCAACAAAATACTTGATCAGTAAAGCATTTGCTTTAATAAGTTCCTTCACCATGCTGCCCTTTGTGTCTCCTGCCTCTAGTAATGAAAGATGCTATACACAGATTTATACACAGCAAACAGGACAGAAGTAATAAGCATTTATTAGTCAGGTATGCCATGCTTAGCATTTACACCAATCAACTGCAGACTGCACTGTTAGTTGCCAACCAGCTTATTCAGATTGCTGTAAGTATAGCAACTTTCATAATTATCATTCCCCTGCTATGTGAATTATTCATGCCCTTCATGTCTATGTACACCTCATGTCCAGGTTTGCAAGCTAACTGGTCTTATAGGGAGTCTAGAAGTATTAAATGCTAGTGTTTAATTCATTGCCATTTCATTCACCACTCTAAATTTACTAATTTTCAAGCAATATTGGATAGATTAAGAGGACTAGAATTAAGCTCTGTTTCCAGCTCACTGGAACTAAAATCTAGCATTGTATCAGCATATCCCCGAACAACAGCTGTTATATCTGCTGGTTTCCTGATCATATGAATTCACTTACATTTTTCTACTGTACATGGGAATTTAAAATCCTGATTTTAATCTATTTCAGAGACATCCACCCCCAAATCCTGTACATACTAAATAAATGTCATTTCAGCAAGACTTTTAATTCTGTTTTCTGTTTGGGGTTCTTCATGGGTGGTCTTTTGTTATTTTTTTTTAAGTACCAAAGAAGTATGAAGCAGGAAATAAAAAAGTTCCTTCACAACTGAAAATTCAGCACACCCAGCTTGTAAAGAAAGTTTTGCTTTTATGAAAATGCAATATAAAGAATTAATTCACTTAAGTCAAAGCAAAGCTCAATAAAAAAATAATTTGCAAGTATGGGGTATTACTTTTAGCTTATCCTCATTACAAGGATTTACACAACAGTACTACTACTAGATATTGTTTCAGGGAAAAAATAAAAATTCAAGTTTAACTGCATACACTAACTCTACTCATGCTATTTAGTGTCAAACAAGCAAGTTATATCACTAACAATGTAGTTATTTATTAGTTATAGTTATGTATAACTATACAGAGACTAGAAGCGCAATGCATCCAAGAGAGCAGCTCGTGAAATGTTAATTTAAAACTCTGAAGCACAATCTGTTCAAAAAACAGAAATTTTGCAAGAGAAAAAAGAAGGCCCATGCAGCCTTCTCTGAAAAAAAAAAAAAAAAAAAAAAAAAGACATCTTTTTCCATCATGATGTAGGGAATCCCTAATACTGACATACCCTTTTAAACAAGATCAACACAAGATGCATAATCTTATCAATGGTGAGCCCCACCTCTGGACTTCCTGAAGAGCTTTAGTTCTTTAGGTCCTTATTTGAACAGCAAATAAGGTTTGCTTGTATCTAGCATAAGCAAGCAACCTCAGTGTTACCCCCTATTGACAGAGCTCCCTGTCAACTAAGAAGAACCAGATGATTGTGTCAAGCCAAAACAGATGCTTTGAAATTGCTCATGCTGATCTAAAATGGCACAATACACCTAGCTCGGGAAAGGAACAAATGGTTAACAATGACAGTGAAAGCAAGACCTTCAGCAAGAAAAGCCCTCCTTGCCTTGAGTTCAGTATAAGAAGCACAGATCAGAGAATATTTAGTTATTTTCGCAATATATAATGGGAAAGTTAGCAGGTAGAGCCGACTAGTCAGAAAGAAAGAGCTGGAACAAAACATGAAGCTCCAAGACTTACTTCCACCTAACTTGCAATTCAAGTTCTCTTCACAAACACTGCATTTCCTACGTGTTCTGTGTCAAACCATTACTGAAGTTAGCAACCTAAAGACCTCATAAAACATTTCCGCTGTTCTAGTATGAATGCAAAGCCTGTCCTCTGAATTTTCTACTTCCTGTAACTGTCCAAATTCAGAGGAATTCAAGTAGCACAAGTGGTATTTTGTGCCTGTCCTTCTTAATTTACCAACATCTTGGGACAAGGAATTCGAGGAAGTCTGCCTTGCAGCTATAACCTGAAAGGCAGGCGAGAGACACATCAGCAATAAACATACTGCCATGTTCTAACAGCTCATAAACAAATAAGCGGTTACAAACATATGAAGAACCTGCCCTATGAGGAAAGGCTGAGGGAGTTCGGTCTCTTGTCCCTGGAGATGAGAAGGATCAGGAAGGACCTCACTGCAGTATTTCAGTACTTGAAGGGCAGCTACTAAGAGGACAGGGGCTCTCTCTTCATAAAGAACCACATGGAGAAGACAAAGGGCAACAGGTACAAATTCCACTGGGAGAGGTTTCATTGTGATAGAGGAAGAATTTTTTTACAGTGACAACAATCATTCACTGGAACAACCTTCCCAAGGACATGGTGGAGTCCCCATCACTGGAGATTTTCAAGATGGGATTGGACAGGGTGCTAGATAATCTCATCTAGGCTTCCTTTACCACAAAAGGTTGGACCACATGATCTTCCAAGATCCCTTCCAACCTGGGCTGTTCTATGATACCATGTAATTTGTGCTAACCACAATTTGTTAAAATACAGTTTAGGTTGATCTTCCACAGTTGGATCAACTAAATGATATAAGCTCAAAATTTTTACCTCCCGACTGAATTTCACTGAAGTTAAAATATCCTCAAGCAGTCTTAAAGACCATTCCTAAGTTCAGAGACTACAGTGAGAACACTCCAATTGCCTTATCCCACAGGCTGTCAGTTATAAGCAAGACCTGTTTCCCGATCTGACTATTGTAGAGTCACAGAAAGTAAAGCCTGGGGCTACCTTCAGCAGCAACCCTGGTCTGGCATATTTAAAACTTCTATATCTACGCTTGTTCTAACTTCTACATCTAAAACTTCTGTTCAAGTTTATAAAGGCATCACATTCATTAAACCAAGAGTGCTTTAGAGAAGCTTGATACCAAATATCAGTATTTTGTCTTGTGGTTTTTGTTGTTTGGCTGTTGGGTTTTGTTTTAAATGGATCCAAATTTCTGTTCAACAACTTCATCTAACCTTATTTTCAACAACAGGACCTTGCTAGAACTGCTCAACATTGCATGTAACACTTACTTATTTTCAATACTGTTCACATTCAGGATGATCCTGTTTTAGAAATGCCTGTGAGGTAACACTGTTGACTCTCACTATAAATTATATGCTGTATTCAACATATAACTGCAGTCAATACAGAAGGATAATGGGTCAAAAGAAAAGTCTACTTGTCACATTACCCACACAATTTGATATTGCTTAGTCCATGGGGGACACATGAAAATACCACAATGGTAATTTTGTGGCTTTCTTTTATCTCCTAAACTGCTCAAGGGATCATCTCCTCCAAATGTCAGTAGAAAGAAAAGTGCCTTTCACATACCAAATGAGCCTACGCTTGGACCGCAGTCAGGTGAGGGGCCATTTGGTCTTTCAGCAATGCCAACCTACAAAAAGAAAAAAGGCACAACATCATGTTAACCTCAGGCCAAGCAAAGTACATAAATACAAACGCAGTTACCAAGTCTTGCACTTGAAATAAGTTGCCTTCTGTATCTCCTGAAACAGAGTCTCTCAGACTCCTCTGTTCACTTCAGTTCATTACACTTCGGCATACTAAATAGCATACTGTTTGCATCTGAATGTCACCAAAACCACACCATACACAGAAGACACGTGAACTTACCTTGCATTTTGCCATTGATTTATGGAGGCATCAGCTTTGCCAGCTTGCAAATCAACATTTTAAACCTTGAATATAAGAAACAGTCCTTGTTCAAAACAATAGTATAATATTCTTAAGTGTTTTCCAATCTTTCAGACTGTTTGTATTGTGAATAAAAACCTGTTTCCATCAGCTTCATAACTGCATTTCTAGGGTTTTATTAGAGGATGCTTACAGATTATCTTAAAAGGAAAAACCTGAAATCTCTCTGTTTATTTATTCAAAGATTATTCAGATACTCCACATGAAAAAATTCAGAATACCTAATTTTCACATTTTATTTTATGGTCGGTTTTATTTCCGGAAAAGGCCATGTTTAACTTTCCCCTGTTTAATGCAAGCCAGACATGTACTAGTAAGCCAAAACACCAGCTGACTGAGGAACATCCCACTACCAAACCTTTAACTTCAAGACCCTGCTTTTGAGATACTACTACAGTTTTCACACTTCTCAAGGTGACTAGCAACTACTACAGGAAATGAAACCCAGACTAGTAAAACCACTACTCTGAAAGGGTATGCTGTAATTTCTTCTTTTTGCAATCCATCTGGATAAGTCATTTGCCTCTCCTCTTCCTCCTTGTTCCTCAAGGTTAAATTTAAACACCCATTAAGACCAATGCCAATAACCAAAGATTCATTACAGAGTAACCTGAAATTTATTGCAGTTTCTTCTGATACCAACATTCACTCAACGACATCAGAAGGAACAAAACACCATTCTTTATCTGTCTCTCCTTGCCTTCCTGTATCTTATACTTCATTTCACATCAAAGCATTTCGCTGCTATGTAAAAAATAACAAAATTGAATAGGAATAATTTCTACATAAGGTTTATCTCTGAACTAGGCCTGAAAGTAGTTACCTGACATCACAGCACCGTAGTTCTGCTATGAACTCCAGAACTGTATTTTAAGAATTCTTCTCACCTGCTGTCAAACTCTCGAGACCATTAAGCTGCACAGTTTAACTTAAATGTACTACATCCTGACCCAACTGTAGCTTTTCTCTTGTCAAGAATTTAATTCAAGAGTAATTTCCATGAGCACCCTTTTCCAGTGTCAGTTTAAGTGAGTTGGGTTTGCAAATGCTGTAGTAGGTCATGGGGGGAAAGCTGCCTAGACGCAATTTATAGAAGCAACTTAAACAGAGTATCTGAGAGGAAGCAACATCTCCACCTGTTTCTGGATATATGATAGTGAGCTTGGGAAGGAAGACTGTGAACTATCCAGATTTCGAAACACAGCTGATACGTAATCCCAGTCAAGATCCATGAGTCTTTTTGCATTTCTTCCCTAAAAAGCTGGGCACTAAAAACACTTTCAAAATATACCATGAAAAGATTGAACACTGACCATGTTAACTTATTTTAGAAAACAGCCATCATGGTAAGACCCGCTTAAGCATACGGAACTACAGATGCAATTAAGTCAACTTGGTTTCTATACACATTTAAGCCTGCTTGAAAAGTCACATTCTTATTTTTTAAGTCTGCAGTTTTCCAAGCAAATGAGTCCATGTAACAACTCACTACTATCAAGAAACGGTGAGGTTCCATTTATTTTCTCTTTACCAGCTTTAATGGTCAAGGCCATCTAAGCGATATCTCCATCACCAAAGAATAGTCTTCAGGTTAGAAAACTGGAAGAGCTCACCAAAGTATACAACAAGCAGTGGTACCTGAACAAAACAGCAGCAAGCAAACTGGTGGTGGGGAGTAAACCTCCTCTCTTCAGTAACTGCAACAATGAACTCCTGCAGCAGCCTACCATCTTTGCAAAAACGTACAGTAAATAACACTCAAAGTCCTAACTACTATCCTCAAACAGGTGCATGCCTCACCTTTCCTACGTTACCTATGTATTAAAGACTATAAAGTCTGGGAACAACATATAGTGCAATACTAACAACAATGGAGATCAGCTAAGACAGTCACCCATGTTCTAGTCACTGCTGTGATAAAAAGAAATAGCAATTCAGTGACTGCCAGCAGAAAGAGAAAGAAAACAGAATAGCTAAAAGGACATCAATGGCACAGAGACATAAGTTACAGTTCGCGTCTAACCCACAGCCAGTAACTACCACCAAAAGATGCAGTTCTGCTAGTCCCCAGTAATGCAGTTCCACCACTGTCCTTTCACTATTCAATAGGCAGCAACAAGGAACAATCTGACTTTTGCAAGAACCAGCAGTCTACTAACACCCCAAACCCAGCAATCAGTTTATCTTAGAACTTCAGAAACACTAGATTTCACACGCACAAAGGAACAGTAATACATTAGAAGGGAAAAAAGGCAGGCAACAGGAATCATCCCTTTCAGTAGTTACAGAACTTCACCTGAATACCCCTTACTGCAACTGATCTGCAATTACAGGTTTAGACCCTACATAAGTCTTCGCTGCTCCCCTTCCCACCTCTGCCAGTCCACTAGCCTATCTCACTCAACTCGTAGCCCACGTATCATAATTAGCAAGCTACTAGTATGTGCCACTTTTACGCCACATACTTTTCCAAAAAGTACAGTTCCTCTCACAACCCCATGTAAGAAGGCAACACTAAGCAGCTGAAAGAGTTAACACCAATAGGCTACACTCATCATTCCCCAGGAACCTCCAGGGAGGCAAGGCAACATTTTGAGAGATTACTATTTGCTACTATTTGTTAAGAAAACACTGTCTTTTCAACACACAAAAAGTTAAGGGCAAGTTACTCCAGATGCTTCAGGAACCACAGGAACAGGGGACCACAGCCTGCCAGCCACATAGACCGTAGGTCCAGGGGTGCAAGGAAGGAAAGGAAAGAGAAGTAAACGTGCTACAGCCCAACAGTTGCCACCCCATACCTGCTCAAGGAGTGGGACGACTGACACGGCCTCATCCCTCATCTCTGCGTTCCAGTCCTCTTGGTCCATGCTGTACCCGGCCAGATCTGCTCGCAGGAGACAAAACACGATAGCAGCGCGCCCCTACCTGCTGCTCGCGCAAGGGACGCCACTGAGCCCGCCTGTCCCAGCACTCGCTGTCCTCATCGCCACCCTCACGCCGCTTGGTGCCCCCGCTGCTGGAGGGGCGCAGCCTCCCGCCTCCATGACAGAGGCGCCCAGCCCGCTCCTACCTCCGTTCCGCCGCCGGCGAGGCTCCGTATTAAAAGAAAATGGCTCCTGTTACCGAGGCCCCTAAGAACGCGACCGCCACGTGCAGTGGCTGGCCCGCCACGTTCCTCGCCCGCCAGCCAATAGAGGCGCGGGTCGCCAGCAGGGCGCGCGTCTTGCTGCCTGTGGGGGCGGTCCCGCGCGTTCAGCCGTTGGACGGCCGCGGCCGCCAGACTTGGGGGAGGGCGGCCTGGTGGCGCCCGGGTGAGCCGGGGGTCAGGGGCGAGACGGGGCTTCCCGGGGCGGCGGCGGCCTGCCTGCCCCGTGGGGGGGCGGTGCGCCCTGCGGCAGTCGCGAGCAGAGGAAAGGACAGGGAGGGCAGGGAAAGGCGGGTTCGTGGTGTCTGGGTGCTTCGGTGGGGGTCCTGCTCAGCAATCGGAGGATCTGGATATGCCTCATTTTCTTCACGTATGACTGTTAAAGTGTGATTTATTTTACAAACACCTACTTCTCATAAAATTTTGGCAGAACTGCTGCTAAGACAAAAAGCCAAACTTAATAATAACACCCCTTCCCTCCGTTTTTTGCTATACCAGACTTGGTAGAGAAAAGAATGAGGGCTATATTCCTGGCTCAGGAGTTTTGTTTATGTTGAAGCACAGAAAAACAGGACTTGTATCACTGTTTAATCGATGTTCAATGCATCTATTAAAAATTGCAGGAAGTAACTCTGACACTTCTTGTGTTTCTGAGTTGCCGGTGAAGTGTATGTCTTCTCTGTACTTTTCATGCAGTGAAATAATACAGCAATGCTCGTTCTGAAAACCATAAAGGAAGTATATATTGTTCCACAAACGTGATACTCATTAAAACCACTCTACCGCATTCAACAGATTCTCCTCATCAGAAAAACTATTTGAAAAACTGTGTGCCTGTTTGAGAACTTTAATGTCTTCTGTTGCAGAGAAGCAACACTAGGTCTGCAAGTTTGCAGTGAACATCTAAATGCCTAGTAGGGACCTTGGGCAACAATCAGGCAAACTCCTGCAGCAGGTAGAGGTTATTGGAGAGCTGTCTCTGAACTAATGCTCTGGTTATTTTCACCTTACGCATTGTCAGTTAAGCCCTACCCTTTTTAACTGCTCATTTTTCAGGAACATCAGGACAGGACACAGGTTGTGCTCAACTTAGAATGCAAAGTCGCCAAGAAATGCAAGAACCACCTTCTCTGCCTCACAGTGGGCTTAAACCTGCACCTGTAGCACCGGCTGTGCTTAGTGCAGGTAACAAAGATAGCTGCTTGGAGTTGTAAGCTCTCAGTAAGTAATCAGTTAGATAAACAATGTCCAAGGATGAAGAACTTGCAGTGGGAGCATCTCTGTTGGAAGTGTGTAAAGCCATTTACAAATTCCTGAAGCAGCACGTTGAACTAGTGGGGAGGCTTGCAAGCTAAATTTTACCCACTGTGCTAACTGCACAACACACCATTTTGCTTTTTGCCTAATAAGAAAACACAGTAGGCTGTTTCATGAGCCAAAACAGCTTCCATTTTCATTGCCCTGAAGCTCTATCTTGGATTTCCATAAGGAAAAAGAGCAGTATGCCTGTTCTCCTGAGAAATGTATGGTTAATGGCAGACGTGTTGCTCTGGTACATCTAAGCCAAACTAAGAGGTTTCAAATTGTTCATCGTCTTTTCCATGAACAGGTTACCATTCCCTCAGCCTTGGCAGCATAACTTCATGTTCAGGACTCCCTAACTTTACTCAAGGAGGTGCAGTTTAGTTTAATACTTTAAATGGTAGACATAGAGAGCAACTCCAAATGCAGTCATGGTGGCAGACAGCCGTCACTGGTGGGTGATCTTAGTTCATTTTAGATACAATCAGATGTCACAGCCTCTAACTAGTAGATGGACTTGGGGAGTTCTTCTTTTATTCCTCTATTCCTTTGATTCTGCTCATTGTACGACACTATCTACAGATAAATATCTTACCAGTTTACCAAGGATATCTTACAGACTTACCACGAGGTCGATGAATTTAGGCTCCTGCTTTTTTTGACACTGCCCAGGCATATAGGAAGAGACACTCTTTGCCCAGAAGGCGATGTGTCATCAGAATAGAAAGCCACAACACAAATGCTGGACAGTAACTTCTTGTGAAGTCAGCTGTCAGCAGCAGTTCTCATGAAGGAGCAGGAGGAATCGCTTGTGTTTGGCTCACTTGCGGTTCTTACACTAAGAGATTTTTCATAAGCAGAACCATGAGATTGTAGTTGGTGACCAAGAATGCAATGAAGTACTATCTGCTATAGTAGTAACTACGTAAGTTTTGTAGCAGGGGTGTCTGCGCTTAGCCTGTTATCTGGGGCTAAACTACAACAGTTCCTCTATCACCCAATGAATGACCCCTCACCAGCCAGGAAGGGGAATCAGGAAAAGAAGAGCAGACCTGTGGGTTGAAGTGAAAACAGATTTAAGGAAACAGCACTAATATCAATAAAAGTATACAAAGTCATACTCAGCCAAACAGACATGCAGCAGTCACAATCAACCAGAGAGCAGTCCTCAGAAGCAGAGAGGAGCCCAAGGAGGACAGACAACCCCAGGAGGAATCCCACAGTGCAAACCTTCCCCTTTTATAATGAACATGACAGTATGGGATGAGCTACGTCTGTAGCTGCCCTGGCTGGCTTGATACTGCTAATGGCCTGAGTAGCATGGCTAGGCTGTGATGCTGTCCCAGCCAAACCAGGATAATCAGGCACAGACGATGGTCTTGCACGATTAAGACTAGATGCTTGCATGCTGAAAAAAACCCCCAGTTCTTCACACATCTCTACTTTTGCATGTTTTAGTTTAACTCCCTTTCATAGCACCAGCATGTGGGGTTAGCATTGTATTTCAAATTCATAGGAGCTGGACAGACTTCCTGACGGATCAACTGAAATCTTCCTGTGTCAAAGATGCACAACATGAATTCCGAGAGTGGCTCAGAGGCAAAAGATGACAGTGAATTTGCTGGGCTACACAGAAGCAAGAGTTTTGGTCCAACGGAGCTTGTGTGCAGCTGAGTTTCAGGATGATGGGTGGTGTTAGTCTTTGCTGTCTTATTTCCTCCCACAGTCTGAAATTCAATTACACAGCAGTTTTCTTGCAGGAACAGTCCTGCAGCTAGCCACAGTCTGTTTTGGGCTGCACTTGGAACAGAAAGTGCAGATTGGGATTTGTGTCTAGCTTGTTCTGTAATGTTGTTCTCACATGGGGAAGCCATCTCTGCTGTCTTCCTTGCAAGCAATTCAGCAGTTTTCACAAGCATGAACTACAAGTATCCCTAAGACCTGACTTTGAATTCAGCTAAGAAAAGTTCTCAACCTGAGTTACCTAGGACCAAAAAGAACCCCTAAGATTAAAAGCAGTGATTTTCTAAAACATGTTGCTGGGCTTATTGTCCCTGTTGTCTGCATACTTGTCCTTCGCTCAGCAAGTGTTGCATACTGCCCTGAGCAGGTCAGGACACTCAGGGTGCATCATTCCCCACGGCAGGTGCTTAGCCACTCACGTGAAGACCAGCGTGGTTTGTTTTGGCGGCGATTATGTCTAGACTTTGTTGACATACTGACTGCAAAAGCACGGAAGCAAATGGGTGAGCTGCCTTTTTTTTTTTTTTTCTTTAACAGAGGCACCTCGTCACCCATCACCAGCAAATGCAAATCCTTTCTTCATGGCTATGTGGTAAGTGCTTGTCCGTGCCGTAACGACCTGCTTGAGAACTTGGCCAGGCGCAGCGTGTTTGTACCCCACAGCAGTGACGCCCAGCGACTGCAACAACGCTGCACTACACGGCCCAGCTGGAGACTTTGGTTACCAAGGGAGCGCCCGAAGGACAGCCACCGCACCCCCGCCCCTAACCCAGCCGCGGGCTCCTCAACGCCGCAGCTGGCGCTTCGCGCTCGGTCACCAGGAGCGCCAGCCCCGCCGGGCCCTCCCCGGCACCGACTCGAGCGCACGCCAGTGGCAGGAGGCGCCCCGGCGCCGTGAGCCCCGCCCCGCCCCGCCCCGCCGGCCGTGCACCGCTCCCTGGGAAGCGTAGTCCTGCCCTCGGCAGCGCCCGGGCCGCTTCCTCAGCGGAGCCGCCCTCGGGAACTACGCGGCCCACCACGCCCGCCGCTGGGGGCCGCCGAGAGCCTCCTGCCGCCGCCCCGGCCCCGGCCCCGGCCCCAGCCTCGGCTCCGGCCCCAGCCTCGGCCCCGGCCCGGCGTGTTTCCTGTTGCCGCCGCGGCAGCGCGGGGCTGCCGGAGCGGAGCGAGGCGAGGCAGTGCCGCCGCCGCAGGTAGAGGAGTCGCGTGTGTTCGCGTGGCGCCAGCTGGTAGCGCCTTCGGGCCCGGCCGGGGCGCGGAGCGGGGGGGCGGCTCAGTGGGGGCGCGCCGCGGGGCCCGCAGGGTGGGGGGGGGCCGTTCCGCCGGCGCGGCGCGACGGGCATGGCCGCCCCCGCGCCCTGGGCGCAGCGCCGCCTGCAGTCCGGCTTGCTCAGCCCTGAGGGGCGGCGGGCCTGCCCAGCCGAGGCGCTGCCTCCCTGCGGGCCGCTCCGCCCCGCTGCGCGCCGGTCCGCGCCGCTGCCCGGGCGGGCCCGAGGTGCCCCGCCTGCCGCCATGGGCGCGGGGTCGGTGGGGCGGAGGGGGCCGGCGTAGGAGCGGCTCGGGCCGCAGAAACTGGCCGTCGACGCCCTCTCTGGCTGGAGCGTAGTGTGTTACGTGGGAAGACGGACAGAGAATCGGAGGGTTGTCTGATGTACGGAAACGGCGTGAAAGCTTTTCGGGCGATCCATAAATCAGGGAAAAGCGAACATCGGTTTTAACGGGCCTGTGGACCCATTAACCTAAAAAAAAAAAAAAAAGGGTGTTAAAAATATAAGTTGATCGTTTAGATGATAACTTTATGTTCTTGTAAGTATTTCTTTACAGTCTTCTAAAAAAACCCTATATATAAATAATAGGTGCTCTATCTGTTGAAGACAAATCAAAGTAATGTTCCAATTTTTCTTAATTTTACTTAGATTTGTCATCTAGCAGCAACCACATACCCAGTGGTTCAGTCTGAGGAACACAAGCCCAACGGTTGTTCAGCTTGTGTATTCAAGAGCCTGTTTCCCCCCCAAGTTTACTAACTTACATTGCTTATACAGTTTCAATAATCTTCAAGCAATACAATTGTAGGAGAGTATGGACAAGCTATCTAGTGGCAAGCTGTCCCAGTTCTAAGGAGCTCTGAAGCTATGCTACTACTCTTAGGACCAGTATAGCATCCTTCACTCCCTTCTGATGGAGGACTTAGTGCCCCAAAAGAGGAACTAAGGAACTCTGCTGTCCTGCCTTGAAGTTCTTGTCTTTCAGCATGGACCCTGCTTATTTCTCACATTTTATATGTGCACAGCCTGCCTGCAGTTTACTTGAGATTTGTGTCTTGAGCTTTATTCATCCATTCACCTGCTCAAAATTTAAGAGAAGACCAGGTCACACGTAGTAGCGCTTTTGAAAATAATTTTCTTATTTAAACTAAACATTTTCGCTAGTAGATTCTTGTACTTAAACCATAAGTATGACATGGTGTTTTAGGAGTAGTGGCTTTAAATAGGAAATGAAACAAAATGTGTCCACAGTTTAAATTGTCACGGTTTTATTTGTGTAGTCTGATTGACTGGAAGCTATCCTTTTAAGAGCTACTAGAAATCTCAAAACAAAGAAAACTGCTGCACATAAGCACAAGAACAGCTTTTGGTGGCAAAATTCCTACCAAAATAATTTAGGACTGCAGTTGGAATTAAACATGTTGAAAAGTGACAAGTTATAGGTGACTAAGTTCTGTGATTATTTATCTTAAGGTGCCTGACTTCCAGATTAAAAGTTCTGGCTTTGTCTGTGATGGCTGGTCTGCAGGGTCTCCTTCTACACTGGGAAATTGTTACAGAACCACTGCTAGTGTCTGTGTGGCAACTTTGCCTTTAGTAATATGGAACATAAACAGCTCTCAGAGCTCCAGCTGCTGTTTTTCCAGCACCATCTCCAACTGCACTGGTAGCCATGATGGCATGGTAGAGGCTGTGGTGGTAGCGCCCCTCTCTGCCTTCCTCCCCCTGGCCTCTACAGAAGATTCTTTGACGAACAGCAGTCCTACAAACCAGCTAAGCACTGCCTGTGCTCATGGGATGACTGACTAACTGAACGAAGTTTTGTTCCTGCTATGGGGTAGACCTCTTTGGTAACCCTCTTGCATGACCTGGGCTGTAACTCTAACTGATCTGTCAAGACGGGTGACTCATCTTAAAGCATTGACACATGCACCTGTAGCCGAGCCGTAAAATACCACTGGTGGATTCACAGTGCAAGCAAACTATGATATAGTTTGGTCATCCAGTACAAAGACGACCAGATCACAGCACAGCCACCATGCTAGAATGAGGTTTCTAAAACTGCTGGGTGCTTGTCATCACTCCCTGAAGGTTTTCAGACTTTGTAACCAGGAGAGAGAGAGCTATCTGAAGGCAGTAAAAGCAGAAACTCATAGGGGGAAGCCAGTGAGGCTTAATGAACCTCAAACCCTGTTTAGATTACCACCTGAAAGTCATGCGGAGTGCAGCACAGAGTGGGACTGGGAAAAGTAACTTGCATACCCCCAGGTATTGCTTCACAGTTTGTGACTGGCAGCAGAAAACCCGGGTTATTAAACTCTCATCCACTTGTTCCCATTTGCTTCCCTTCTGATGTAGTGCTTCAGATATTTGTAGGAGAATTGTAAGTAGGGCAAGAGGGCATACTAAGTGAGGTTCACCACAGCCAACCAGTGAAATTATATCCTGGAAACAAAAGGGGCAACAGGATTCAAGACTTTTGACCTCTGAAAGATACTTGACATTAATGGCGTTTGAATATGGAGGTTATTAGGTATTAATGATGGTTAGGACTGTGTTGATAGCATATGACTGGGAAAAGCAATTGCTGTTTTAAGTCCTTACCGAGAAGAGAATCCCAGACTTATTTTGGCATGCTAACACTTCGGACAGATTTTTTCCCTATCTGGAAGAGTATTTCAAATTTTCCTTCTAGATGTAGACATTCCTTCGCAATTGAGGAAAACTGAGCATGCTTTAAGGCAGTGTACAGCAGTTCTTAAAAGATGCTAGTGTCAACATTGCTCCAAATTAGTGGGGGTTTTGGTACTACAAAGGTGTGTCAAGAAGTCATTTCCTTTATAATAGCTGTTGTGGAAGATCTATCTTTTTATCTTGGCAACTATGCTAGATACAGCCGTGGAAGTTTAGGGAGGCATTTTCAACAGCACTTAAGAGCTGACTTTCATGGGGGTATCTGCCTTTCATTCAGGTATCTGTTACATGATAGGTTAGGAGTTTCACAAGCAAAAACAGTTTCCTTGCAAAGCTGAGCTGGAAAGGCAAAGAAATATGGGTGCAGAGGAAACAGTCTTACAGCCTTTTCCCATCAGTAGCAATACAGCATGCTGCAGGAGAAAACATCATTTCTTCCTTTGTTCCTGCCTTATCAATGAGATTTTAGTTGTGGGAGAATGCAGTTAGCACTCTCTCTGATCTTCATCTCTGCTGTCACTAGTAGAAGTTAAGAGAGAAGAGACGTGATGCTTGTGGCAGAGAGGACAGAAAACAGGTCCCTGCAGGTGAAAAAAGAGAACTTGCAGAACAGTAGAATGGTGACAAGAAATGGCAGAGGAGCTGGAGAGTCCAGAAGGATTTTTAGAGAAGAATATTGGGTGAGATATGTTGAGGAGAAAATCCCTATTTCTCTTTCATTACCAAATACGTTACAAAGCGAACCCAGTATCTGCACACACATAACTAAACACTCAAACCTGTTTTTAAAACGACAGAGGTTGCAAAGTTGAAGTATTCAAAGGCTGGAGTATTAAACTTAGCTAAGTTTAATGAAGAACAAAATTGATGGGCAATCTTAGTTATCTTAGTATATATGAATGATGATATAGATTAGAAATACTTAGTTATCAGATCATTATTTTTCTCAAGCTGGACAGTTCTTATGAGTAGGGAATGTTTTCTTAGAGCAGCAAAGTGATAGTGTTCAGTTCACTTTTGCTAAGAGTGATCTGCCTTATTTCATAGAATCATAGAATGATTTGGGTTGGAAGGGACCTTAAAGATCATCTGGTTCCAACCCCCTGCTGTAACTCTTCCTCTTAGATGTTTTTTGTGGTGCTTAGTATGAATCACAGCTAAGTTTTACATGAAAGTTTTAATTTCTCTTCACAGTACGTCTATGAGCTGAGGCAAGTATTGGCGTTATCCTTATTCTAAGGATAAGGAATAAAGCACAGGAAAAAAGCCATTAATTTTGAATGTTCAGTTTGAGAGTTTATAGAATCACAGAATGGTTTGGGTTGGAAGGGACCTTAAAGATCACCTTGTTCCAACCCTCCCTGCCATGGGCAGGGACACCTCCCACCAGACCAGGTTGCTCAAAGCCCCATCCAACCTGGCCTTTAGCACTGCCAGGGAGGGGGCAACCACAGCTTCTCTGGGCAACCTCTTCCAGTGTCTCACCACCCTCATAGAAAAGAACTTTTTCCTAATATCTAATCTAAATCTCCCCTCTTTCAGTTTGAAACCATCCTGTCACTACACTCCCTGACCAAGAGTCCCTCCCTGCCTTCCCTCTAGGCCCCCTTTAAGTACTGAAAGGCTGCTAGAAGGTCTCCCCAGAGCCTTCTCTTCTCCAGGCTGAACAACCCCAACTCTCTCAGCCTGTCCTCATAGGGGAGGTGCTCCAGCCCCCCGATCATCTTCGTGGCCCTCCTCTGGACTCGCTCAAGCAGGGCCTTGTCTTTCTTGTGCTGGGGACCCCAGAGCTGAATGTAGTACTGCAGTGGGATCTCACCAGAGCAGAGCAGAGGGGAAGAATCCCCTCCCTCGTCCTGCTGGCCACACTGCTTTTGATGCAGCCCAGGATATGATTGGCTTTCTGGGCTGCAAGCGCACATTGCTGGCTCATATTCAGTTTTTCATCCACCAGCACCCCCAAGTCCTTCTCCGCAGGGCTGCTCTCTATCCACTCATTGCCCAGCCTCTATCTGTGCTGGGGATTGCCCTGACCCAGGTGCAGGCCCTTGCGTTTGTCCTTGTTGAACTTCATGAGGTTTGCACAGGCCCATCTCTGCAGGCTGTCCAGGTCCCTCTGGATGGCATCCCTTCCCTCCAGTGTGTCAGCTGCACCACACAGCTTGGTGTCGTTGGCAGACTTGCTGAGAGTGGGCTCGATCCCACTGTCCATGTCACTGACAAAGATGTTAAACAGCACCGGTCCCAATACCGACCCCTAAGGAACGCCACTCGTCACTGGTCTCCACTTGAACTTCAAGCCGTTGATGATAGCTCTTTTAATGCAACCGTCCAGCCAATTCCTGTTCCACCGAGTGGTCCATCCATCAAATCCATGTCACTCCAGTTTAGAGACAAGGATGTCGTGTGGGACAGTGTTGAATGCTTTGCACAAGTCCAGGTAGATGACATTGGTTGCTCTTCCCTTATCCACAATCGCTGTAACCCCAGTGTAGAAGGCCAGCAAATTTTTCAGGCATGATTTGCCTTTAGTGAAGCCATGTTTGCTGTCACCAATCCCCCCTTATTTGCCATGTGCCCCATCATAGTTTCCAGGAGGACTCTCTCCATGATCTTGCTGGGCACAGAGGTGAGACTGACTGGCCTGTGGTTCCCCAGGTCCTCCTTTTTTCCCTTTTTAAAAATGAGAGTTATGTTTCCCTTTTTCCAGTCAGCGGAAACTTCACTGCACTGCCACGACTTCTCAAATATGATGGATAGTGGCTTAGCCACTTCATCTGCCAGTTCCCTCAGGATCCACAGATGCATCTCATCAGGTCCTGTGGACTTGTGCCCCTTCAGTTTCCTTAGATGGTCTTGAACCCCATCTTCTCCTACAGTGGGCAGTTCTTCATTCTCCTGGTCCCTGCCTTTTCCTTCTGCAACTTGAGTGGTGTGGCTGGAGCATTTGCTGGTGACGACTGAGGCAAAAAAGTCATTGAGTACCTCAGCCTCCTCCATATCCCAGGTAACCAGGGCTCACGTTTCCTTCTAGAGAAGGCCCACATTATCCCTAGTCTTCCTTTTGTTACTTACGTACCTATAGAAGTTTTTCTTGTTGCCCTTGATTTACCTGGCCAGGTTTAGTTCTATAAGGGCCTTGGCTTTCCTGACCTGATCTCTGGCTGCCCAGGCACTTTTTCTGTGTTCCTCACAGGTTACCTGTCCTTGCTTCTACCCTCTGTAGGCTTCCTTTTTTTGTTTGAGTTTGTCCAGTTTATCCATGCAGGCCTCCTGGCGTTTTTGCCTGACTTCCTTTTCATTGGGATGCATCGCTTCTGAGCTTGGGGGTGATCCTTGAATATTGACCAGCTTTCTTGAGCCCCTCTTCCCTCCAGGGCTGTATGCCCTGGTACTCTACCAAGCAGATTCCTGAAGAGGCCAAAGTCTGCTCTCCTGAAGTGCAGGGCACTGAGCTTGCTGTGCGCCCTCCTCACTGCCCTAAGGATCTTGAACTCCACCATCTCATGGTCACTGCAGCCAAGGCTGCCCTTGAGCTTCACATTCCTCACCAGCCCCTCCTTGTTGGTGAGAACAAGGTCCAGCATAGCATCTCCCCTTGTTGACTCCTCTATCATTTGGAGAAGGAAGTTAATCATCACTGTGTTCCAGGAACCTCCTGGTTTGCTTATGCCTTATTGTGAGTTACTTAGTTGCTTTCAAAATATTTAACATCATATAGTGATGCACAGCACAAATGCTTTTTTATTTTGCAGCATTACATGGAGTAGGTTCTAAGCAGAAGGGAAAAAATGGGGAACATACTGTCAGAGGTAGATGGTCCCTCAGGCTGTGGTTTTAGTTAGGCTTCTAGCAGTACTACCTTCTTTCTTCCACAAACCATACCTGTGTCACTTCAACTGGACAGTGAAACTTGGTTTTGCGGAACTACAACCCAGACAACCCCAAACCAGACCCAAAGTCTTCCTCTTTAGAATTACTTTTTTAGCCAGATCCATTCCCCAGTCCTGTTTATTCCACCAAGACAAGAAAAAGACAAATAGCTGTGCCATCACAAATTAGCGGGAGGAAAGACGCTGAGAATGATCAGCGGGGAACAGCAATGGTTTTAACTCGCAGCACTGCTGAAGACAACATACCATGAATTCGTATCACCAACTCCAGGTACACTACAGCTAGCAGGAACCTCTTTCCCACTTGCAGGAAAACTCAGTTTGACAACAAATGAGTCAGGTGTCCTTAAAATAGCCTTCTCCGTTTCTAAGCAGCCATTTATTAATTCCCAGAAATCTATAGTAATTCTCTGAATGCAACAGTGGTCTCACGGAGACTGTAACCACGGCATATCATAAAGCATACAAACTGGATAAGGTTTGTCAAGTAGCTTTGATTTTTGACATGAATTTTTTTTCTTTGACATACCAGTTCTGATTATAGGCTTTTAAGACTATATAGAGAATACTGCATATCATATCACAGGTGTTTAAAAGAAACCTCTAGAGTGAGGTGAACATAGATCAGATACCCAGTATTAAAAAAAAAAATAAAAATAAAAATTAGGTAACTAGGGCACTGGGAAAGTAAGCAGTTGGTAAGAGGTTATTGTAATGGAAACTGTCAGGGACTAAGTTCACAACAAGAGCACGACTGGTTCCATCCCATGTACTAAAAATGTCTCTTGAGAGTGCAGTCCGCCCAAAAAGGGTAGAAATTAGATAAAAGAGAGGTTAATCAAGTTAATTGTTCTTCATTTTGCTCTTCTGCTTACAGTTGTTTATTAAGCTGTACTGGCTTCAGCTGCAGCCTTTATATATATGATAGCTGCATCTATATATAAAGTGTTCAGTTTGCTGGTCATAAGCTTCATCTATCTGTTCTCAGCAATATGCACTTAAAAAATAAACCGTCTTTGCCAAGGCAGCTTTTAAGAAGACCCTAAAGAGTCAGTAAGCAACAACTCTGTAAGCCCTAAATAATGCTGTCAAGCCAAATTCAGTATATGCTATGTTTTGGAAGGATTATTTTCCTTTATGGAATACTGTAAAATGTTCTGTGTTCTTTATTTATAGCCATAGTGCAGAGAAAATCAAACTGGTGATCAATGCTGTCTGCATTTGTCAGACTGAATTGTAAAGCACAAATACATTATTTACAGCAGGTTTTAAGGAAGGGATGTGTTCAAAGCAGTATCTTAGCATTTGATATCTGCTTAATGTGTGCCATCAACCAGGGCTTGTGGAAGGAAGGCATCTCAGTACCACAGTCTTCTGGAAAATTCCAGCTGAAAACAGTTCTGAGTATTTGGGATTTAAATTTATTTTGAATTTTGGTTCAGCCATTAGGAATTGAAATTTTCATCTGCATTTTTAAGGCTAGACACAAAGTGTGATTTAAACTCTTGAGAGGTGCAAAATGCAGAACGAGTGAGGGATCTCTTTTTGAGACCTAGGTGTATTGGTTCAGAAAAAGCATGCAGGATGTTAAGGTGAAAAAGAGAAAAGAATGGAATAGGGGAAGGTAATACCACATTACCAGTCTTCTACCTGAGACCACTGGTGAGGTCTTGGAAAGAAAGGGACTGTAGACTCTGGAGATGACAAAAGTGAAAAATAAAAGTCCATGAAGGCTGCTGTCTTCATGTGTGGTCAGAGGGATGCAGAAAGTGTTTTGTCACGAAAGTGCCAGAGGAGTAGGTGGATGTTTGTAGCAGGGTGTGAAATCTCTGGGGCCTGCGGGTTTTTTTCAGAAGTCTTTAGCTGTGGGAGGAAGTCGATGTGCAGTGGGAGTTAAGATGTTAAGTGAACTTAACAGTGGGAGGGTGCAGGGAATCAGTAGAGAGGAAGGAAGTGACCTAGAGCTAGGAAAAAATAAGGGAAATCAATAGGAAATAAATGAACAAGAGGGGAGCTGTAAACAGGGTTTGGAAAGGGACTGTGAACTAAGAAATCTGTTTGTAAGGAATGCTTAGTAAAGGCGGGTTTGGAAAGTGGTTTTGACAATGTGTAGGAGAGAGAAAAAAAAAGAGAGGAAATTAGCAGGAATTCAAAAGCGGAGCGTCACCAGAGGAGCTGAGAAGAATGAGAGAATGTAGGACATTCAGTTGTGGCCAAAGAACCAGCAGCAATGATGTGGAAGGGAAAGACTTCAGGGTGAAGAATCTGAACTGATGGTCTATGGAAGTAGCAGAGTGGTTAGAGTGGCAGAAGAGAGGAATGAGTAAGTTAAGGTAGGTAAGAGGAGCCCCATGGAAGAGCTCTGGAAAGGGGAGAGGAAAAAAGTTTTAGAGAATGTGACAGCAAAAGTGAAGTGCTAAAGAATGAAGATGCTATCAGGGAATGCAAATAAGGTTCTTAAGATTGCATGGGCTATTATCACTGATAGCTTATTGTGTCCTTTTAAAGAGCTAAAATGAACAAGAGAAAAATCACACCTTTAAACTCAAAATCATGCCTTTAAATTTAGTAACTTCATTCAAATCTACAGATGCTGAAACTAGGAGGAAACTGGCAGTGCTGCCAGATGAAATGGCTTCACTCATGCACTGTCCCCTCCTTTGCACAAGCATGCTAATGGGTGCAGCCAGTCAACTAGCCCCAAGCTCGACACTGATTTGAATTTAAAGGAAGGGAACGAATGGTTAATTTTCATCTGGATCAGTCGTGCTGGTCCCATTTAGTGTGGGATCGCATAAATGGCCTTGAGCTGTCAAGGGCAGGACTAGTGCTTTCAGTAGCATTTCCATGAAGTGGAGCCTCCAGTGGTCCCCTCCCCTTGAGAGCAGAGAGCCTTTACCTGTGCTCAGCACACTGGCGGCAGGGAGGGAGAGGGGGAGCGGATGCCTTTTCTCTAAAATGCTCTTCCTCAGCAGGTTGAGCCAGCCTTAGTCACTGCTTCTGCAGTCCCTGCCACACACTCTTTCAGTGTTTTCCTACTCCTTTAGCAATTATTGGAACCCCAGGGAATCAGCGTGGTTGAAAATGGCTCACTTTCCTTCCTTTTTCATCCTCTCCTTCAGATTGTTTGATTTTTTTTGTTGTTTGTTTTGGGTTTTTGTTTGTTTGTTTGTTTGTTTGTTTTCCTGAGGCATTAGCAGGATGAGCTAATGGAAGAGGATTGGCAACGTGCAGCTAGGAAGCGATAGAGCCATGTCAGTGCTTAACTTAGGTTGATGTAGTTTCTGGGATTGGGCCTTTACAGTGTATTGCCATGAGGATGCAGAAGGATGATCCACACCTCGTTTTTTCTATCTTATCTTCATCGCCACTCCAGGTGTCAAATATCCAGCGCCATCCTTCCTTATCTTGTACCAGCTCTGGTTCTCATCTGTCTTTCCTCTCTAACATTCTAGAGCATCAGGAAACAGTCCTCCTGAAAGAACTGATACTTCTACTGTTTTTGTTTGAAGAAGGAGTCCTGGCTGAGGAATTCTTCATGAGGTCTCAGGGATGAGAACTGTTAAAGCTATTACATTTGTTCAGCTGCACATAAGATTGCAGCAAGTCCCATGTGAGGACTGCAGTTCAGCCTAAGTAGAATTCCATTAGCTTAAAAGTGATCTGTTCCCCATTGTTTGGTCAGGAGTGCTCTGAATGTGTATAATATGTTATTATTAATGCATTATTAAACCATTCATGGCCTTTAGTTCAAAGAGCCTGGGCATGATAGACTGCAGTAATCCGGTCTTTATTCTGGAAAACTGCATATGTGTCTGCTGCAAAGTTTGAAGTAATTAAGTGAAACAAGAGTCTGTAATAACTGATAAATTTTTTCTCAGCTGTTACAAATTGGAAATACAGCTCCCTTAAAAGTCACACTTGTCTTACAGTGGAGCAGTAAGAAAAGGAGTCCCATGCTTTGAAAGCAGGAGGTGAAGACCTACATATGAATATACTTAACATTAATTTGCACGTGATGGATGTGATTCTTAGCTGTGGTAGCTCAAAGGAAGTTCAGGTTCTGAGCCTCCCTTTTTACAAACTTGTCTCAGTCCCAATATAAGCAACAGCATCCATCGAATTCCATTAATTTATATTGACTGTTGTGGTGCTAAAAGATTTGGAGCACAATTGTACATTGACCACTTCACTTAAGTGGATACTGTGTTGTAAAAAATACTGTCCCTGCTGCACTTGCCCCATGATGTTTGCGTTATGGAATGAGAATTCTTGAGTAGTGTATTGGAGTCACTTTGCTGGTGGTTTTCCCCCCAGGAGCTTCTGAAGCTGTGGGACTCTGCCAATGTTAAATTCATAGCAGGGACACAGTTGTACTTAACTGCAGATGTCTTGTTTCCTTTTTTTTTAGGTCCGAATAACTGACAGAATCTAGAAGAAGGAGGCACATTCACCAGATTATGGAAGAGGATACCAAACCTCTCATGGTTCCTGTGGGAGGCGATGAAAGCAATTATGGAATCATGAATATACAGTTCAATCCGGAAGATTTTAAGTGCAAAAGGTACAAGGAAGGCTGAACCTACAGAATGGTTATATAGCGATGAGTTGTTCAATCTTTGCTTTTAGCAACAGAATCCTACAGAGACAGAAGACTAACGTTTGAAAACGAGGATCTGAGCACAAACAGTTCCTACTTTGTCTCTATATGGTATTGTTTCCAAGTACAGGTGAAGAGATATTCATATTGTGTTTTGCTTATAAGGATAAGACTTTTATATCGACATCACTTCAGAGAGAGTGCTACAATAAGAACTTGGCATGTGGCTTTTCAAATGTTCTTCAAACGCTAAATAGTGTGTGTGTATACTGAAGCATGATGGGTTTATTTACCGCAACAGACTGAAATGTTGAGACTATGCAAGAAAGATTGCCAGATGGTGTAGATAAATGGCTGTCAGTATGTGTAAGTGGCTCTGTATGCATTCCGCAGGTGATGCCGGAAAAATACATTATTTGCTGGTGCCAAGGGAATTGAGTGACCTCTACTGCTTTTAAGAAAAAAACTAGTATTTTTTGAGATTGAGCAAGTATGAAAAATTTGGCAGCCCAGCCTTTTTGCTATGCCTGCAAAAATTACATGTATCTAGCTAAGTGGTTATTTTGCACATTTTCTCTGTATAGCTCTCTTTTCACCAAAGGAGGCCAGAGTGGGAGACTTCCTCTGCTGTTGCAGTTAAGATTTCTATGAGCTGGTTCTGGAACGAAAACTGAGAGTGGAGTGGGAACTAACCTTCTGATGCTAGCTGGAGGCACCAGCTCTGCTTTTTTAGACGAAGGAATAGACGAGTCTTACGTCTTGGACCCCGTTTAATATTAGCTCTTTCTGTCCTTTGCATCCAGCATCGTTTCAGTTGAGCAGTTTTCCTGAAGGAGCTGAAGATGGCGCTGTTGTACACAAAAGCCACTTCTTGGGGCCCACTTCCCCCCTCAAAAAAAAGAGTTCGTGACAGTAGTGTTTTGCTGCTGTCTCAAGCTGCAGCTTTGGAAAGCCGTGAGAGCCTCCTTACGCGTTAGCCGGGGCTGAACAATCTCTCTTTTCTCTGTGAGCAAAGGAAGGAGGATAAGGGTCAGAGTGAGCACAGGGGAACAAATGGAGCACAGGCATAGGAGCGTACAGAATTGTCTATTTAAAGGGTAGGAAACAGTAAAGTACTTTCAGGTGGGAAAAGGAAGTGTGTGAAACAAATTCTTGCTTTATGTTTTTTCAGAGGAGTGTCTGAGCCCCTCATGGCCCTCTCAGCATAAGAAGACTGCTAATTTATATGGCTTTTGGGAGCTCCTTGTGTTGGGGGAAGTGTGTGTTCTGTTTGAGGAGCAATGGGTTTCAGGTGGTGTGGTGATGCAGTAGCAAGAAGAAAAGTTTACACCTTTGTGGTATATCGAAATGCCAAGATCCACTTTCAAGAGTGAGGTTAGGTATTGTTTCCTCATTGTGTTGTTTTTTTTCTTATGACTTCTTAAGTTTCATAAAAGGTCATAGCATGTGGCATTTGGTTCCCTCCCCAGAAGCAGAAGCATGTCCTTGGATTGTGTTTCCACCTCCACAACCTCCAGCTTTGCAGATTCGTCCAATTTGTCCGTCTTGCTCCTCCCTTGAGTTTTTTGTCCCATTTTCTACCACTTAGTGTTTTGCCCTCCAAGCATGCAGAGGCACAAAGATGAAAGGCATCAGCCCTGGGATGTCAGGAAGGCCTGGAAATCATAGTGTGGACAAACAAGGTGGAACTCCATTGCTGCGTGTTAGAAGAGGCAGCTGCAGTCTTTAGAAGAAAAAATGAGGAAGAGCAGGCCATCAGGGTCTGCGTGGTCAGACCAGCTGGAGGTTTGAAGGGCTTCTTCATTAGAGCTTTAAGGAGTAGCAGCTCGGGGGGAGGAGGTTTATCATTTGTAAAATAACAAACAGTGTAAGTGCAATAGTAAGCTTAGTTTGCTCCTTTTTTTTAACTTACTATTCAGAAACCTGATCAGACTTTGGTGGGTGGGCATTTTGCTTTGACTGAGATAGGTGTTGAAGTGTTTTGTGTAATTTGCTTGTAATCACTGTTTGTCTTTTTTACTGCTGTTCTGTTCTTTTGTGTGGGTTTGAGATTTGATGGCGTTTACATAGTTTTTTGGTTTTCTTAACAGCTTGGAGGCTTTGGGATTTTTGAAAGGCATGCTTTTCAGTGTTTACATAAGAACAATAAGCAAATTGTTTTTTAGAGTTGTAAATTATCTTGTCTAGTATTCTTTTGCCAGTTTGGGGGAAATATAAAGCCACTTTTCATCCTTTCAAAAAGGATGTTACTATTCTTTGCAATGACACGGATTACTCACACATTATTAGGTGTGTTTTGCCCATTTTGTAGGTCCTTTTAAAAACTAGAGTGTCATTGCTGCATGGCTTATTGATGATTACTGTATGCAAGAGTGCAAGAGAGGGAGGTTTTTTTTTCTGCTGACTGCTGTTTAAGTCTATTGTCAACAAATACTGCAGTTGTCTTCAGGAATACTTAAACCTTCAAAGAAATGAATGATGTTTTGTGTTTCTTGCTTTGCGTATGAAAAAAGTTGACAGTGCCCCCTGCTAAAGGGAGATCAAGCTGTCTTCCTTTTTTTATTCTTTTTGAAGCCCCAAAGTGTTCTCACACAATGTAGGAGAGATCAGTAGGTGAAATTAAACAGTGTCTGTAGATGGCAGTGAGAGAAGCCTTTTTAATGCAAAAGTAGTTGGTTCCCTTTTATTTTCAAAATTCTTTTAACTTACAAAAAGGTAGACAATGATCTGGACTAACCTGTGCTAAACTACTGTTTCTGCATTCATTATGCTTCCACATCCATGTGGTCTTTTTTTACTCCATTGCCTGCTTTTCAGTTTTCTGTGTGGCTAACAGTTTTGCTAATTCCTAATATTACTACTTCCTATACTGGGAAAAATTAGAACCTTCTTGATTAAGAACATCATACTTTGTAAGAGAAGAGTAGAATATCTTTGCCTTTGACACGGAAGAGGAAACGGTGTTTGAAATGTGATCCGATAAAGCTTGTGATTCTTTATTTGTAAAAATGTATATCCTGTGAGCAACAGAGGTGGCTTAGTATTGTGTTTGGAAAGGTTATTTTGGTTCTGCATCCAGAATTTTCAGATACTTGTGTGGTCATGCTGTAATCATTATAATGACAATGGTGATAGGAATGTGGAAAGAGTTTGAGTAAAAGGTATTGGCAAGAGAATAAAGATATCATAGGATAAACTGTAAGCATACTGTTTACAGTGCTTAAGTAAATTCAGACGACTTATGAAGCAAAAATCAAGTCAGTCATTGAATTCTTTGGAACACGTATCCTTAAGAGAAACACACTAGCATCTGTAATGTTCCTATCCAGGTAAACAGTTCCCGATTAAGAAATAGCAACCTATTAAGTATAATCGTCATTGTCTTATTTTTTTATCCTTACTTTAATTTCTATGGTAGTGAATCAGTTTTACTCCTCAGTTTCTCCTATGCCATATGCATCATTCCTATAATGATTTGGTGACTCAGTAAAACAACAAAGCCAGAGGAATTTACTAGCTGTATTCCTGTATAATAATGTTATCGCATCCCTGAAAAGTTTGATGTGCACTGTCAAAGAAATCTGTGCAATAAGCTAAAGTAGCTCCTTGTCGTGTTTTTGAAGGAGACAAAACTGTTAAGCATCCTGTAAAGAAGGTTTTTTCATAGTTATTTATTATATTGAGAGCAGCCCTGCAGAGAAGGCCTTGGGGGTGCTGGTGGATGAAAAACTGAATATGAGCCAGCAGTGTGCGCTCACAGCCCAGAAAGCAAATGGCGTGTTGGGCTGCATCAAAAGAAGCATGGCCGGCCAGTCAAGGGAGGTGATTCTGCCCCTCTGCTCTGCTGCAGGGCCCCCAGCATAAGACAGACATGGACCTGCTTGAGCGAGTCCAGAGGAGGGCCATGAAGATGCTCAGGGGGCTGGAGCACCTCCCCTGTGAGGACAGGCTGAGAGAGTTGGGGTTGTTCAGCCTAGAGAAGAGGAGGCTCCGGGGAGACCTTCTCGTGGCCTTCCAGTACTTAAAGGGGGCCTAGAGGGAAGGTGGGGAGGGACTCTTGGTCAGGGAGTGTAGTGATAGGACGAGGGGTAATGGTTTCAAAGTGAAAGAGGGGAGATTTAGATTAGATATTAGGAAGAAATTCTTACCTGTAAGGGTGGTGAGACACTGGCACAGGTTGCCCAGAGAAGCTGTGGCTGCCCCCTCCCTGGCAGTGTTCAAGGCCAGGTTGGATGGGGCTTTGAGCAACCTGGTCTAGTGGAAAGTGTCCCTGCCCATGGCAGGGGGGTTGGAACGAGATGATCTTTAAGGTCCTTTCCAACCCAAACCATTCTATGATTCTATGAAATCATCTGATGTATAGTCATTAGTACCATAATGTAGTGCCAAAAGACACACTGACACAAAAAATTGTATTATGTTGTAACAGCTCAATACTCAGAACGCCACTTTTGATCGGATGTCCAGAACAAGTTGTTTGCTGTTTAAAAATATTCAGCAAAGGTACTTGGAAAACAATATTATTAGTTAAAAACTTCTTGAGGTAGGTATTCGTCATACTGCTTCATTGCTCTGCAAGATGTAGTATATTGCTGAAAATATCCAGAAAAAAGATGCAGCACCCGTATGGATGCAAGACTATATGTAGCTTGCCAAACAATTTTTCCTATTGTGCTGTTCCCCTTAACCGTCCAAATTCAGCACTTGAACTTTGCCTAGCAGAATACTTTGAAACAACTTCAACATGACTGTGTCTTTTTATTTTCTCTGCAAAAGTTGCTACCAAAGTTCATAATGTGGGGAAGTTTGGACAGAAGCCTTCTTCCCTCTTTTCCGGGAGCAGTACTGGGATTCTTATTAACTGACCCTTTGTGTGAGTGAGAGATAACTAGTAGATACTGTAGCTGCAGGTTTTCTGGGAATGGTTTCTGAAGTACATGTTCAGGTTATAGTATGCGAGGTGTGGACCTCCTGCATGAGATCCTGCATCTTGTCCATACTCTTTGTGCTGTGGAAAACAGCTGTGTTTTACTGGTGTCTTTGCCTTGGTACAAAGAGCATTGGTTTTCAGGCTAGCTATTGAAATATGAATTGTAATTGTGTTTTTTAGTATGGATATAATAAATTCATTGGACACTATAGTCAATCTCAATGCATGGAAATTGTCTGCACTGTTTTGCATTAATAGTCACACCCTCCAGTCATGTAACCTCTCCCATTTCTCCAGATCACATTGTCCCACATTCTTTTCATAATCATTTTGCCACGTGAGAGGTACAATGTGATAACCTGTATAAATCAGAAAGTTTTCTAGGAGTCTGTTGCAGCTGCTGATGCTTGCATGTGCAGAGTGCTTGTCTGCTAGGCTTAAGATATTTAAAGAGAGTTTTCTGAAATACATCGAAGATTATATCCTGCCTGCTTTAGGCTTTGAAAATCTCAGTCTTTGAGAACTTCTTTGAGAGTTGCCCTAGTACCAGTCTTTGATCTGGGTGTAGCTGGGGGCTGGGAAATTACCTTGATCCTAGACAGAGTGCTACCCTCTCCTAGTGGAGATCAGGGAGGAAGATTGCATCCCAGCCTGCCTGCACAGCTTCCAAGTCAGACTGATGTTTTCAAAGAGATCTCTTAACAACCATAAAACTGATGGATGGACAGTCTATTTTAACATAGTCACTTGCTCAGTAGGACTCGAGGTGCAGTGGTACGCTGAGAAACAGCAAGTTAATTGCTGCTTTAGATCGTTTTCAATCTCAACAGATGCACACCAGAAGGGATCAAAAGGGGATGTAGCCTAAATGCTGCGAGCATTAAACATGTGCACTCCTCCAGGCAGGAAGCAACAGCAACACATACATAGAATTTCTTTGGGGTTCTTAAATATTTTTTTTTTCCTCACCCATAGATTAGATTCTGGATCATACCCTTCTGTTTTGTGCTGGCCCATAAATTGCTTGTTAAATCCAAACTCTGTTCATAATACTGAAGAAAATGAAAAAGATTTTCTTACCTACAGACAGATACATGTTCGCTACATGTGAAATTTTTTCTTGATATTTGTTTGATCGTTGGCTAACAACACAGCTTTCCCCATAAAACAGGATATTGTATTAATGTTTTCTGTTATCTTACTTTAAAAAAACAACCATGGTTTTAAAAAAAAGTCTCTCACTGTCTTCCAGTCTGGAAGAATTTTCTTTAATATCCATGTCAGCAGTTGTTGAGCACCATTTTGAATGAAATCTTTGCAACAGATCTGCTCGCTTTGAAGCGAAATGTAGACTTCATCTCAGTGTAATTTTTCCACAGTAGCAATGGAAGTTTATGGGGGTGTACTAATGATATTAATTGAAGATGGAGAAGGAGGTAGTCCTCATGAAGCTCTTCACACGGTGCAGCTGCCGTGTGGTTAGCAAAACTCCTACTTTTTATGTTCTAAAGATGATGTATGTCAGTGATCTGAAAACAGCCGTGAGCTGACTAGGGATGGGGAGGCATTTAAAGATACTACATTTCCTGTTTTCATAAGTACAATCTTTATTTTAGAGGTCTTCTAATGAAATATTTCTTAGGAGTGTCCAATGATTGGATCAGCCCAATAAATTTTAAGCTAAAACAAGTGAAGTCTTCTGGAGCTGACAGTCCATAAGTATTTTTGTATGTGACATACCTATAGAATTAGTTTGCCCTGTGTGCCTCTGACTTGAGTAATAAAGCTATTGCTTAAAATTTATTCCACTTTAATTGTGGTATCTCTCTTAATTGTTTATAAGAACACTACAAAGGTCCACATGCAAAATGGGGATTTTGCCCTTCATGTCATAGTCAATTGAGAATGTTTTAAAAATCAAAAGTGTGTCCATTTTCAGTAAGGCGGAAATAGCTTAGCAAATCTAAGCTATTTTTTCCATGATGAAGGAATGTGCAAGAATTAATGAAGTCTAAGATGAAGGAAAGAATGAATTTGTGGAGAAGGAAGTTATTTTTCTGTTTTCCACTTTTGTCAGTCAGTTTTTATTAGTCCCATAAATACTCTTACCTGTTGTGTCCCCTTAAGCACACAAGAATAAGGACCGACTTTCATCTCTTCCAAAGATACAACAACCAGCTTCAGAGCTGTATTCTTTTTCTTCCTTCCAGATAAAAGGTGATGCCTTGGTGCAAATGCTTAATGATTCACTCGGAAAGAGAATAGGACCTTTGTCATGGTATTGAGAGCTGGGGCAGGAGGGATTGACCGAGTTCCTTTGTAGTCTGAGCCAGAAACAGATATTGAAAAACAATCACCTCAAATAGGCTTTGCTTATATTACAGGAAAAATGGCATGGGTTTATTGCTGACCTAATTTTTGTGATCTGTACTTTTGTTGGTTCTGATTTTGGGGTGGTTATTGTTTCTGTGTGATTTAGACATCAACCTGGAAGAAGATCATATAGGTGTTGAGATTGCTTTAGAAATTAAAAGGTGAAAGGAAAAAAAACCCAAAAAAACTCTGTATCAAGACTTACAGGTCACCAGTATGCCCTCTCTTGTTTGAGAAATTAGCCTGTCAGTGCTAGGGAATGAATGTCGCATTTAGGCAATAGCATAGCATGCCTATATGGAAGTAAATTATACTTGATTAAAAAAAAAAATGCAATAGCTTGATTAGGTTGTATATCTCTGATAGTGTCTCTTGCCTGAAGATTTATGTTGTGTTGTAACTTTAGGAGCAGCTTTCATTCTGCTTGCTTCGTACCTGCATGTGTGCAGAGAAAGCAAGGGGTGAGTGGTGTGGCTGCTTTCTCCTTTAGTGACTGTGACTGCGCCTGCAGTCTTAACTCAGCCAAGAAAGAGGGAAGGGTGACCACCTGTGTTTTGTACATCTCTGTATGAGAGATGTAGGACTCCTGTTGCTGACAGTCCTGTTCTCCATGATTATACTAGTTAAATCTGAAGGGAAGTTGTGAAGTAGTTCAGAACTGCAAATGGACATCTGTTATTCTGTGTTCTGTGTACAAATTCCATTCTTGGTTGTGTTGGCTTATAATTAGTATGAGCACATGCAATTCCTTCCGCATTAAGCACAATTTCATACAGTGTTTTTGGCTAGATTAGTAGTTACTACCTTTTCATAGGTAGTCCTCATTACCACCACTCATTCCTCTCTTTTTCTTTCTCTTCTTTCTGGTTCTGCGTTCTCACGCTTTCTATTTCTACCTCTGTTTCGTCATCACTGGTTCTGGCAACACTGGTTATAAGCAGTAATAAGCTTGGCCAAGCTTATTAACATGTAGTTCTCGTGTGACTCATTGTTGAGAACTAATAGACTGGATATTAGGTCTGAATTTTGATGTTAGGTTGCCCCACAGAATCTGGGCAAAAGGCCATTTTAATATGGGTGATATGAATACATGGTTCTTTCATGGATGGCAGGTTCCCTCATGGCAGTGATATTTTTGCATTTGCTTTGTGTCAGTGAATGACAGACTCATCGTGAGTGATGCTGAACTGTTCTCTGAGTTGTATGTTAGCTCTTGTGTTCTAGGGTTTTAAGGGGTTTCCTTTTTTTTTTCTTTTTTTTTTCCCCTTCTTTTAGACCATTCCATGTGGAGCCTACAAACATAGTCGGTGTGAACGATGACATGCAAAGAATCACTGATGAAGCTTCAGCAATGAATAAGCGGATTCATTACTATAGCAGGCTCACGTCTCCTGCAGACAGGGCGTTGGTAAGGCAAAGACAGTGCCAGATTAAGTGAGTGGTCTCTGGCATGTTGTGTCTTCCACAGCCTAGGTTTATAAAAGAAGCACAAATAAAGGTGGGGGGAGGATCATTCTGCAACTTGCTTTGAAGTTAATAACTAGTAGCTGAGTGCCCTAATAAGGTCTTGTGTTATCACAAATTGTGATTGACTTCTTGTGCAATGCCTTCACCACCCAAAGAAAACATACAAACAGCTTGAATTTCTAACAGTGGTCCAGGCTGCCCGGATGTGTGTGCTTGTTTCTCCTATCTTAAGAGGATTTAAGCAGTGGTCAGCTGCTGTGATTGAACTAGCATGATCTGTGCGTAGTATGTTACAGACATTTTGAAAAAGAAAAATTTATTTTTCTGCTGTCTAGCCAAAAATCCTATCAACTTTTTTTCATGGCGAGAAAATTAATGTAGTCTGACCTTTTTTTTTGTTTTTTTTAAATGCACTTTTCATGGAAAGATTTTGGGATTTACCGCAGTTGGCTTCCTGTATGTGGCACAATAGTTCCTTCAGTGTTACTAATAATAGTCTTGTTTTTTGTCCATTTGTTAGATTGCTCCTGATCATGTACTTCCCGCTCCTGATGAAATCTACGTCTACAGTCCGTTAGGAACCGCTTTTAAAGTTGACAGTTGCACAGATGGCTATGGTAAAAACTCCAGTATAGTGACAATGTATGTTAAGCACCTTGCCATGTATTAGCCAGAAAATGCATTATTATTGAATGTTCTGTGTTGTATGAATACCTATTGTAGCTAAGAAGATAGTATGAAGTGAGAGTGCTTCTTAAATTTTTCACTGGCTTTTTTCTTCCTAGATTTATGATATGGAATACAATGATGGGTACGTCTATATTGAGTATACCGTGGGGAATAAAACAGGTAAAACTATGAAAAATACATGCATATGAAAATGGTTTTGGCAACATGGCTTGCCCTTCATTTTTCTGTAGTGTTATTGATAAAGAAAGTAAACTGTATTTCTCCCTCTTAACAGGCAGGGTTTACTTTTGGAATCATTCTCATCTTACTGATGGGCATTTTGACTCTTTATTGCTGCTACAGAGTTGTGAAATCACGGAAAACAATACGTAAGAAATACAAAGCTTCATAACGCAACTATTTCCATTAAGTGTGAAATACAAAGATCTGATAGCTTCTTAGTTTGTATCTTTACTAAATGTTAGACTTGACCTGCAAACAGAACTGTTCATTTGAGTGTCTCCCTGCTTTTGTAGTCTGGATCTAAGCTCTGTAAGCTAAGTGCCCGCTTCCCATCACTAGATTATCCTTCAGTTCCTGGAGACTCAAGTATTATAGCCAAACCCAAACTCTTAGCAAGCAAGTTTTCAGATGTTTACCTACTATGCATTTGGGGACTTAAAGAGTTAGAGTCTTCCCTTCTTTCCCATAAGCACTGTCCAGTTCTCTGCATGTATTTCTGATTGTGTTCTGCAGTAGAACAGCATGGGCTATAGCTGCATCCACTTGTGTTGTATGCCCATACTACCCTAATATTTGTATATATTCTGTGTTGGAAGCAGTTTATGGACAGTTGCCTCACTGGCAGGGGTTATACTTACAATGTACTTTTATTGTTCAAAACTCATCTTGCAGCTTTTGTAGTTGGTGCTTTTATGCATAAACTAACCCCTCATCTGCTCAAATAAAAGCAGTTAAGACCTCCAGTTCGTGACAGGTCATTTCAGGGTGTTGCTGAGGACTAGTTCCTGGTCTGGCCTACTTTGCCAGAACTCCTGTAAAAGGCTTTAACTGCGACTACACGGCTGCATTTTTGCCACTGTGTCTTATTCCAGTGCTTCTGGAAGTACTCAAAGTAGTAGTATGGCCACAATAGGAGCCTCTACTTCTTCAGGCTCCTTCAGTCAAACACTAATGAGCGTTATACTTTAAAGTTAACAGCAATCTTTTTAGCCCTTGGAAGCACTGTGAATTTGTGTCAGAATATTGTGAAACAAGAATGCATCCTGTCATGAAGAGTTCTACTGACGCTGATATAACATTTTGTTGAGATATGTTTCTGGTTTTTGTGTCTTCTTCAGCTTTAATAGATACCTCAAACTGGGAATTCCCAGACGTTTGCAAGTATTACTTTGGATCCTTTGGTCAATGGTCAAGCCTTTTATTTTCTATGGTATCACTTGTTGGAGCCATGGTTGTTTATTGGGTGCTTATGTCCAACTTTCTATTCAACACGGGAAAGTTTATATACAGTAAGTATACATTTTGGTTAACTTTTACAGCTGTCTTGTGGAAGGACCAAGACTTTGCTTTATACTGAAAAAGGATTGTCCATTTTACTGTTTTTTCTGTTACTTTGTGTGAAAAGTCAAGTGAGAATAAGTAACTGTGTGTGGAGTTCTGGCTACCATGATGTATATTTTCAAAGCCGGTTTCTCAGTCTCTCTCTTAAAGTGTAGTTTTAATGAAAGACAAAGTACCAATTATCTGATTTGCATCTCAGTAATGAGGCTTCTTGGTCTAGTTTAAACAACCCAAACCTGGTTGCTTGTTTCCACTTTGTGTTTTCACTCCCCCCTTGTTTGCCTGGGTGTAACTGTTTGGACAGGCATATAAACATGATAGGTCGTTGAAATTATCAATGTTAATGAAATGATCAAGGTTAATTAAAAACAAAATACAGTTTCATTCTAGATTTTGGCAAACACACTCAAAGTGCTGCCGTATGTAAAGTTTCTGCAAGTGTCCCTGAAGGAACAATGAAAGCACAGTGAAAGAACGATTCTTAAACTGGCATTGTTACAAAAGAAAACATATTGGTTGTTTACACCCTTGTACGTGCAGAGACACACAAGCTTTTGTGGATACAATTAGTTAGGTATGTAGAGCTGTGGGAATAAATGATGGAATTGAGGGCTTTGAAAATCCAACTCATAGTATTGAATAGCACAACCAAGATTTAAGAGTTTCTGTTTTGAAGGTAATTAACAAATCTCTGAGTCAAATAACAGCACAGACACTTATACCTCTTAAACCATGTTTAGTTATGGTTCCCACCATCCCTGAAGGATATCCTTTTTTGGTTAATGACTGGTATATTTTACAGCTGACACAATTCATATTGTTACGGTCATTTAATTTTAGACTGTTTTTTTTTTTTTTAGTAAGTTTAGGACTTTAATCCTAAATTATTCTAAATCAAATAACTCTGATTCTAATAAGCAAACTTCAGAATGATCAAACCAGTTCCTTTTCTAGGAAAGAAGTCCTGCTTTTCCCTGCCATTGGAGTGTTATTTTATCACTTACCTATATTTGTTAGGCGTTCTTATTTAGTTGTTTGCTCTGTGATAACTTTACTCATTGGATTATTGTCATAACTTTCATTGTGGTTATTCAATTACTACATTATAGAGTGGGTAATAGGATGTAGGTTTGACACAATGGCATCTTCCAGCCATGTGTTTCTAATGTATTCTAAGCAGGCTACTGTATTCAATTCTAGTATGTTCAGATGACTTTTTTAAAAACCTACACGCACAATTTAGGTGGGAAAAAATTGATTTCCTAAGGAAGGATAGTCTAGAAATCAGTAGTACACAAAGAATGCAAGAGCTGTAAGCCAAGTATGATATCTTGTTGTGGTGGGCTGACTGGTAGGATGCCAGGTGCCCACCCGGGTACTCTGTCACTGCCCTCCTCAGCAGGATGGTGGAGGGGAGGCAATAGATGCAAAAAAACCTCCTGGGTCAAGATAAAGGCAGTTTAATAGAGCAAAGGCAAAGGCCACATGCTGAAGCAAAGGAAAACGGGAGATACATTCTCTACTTCCCATCAGCAGGCGATGTCTAGCCACTTCCTGGGAAATAGGGCCTCAGTACACATAGCGGTTGCTCCAGAGGACAAAAGTAATAATGAATGTCCCCCCGCCTCCTCCTCCTTTCTCTTAGCTTTTATTGCTGAGCAGATGTTGTATGGTATGAAATATCCCTCTGGTCAGTTGGGGTCAGCTGTCCCACCTGTGTCCCCTCCCAACTTCTTGTGTACCCCCAGCCCACTCGCTGGTGGGTTATTGTGAGGAGCAAAAAAAGGCCTTGATGCTGTGTAAGCACTGCTCAGCAATAAGGAAGGCATCCCTGTGTTACCAGCACAGTTTTCAGCACACAGGCAAAACACAGCCCCATACCAGCTACTATTAAGAAAATTAACTCTATCCCAACCAAAGTGAACACGACACTGAACTGATAGCAATAAGTATGAGAAACTCAGTTGCGATTCAGGGTGTCTTAAATCAAAATGAAGAAACAAAAAATAGTTTTCTTCCCACAAGACTTTTGCTTGCTTTATGAGAAACAAGCTGCTGTTAATTGCATTTTGAAAATCTGAGGCCTACTTCCCCAGTTGGTTTTCTGTGTGCATAATACTCCCACATTCAGCAGAAGCAAATTTTAACCAGAGACACTAATTAAATTTCCAAGCTGATGGGCATGTTCTGTGTGTATATGTACATAAATAAAACGAAACTGCTATCTGATACTCACACACTGTGAAGTTGCAGAAAGACGAAAATACCTGGTGTGGCAGAGCAGTAAAGCAGCACGGGAGTGTACTGGAAACAAAATACTACTTGAGGTGACTGTAGACAGTAAGACTTAAACCTTTTCCCAGAGATTCCTTTCTTTAAAATACAACATGAAAAAAGCATCCCACAGTGTCTTTTCTGAAAAAAAGATTTGAAAAATGATTAGCAAAAATAAAGGAAAGGTTTTCCCTATAATACCATCTAGACTAAAGGTGTGGTTGCATGCACTTTTTTTTTTTTTTGGTCCCAAAAAATGTGTCTTGGTTTTCAGATGCCTCTCCTCACTAACCTTCTGTACAACACTGCAGACAGAGGAGCTGGGACAAGCGGAGGTGTGCTGGAGAAACAGGAATGAGCAGCTGGGAGAGCAGACTTGGAAACTTCATAAATGGACAGGGTTGCTAGGAACAAAGTAGTGCAGTGGGAGGCTACTTTAAAACACTTCTAAAAGAAAGTTTTAAAATACCCATTTGGGGTTGGGGGAGCGCAAGCTGCTGTATCGTGCCACTGATTTAATATTCCAAAATATTTCCATACTTAGCTTCCATACTTAGCTTTTGTCAAGTCAACAGATGAAAGTCTAATTGCAGGTTTGGGACATTGGTAATAAGATTTTATTCTTCTTTTCAGACTTTGTTCATGACATTAATGTAACAGATATTATTCCTGGCACGAATGGAAGTGACAAAGGTAAGAAGCACTCACTAGTATTGTGTTTCCTGGTTTTGTTGCGGGGGGGGGTGGGGTGGGGGGGAGTGGTTTAGAGGCAAATCATCATATTTCCATGCCTAACCACATTCCAGTTATAAAGCGTACATTGTAAGTTCTAACTACCTACCTGTTTTTAAAAAAACTGTAATTTTCTATGTGAGATTTGTACTTCTACAAATAACCACACACTTGGAAAGCTTTGTAACTGAAGAAAAAAAGAAAGAAAAAGAAAGAAAGTGGGGGCAGAAATAAGGATTAAAAAGCAAATTACAAGTCTGTGTATGCCCAGATAGATCCTCCTTAAAACCGCGAACGGTAGACCTCTTAACAGTAGTTGCACAATGAAGACTTGCCTTAAGGCATTTTAACTTCTGCACCTTAAAGTTGAGGCACATCAAATCTGTTTACTGTTTAAAAATCTTGACTGGGGCATGTTTGCTCCTCACCACCTCTGCAGCAACATTCTTACTTAAAAAAATGCTGTAAGAACAGTTTTAATGATGCTGACTGTAAAAAGAAACAAGTGTTGCTTGTGTTTTGTGTAGAGTCTGACATTTGCACAACTACGGGAAAAAACTGCAGTCAAGTATGAAGACAAGCCTGTTGGGAGTTCTTAAGTAGGCAGAATAGTGTAGAATGAAGGCAAGAGCTAGGCATTGTCAGCCTCTGATCTTCCTGGCTATGTATAGTAACAACATGCAGTGCTTTGTTATGGAGCAGAAACTTTTCTCTATCCTGGGTGCTTATGGGAACAGGGAAGCATTTCAGTACCAGCTGGACAGCTGTGTGGCACACTAGTTGCAGCCATGTTTCTGGAGAGCAGCTGTTGGGAGTCAGGGAAAGGACTTGAAAAATAATTCTGAAAACTAGTTGATTTGCATTTGAGCTAGTGTTGAATCCTGTTTCTCTGCAGTCCTTACCAGCAAGGCACCACTAGCTGCTGCAGGGCTCTTGTGCTCTCTCCTGCTTCTGCTGTTCTGTGCCGTTCTTATGCAGCAGGAGGTATAACTTGGAGACAAAGTAGACAACAATATTCCACAGCATCCTCCGGCAACTTGAAGATTTAAAGCAGCTGCTTTACAAAATTAAGGGCAGCCAGATGCTCAAATGACTCTTGGCAGCGCATTCAGGGCTACCAAGGACATCAGTAAGAACAAAAGCATTTTTCAAGGTCTGTGAAACAACACTGTTAAAAGCAATGGCGAGAAAGCAAATGACAAAACTGGAAGTAAAGTAACATAATGGTCTCTCAAGAAATTTGACAGAACACTTTTTACGCCTTTACCTTTGTAACAGAACAGGCATGCAGCCAATGTGGGAGGGTGGCTGTCAAGTATTGTGGGATGCCAAAATTTAAAATAAGACATCATGAGAATAAGAAGACAGGTTCATATTTCAACACATAACTTTGTAGGCATGTGTTAGGAAGAAATGCCAATATTAGTAAAAATCAAATAAGCATGTTTTTATTACAGGATCATTTTGTTAGGTTGGTTTTGTTCCAGTCACTTGTTCAGGTGTTGCCGTTTATCAGCCACCATGTCACAGGAGTGTGGTGTTCCTTTTGGCAGCATTATGGGTGCATACCTTAAGTTGCTTCTGTTGTGTTGTCTAGTAGTGATGTACTTGCATCTGGCACAGCACCAAGATGCCAGAGTGTTTTGGTTCAGTGCATGAGTTTCAGACCTGCCAGTTGTTATAGTAGCTTTCTTGTCATCCTTAGTTTGTGTGTTCCCAGAGCAACATACAGTAATACAGGCTTTTCTGTACACAGATGCACTTCCATCTTGGTTCATATGATCTTAGTGAAGTGGGCAGGCACAGATTATAATGCTAAATAGGCAGCCAGATGCAGAGGTGTGTTGCTGTGACTTGATTGCAGCAGGTGCATCTAGGAATTGAACATACCTAGTTACAGGTATGTGACTTTGAAGGCTGGTTGTAAGTATCTTTGTGCTCAGCTGAAAGAACCGTAGCACTTGTCAGCTTAGAGTACAAGGTGCCTAGCGGTGAAATCTTAGCACTGAACTCCTGATGAAAAAACAAATAAAAGTTATGAAACTCAGTTGTCAAACATTGCTTTTGAGTGGTGTTATTCCCCTTAGGTAGAACAGTCTCCAGAAATTATGGGATCTTGGCTGTGAAGATTCTGTGCAAGTAAATAGAATACTTTTCATCTGGGGATATTGTTCTTTTCCTTTTTTCCAGTCATTTGTCCAAGTGCTGCTAGTGGTCACCCACCGCAGAACAGGAGTGTAATGTTCTCTTCTGGCAACAGTACAGGTTTTGTACTCTTCGAGAAGTGGTGGAACAAATCACAGACAGTACCATTTTACCTGACTGCTGTTCTTCTGCCCCTGCTAAATCTGAAGTCTCCATCCTTCTTTGCAAAGTTTAATGTCCTAGGTAGGTAACAAATAATATTAATACTGATAAAGCATTGGTTCATTGTGGCTAAAATGTATAGAAAACAGTGAAAGCTGCTCCAATGAGAAGAATAATAGAATCATTGAGTCCGACCATAAACTGAACATTGCCAAGTCCACCACTAAACCATGTCCCAAAGTGCCACATCTACACACCTTTAAATACCTCCAGGGATGGTGGCTCCACCACTTCCCTGGGCAGCCTGTTCCAATGTTTGACCACTCTTTCAGTAAAGAAATTTTTCCTAATATCCACTGTAAACCTCCCCTGGCACAACTTGAGGCTGTTTCCTCTTGTCCTATCACATTACTTGGGAGAAGAGACCGACCCCCGCCTCACTGCAACCTCCTTTCAGGCAGTTGTAGAGAGCGATAAGGTCTCTGCTCAGCCTCCTCTTTTCAGACTAAAAGCTGCTTCTCACCAGACCTGTTCTCCAGACCCCTCACCAGCTTCGTTGCCCTTCTCTGGACACGCTCCAGCACCTCAATGTCCCTCTTGCAGTGAGGGGCCCAAAACTGCACACAGCATTCGAGGTGCGGCCTCACCAGTGCCCAGTACAGGGACACGATCACCTCCCTGCTCCTGCTGGCCACACTATGTCTGATACAGGCCAGGATGCTGTTGGCCTTCTTGGCCACCTGGGCACACTGCCGGCTCATGTTCAGCCGGCTCATATCAACCAGCACCCCCAGGTCCTTTCCTACCAGGCAGCTTTCCAGCCACTCTTCCAATGGTTTGCTAGCAGCCAATATTGTGCCTCAGAGTGGTTCATTGGTTGGTTTGTTAGTCACCCACAGACTTTCTACCCTGCTTTGCTTAAGTCTTACAGTTAATAGGGAGTTAATTTCTTTTTCCTTTGCTCCCTTGATAATCCTGTAAAACAAGTTCCACTATATTTACAACAGACTTTCCCAAATGGTGGTACACATACTACTGTGCAGCATTTGATGCGTACTATGTTGGCACAAACAGTCAAGCATACCCTTCCTTGTCTGGTACGTGTTTCAACAACAAGGCAGTTACTTCCAAAGATTAATTCCTTTTGTTCTGAAGTAATTTGCACCAATTGATGGATTAATTAATCACATCAGTCAATCAGTGTAACCTGCTGCTGTGCTTTGCCCCAGCTCCCAATACCCTGGCTATTCTGTGCTACAAGGACAAAAACTGTGACTTCTTGCATCTATGTCCTGAGATAGAAGACCAAGGCAGGTGGGATTGTTAAAGTGGATAAAGCACGTGGGTGATGGGTGGGGTTGGTCGCAGTTTATGGAGTAGGAAAGGTCTGAGGACGTAGCATTGAAACCTATGATGAAGAGAAAGGGAAAAGGAGATGGGAGTCACAGAACAGGTTGAAAAAGATGGATATGTATTATAAAGGTGGTAGAGGACAAGGATTTGAGCATCTAGTTTGTCCTCTGTTTCAGCGTGACACTTAATTAGAGCTTGAATCTGCTGTTACTGGAACCACTAAATGAAAATACAACACAGGATCTTGAGTAAGTGGTAGTGCTTCTGTGTAAAAAGTAAAGTTTTTACATAGACTGGGTATAACATTAGGGATAAGAAAATATTTTATCAAGTGAGATCTAGCCATAACTATGTCTAATTTTAAAATAAGTACACTATCGTGGGCAACTATTTTATTTGAGAACCTGAATATTAAAATACGAAATTTCTCATCACTTCAGTAGATTATTATGTAATTCAGAAGCTATTCAAAGTTGCCTTAGTTTTTGTAAACTTTGAAGTATATGCGACAACAAAAAATGGCAGGCAATTTTTGAGAAGCTGAAATGTATCTTAATGGAGCACTTTTACTTATCTTTATACCTACAGAAACACCTACAGATAATTTCTTCCTTCTTTTAACCTTGGAGATACTGCTAGAATGAAATTATGTCTTCTCTGAATCTGTATTCTAAAATGCAAAAATGCTCTTTCTTTGCCTTTAGTTACTTATAGCCTGTTCTCTGGTGACTAGCAGTATTATTTGCCGGGAGGCTGCATCGCAGTAGCCTTAAGTACTGTTGCACAGTTCTCTTCAATTTTTAGGTAGTTATTATTCTGCCCTTATCTCTTTCAAGTGGCTGGAGCCAAGATCATGTGCTTTCCATCCCACATGCAGACACAGCAAGGCATTTATGCCAATCTGTGATCTAATCTGTAGTCCTCTAGCTGTGCAGAGTATTGCTGGATGCCTTCGAACCAATGAGGTGAAATGCAAATCCAGTGTTATGATCAAAGTTATCCAGGGTTATGATCAAGACAAGGTTTAAATCAGTGGTAATCAAATGCCATTATCAGCTTCTAGCTCCCAGTGTAAAGTTCACAATTGCAGTAGACACTCATTGGGCCGTTTGGTTCAAAAAGTCAATTACTGAATGGACGTTGTAACAGCTGCAGTACTGTGGCCAACTTTGTCTCATGTTAGATTAAAATGCCAACAGCTGAAGCTGGAACTGATCTGTTATGGCCCAGAGAACTCCCTACCTGCCCAGCACCAGGGATTACAGGATAATCAGCAGTGTCTGGAGAACATTAAACATGCTGAAAGTTTGCATTAGGTGCAATTCATAGAATCATAAGGTTGGAAAAGACCTCTAAGATCACCAAGTCCAACCATTAACCCAACACTACCGTGCCCACCACCTGAAGTCCCCCATCTACACGTTTTCTGAACACCTCCAGGGTTGGTGACTTCACTACCTAAGACTCCGCCTCAGAAGACCTGTTCTCCAGACCCTTGACCAGCTTCGTTGCCCTTCTCTGGACACGCTCCAGCACCTCAATGTCCCTCTTGCAGTGAGGGGCCCAAAACTGCACACAGCATTCGAGGTGCGGCCTCACCAGTGCCCAGTACAGGGACACGATCACCTCCCTGCTCCTGCTGGCCACTCTATTTCTGATACAGGCCAGGATATTGTTGGCCTTCTTGGCCACCTGGGCACACTGCTGGCTCATGTTCAGCCGGCTCATGTCGACCAGCACCCCCAGGTCCTTTCCCACCAGGCAGCTTTCCAGCCACTCCTCCCCAAGCCTGTAGCGCTGCATGGGGTTGTTTTGACCCAAGTGCAGGACCACTTGGCTTTGTGGAACCTCATGGCATTGGCCTCAGCCCATCAATCCAGCCTGTCCAGGTCCCTCTGCAGAGCCTTCCTGCCCTCCAGCAGATCAACACTCCCACGCAATTTAGTGTCATCTGCAAACTTACTGAAGGTGCACTCGATGCCCTCATCCAGATCATTGGTAAAGGTACTAAAGAAAACTGGTCCCAATACTGAGCCCTGGGGGACATCACTTGTGACCAGCTGCCAGCTGCATTGAACTCCATTCACCACCACTCTTTGAACCCGACCAAACAGCCAGTTTTTAACCCAGCTTAGAGTCTGGGCCGTGAGCTGCCAGCTTTCCTAGGAGAATGCTGTGGGAGACGGTGTCAAAGGCTTTACTAAAGTCCGGGTAGATGACATCCACAGCCTTCCCCTCATTGACTAGGTGCATCACCAGGTCATAGAAGGAGATCACGTTGGTTAAGCAGGACCTGCCTTTCATGAACCCGTGCTGGCTGGGCCTGAGTCCCTGGTGGTCCTGCACTTGCCATGTGAGTGCACTCAAGATAACTGCTCCGTAACCCTCCCTGACACTGAGGTCAGGCTGATAGGCCTGAGGTTCCCCAGATCCTCCTTCCAGCCCTTCTTGTAGATGGGTGTCATGTTGGCAAGCCTCCAGTCATCTGGCAGTGTATTATTCTTTCTGACCTGTAAAAGAAATACCAACCCTAAGTTTGGGCTACTGGTAACTAGTTGGATGCAGCAAGAATAAAACACAGCACAAATACTTTCTACTTCCTCATGATGTTTATTTGGCTCTTGTCTTTTCTAGGTACAGTTTCAGTTGTCTACTTAGTTTTTCTGGTTACTGTAAAGGCTGCTCATCTGGGAATCCACTTAGAATACAACTGGTTTACAGAGAATGATTTTTTTGTACCAGGTAAGATAGTTAAAATGGAGTAATGAAGCATATATATGATGGGTTTAAGATTTTTTAAAGCAATTGATGAATAACTTTCTCATTTACCTTTTAAAACCTCTGTGACATAAGTGAGGAAATGCTGTCTGATGTTGCACGTAGAGGCTCAGGAAGGATCCCTTGTGACAAAGTGACAAGGAATCCCTTTCCCAGTGATGTTCCTTAATTAGGAGACAGTATTAACGTTGTGGAGGAGTGCCCATCAGAGGTGTCTCCAACATACATCATGTGACAGGGAGCTTGCCGTGGTCCCATTTCCCCTATGTTATAATAAGATCTAGCTGCACCATTTTCAGATCATGACTGTTTCAGTAGCAGTGACAAACTACAGGCTGTAAACAGACTGTCTGGTAAAGGTGCTGTTAGTTCACACACTGTCTTGCTTAAATGAAATAGCTCAATCACCATAGTTTATGAGTAGAATTTTTCTGTACTTCTCAATGTCTCTCAGGTGTTATTCCATAATCTTAGCTCTTCTCTTTTAGACACTCTTTAGCTCTCCAGTATGTTTCTTTTCTTTCTTGATTGTTGTTTTGCTGGCTGTTTGTTCTTTCCAAATTACTGTTAAAAATTACTGGGCAAGATGTCACAGTCATAAACAGTGGTAGTGTGTGAACAGATACTCTAAAGAGATCAGTTTCTTGGTTTAGGAGGCTTGGAATGAGAAAACTATGGTTAGGTCTTAGCTGTTTTTCCCCCATCCTTTATGACAGGCAAAATTATATGACCATTTAGCTCTAAGGAGCTGTGTCCTGTACCATAGTTTCACTCCTCCTGTTCTTAGAAACAAGAGTATTTTGTCCTTCTTAAAAAGTTACTTATTTACTTAAGGCAAAATTCAGACATATGCATCTTCTTAAGGTTTGTTTTGTGGGTTTGTGTATTTTTAGTTTCCAGTCACGATAAGCACTGTACTAACAGTTTTACAGATGGGTTGCAAACTCTTGTTAGGTCCAATAATGTAAAAAATGGAGACAAAACCAAGAATAACTTAAAATGGGTTTTGAATTACTGTAGCATGATAGAGGTGAAAAAACCCCAAACCACCAGAGTTGTTCCATATTTCTAATAGAATCTGATCTAATTTGCGGAATCACAGTAGCGCGCTGTGGCAACGAGAGTTAACAACTCGATGAGTAAAATGCAGATAGTGGTTAGTTGAGTAAAGTTACTGATATGGAATTCAATTGATTTAAATGTGTTCACATCACAGTTGCAGTGGTCTTGCAGCTACTTATTCTTTGTTTTTTTCTGCTACTCCCTTTGTGTTGATTTAGGCGTCTAGTTGAACTGAAATTGATCTGGCCCAATAATGAGCAGAGTAAACAGCTTAGCTACTGTATTCTGTGTACATTTGACAAAATGTCTGCTCAAAACCCAGTGTTCCCCTTTTCCACTCCCCAGCTGCTAGCTATCATTAAATCTGCTGACAGTCATTCCTTCCTCATCTCAGCCAGGCTTTCAGAATGTTTCAAGATCTGAATAACAAGAAACAAGTAAAAGGCTATGTAATACAGTTTCTTCAGCTTGGTCATGTCACCGGGAAAAAAAAAATTACTGTCCTTTCTGTTTGAGTCTTCAAAGCCAGGCAATTTTTGCTGAGTATGGCTGTGCAAAGTAGACCTTGAGGATGAACTGGATTATGTCTGTAATTCCCTAGGAATCCTCCTGACTACTGCAGCATAAGTACAAACTTAAAGATAGATGTAGGTAGTTCTGAAACATGCTATCTATGCTATCTGTTTTTCTCCATCACTGTGTTTACTTTTAGGCAGAATTTTTGAACTAACAAACTGCTTTTCTCTCCAGTGTAAAAACTGGGATTTCAAAGCACTGTATGGCATTATTCTTAGTGCCGTCTATAAGTAGAAATGATACTCAAGCGTGTGCTGCTTAGTCAGTAGATAGACCACAGCATTTGGTCTTGCTCTGGTGTTAGCATGGAAACATGGGTTAACCTGAACTGCCCCAGCAGACAGTCTTCAAATGCTCACATGGCCTCATATCTATGGACTTTTCCTGAGAGTGCAGAACTTTTGCCCAGAGTATGGTTCACTAACAAGCCCACATAAACAAGAAACCAGCCCAAGTCTAAGAAATCAGGTTTTAAGCATCTTGAAGTTCAAGTCCAAGATCTATCAAGCAGTCCTAGTGTAAAATGAGTTATAGCACAACATGTGCCACGAGTCACTAAGAAGTGGCACACCCCGTAGTTTGATTATTTTGGCAATGCGACTAGTGCTGCTAGGAGATAGACAAAGCGTGCAGCTACTACACACAAATCCAGCTACTACTGATTGTTGTAGTATTGAGGGAAACACACTGCTGAAAGAGATTCTGAATCTGTCAGTTTGCTGCTTATTATTGAGATTAAAGTAGTCAGTGGAAAACAAGACCAAGAGTCGCTTGAACCTTCAATTCTATCAGTAGTGCATCATGCTAGTTAGGTATTGAAGATACAGTGAATCCAGCCCTAGGGAAGGCATATTCTCTGAACCTGGATGAGCCATTCATTAATTGCCTGAGGTGTGTTTACCTTGCTGACTTCATAGCACTTTTGAGAAATCTGGTTTAAATATGTTTGCCTGGAGTACTCTGTGGTTTGATCTATAAGGTTTGTGAGCCTCTGAGTGTTTTGCTATATTACTGGATGCTTTGCAGAAGCTGAGCCAGTTCAGGGATCTCTTAATTGCTTTTAACACCCTGAAGAGCACGTATAACCTTATATAATACCAACAAAGATGATGCTTTAATGATGTTACACATCGGTGAATTCCTAGAGCAGTGGCAGTGCTTCTAGAAACACAATCTTGTGAACATAATCCTTCAAATATTAAAAGAAGTGGAGCAATCCTATTCCCACGGAGGCAGAAAAATAAAAGAAGTTTTCATAAATACTGTAAGGTGTATGATAAGACAAGAAGTTGCTCTGTTCTTTATGGCCTGTTTGTAATCGGAACCTCTTAAACATGTACAGGTGTCGTTTTCCTTGGGTAACATTAGTGACTTCTTAACAACAAAAGATGCTCACAGAGCAAATAATTCCTTCCCCCCATCTCGCTGTTCAGGGACCAAAAGATTTACAGCCTCACTGCAATTAATTCCTGCCTCAAAAGTGCTTTCCAGTTAAACTGTTGAGAAGCAGAAGAGCTTGTATGTGTAAATCCTAGATTAACCTAATAATCTTTGATGGTTGGGGTCCCTCAAGAAACCTTGGTGGAGAGTGTCTTATATAGAAACCACTGTCTTCGTGCACTTTGTACTTCCTGATTAAATATCTGCATTGGTATGGTTAAAGATAAGCTAGACTATCCTGTTTCAGTGTGGAGGTTCATGTCTCTGCCAGCAGACTCCACAACACTGTATGTCCTCTAAGTTGTGGTATTGATTGTTTCAAAGAAGTTATTAACACTTCTTTTCCTCCCTTAGAGTTTAGAGTGCTGTTCCCTCAGCTCACAGGGGTTTTGACACTTGCCTTCTTCATCCACAATTGTGTCATCACACTTCTTCAGAATAACAGAAATCAAGAAAACAATGTAAGTAATTTCACAAGACTGTGCTGATTTGTATCTAGATTGACAGGTGACACTAATTTTTTCCTGTCTGCTTCTCTTGAAATCGATCCAGGGACTGTAATAGCTTCAGAAAATGTAACTTGCTTTTGTGATCTGATAAGAAACCAGTTATACATACATTTCACTGGCTACAAATGAGTAACAGATGCATTGCAGATTTATTCACATGAAAGCCTGGAGGAGCATCCTAGACTTCTTTGTGGTTGGGCTGGTATTAAAGGCCAAATTACACACAAGAGGCAGAAGGCTTGACAATATGGTAAGACTCTAGAAAAACTGACCGATTTTAGAATGAAAAATGCTGGAGAATAATGGACATGGGACTGATTTTAGCAGAGTCCTGAACAATAGTGTTGGGGTCTAGATCTGTCTTTTCTCAGAGTTGCTTCAGTAGTTTTGTGTTACAGTCCAAGTCAAGGTTCATAGAGAAACCAGACCCTATTTAGGAAATCCTAAAAGTTGAAGCCTGGATTGTGAACCTAAGTGATATGTAGCCTTTGGACTGGTCCTTTGCTCTTGAAAGAGTCATGTACTGCTCATCCAGATGGAACTGCATTCTTTCTTGATATCTTCCCTTTATAAAATATAAAATGGAGTAAACATGATACAGAGTTAGAGTCCTAGAGTACATTTTTACTGTGATTATTTTGATTATTTAATTTTTTCCTTCCTACTTTCCAGAATTCTCGTCCACTTCATTAAAATCTTAGCTGTTAAGGCAACTACAATAACATATTAAGATTTTTAAATTTTAGCTGTATGGAAAACTGGTACAGAATCTCAGAATCCTGGAGTAGTTGAGGTTGGAAGATCCCTCTGGATTTCATCTTGTCCCAGCCCCCCTGCTCAAGCAGGGCCACCTAGAGCTGGTTGTCTACACAACAGATCAGATAAAATATATGTTTGGATTATTCAGAGATGAAGTGCAGATTATGTGCCAATACAGAGAGATGACTTCTTGCTTTAATAATCTGCATAGTTACTTTTTTGTCCTTGTGAACCAAGGCCAGCTTGCGAGTGACCAAGGAGTCGTGAATTCTCGTCCAGAAAAGCGTCTTGGGTTTCTGGGCATTTCTGAAAATAGTTTTAACAACTAAAGAGGAGGTTAGTGGAGCTCTGAAGAAAGAAAACTAAGTAAGTTTCGTCTGCGTTTTCTTAAGAAGATCTTACTATGTGGAAAGGGGCAAGATTTCTCTTTCTTTTTGAGCTGAAGCTTTCAAATTCTAAAGGCATGGTCACTCCAGCAATCATCTCTGTATGCAGAGGAGGCCTAATGCCTCCATGCCACCTTCAAGACTTTTCTTGTGGCTTTTCCCCCTCTATTTACATCAGAGCAAGCAATCAGCTGCAAAGAGCAGCACCTGGAATTTTCTCCAGCCTGCTTTTCCTATGTTAAGGAGGAAGAAATTGCTGCCTGCATTTGAATCAGCTTTTCTGAATGCCTCCCCTGGAGCTTAAGTTGAATTTCCAAGTCAGCCCTAGCATGGATCCTAAACCTTCAACAAGATTCTCAGAAGAGTGTTCAAATTGAATGGAAAGAGCACCTTTAAGTATGGCAGGAAGAGTTTGTTATGGGAAACCAAATCTCTGCATAGTTCTTTTAGGAGTTTTATTTGGCTAGAGATTTCCTTCCCTGTTTGTAACTGTGCTGAAGCCTTTCACCTAGAACTGAAAGTGCTTTGCAAATGTTAATGAGCACTGATGCTCTTGAAGAGCTAACTTTTGTGATTATCTCACTAAGCTGCTGTGGGATGTTTACATATGTATAGGGGTCTCAACTTATGTCATAATTCACGGTGTTGGTATTTTTTCAAATGTATTTACATCAACAAGGTGCTTCCTTTTATCAGTATCTCATGGGGTGTGGAATGGAGACTCCATGGTTTTATGGATTGACCTGTTAATATGTGACTTCCATCAGAGTTCTGTGAAAAGGCACAGAACTTGGCAAGCTGGAAAAGTACTGTCCTAGTTTTAAACAAAACTTGCTGAAACTGGTGGTCATAAGAACAAGTCTTTGGGGAGGTGTTAAAAAATAAGAGAAACAATAACATTCATTTTACGGAGTCAGAAATCTGAACCAATAGCAGCTTCCATTCTGGTCACAGGCATGTATCACTGCCCAAAACTAAAACACACAGCAACAGGGTTCCTCTGGCTGCTATTCTAGTGCAGTGGTGTGGGTGTGAGAAGAGCAGTGCACTGGAGTAAGCCAAATGTCAGCAGCACAGCCTGGAGAAGCTCTGTGAGTAGGGTTCTTAGTCTGCAGTTCAAGTTGAGCTCCCTGTTCACATCTCCCACTGTTGCCCCCTTGTATTTACCAGTGCTTTTGTGCACTGCACAATCAACTGGTTTGGAAACTGATTGCACAGAAAACTAACCCAGCCACAAAAATGTGATTGTTGAGGAGTTTGGTTGGTTGGTTTTTGGTTCCCTGAGCAACTGTACAGATGCTGCACAAGCCCAGAGCATGATCTACAGGCATGAATGTGGTAGTGTTGTCTCCTGACAATTGTTTGTGGACCTACCTGGGGGAAAGGCTGGGGGTGGGAAGATTTTTTTTGTCGAGGTGGTAACTGCAGCAGGCATGGAGTTGTGGATGGTTCTTATTTTCTGCAGTACTAAAAACCATCCACAACTCCATGCCTGCTGCAGTTAACTCTCTGTTTAAAAACATTGTTTATACCCTGTAAACAGAGTGAGCTTCCATTGATGCTGCCCTCCCATTGGTTTCTCTTTCCAGCCAAAATTATGCGTAGCTTTATGCATTTTGGTGAATTACTTCTTTGTGACCCTGTTAAATGATAACATTGGTTGCTTGGAAGGTGAAGTCTGGTTTTACGATATGTATCAGAGTCCTGTTGAGATATTACAGAGGCAGCATCTCTGAGAAGTGACCAATCTGAAATGAGATGGTCAAAAGATACTTCTTCTAATGTGGTAATAATTACTATGCAGTGATATAGGCTTCTCCATCCAAGAAGCAACTCTACAAACTAGCTTTCACTGTGGTACTGAGGAAGTACTGAGGAGGTACTGAGGTACCATAGAATGCAACAGGGAAAACAAGGCCTGAAAGTTGTCTGCTCTTATTAGTGTCACATAGGAAATAACCATAGAGCTACAGAGCCTTCACTGTGCTGCATCCAGTCCTGTACCGCAGGTCCAGCCTGCGCCTAGGTACTAGTTTATGAGTGTGATACTTTCAGAGTTTTCTTTGTTAGCTCCACCCAATTTATCAGACTCATCCTTTTGTTAGGAGTCTGATTTTTGCCTTTGTTCTGCTGCTGCTGCCAGCCTCAGTCACTCAATTTTCTGTTCTTCCAGAGGCACTTTTAACACTTGTTCTGGGCGTTTGACCGGAAAAGCTCCTGGGCAGCAGTAACTGCAGCTAACTTATGTTCTGCAGGTTCCACCTCAAAATCTGCCTGTTATTTCAGGTGTACTTGACAAGGGCTTGGCAGGTGGCAAGCTGTGATCCATATGGACTGTAACCTGCTTGTTATCTTTGGTACTTCTCTTCCATATAATCCCTTAAATACTTCCTTATTTCAACCATTTTTTCTACATTTGATTCTTTGATTGTAAATGCTAGGTGTGAGGACTGCCATATTATTTATGCTTGGGCAGCTTCCACCACAGTGGTGTCCATTCTGAATATAAATGTCTTAATATAAAATTTAAGATAGACAAACGCGATTATTGTGCTGTTACTTAAAATTAATCCTTTTATCTCTCTCCATGTGTCCTTTGGTTTTATCTGGAATTATGCTGTCTAAACAGTATTTATAGTCAAGGTCTTTTACGGAGTGAACCCAGGTCTCCTGAAGAGTAATGAACATTAATCAAAATATGTTCCTGTTGTATACATAAACATACACTTTTGTACAAAGATAGCCATCTGTTGTGGAGAAGCAGATGTTTGCAAGGGAGCTGACAGATGTTTAAGAAAAATTCAGGTTTTCAAGTTGTCTTTATTTCTCTTCTTGTTGCTTATGGAAATCAGACTCTGGGTATTCTTTGTACAGTGACAGCACTTGAATAAAATGGTCTATTGTGTTACATGCTATAATAATACATTATCAAAATTATCTCAGCACTTAGTTTCAGTACAGTTTAAAGCATATACCCTTAAGAACTGTAGGAACATGAGCTGGTTGGTAAATCAGAGGTAATAGCACACTAGCTATCTACCCTTAATCAAGTGTAGTCCAAAGGAAGCAGTAAGAGTGTTGTTTCAGATTGCTTACCCTCACAAGTGCAATTACTTGTCACAGCAAAAGCAGTTTTACAGTTGGTTCTAGAGCTTATATGTAGGGTGAGTCAAATAACAACTGCAAGTTACTGTGCTGTCTTTATGCATGAGAAATACACCTAAAATACCAAATTTAAAGCAAGTGAAAACAGGTTTTGTCAGATGATGTGCCTTAAGAAGGTGCATTTTGAAAAATTGTCCAAGTCCTGTCTCAAAGAGATGAGTCCATGTCTCTGCAAAACCACCTGAGTAGCCTTTGGCTCATGCAGTTTAATGGAAGTTACTCATAATTACCTATAAGAAATATGGATGCTCAGATTTAGTATTCCTAAAATCACTTTTTAGGATGGGCACTGGTGCTTTTGAAGATGTTGCTGTTATATAAAAACCTGTACAGCTTCTTATGTCACTGAGGAGAAATTCTGAAAATAATTTAAAGAAAGGGTATTGCCTGACCTCTGTTGGAGGTTGATAGTCCTTACTGAGTGACCAGTGCAAGGAGGATGAAGACTAGAGAAGCATCTTCCAGCTGCATGTAACTGGTCAGCAGGAGGAAGAGGTTGCATCTGGAAATCTGCAGCTGCTGGGGGCATGAGGGCCACCCTGGTGTACATGTTAACAGGACATTGTTGTCTGATGAGAAATATCATTGGCCAATGGGAAAAAGGCATCAGTCTTCTACCCCAAAATCACTGGCCAAGTGAGCAGAAGATTCAAGTTCCCTCACTGAAAACTGGTTTCCTTCTGAACTTTTCTAGAAACTTGTAATCTAGCATTTTATACTTTGGTCAAGGACCACTTTGCCCTCAGAAGACCCCAGAAAGATAAAGGATATGCTTCTTTTGTCAAGGAGATAGGTGTGTGAAGAAACACTTAGGGAAACATTTCCAGGCACAGATGTGAGCAAGCTTTGCCCCTGCTCCCTGAGCTGGCTGGAGGCCATAATTATGATCCCAGTCTGGAAGCCATACGTCCTAATAATTTGGTGCTGTGCCTGAGCTACTAAGACTTGCTTCTCACTCACAGGAAAATAGGGTCATGTATTGAAGCATTACTAGTAATCCTTTAAGAAGCTGATTATTATTAGCAGCTGAACAAATGGTTGGCTGTTAAGGTAATGAGTGTTTTGTAGTGTAGCATAAGCTTATACGGAATGCAGTTAATTAATAACTGGAAACAAACGGGCTCCTACTTTATTTCCCAAAACCAAGAATTGATGTGGAAGAATAACCCACTAAGTGCATTGCTATGAGGTCACTGATGTATATGTGGATTCTGCAATTTCATAGAGTGGCTGAGTAGATTTGCCACTTATTTTCCAATAGTAAATGTTGCTTAAAACCTGTTAATTATTTTTGTGGTTTTTATATTCTAGATACTTTATAGTCAAAATTTTCAGAAGTGAACATTGAAGTTAAAGTTTAAATCCATATTTATGTATATGTAATATAGTTAAGTATTTATTTATGACCCTAGCTTCAGCACTCTCTCCTAAAAATCTTTGACTGTTATTTAGTGCACTTACCTGAGGTGTTTATAGAAATTCAGTAATAAAGTGGATAGGCAATTTTAAATGAAAGAGTCATTATAAAATACAATACTAAAGCTAAAGGACATATATACCTCTGTGCCTGCTTATGCCTTTCAGTTTTATTTGTGTTTTATTTGTCTTTTTTATTTAATGGTGTATTAGCTATGTTTTCCATTATCACACCGTTCATACAGAAGCCTGATGTGTCAGTTTCTGGTTTGGAGCCAGCGTGTGGCTCATCCTCTTTAGGTTTTGAAGCAGCTTCTCAAAAAATGTCCTTTATATTATATCTGCAGTTGGGTAGGCTGATGTCTTTAATTGCAAGATTTTAGTCCTGACAAGAGATTTAACATATGGCATTGATGGGCTTTCTGTCCTCTACAGCTGTCTCTGTGTCCCAAGGCTCTTAGGAATAGATGAATGTAAGAAAGTAGAAGGGATTTCTTGTTTATTGGTTTTAGTAACTAGTGTATGTTGGTGCGTCCAGCAACAATGTGCCACATCTAGTAGCATAACTGTTTCTTGGGGCCTTTTACTCTATGTAGATAGATACATAGTACTTATCTAGCTCCACTTTGCAGCTTTCTGATCCAGGACCATATTTGAAGTCCCCATTCAAGTAAAAGAAAGTAAAAGTAAAAATGTAAAAGTAATATTAATAAATATAAAACAAAGTAACAGTAATAAATGCAATAGAAATCTTCTCATGAGGTTTTTATTTTGCCTGGTTTTGGTGTGTAAGTGCTGGCAAAAATAAGATTTTATTTTTCCTTAGGTGAGAGACCTCTCTATTGCATACTTTCTGGTGGGGTTAACGTATCTGTATGTCGGAGTGATAATTTTTGCATCTTTTCCTTCACCACCACTATCCAAAGAATGTATTGAACAGGTGAGATATTTATTGCAGTTTATGTTTGTCCTTGCTCTTTTATTAAGTATGTATTAAAAAAAAAGAACTGCTACTGTTTCTTGCTTCATGACTCAACCTGGCAGACACATCTGTCCAGGACTCTGGTCAGAGGGCTAATGCCTCATGGGCAATACCACAAGCAGATGAGTAATGCTAGTGTTATCCCATTTATATTCGTGTCTGGTTGCCAGTAGTTCTGTAAAAAACGAACATTTAATAAATACTCTGTCAAAGTGATGAAGAAAGGATCAAAATGAAGAATTGAACAGTTGCGGCTTTAATTTCTCTAGCATCTTTAATCCTGAAAAGTATTATGTTTATGTTTAGTTGTGTGTTCAGTGACCAACCCCACTCATTTACTCCAGAAAAAGAAATATAATGCAAATGCAAGCTCGTTTGGATAGGAGTCCTCGCTATGGGTAGGTTTGGAGTCTAACACTATGGTGAGCCATGGCAGTAGAGTTCTTCAGATAATAGCACCACATGAAAACACCGTGTGAAGGCTATTAAACTCTTACCTACTTATAGGCAAGGCTGATTCCCACACCCTAAGTTACTTCAAAGATAGGAGTTATCAATTGGTGATCTGTGTCTCTTACGTAATATTTAGCAATAAAACAGCATTTAAAGGCTCCCTCTGGTTAGTTAGAACTGGTAGGTTAGTTAGAACTGGTACCATTGTTTAACCATGAAATGATTTTTTGAACCATTTGAAATAGCTTCATGAGGTGAAATCCGCAGTTAAATAATAGAAGACAAGTGGTTTTCTTCCCATTTATTTTCTGTAGTTATCCTAAGTACTTACAAAGCCATTTGTACGTTTCCATTATACTTAAGTGTTATACTGCTTTTTCAGATGTTCCCACTTGTAGTATATGATCTCTTCCTCATTTGTATATGATCCGGTTTCACCGATTAAACAACTTTTTAATTTCTATATATGATATGACAGGTGCATATGAATCCATCTGCCTAAAAGATCACGTGGCCCTTCCACGGTCTTGATTGTTTGAGGATGTTCAGAAGATTAGAAAATAATTCCATCTTTAATGCTAACATGAAAGCTGGCATCAACTGATTTCTTTAATATTACAGGGCTGGTATTGGTGGCAATGCAGTGGTAAAAGAGGGAGAGGGTATTTCATGTTATGGAGTTAATTTAGCAGTTGTAGTTGCTTGGCTTTTATGGCTTTCTTTTTTGCACACAGCTATTAAAAATCAGCAGATACATGTAATCAAGCCACCATTGATAAGTGTAACATTATTGCTATGTTTAGAATTTTCTAGATAACTTTCCCAGCGATGACATCATGTCATTTGTTGCAAGAATATTCCTGCTGTTCCAGATGATGACTGTATACCCACTGTTGGGCTATCTGGCACGAGTTCAGCTGTTAAGACAGGTTTTTGGAAATGCTTACCCAAGGTAAGAAACCTACTCCTTGACAAGAGCTTGGCACACTTTGCTGACTGGCTTTCTTTTGTCAGAAATTTGGCTGAGCTTTGGGGGATTTCCTTTGCTGCGTTAAGTGCATTTCAAAAGCTAATTTCACAATGTTTGTAGAGTCAGAGGGTGAACAGGCATGCAAAATAAACTTGCCTGCAGATCAGAACTGCTATAGCTTGGCAGAGCAGAAAGGGGGGCGTTCTTTTGGTTTAGCTCTTCATTTTGTCAATAAACAGAGGAATTTTATCAACACTGTTCCTTTTGTGTTACGCATTTATATGGCAAAAGAAAAGTTGTACAGGAAAAAAATTTTGTTCAGTGCAGAAACATTTCATCAAGTGGTTTTTAAGCTGTGAAGGACATAGACTCTGGACATTCACCTTTCAGGGTGCCATATGTGTTTTGATTGTGCATAATTAGTAATCAACCATCTGTTTTTAAACAGAGCTGATAGCTGAGTGAGTTATTAGCTGTGTTATCTAGGCTGCTGCTATGCTTATAAAAATAGATTTTCACATGCTAATTTCAGAGATGAGCCACACCCCTACATTTGTACGCTGTCTGAACTCCAGGGAAGAGCTGATCCAGATTTCAATTTTTAGTTTTGTTTGGGGTTTTTTTAAAATAAAACCTAGGACATTTATATTTGGAGTATTGTCTGAATTTGCCACAGCTGAGAAGCTGGCATTTATCTCTGAGTTTCTTATTTTATATTGTGAATTACTGTTGATGGAGGAAAGGAAAAAAATATCCCAGGAAGAAATGAGTATTTCCTCTGTGGCATCAGCAGTAGCATACAGGTCTGGGAAGATGTTGTTCCAAGTTTCAGGTTTCTTCTGGGTCCTAAAATAGGTATGAGAAGGTCTAGAAACTGGAGGCCTAAAATTAGGCAGTAAAATAAGTGCCTACTTTTTTTGTTGCTAAATTGTACACGGTTCAACATTGAGGAGATTTTTAGGAACTGCTGCAAGTTACTGTTGGAAACAAGGCCATTGATTTAAGGGCTAAACACGGATTTCACAGCCACTGGGAAATAGCCATGTCCTTTATATTATGTGGATGTGCCTCTTACTACCTCCTCCCTCCAGTTACTCCCTGGCCAGAATGGTTTTCATCTCCCTCATGCCCTCTCCTAGAACCTGCAGCTTCGTACCAGTCTCTTCTCAGGTTAATTCCAGCTTGCTGTTTTAAGCCTTCATGGTATGACGAATGTGATGATGCAAATACTTGCTTCATTCTTGTCTCCAGGATGTCCTGTGGGTAGCTTCACTCACTACTATTTTTTTTTTTAAGACTCCTTATTGGGAGGTATTTAAAGTTTCTGAGAAGTCAAAAGCGGTTTCTAGGAACCGAGTTAAATCACTCCAACCTATAGTGATAAGGTAGTAAGTACATTCTAGCTGGCTGGCTGTGTCTCCCTCTCTTAGTATCCCAGGTATCTCAAATACAGCACAAAAATGACTCGGTTAACCTCCAAACTCTGGTTTCCGTGCATTTACAACTGGGCAAGGTCAGCCCTTAGTTTTTCTATGCAATGGGTACTAACTGAAGACTGGTAAGAAGCACAGGACCTGTTTCTGGGAGGACAGTAAAGGTTAACTACCTGTTTGTGTTTCTTACCAGTAGCTAAAGCTGATGAAGGTCCTTTAGTAGCACTGTGCCTGTATCACCTTTCTAGGAAAAATTTCATTATTCTGAGTTTTTCCCAGAGCTGCTTTTATGGGGAACCATTTTGCAAATATAAAGAAGTAGGTCTTGCTGACATAAAATCTTGTATTTTTGTGACTGATTCTGTACATTTACATGACTTTTCTACCTTTTCCTCATTTTATTTTCAGGTTGTGGAAGTGGGGTTTAGGGTTGTGCATTGAAGGTATACCCATCCATCTGTTTATACAGCACGTTGGGTAGTGTGCTGAATTCGTATTGATTGTGCATTTAAGGGTCTGTTGGCAACCTAGCCTCATTTAACCCTATGATTTGATGTGCTAGATCACATGTATTTCCGTAGGTGCATCCTTCCGATATTGTTTCCTTTGCAGCTGAGAGAATGTTATAAATTTACCTTCTGTCTATAATTGTCCAATTATTTCTTTTTATTAAAAAAAAAAAAACAAAACCCAAACAACACCTCCTCCTTTGGTCTGAGTCCACATTGTAAATTTTCCTATCTTCATTTTTAAGCCCTGGGTTGCTCCAGACAGATGTCCAGCGGGTTTCACATGAACTGGAAGCTCCCTGATAGTAAAAGTCAGGCTTCTTCATATGAGCAGTTGTTTGCAGATGTGGATACCTCCTGCTGCTATGGATGGAGTTAATGGATAGCCATTAATTTATTAGCTGGAGCACTTGCAATTCTGGATGGATGCTTCTTGATTGAATAGCTTGATCACACACATGCTTACAGGGTTGCCAGATAATTTTTATTTCCCTGCAGTGTGTGTATTGCTCAGATCTATTTGATTCTTTGCTTTACCTGTTTTTTCTTTAGTATTTAACTGTCACTGAATATGATGTAGCACCAAGGTATTAGTTTGCTGTTTTGTAGTTCTTAGTCTTGACAGTTGGTCTAATCCAAGGCAATTTCTACCAAAAGCAGCATCCTGTTACATATCCTGGCTTTTGCTGGGAGACCATAGATTATAACTGGATTGTAACGAGGAAGCATTTACTCAACTTCAGGGGAGCTTTTCTTGTCTGAAGACTGATCCCCATGTCTTCTGTCCCACGCTTTTTAGATACTTTGCAGTGCTATTTTTCTAACAGTGTTTTGGTGTGCTTAACCATAGTGTATCCTACTAATCTGTAGGCTTGCATAATGAAGCTCACCATCTCCAAATGTAAAAGCTTAAGCAGACAATACATAACTTTTTCTTCTCCCAGGTTTCACATCAGGGATCAGCTGAACAGTGGCAAGTGGCTTGTCTGAAGCATAGTGGAAATGAGTAGCATCCTATGTCCTCCATCAGTCAGGAGGAGAGCAAAAGTCACCCTGCTTGTAAGAGGGCAGATTCTCCTTCCTTTTTTTGTGTCAGTATCAGTCACCTGTGTCTCTGCCTATCTTAAAAACAAATACATGTGTAGACATGCTGGGCACAGTAGTCTTCTGACAGGCATCATCAGAAAGCCTTTGGCCTTTCTGTGCTTCCTAGAAAAGGCAGACAAGAGAAGGCGTCCTAATTCCTTCTTTTGTTTTGCAGAAAATAGGCTAGTGTACAGACTATAGCATAGAAAGTGATGTACTGGGCTGAAACCCAAGGAACTGTTCATTCTCTTCTTCTCTCCCTGGTGTTGTAAAGGAAGGCTAAAATGTCATGTGTTGGGAAATTACTTTCTTTTCTAAAGTGAGATATGTTTGCAATGGTGTCATTTAACGACTGACTTAGGAGCAGAGGCATGTGGTTTATATCCTGTTTCTTATGTGACTCTGGTTCTTCTTATATGTACAGAAAGCTAATTTTTTTGTTGTTACTGGCTCTTGGCTACAGTGATACAGAGAATTCCCTTGATTAATTCTATACCACGCATAAAATGGTTTGAACAGTCATCCGATCAGTTTTTAAAACTTTTTAACATCTTTCCTATTCTGGTTGGCTTTCCTTTACTCCACGGTAGCCCAGCAGACCTGCCAGTTCTTCTACAACTGTGTGCCTTTTGATGCAAGAAAATACATTTTTACTGTTTGCATGCATGTTTAGTTATCTGCTCTTCATCTAGTCTTGCTTCTTAACTGCTGTGATTCATAGTCTTTTGACCAATGTCACTTGAGTGAGATTTCCAGGATGAAAGTGCATTTTTAAATACAGTAACCTTTCAAAAATTCTTACTTAAATGATCCTGTTTTGCTTTTTTCCCTGCTTTCCTGTTTCCCTTATTGTGTGTGTACACCCTGTGACTCCATGCTGAGTCTAGCACTTCTGATTTCCTTGCATCTGACCTGAGGGGATTTAAAATCAGTTTCTTTCTTTAAATGTTCCCTGCCCTAGAGTTTGGTTTCGCAGTTTTCAATATGATTCTTACGTTGAGGATGCTGAAGTTAATTGGATATATATGATCACTGTTTTTCAGTGGCTTAACTGTAACTACCACTTCTGCCAGAGAGAACTTGATAAAGCAAGCCCTCTAATGATCTTCTGGCATACCAGGTTGTTTCTTGACTCTGTCAATTTGAAAGGTTAACCTTGAATGGGGAAAAAAGTCAAGACTTAGGGGAAGGCTTGATTTTTTTAAAAAAATTTTTCCCCCTCCTCTCCAGTATCATTTTTGTGGGATTGCAGGATTTTTGCAGGTGAACAGTGATTCCTTTTATAGAAAAGAGCTAGAGTCATCACAGAATTACAGAATGGTAGGAGTTGGAAGGGACATCTGGAGATCATCTAGTCCAAAGCAGGTTCACCTACAGCAGGTTGCACAGGACTGCATCCAGGCAGGTTTTGAATATCTCCAGAGAAGGAGAATCCACAACCCCCCTGGGCAGCCTGTTCCAGTGCTCTGCCACCCTCAAAGTAAAGAGGATTTTCCTCATGTTGAGGCAGAACTTCCTGTGCTCCAGTTTGTGCCCGTTGCCTCTTGTCCTGTCACTGGGCACCACTGAAAAGAGCCTGGCCCCACCCTCTTGACACCCACCCTTTAGATATTTATAAGCATTGATAAGGTCCCCTCTCATTCTACTCTTCTCCAGGCTAAAGAACCCCAGGCCTCTCAGCCTTTCCTCATAGGAGAGGTGCTCCAGTCTCCTCACATCTTTGGAGCCCTCCACTGGACTCTCCTCAGTAGTTCTCTGTAGCTCTTGAACTCGGAGCCCCAGAACTGGACACAGCACTCCAGATGTGGCCTCACCACGGCAGAGTAGAGGGGGAGAATAGCCTGCCTTGACCTGCTGGCCGCACTCTTTTTAGTGCACCCCAGGATGCCAGGAACATCACTAATATCAAGTACTAGACTTCCAATTTCCAAGTGAAAGTATCATACTGGTCAAACTGAGGTGTGATGGACTTAGTGCACTACTTTCTGCTCATGGAGAGGAAATGCTGTGTTTTACCTAAACCGGGGAAAAAAAATTCTGTATTACTCCCACATTCAGGTCCCTGGTAGAAGAAACGACGGTAATCTAATAACAAGCAGTTTGCATACTGTATTAGTAACCTCCCCTTAACTATACAGTAAGGATCTCCTAGCTGTCCACGTATTTCTCTCTGGAACCACTGTGAACAGAAGAGGGACAAGAACAGTGGGAATGGTCTAGGGGAAAGTAACCAGAATAGCTTAAGTTCTTGCTGCACATAAATGCCAAGCTATAGCTACTAGAGGCAGCCTGTGCTCCATTCTGACACCTTTGCTTTTACCTTTTAGATTCAGTTTTGGAGCTGATAAGTACTGTTGCCATTAACATGTTCACAGCTTGGCCTGTTTTAAAAAGGCAGAAAAAGGAGCAAGGATATTCCAGGGCAGAAATACAGTGTAACTTGCCCTGAAAGAGGTGGAATTAAATCCTTTTCCGACTTTTTGATTTTGGTATTGTTCTGGAGGATCCTGCTTAATTTTACTGCAAAGCACTACTCTGCAAGTACTGAGTTGTTTTGGAGGCTCCAGCATTTTGAGACCATTGCTTTCAATTGAGCCAATTCTCCCCCTCTTATTTTTTCCCAGATCAAGAAGTTGAAAAATGTTTCATTTCACACCAAATACCCACGTGCACCGCTTTGCTTCTAAAGCTCTAAGAAGCTATAATTAATTTTTTAAAAAGCGGCAACTTTGAACTACAGAATCACTTCTTCTGTTTAAAGTATGCGAGAATAAAATACTTCAGACTTTTTTCAGGTTTCCTGCTAAAACATTCTGAACTGACCAAAATTTGCAAAACATTTTTGAATTACTAACCCTGCACTATTTTTAATCCCTCGTGCTAAAAAATTAATCTCAGCCAAAAAAAAGAATGTAAGAAGTACCGTCACTTTCTGTGTTCATAAATTTTTGGTTTCAGTTGTGCTATCTGATGGTAAGATTTTCAATCTGCTGTATGTGTGGGGAGAGAGGAAGTAATTTTTAATGGCAAACGCTTTTTTGTGAACAGTTTAGTTAATTGGCTTTCCTTAGCAATATTAGAGAAGTGGTAAGCATTCGTTCCTTCTTTCCCTAGTAAGTCTGATTCTTGGGATTTTATTTTTTAATCTTGGGGTTTTATGAGGTTTATATCCAAGTATGTTTTTGTTAAAAGTTTCAGCTGCTGTATTGCCACTGCTGTCTTCAGTCGCTGAGGTGTAGCTCTTATATCACTGCTAAAACGTCCTGTACCAAATTGAAGATATTGTTTCTGTCTTCTTGAAATCCATTTTTAAGAGTGAACATCAGAAATAGTCCGTATCTTAAATTATTCCTTTGTGTTTAAATTTCCTCCATTCCCCTAAACTTTAATGAGATTACTCTATGTCTCTAATCTTTCTTCCTAACTTGGAAAGCTGGCAGCCAGCCATTCAGCCATGGAAGTGGCCACTTTTAAAAAGCTTATTAGTTAATGACAACCTCCATAATACAGATACTTTCTACAGTTAAGAAAAAATTAGCATTGGCTTACAGATTTTGTTTATTTTAAGAAGTAAAATCCTCCAGAAGAATGAACAAGTGAGTATAAGTATGTTTCCTCAGTGTGAATTCTTTTTTACCTTCATAGAAACAGCTGTGTGATGAAAATATCACAGTTTTTATTATATTTCCTGGCTTTACCTTACGTTAAAATATGCCAACATTTCATAGTCTCTAAAGTGATACTCTCCTGAGCCTGAGCTCTGCACATAACTACACTGAGTTTGATGCATTAAAAGCTGCTTTTGCTGAACAGAAAATCTCAAATTTTTTCATCCTTAATGCAAAAAGGAAAGCAACAGGAAATTATTTGTAAAAACAAATTCAACAAAAAATTCCAGCATAAATACTATACAGGTCATATATTAAATGATACTCAACATTTAAAATGTTTGTCCTCTATCAAAATCCATAGAGCTCAAGTTTAAGGTGTTATTTCCCCACAAGCATTCTAGCTAATATTTTCCACTTGATGCATCTTTTCCTTTCTTCTGGTTTCCATTAGTTCACTTCAAGCAATTCAGATCATTCTCTGAACAAGCTAATTCTTTCTTGTGGGAATCAAGTTATACAGTATTGTTTCTTTGGTATTTGAATATCCATCTGAAATACTCGAGTGCTGAGTACCACGTATGGTGTTTTTCGAAAAAGCTGCCAAATTACACATACTTAGTCCTTAAGAATATTTTGAGTCAAAACACTAGATATTCAGAGTTTGGCACTGTAAATATTCAGTAGATGTTATATTTGCTGTGAAATTAATTATCTTTAATAGAATGAGTTGTGCAAATGGAAAATCCATGTACCAGTTAAATGTTAGTGTGAAAGAAGGATGATGGTGGTATTTTGTGATAAATACAGCAGAGATTTTAACAGTCTTTCCTCACTTTCCTGTAGTGTTTTCCATGTGCTCGTCCTGAACATAGCAATTGTAGGAGCTGGAGTAGCAATGGCAAGATTTTATCCAAATATAGGAGGTATCATAAGGTGAGTGTTGCTTGCACTGGGAACTGTTGCCTGTGGTGTTGCTGCATGTTTGCCTCTTGATGTTAAAATAGAACAGTATGAGTGCAGGTAATTCTGTGTTTCTATTTTGTGAGGCTTACACCGTTTTTAATTGTAAATAATGATTTAGAACTATAAACAGCTCTTGTAAAGTTCTGACAAGCAGCTCTCTGTAGTTGTGCCTTTGTATCTGGGGTGATTCAGATGATTCCCCAAGTTTCATTGGAGCTGTGTCTGAGGACCTTGTAACTATATACATGAAAGAGTACAGTGTCAATAGAAAAGTTGCTCCATTATTGTGTGGCTTCTCTCAAGTTTTTGTTTTGTGTTAAGACCATTTGGAGCTGTTTGGAAAGTCCATAACAAAAATTCAAGAAAACAAGTAACTTCAAAAGGAAAAGTGACATAAACATTGTACTTTTAAGTGATATCTTAAATTTATCATGTTAATAAACACCTAGGATTTCTATAATTGAGAAAGGTTGGAGGAAACAATCTAATGGGTTTTATTTTCTACATTTGACACCACATATTTGTAATTTTTGTCGTTCATTCCTAGGTTGCATCTTTCCTACAGCAACCAGGAGAGGGAGGTGTTTAAAAATACAGAAATCTGCAATTATAAAGCCAGAATGACAGGCTTGGGTCTGACCAGAGTAGCAAAATAGCTTAGTTTTGCTCAGTGGATGATCTTCGAGTTTTTTTCCATTTCCTTTTTTTTCTACCTCTCCTTTTAGTGAAAATTTTTGTATTCCAGTATTACGGTTGCCCTAGTTATTAATTCCAAATAAATATCGTGCAATACATTTCTCTGTTTTCAAAGTGATCCTGACCTCTGCTAATGTGTTCATACTGTGCGTAGTAACCAAACATTTTAAACAGTGAATTTCCATCTGATAAATTGTCTCTATAGAGTCTAACTTAAGTATTTGCTGGTTTTGTGTTGTAGATGGTTGTTCTGTATCATGATGTTTCCTCTAAAAGGAATGTTCAAATATTTGAAATAAAATATGTTGTTAGTTAATAATGTACATTTGGCTGCAGTATAGCTTCATAGGTAGAAACTCACAGTAGGGGAACATAGTGAGAAGGTTTTGGTGAACAAGGGAGTGGTAATAAAAACAGTAGTTAAATGTTACACTTGCTGTGGTTGATCATGTTACCAGCAGGGCACGTTGTTCTCTCAGGGCTGGAGAATCGTTTGCTGGGAGCTCATTAAATAAATTAAAATGAAAGTTGCAGATTCAGGAGCATTTCTGTGCTTACAAGCTTTAACATGTGTCCTCAGATGGCTGGGGTGCAATGAGATTTGTGGTTCTGACAGTAAAGGATGCCTAACAAAGGATGCACTGTCCAGGCTTTCTGTTGCATGTTGATAAATGTCCCCAAAGAAAGCAGAAACATCAAGTCAAAGATGGGTAGTCAGTCCCCAGAAGCATCTGGGGATGTGACTGAAATGTCAGAGGCATGTTAGGGGGCTGAGCAACACAGAGGGGGATATTTAAATACCAATGAAGGAGGTGAAGGATGGCAAGGAACAGAAATTGATGTTTAGTGACTGCAGATATTCATTGTTCAGCCAGACTGTTGGTTTGAGGGGGAAAAAATGACAACAAGAAATAAGAGTTAACATAAAGCATTCTTTTTTTTTCCTTTTCTTCTTCCCCTCTCCCCCCGCCCCTTTCCTCAGATACTCTGGAGCAACATGTGGTCTGGCCTTTGTATTCGTGTATCCTTCCCTCATCTACGTGATCTCCCTGCATCGTGCTGGGCAGCTGACGTGGCCAGCATTGATCATTCACATGTTTATAATCCTCCTTGGACTGGCTAATCTGATTGCACAATTCCTATTGTGAGAACTCCCACTTCTCCCTGTGGCTGTCACAAGTGGTACTGTGACATTTGACAACATCCTTGAGCAACATTGTCATGCATGAGAACAAACAGTCCTCAATATGATCTTCTTGAGAAAAGCTGCACCTTTGAACCAAATTCAAAACACATCTTTCAGGTGCTTGACAGGAAACCTATCTTGCTCCTCTAAAAACACAGTTTATTGAGAAGTGAAATGGTTCAGATTTGAGTGAGTAGTTCTCCTGTTTTTGAACGTACATCAAAGATTGATGAAGCTCACATATTTTCATTTTTTACAGCACACTTCTCAAAACACACATCTTTCAGCCTCAGGCAGTGGAACTCCTTTTTCGTGCAAAGGAACTGTCCTTACCTTTGTTAAAAAACATGCTTTCACAGTATTGTTCAGTGACTGTTCGAAATGCCCTTTTATTGCAGTTATTTTTCTGTTTTGTTTGGAAAATTAAGAAATTATTGTCTTTTTTTTTCTTTTTAGGTTAATTTATAGTAATTTGCACTCTTAATTTTGAATATGCTATTAAATTTGACTATATGCTATAGTCAAAATGCGCTCCATTTTGAATATGCTATTAAATTGTTTTGGCAATATTTTTCCTCTAGGAAATTCCAACCAAGAGAAACAATAAACTCATGTCTCACTGTTTTATTCAGAACCAGTATGTACACAAGTTATTTATGATCTTATAATGAAAAAAGTAAGGAGAATTAAAAAAATTAGAACAAGACAATTAAAATTAGAATTTCAGGCTTGACCTCACTTCAACTCTTGTTAACTGGGCTGTTACGTGCTGTGAAGTTGTCTTGTCAGGAGTTGCACGTGGTTCTATGGGTGCATGTTGGACACAATGTTCATCATCACAAGCCTGCTCCCTCCCTTGTAGGATTATTCTGTATTCTGCAATGTACAATGATCTGAGTTAATATTTAGAAGGAAATTATTCTGTACCTTCCTAAAAGCCTGTTTTAGCTCTGGGTTACAGAGGTAGTGTAGTGGTCTCTCACTATGCTTTTCCATTACATTATGTTAGACATTTTGGACATGAGCAGAGAGACAAAGCTAGCGCTTTTCAGAATTGTGGACTAAATCAAATACTTTAAGTTTTAGATAATTCCTAACAGAAGCTGCAAGAATCTGGGAAGGGTTTTGTTGTGGGTTGTTTTTTTATTTTAGCCTCTTGTTTGCTAACTCAGAGGGCGTACATGCTTAAGCACACAGACACCTTCCTTCACCTACCATCTCTGAGTCTGAGTCTTAACCCAAAACAAGCAGTAATTAAGTTGCCAGACACTAGTGGAATGTCATCTTTTGTGATTGGAGGGAGAGTAAAACCTCCTCTTTGTACAAAATTTCAGTGTATTAAAGTGATCAAGAAATGTAGAATAATTGAAAGAGGACTCTGAGCAATGCTAAATTCCAAAGTAAGTAAAAGAAGAAAAAAGTTGGAGTGATGAAATATTTGTGAAGTAGGAGTTGAGTTGAGAAAGATAATTACGTTGCAGGGTAAGAGTTTGTATTTTCATCAGAAAGACAATGAAAAGCATAACTTAGATGATTGCCATGCGTCTCTGGGAAATTATGTGAATTTTTGTAGTGAAGATGTAAACTGTTTGTTCAAGTTAGGCTCCTCAAACTGTGTAAAGGACACTGACTTGCATAAATGTCAGATTTGTATTAAATACAAGATCATACACGTTTGGAATATTATCTGCAGAATAGAATAATTATTTCAGAATCTCTTTTTTTTCTTGTGAGACTTTCTGTGCTTTTAAATCAGAATTGGAGAATACATCCATCACCTGTTCTGTATTAGAGAGAAGTATTTGACCCATCCTGGTTATTTTCCTTGTATGTACTCTTTATCTTCCACTGCTTGGTTTCCTTTTCCCTAGGGCATATCCATCCACCCTGACAGTGAGCTTATCTTGTAGTGCTGACACCATTAGCACTGGCCAACATGTCTCTGTTTTTTAGGGACTGGGTCTGACCTCTCCCGTAAAATACTCCCTTGAATGTCTAGTTAGTCATCACTGCATGCTAACTTGATGGCTGCGTTCTCTCAACGTTCTCAGCAGTGTGTTTCACCAATTAAACCTGTTTGGTTTTTTTTTTTTTTACTTTCCAACAAACTTCCTCTTCATTACAACAAATTTTACAAATTTACAGTTCCACAACTGTAGTGTGTTGCTAAACCCTCCACAGTTATTTGATACAGAAGAGAAGTACTTGAACACCAAAAGGAAAGGGCGACAGATGCAGGATTTCAAGCATCATTGGCTCATTCACATTAAGCTCTTGTGCTTATTTGTTATAGATTCGGTGCTTAATTTACGCACAAACCCTGACGAGTGCAGGTACTTCAATTTGATTATGTCCTTCCATGTTCCATCTGGATATGGTTCCAAGTTAAATCCTTGCCATTGAAGCGGGTAGTAAAAAAAGCCCATTGATTTTAGCAGAATTCAAGAATCTAATTGTTCAACAGAAATTTCAAAGTAAGATGGAGTTCATGGGAAAGTGTCTTAATTGCATCTTCTATCTGTTTGTCTCTTCCAGTTTTGCAATGTACAATGATCTGAGTTAATATTTAGAAGGAAATTATTCTGTACCTTCCTAAAAGCCTGTTTTAGCTCTGCGTTACAGAGGTAAGTTCTTGCTGCACTGTATACAGGCCTTTAACAGCTTTGATTTGAATTATAAATTGATAAGTATTGAAGTGATAACAAATATTTCATTACACTGTCATCAGCTGAAGTACATTTTTCTTGGGAGAAAGTATTTTTTATGTTACTATATGCAGTTGAGATATTCACAAGTGTCAGCAAGTTAGGAGACTGTAACTAGAGTGGCATTTTCAGGAGTTTTTTTCTTTGCCAACGGTCAACATCCTAAGTTAAGTAATATTTTCAAATCTAATGGCAAATTTAACGATCTAAATGACCAGAAGTAGATTGCAGTTTCTCTTTTCATGCAAGCTTAAAATACATTTTTCTGCAAATGCACACTTCCATCTTGCTTGCTCATGTGACCTGCAGTGGTGGCCAGCTAATTCCAGTTCCTTATGTTCTCTGCTCCAGCAAATCATCATGTGATTTAGTGGAGCAGAAAAAGTACTATATGGACCTGATAGTGTGTTGTGAAATGTCATTTATTACGTTCTTATAGAAGAAAAATAATTCCTTAATTCTGTCTTTACATTTGAACTTTGTTGGAGTAAGCTGTGAGGGTGAAACACTGACGCTCAGGGCACTGAGTAAGGTTTTCTTCATAACAGTGTGAGGCTCTTTGTTCGGCATCATCCCTGCCTTAATTGTGCTCTGAAAATCAGCCCTCCGTATTATGTGGAAACTCTGTGATGCAAACTGAGTTTTCGTTGCATGAGGCTCAAGCAGCTGTAATCATCAGTGCTGATACCATCAAGCTAAAATCCAAATCTCAAGATACATAAGGCATTAACTCAGCATGACCTTTAGACATTGCCAGGGAAATTTCCAGGAAGCTCCAAGAGCAGTTGTGGACATGTCTGTGGGTGATTACTCACAGTTGGGAGCACCAAGACCAAGGGATTAGTTTTTCAGTGGGACCTTTGTGATGAACAGAAGTAGTTTTGCTTTCTAAGGACAAGGACAGATGATGGGTCTTTTATGTCTGCCTTCTGCCATGACGAGAGAAAGAATTACCTTCTCGTTATCTATTGCCTTCTTTGTAATGGCCTAGCATCATCTGTTCCAGTTTTTTTAATGTTATTATGGCCCAGATTCTTCCTTTCAGCTTCTAGCAGGCTTCAAAATCTCTCCTGTGCTTATTAGCTCTGTTTCCCCTTGCTCTTCCAGTCACTTACAGCTGCATCTGTTCCTACAGATAGATTTTTCCTGTTCTGTCCGGATTAATAATGTAATGTTAATGTATTAAATCCTGTAGTTCAAATAATCTGTGCAGCTAAAATGAGCATTTGGGATTCAAACGCTGCATCATTTAAACAGACGGGCTGAGGGAGGACATTATGTAACATTTCCCTTTTTTCATAAAAGTTCATCCTTTCGAACTCCACGTACAAAAAATATGTAAAGACAATGGGATTTGGTTGCAATGCTGAGTGCTTTGTGTCAGATTGACAGTTTGCCTGCCCAACCTCCAGACTGCCCTCTCCTCCACCAGCCTTCTGCACAACAGTTGGCCTTTGATGACATGATCATGTAACCTTTTTGCCATAGGGTGTCAGCTTCAGAGTGCAAAGGTTGCAAGAGCTAATTGGTTCCCTGTCATTGCTCAGACCTAGCATCGCCTAACTGTGAGTGCTGGACTTCAGCAAGTGTTAATTAACGTGCAAGAATGTACAGTCAGCCCTAAGGATGGTTAAAACTCCTTTCTGGCCTGTGTAGGTGAATGCCCCTCCAGCATGGCATAATAGCGGAAAGGTGGGGGGTAGCAACAGTGTAACTGAATGCTGGAGCTGCTGTGGGAAGAAGGAGGGAATTCCTGGAGTAGAGGAAGCGGTTGAATCTTTGATACACAGTTTGCGTTCTGGGAAGTCCCAGAGACTCCTGTGTACGTACAGCCAGACCAATGCGGCGATGGCCGTGTTCTGCAGTGAAACAGTAGTAAGGGAGGTGAGAGATACAGTCGCCTGTGGAAGGTGTATTTTTGCCTTTCAGGGTGTTTTGCTCCAGAGGACAACTGCGCTAAACATTTGTCACAATGGATATGAAGGCACTTGGGGAAAAATAATAATGGGAAAAGGATTAGTGCTTGGTAATAGCTGGTGCCACCTGTACCAGCAAAAAAGTGTCGCTCCCACCTTCAGTCGGAAGCCAAAATTAATTGCCATAGGCAGTTCATTAAATCTGGGGGCTGTCTTAAGTAATGAAAATGCTATTTTAGCAGAGCACTTGGTAACTCCCTAATAGAAAGTAAAATATTAATGATATGCAAAACACTGATACGCTTGGTTTAGCTCATTGTACTGTTCTTGATGGGGGAGTACCGTGTAAGCTTTTCCTTCCGAGTTGGTGTTCTGTGAGTTTGGAGTCACAATCAGCATATTTAATTTATTCTGCAGTTGAGAACACCATTAAACTTCTCCTTGGAAAGGAACAGGACTCAACTTGCCAGATCTTCTCTACCTCTCGCTCCTGTAATTTCAGATGGTGGAAGCAGTGCTACATAACTGTTGCTCTGTGGTTTGTATTTCCAAACACCAACTGGTCTGAGCAGGGCAGGAAGGTTCTCTTTCTTTTTTAAAATTTACCTAATTATGGCTTTCCCCATATACCTCTTTTTTGTAATCCCAAAGTAGATAAAACAGTCCACATGAAAAATGTGGCTTTATAGAAAACATTTTTTGGTCCCTTCTTAGTATGTTTATATTGCAGCTTGGCTAAAGCTCATTGAATTATTTCCAATAGCCCAAAGACTGTTTAAAAACTGCTGTCCATGTGTTTCTTTTCATCATTGTTTGAATGGTCTTTTTTCAGTTCCGAGGACCTTGTTCACTTCTGACATTTCATTAAACTGTTAGAGGAAGTTGAGATTAGTCAGGTCATTTCAAATCAACACAGCAAAGTCATTCAGCTGCAATATGAGGGGAGGAGAAATGCCTACACATTGAGTTCCAGGCTAGATACTAAATGCCACACCAAACAGAGACATTGTCCCCACTGCCCAGCTGGCTTTGTGTCTTAGAGCAAAAGGAGATTGTATTACGAAATTGCCACAGAGCATTCCAATTACAGGCCGGTTATGGGAGGAGAGGGGAGGCTGTGTCACATTTAAGCTGTTTTTATTTATCTCCTCAGTGAATATCTATTTTTTTTTTTGCACACAGATGTGCAGTAAGAGTCCAGGTCGCGATACCAAGTTACCTTAAGCAAACTCAGGGACATCCCTCCACATTCCAGCATAAGAGTTCAAGGGTTCTGGGCTGGTGCAGGGTGGCAGAGGCAGTGAAGATGATTCCCACTGATGCTTTGTGCTGGCTTTGTGGGTTTGGGATTTGGGACAGCTCCATATTCAGTCGATGTCTCTTCTATAGAAGCACCACACTCTTTACTAAGGGAAGGGTGAACCTCACCTATGCTGTTTGCAGTCCTTTGGCTTGAGAGGGAGGATTTGCATAACTAAAGCCTTCTGTTATGGAAATATAGCTGCTATTTAGGGTGCAACCAGATTTGCAGCAATGGGCAAAAGATCATATCCTGCCTCTCTGAAAGTTACCATGGGCAGTTTACTCTTGCCCGGGAAACTGCTGTCTTTTTCCTGAGACCAGATTTATTCAGACCTTGAAATCGTCTCTTTATGGTGCCACCAACTCCCTAACTATTTTTAAAGTGATGGTTCATGTTTAAGTGTTACATTGTCTCTCCTCTTGTTATGTAGTTCAGCAAAGGAGTGAGAAGTTAGGGGTAACTTCTGATAGCCAAACTCCAGCTCGTTGTGACTTCTTGGCTGAATAACTAATTGGGATATCAAAGGTGTAAAAAATTTGCTATTCTTCATGCTGGGGTGTGGTTGGATTTTTTTAAACTAACTGAAGTCTAGCCTAGAACAATACTGGTCTGTAAAAACAGTGAGTTTCAACTGTATATACTGTTCCTGCTCCTACTCCAACAGAAGAAAACAAGTTTAATTACAGAAAAAACAAAGATGACAGTCTTTGCACTCTGAGTGCACTTGTTTATACCATAGACAGCACTTACTTTCTGCAGGCAGCCAGCTAGCCCATCATAGCAATTGCAATAAATGATGGGCTAGAGCTCCTCCAGAAATAAACTCTTACCTAAAGGTGCATGGTTTTTCATTCCTTTCCTGTCTGTTTTTGTAGATAACTCAGATGCCCCAATAAGCCCCTTTCAGACAGGTTTGTTCACGTGATTTGCACCTTATTAATAAATTGCTATTTAGTGGCATCAGAGGAGTATGTACGTGACCACAGGCTCCCACGCCTTCCCTGAGAGCTTACGAGACTGTCCCAGTTCTTTCCACCGTGAAATCTGCCCTCAATCCCCATCCGCACTGGAATGTCTATACTTACCTCCGAGACCAAACTGCAAGTAAACTTCAACCATTGGGTAAACTTGTTAAAAAACTGGCTTCCATGGTTTTATTGTGAGGGCACCGCACCGTTTTCTTTAGCACATGACTGAGTCTTTTACCTTCATCCCATGTGTTTATATAGGGAAAATCAGACCATTGGATGGCAGAATGTTTTAACATTGCGTATGCTTCCCAGTGCACCCTGACTAAAGCGGGTCTCCTAAAAATTAAGCTGATAAAATGAGCTGTGTTGAATCAGGGATAGAAACGCATCAAGCCTGTTTTATCCAGTATGTGAAGTGTCTGGAAAAAATCCATTGAAAAGTAAGAGAGGCTTAAAAGTCATCAAAATGCACATAAATGAAATTTTCTGGCAAGGGCAGCCTAGACCTCTGGCTTACTTGGGACAGCTGCCATCATTAGGAATCTTTCCTTTTGCTTTCAATGGGCACTGATACAGGCCTTTGAGAAATTGCTCTTGAAAAGATTTTGGCAGGTAGGGGAAGATTCCATCAGAAACAGCAGTGCTCGGCTTTCCATGCATGAAGCTGGGTATACTTCAGCAGCTGTTATTCAAGTGCAGTTGGACTTGCATCACAGTTTACATGCTATATTGTTGAGTGTGATATAACAGCCTTACCTTTAAAAAAACTCACTGAAAATGTGAGTACCAAAGTAAAACAGAATGTTAGTGGGAAGCACAACCTGATTTTAAATTTTTTTCTTGTGCACTGATAACTCATAGAGGAAAAAAACCAATACCTTTGAAGTACCCTCAGCTGGCTATTTAATCCCAGGGTGGATCGTGCTTTTTTTTGACTCCTTGGGCAAAAGTTTAGAAGTACTCTGGGATTTGTATGTAGTTGCATTGTTGCTCCTCTCTGTACTTGTTCTTTGCTTGTTAGTTATTTGTCAGCAGTGTTTCTCTGTGGAGTATTTTATAGCGCTTGAAACCTGCATGAAGTATCCGTCAAGCTGAACCTGCTAAATTTGGTGAATAATCCATTGTGTGTAGATGCTGTCATGTATTTCTGAGGAAGAAAAAGACACTAAGGGCACTCTGTCCTTCACAAACACTTGTAAGGAATGGTCCCAGAGCTTTAAAAGATCCTCCCTTTTCTAAGTGCTGTGTGAATTTCCATACAGTTCACTACCTTCATTACTGACTAGAGCCCCAAACCTCAAGCCAGCAGACAGCTGGAGAAGAGCCGTGAACATTTTGGGACACGTTTATTTTAAAATGTTAAGCCAAAGTATATATAACGTCACGGAAGACTCAGAACTCGTTTTTCTGCCATGTGCTTCTCCATCAGCCCCACCACTTGTCCATTGTATCGCACTGCTTTTTAGAGCAACTAATCCAGTTTTGCTTAACCTAACTACCAACTGTCCCTGTTCTGGCACTCCTGATGACAGTTCTTCTTCAGCAGATGAATAAATGGTTGCATAGCTGATCGGGTATCAGAGCCACTGACCTGTGTAACTCCAGTAGAAAGAAGCTCTTTTGGGGATCTTGAGGCTTAAGTGCTCACATTCAGTTGCTGACCTGTTTGGAGAGGGTACCACTGAGTGTGCCTGACACACAAATAACATGCATATATCTGCTGTTTCTTGAACCCCTGAAGTACATTGCCCCCTTTTGTCACGAAGTTTGCCCATGCTGGGCTGTGGTCAGTTCCATCATGCAGCCACCTTGCTAGCCAGCCCACCAAGAGGATGAGTGTATGACGGCAGTTAACTTGACAGCCTGGATCTCAGGAACTTTAATAAAATGTCATGGTTCTAGCTCTAAGGATTTTGATCTCATGTTACGTATTAGCTGGGATGGCCGGAGTGAATTCAAGAGCTGTTTTCCACTGGCAGTGGCAGATGAGCTGGTATAATACAGGTACACAGAGCGGCAGCTGCTCCAGGCTATATCCCATTTCCAGCCATTCACACCGAAGGGGGGTGCCCTCCAGCTGGCAAATACATTATCGCTGCTATACTTGGTATAACTCTGCCGACTGCTTTGCTGTTTGTACTTCAGGAGCTTTCAAAGGGGATAAAATGATGCCTTACTGAGCACACCAGAGCTGTAGAAGAAATAGTAGGAAATGAATAGAAAAATGGCATGCAATGGCAAAGGCTACCTCAGGACATGTTCGGTTCCACTCAGAAGCCTAGAGGTGCAGAAACAGAGGAAAGCATTGTGTCATTGTTTCCATCTTCTTACCGCTCACAAGAGTATTTGTGAGATACTCCCAGGCTTCACCATGCTCTCACTCCAGCCAGATATTCAAAAGCAGTCAGCCAATCCCCTACGTAATGAAGTCACATTAGAACTATAAAGCTGTAAGTGGGTGACTGCAGCACAGGAGAGCTGAATTTCTTCAAAAAAACTCTGCAAGTGGGGCCGTCACACATGCAAATGACACACTGTGCTTGTGTAGCTGATGCAAAAACCTATGCAGTCTCTTAACGTTACATATTGGACTATAAACCTTACGAGACAAATGGAGTGTGTTACTTATAAAGCTGTAGGCAATATGATAGGAAAAGTCATTCTCTGTAATAAATTATTTCTGTGCTTTTAAAGGTTTGGGTCCTTAACAATATATATTTTTGTTTGTTAATATTATATAAATCCATCTTGGAGGAGATAGATTCTGCTGCCTAGCCCTCCTCACAACTCTTAAGGCCAACATAACGTTAAATAAACTGAAACAATTTGAACTTTGTAGACTTTTTCTGCTGTGAAACAACTATTATGGAAATGGCATTTAAGAGTGTGTCTTTTTTTGCCTTCAAGAGTTTTGGAGTAGTCCTCCTTTTTCAGTTTCAAGATGACCAAATAGTTCCAGTAATTTCTGATCTCCCTGCCAGTTTATTATTAGTGCAACTGGCTACAGACCAGCTGACTGATGTCAGTCTCATAATAACGAATGACAAAGCTAGACAAGGGTCCCATGAGAAACTGAAGAAGGAGGATCAAACACAATTGTAAATCTGTGCAAGAGACTGCAAGGTCTCTGGCAAAACTTTTACTGGTTTTTATAGCACTATTCAACAGGTTTTCTTTCTTTTCCTTTCCCAGGTGTGTACATATTGCATTGTTCTCTGTTTTGTTGTTTGTTTTTTTAAAAATATGTCAGGTAATGGAGTACATGAATATTCTTATTTAATGTGAGTGTATGACTCTCTATTTAATATGATTCATTAATATATCCCACAAGGTAGAGCTTCCCTCATCATTTGCTGCATTGCCAACTGCAGTCTTAGGCTTGCATCTTGCAGTTAGATAAATGAATTGTAATTGTGAAGAAAAGCCATGTTTTCCAAGCTGCAATGGCAATTTTTTCCAGCTATTGTGTGCACAGGAATGTGGCTGCACACACCCAGAAATCTCCAGACATCAGTAAAGCTTATGGATCCTGTCAGCTGCAGAACCAGAAACTGTTAGTATAAAAGCCACTCACGTCCTTCCCTTATCTTTCAGTAGCTCTGTTCTCGACTTAGCATTGTCTGATTCTTCAATTAAATTTTCAAGAGTGGTGTTGTAGAAAGGCCATTGCAAAAAAAAAAAACAAAAAAAAATAACAACCCAATGGACAATTGCAAGAAGTCTATCTGGATTATTTGAGACAGGACTAAAACAGACTATAGTCTGTTCTCCTGGACTTCTTTGCACTAGGTTAAAAAACATACCAGATTTAGGCTGCTCTTCATTACTTTGTCTAATTTTTACTGCCCTGCCATTCAGGATAGGTTCTTGGATGGAGAGTTTTATCTCCAAGAGTAAGATTTGCAGAAACTATCATTACTAAAAAATTGTGATCTAGCCAGCAAGAATGCTGTAGAGAAGGAAATGCTGCAGGAAGTGCTACAGGGAGTTATTCACCTCAATCTGAGCTGCAGGGACATAGCATGTCACTTTTCTCATTATAGCGAAGAAAAACTGTTGCGTTTTCCATGTTTACATCTAAAGTCCATTCAGGGATTGAGCTGTACTTATCTGAGCTGTCCCTGGGATCCAGTACAACATACTCTGCAAATCAGTCCATCTCACAAAAGACATCTGGACTTCTGCACTCAAAAAAAAAAAAAAAGTGTTTTGAAGAAAATTAGAGTCTCAACAACTGTTTTCATCTCATTTTCCATTGCCTGAACTGTATCTTTACTGTCATCTGTGCTACTCTGCTGGTGATAAAAAGTTTCCAACCTTCTGGCAATATGAATATGTAAAGCATTCCAGCAGATTCAAATACCGTCTTGCCTCAGTGCAAATCTACAAAGGTGGTTTTCCAGCACACATTAGGCAACACCTAACCTTTGAAAAATTCACTCTATTTCAGCAGACAAGTAACATGCTCTGGGAAGAATTCAAACTTGACTCCTTCAGGACAGACTATCAATTCAGATAAATTGCCTTTAGGATACAATTTCTTATTTCCAGATTTCCACATGGTATGAAACAGTCATATTTACAGAGGGCAGAAGTTTTACTAGGAAAGCACATAGAACCTCATGATGTCTTTTGTTCAAGGAAACCACCAGTACATTAAAAGGAAAGGAAAAAAAAAATGTGAAGAAAGCAGGCTTTTGTTCTTCTTTCTTCGTTTCTGTGATGGTATCTAATGATTACAGAATGCCTCATTTTATTTTTTTTTTTAATTTCAATCTGGTTTCTTTTTGCAGTTTCAACAGATTTGGATATGTTCATTTCAGTCCAAGCTCCATGCTGCTAAATTTTATTCTTACCCTTTTCTCTAGTTTATTTACAAGCTGCAGTGAACATCTACATAGACAGGTCAAGATCTCACAAAGGCTGAAGCGCCTCTCTTTAGCAGTAAGACCCAGGATAGAAAAAAAGAGGGGAACTGAGAGAAATCCCCTTAGAGGATTACTCCAGGGCTTGTGGAGTAGGCAAGTTACCTTGCCCCCTGGCATGAATCCCTTCATGTCTGTATGGGTAAGACCCGTACTTGTATTTCACTCCACTTTACCTTCCTCCCCGCCTCTTTGTTTTCCTGTGCCTCTTAAGAGCTTGTCAAACACACAGTGCAAGGATGACCCTCAGGAAAGGTCATGTAGCATTAAGACATAATATCATTGCATTAGGTGCTGGAAGAAATAGAAAACATGTATAGAGTAATGCTCCCTTCCAGCTTCCTGTTCTCTTTCCTTAACTTTCCTTAACTGGGGAGTCCAGCTCCCCAGAGCTAAATGTTAATCCAACTGAAAATTGTTGTTAGCAACTGGAAGGGCACATAAATGTAGAAGGTAAATGCCCATCTTTATACATGGTCCTCAGGTCAGAGATGAATTAGACTCTGCCATCTGTCAGAGGATACTGATAACTACAAGGAATTGGGACATTTATTTTACATCTGTTTGTAACAACAGAAGCTCCAGCAGCGCAGTGGTCGCCTAACTCTGAATCGGAGCAGTGGTTCAATTCTGACTCAGAGGGAAGCGTGCCAGCAGCACCACTGAATGTGCATTACATAGAATACAGCAGGAAATTTGGACAGCAACTTAGTGTTATAACACTGTTTTGGAAATGCATGAGTCACTGTGTTTCTGGAATCTGAACCTTTCTCAGCATGTTTTTGTGCTAGATACCCTGTCGTGTCGTTTGAGAAAGCCTGAAGGACTGATGCTGAGTTAGTTTATCCAGGATCTTCATATCAGAATACTCTTAATCCATATCTGTCATCTTTCTTCCTGTTTCCAGAAAAACCCAGAGCACAATCCACTATTTTCTTCCATTGTGAAATATTATTTAGAACACTTCTGTAATTGACACTAATCTCCTCCTCTATTAGAGCAACCCACTGAGCCTTTCACCTCAGCTGTTGCACTCACTGACTTCTCTGATGCTTTCAGATGAGGCTCCCCCACTTCTTCACACCACCACGCATACAGTACTCCTTCACCCTTCTATTTCAAAATGCTTCTTGCAACACTGAACACTAACAACACTGATAAAATCACATACGCACTCTGTAGTAACTAAACATGCCAGGGGATGCCTGTGCATTTCCTTTTGCTTCGTTTCTTTTCTGATGACAGTTGTGTCTGTCTCCAGAGCTGCACCCCTGTCTCTGCTGGGTTAAGATCCAGGTACCACTCTGAGCTGCACTGATGGCAGAATGTCCCTCCCTCTAACAAATATAATTTGTCCGCAACACCTTGGGGTTTTTTCTACTTCTTACACTAAAATCTAATGCTGAACTGAATTACAATTAAAATAATTTTATTTAATCTGATAGAGGTATGCGTGCACACACGTGCACACACACACACACACACACTTTTTTATGAGACATTTAAATACATGTATATTCCAAATGATAAAAGTGCAAGAAAACAACATGGTTGTGCTAGAAGCAGGCTGCAGAGGAAAGGGAAGCTTCCCATCTTGCAAACAATTAGATGCATTGGATTGAGCATTTGAGCAAACAAGTCTCAGCAAAGATGAGTAAGATTAAAGAAATGCACTTAGGAAGGGTCAGGGCTGAAGACTGACAGCTCTGTGACAGAGTCCATCCTGAGTCAGATTCACAAAGTCTTTAATGCCTGACAGGCTTTTTAGATATCAGCACTTAGGCGTATTCCCAATGTCTGTGACCCAACCCTGCAGTCATCCCTGGAGTCACAAGAGTGCTCAGAGCCAACCTCACAGATGAGAGCCAGGGAGGTGCAAAAAGCTGGGATTCTCCAGTCCGTCACCTGCTGATCCTGGTCAAGCAGGAATAGCCAAAGCACACCTAACTGTCCCGTGAAACCCAGCCAGGAAGCAGACGGGTTATGACCTGCCCGTGTCCAGCAGTAAAAGCACTCAAATGGGAGTTGGGAGATTTGGGAAGCTGAGTTCCCCCTTTTCCGTAACACATCCGGAGCAGCAAAAGCTACACTCTCTCAGAGATCTTCCTCATCACCGGCCTTACAGAACCATTTCTCTCAGTTGTTTTTAAATGTGATAAAGTCAAGAGGGTTTTTTACCAAATAGAGTTGATGTCTGATTTTTCAACAGGTCTGGGTTTTTTTCATTTTATAAAACTAGTTTGTTTTTTTCAAACAAGGATAGTACAAATGACTTGACAGAAAACAAACCATACTGTGGACATACTTAGCAGATGTAATATTAAAATTGCATTGCATCGCATGCATGTCACTTTTTAACAGAGTCCAATGTTTTATAAGTCCTCCTGTTTCTGATGGAATCTTCCCACTTCTACTTATAGCTTTCCTCTTAGCTTTTATTCTAGAAGCAGAGAAACACAGTGGTGAAGTGCCACTCAGAATTTGTGTCACCTATATTGATTCACAGTTACAAATTTTTTTTAAGCCTGCAGATAACTGGGCAATAAAAAGCATGTTCAGTCCTGAGTACTTCTGCCAACCTGCCATGACTGCTCCAATATAACTTAATTTATCACACGCTTCATGGGCTCTTAAGCAAAACACAGATCAGGTTCATGATAAATGACTGCAGCACATACCTCTGCCAACTGCTGAGTCTGGGATGGGATACTCCCCATTTTCCTATTTTTAGCAACTCTGTGGCCTTTTTATGCCTTTTAATCACTTTAGTCATTCAAAGTACGTATGCAGTGAGCAGATTTTGCCCTATTGATTTGTGCAAGGATTCTGTGATAAGGCTGCTCTGCTCTTCTTGTCACAGTGGCTTTTTATACTTGCATGGATCTGCATCATTTGTGTATATTCTGTAAGACACTATGGGAGGAACCATCCCAGCTGTTTATTGCTGATGTTGGTGCACTGGTACCTTAATGGATCTTACCCGAAATAATTTGGGTTTGCATCTGACAGCTAGCAGCTGTGCTCATCCTAAGTATGGCTGAATCAAAATTCCCATCAAAGCCTGATAATAAACTATTATTTGTGAATTTTATAATAATAATAATATAAGAGAAAGGAACAAACTAAATCTGTGCCCTGAATCTACTCCCATAACAGTAGCACCCAAGTCCCTTGTCATTTCTGTGACGCCTGCCTTCACGGTGTCTACCTGCAGTACAGCAGCGCGCTCTTCCCCTGCCCCCTTCTCCCCCGGCAGAAGGGAACGAACAGGGCACACGGCGTATGTTAGCTCACGGCTTGCATTCCCGTTCAAACCCAAACTCCTTGAAAGCCCACACCACCTGTTTGTTGACTCACACTCTGACGCAAGCCCATATGTGCACCAGGAAGGGAAACTCAACAACACTGCAATGCCTTTTGTGCCTGAAAATGAACCCCTCCCTCCCAGACACCACCACTTAACCCTATGGCATTGCACATTCAAGTCCTCACTCCTCCGACGTGGCTAAAAAAGTACGGACCTGGCTGGAGGGACATAAGCAATTCAAGCAGGGCTCCCTGGAAATCTGGGAGAGTGCTCATACCTCAGCAACTACACTCCTCTTCCTCACTTCTGGCTAATACAAAGCACAGTGAAGATCAGCATTATGTTATCCACTAGTTTTGTATTGGGAGCGTGGTGATTTGGGGGCATCATCCCAATTTTCTTCTTTTTTTCACAACATCACAACATAGGTATGAATTTCTTCAGTATGTTTGTGTTCCCTTCTGAATGCTTTCAAAGGCTGAAAAGTTAGAATAACATAGAGCGGTTTTAGTGCAGTGCACCACACATTGTTTCTATCATGTGAGAATTGCTTAACTGCGGTACGCTTCAGCAGCACAATTTATTACAAACCTTGGAAGTCATTTCAGGAGCCCAAGGACCTCATGGACCTTGGACCAAGTTTCAGCAAACTGCTTAGATGTGCGGTCAATAGGCAGATGTCTGGAAACATGTGTTTGTGCACATTTATCTGCTAATGCAAATGTCCTAATGCAGGCATTAACACTGAAGAGCATTATGTGGATTTTAAACAATCCCTGGAAGAGTTGGGTCCCATAAAAGTTATTCTGACAGATGTAATCCTTCTCCTCTCCTTTGCCAAGTGCTTGCTCTGCCTACAGGAGCCAGAGCACATCAAGCAAGACTCCTGCCTGCTTCCACTGCTTCTGGTGCTCCAGACACCACAACATCCCTGCCTAGTGCTGACTTCACTCTTAATTTTATTGTTATTGTTCTCGTTGGGAAAGAAGCAGCAATGTGGCAGGGAAAGATGAAACGAGATATTTTTATGCTTTCATCTGCACAGATGACTCATATGGGACAGGTTTATTCCTCGTCTCTCTTGGGATTAATGCCTCAAGGAGAACAGCAGCAAAATTAAGGCTCTTTTTGCTGCTGCGGAAAATAATACTTTCTTTCACCCTGCTCTGTGAGGTCTTGTGAGTGTGTGCAGTATATAGCACAATTGGCTCCAATCTTACTGGGGCCTCTCAGTATTAGTGTAATAAAAGTAAATACCAAGTGGTCAGGGTTTAATTATAATCTGGACATTCTGTGCTCTGGCAATAGATTACAGGAGCCATAGACTTGTACCTTAAGGCACTGAATCTACTGTTGGCATGAGGGTGAATCCATGTAAAGGGACAGGACAGCACAGTGAAATCCCACGTTTCCTGCTCAGCATGTAGAAAGCAAACTAAGATGAAGTGATTTCAGTAACTGAATGCTCTGTATGTTGGAGCAGCTCCAGCTGTGGCTTTTTGTGTTCAACTCTGGTGACTATTTCAAGGACTCAAATGCTATTTTATAGAAGATGGAGAGGCAAAAGCTTTCATTAGATAATGATTGTATTAAGACTCAAATCCTCATATAATTATTTGAAGAGGAATTCTAAATAATTAATGTTGTAATTATCTGTTGATTTATTCTCCTCCACCCTTAATTTTGTTTGGAGCAGGGCCTGACCCTGATCATGCTCTATCAAGAGTAATTCAGAGATGGAAGAAAGAAACATGCTCCACAATCGATACTGAAGTGAGTTTCTTTTTGCCTTACACGATTCTGCCAGCTTGAAGGTTTTGGTGACATTTTGCCTATAGTTATTTCACTTCCAAAGCCCCCCTCATAATTTATTTTTCTAGTTGCCATTATTTATGAGCTAGGCTATTGTAACTGCATTATATCAGTGCAGGGAGATGTGTCCAAGGTTGAATTTTTTCCAATATATTTATAATGTCTTAAGAAAACAACAACAACAAAATGCTATGAACTTGTATATAAATCCCTTCAGATCTGTGGCACTGGAAAAAAAAACCCACAAATTCATGGAGCTCAAACAAAAGCAACATTGACAACTGTAACAGCATAATACAGTTACTAAAAATGTTGCAAAAGCCCCCCTACAGACATATTTCCATAGCCATTCTGCTTATATTAGCCTGGCTTTAACTTCAGAGTGTAGTTATGTCTATTACAGTAACGTCTGGAGGCTCAACTCACTGTGTTAGGAAATGTACATGGTAAGGGACCATTGCTGTTCTGAAGGCTTCAACACAGATGAGCAGGATGTGTAGAACTGAAGGGGCAGCAGTCAGGCAGTTCATCCACCTAGTAGGAGCATAAGAATTGGGCCAGGAAAAAAAAAAAACAGATCTATTATCGCTGGGTCTCTCTGCTCCCATGCTGTACTTCCAGTAGTACTTCTACTGGTATCCAAGCCATCCTGAAGTGGTACAGGACTGGGAGCTGCTGCCTCGCAATTGTTTCAGTGTAGATGGCTGCCTGTTTAAAGCACAGAGTGTCAGGGGTGGGACTGTTACCACCAAGCAGGGATAACTAGCTGGAGAAGACACCTTAGTTTTTGCACCCTGGATGTACAGCTTTGATCAGCCAGTGAGGTACATGGAGATGTACCTGGAAGAGCTGCAATGACACACATGTTCCTTCAAGCTTATCCGCTTCTATCTGTTGAAGTGGATATGTGGATATCCAAATGTATATGGAACCAGGCACAGGAGGCTGAGTTACTGCTTTAGGTGTGTGATGGGTCAAAACTGGGTGCCTGTGATACACCACTGGCAAATTCTTCACTGTGCAAGTGGTTAGCCCCGTTGAAGTTCATCTCCTGAGATTCTGACTGCTGCCAGAGTTACCTCTGTTTTGCAAGCTGGTTTGACTGGAAGGCATGACCAAGAAGGGAAGAAGAGAGAGGGGAAATCGGAAGCCAGAAGACACAAATCCTGCAGCCCCTGAATTACTCCAACTTGCAATAATCATAAGACCTTTTTAATAAAAGTTTCACTCAGCCATGAACATTTTGTGAGTGCCCTTGAGACATTCTTTCTTTCAGAATCCATTATTGCTTCAGAGCAATATCTGTAATTGAAACAAATAATAAAATCCAGTAAAGAGCAAACAGGGACAGTTTATGAGCCTTAAGGCCAACTGGTAGAGCACAGCTGATGGCCACACAGCTGCATTTTCTTCCTGTGAAAATAGCATGGCTGCATGCAAAATTGCCATGGGGAATGCTCTCTGGCCTCTGCTAGTTAGCTGTGAACACCACCATTTGCGAGCTAACACATACATAGTACAGAGAGTCATGTGCCAATACATGTTTCGTGTGTGCTGGCCCCACTTAATTGACTAGTATAGACGTAGCCTGAAGTGTTTTTTCTACCATGTATGATCTTCTGAGGCTGTATGATGCATGCTATTAAATATATATAAACAACAAAACTATATACTTGGGGTTTAATGATTTTTCATTCATTGCATGGACATGAATATTAAATTTATGTTATTATGCTGTCTGGTGATGCCTGCTTGATTCTTTATCTCTGTGGCTAATCTTTAGAAATAAATCTGGCTTTTTTACTGGAACATGTCTCATCGCTCTTGTAACTTTGACCTGAAACTGTGGGAGCAGAACCCTCCATGGATCTGAACTTGCCCAGGAGTGAAGGAGTGGAGTGCCACAGGTGACAGTCTCAAGTCAGCCTGACAGCAGGAGCTTTTTGGTGAATAGACAACACAGTTCAATAGCTATGTGGGGGTGAAGTACCCAAACAAGTATCCACTGTATTTAAAGGGAAAAGAATTAAAGGAGAGAAGACCGGAAACTCCTCATGCTTTGTTTATTAGAAGTATAACTGTTCTTTATTGCTCACTGCTCCCTTATTAAAAACCAAACAAGCATGAGACATAGGAGCAAAAGGAAGAAAACAACTAAATGGCCAGACCAAACAAAAGAAGAGATACGAGGCCGAGATATTCTGGTGGTATTTAAATTCTGCTTCCTGAAACATGCTGTGCAAGGATTGTCATCCGGCTTCAGATGTCCAGGTCTCAACACTGCCTATAGAAGTGTGTGTCATTTTTGCAAGGGACAAATCCTATGCCCTGGACAAATGATGTAAGAGAAATTCAGGAGGGCCATCTTGGCAGGCTTTTCCCCTTGGCCCTCTTCTGTAGGTTTTACTGCACGAGTGGGGTTTTGGCAGATAAATTCTAAATAACCACAGGAAAGTATTGCAGAGTCTGAATCTGACAGAAAATTACAAACAAGTCTGAACTATTTCATCTCTGCTAATCATTACTAATGTATTTTGCAGTGTTACACTATGGCCATCGACTGCCTTTGAACATGTGAAGACCTGATTCAGATCGAGTCCATCCAGCCCAATACCATGCAACAGTGCTCAGCAGCAGATGTTTAGGGGGAGTTTAAGAAGCAGGCCCTGCAGAATGACCCTTCCCCAGCAGACCTTTCTAAACTTAGGAAATCAGGACTTCTGGTATGTCTTAAACTACCAGGATCCACTGATTAACAGTGGACCTATCCTCCATGAATTCCCCTAGTACCTTTTGGCTCCTTTGTAATTTTTCAGCCACACAGCAACTGGAGGCAATGAATTCCACGATATTCTCATGTAAAGGAGTCCTGTTGTCTGACACCTTATATAGGTTCTCCCTAGTTCTTATCTGATACAAAGTAATGAATATTTCTTACACGTTTAACCTCCTTTCATCATTTCATAGATCTGTACTTTACAAAGCCTTTTTCTCTCCCATCATTCCCTTTCCATGTTGAAAAATCCTATTGTACTTCTGTTTCTCTTGTATCGAAGCTATTGTATACAAGTTCTAAAGATCCTTTTTGCTTTCCTTTGAGCTTTCACTGCTACTTATCCATTTTGATGTGAGATTGCCAGCATTCAGGAATGTGCCATAATGATGTTTGACCGATTGCTCTCGATATCTTTCCTAATAGCATTCCCAGCGCTCTGGTCCAGGTGGTGAGCTCTCCACTGAGCACCCAGAGGATGGCTTCCCAGAGCTATCCACCGTGACCCTCTCATTCCTCCCTGAGTGGTAACAGTTCATTCAGAGCTATTGACTCCCATCCCAGATAGAGGTACAGAGAAACAAGCCTTGGAAAGTCCCATCGTTTACTAAAGCTGCTGATCTACATGAATGTTAATTGCAGTTAAGAGCCCTGTTGGGTCAATACTGATTAATTATCATACAAGTACCACTACAGACTGATGATAAACTTCCTGAGAGTTTAATCCTAGTACACATAAATCTTCTAAGGAGGATAGGCCAAACACTGAAGATCACGACAAGAAAACGAAGGGAGGAACAGAGCTTTAACTTGGTCTTGGTGTTCTCTGCTGTTCGCTGCTCTCAATTAAACATACAAGAAGATACAATTAAAAAAAAAAAAAAAAAAAAAAAAAAAAAAGAAGAAGAAAGAAAACACTTAAATAGCCACACCAAACAAGAGAATAGGTCAGAGGGGAATATTTAGGAGGGTTTAAATTCTAGAGAGTAATATTAGACTATTTAAAAATGTAAATGTAATGAAGGGATAAAGTGTAACTTATGAGCATTGTCTGTTGCCTTCATCTTACTTGGGTCCTGATTAAAAAATGTTCTTTAGCATAGTCCTTGCTGAGCATATGAGTGGATCTGACTTGACACCACTGGGTCACTATGCTGGTTAAGAGCAGTGGACCTTACGTAAGCACCTTGCTGTGAGGGGCAGATACCAAGCAAAGCCTAGACATGAAAAATGCCACAAAGTCGGAAGATGCTACAAAACTCTTACAGTACCAGGAGAAAATTAAATTTAGAAGCTCTGATATTTGTGTTGTATATATAAAAAACCCCAAATCTCCAACTGATGCTGAATGTGATTTCTATTTGTGTTTATAATCAAACATCCTCCATCCCCTCTGGAATGTACTGCTCAAGATGTCTCTGATCAAGCACCATCAGTTTGCCATTTCTGCTACCACGAGCATTGTTGCTACCGCAGATACCGTATTAGCTGTTAAAGGTGCTTAAGCACGCAGGAGGGCTTTTTTCTCTCTTCAGTTCTACACCAAAACATCCTTTTTGTGTGAAGTAACAAAGCATCTGAAGATGCAGTACTTGTACTAACACAGCCCTGAAGTAAGGTACGGTTTTGCTAACCTAAGTAGTAATTCAGGCTGAAAGTGCTTGGGTTGGCCTGCTTCCACAGTTAATACTTGTCTGCATACGAGGGCCCAAAAAAGCCTTCTGAGAGCCCAAAACAGCACCCTAATCCCTCGACCTGCGCTCAGCGTGGGGTTTCCGAGACGCAGCAAGCCTAGTGGCGGGAATAGGGTTGCAACAGCGAGGCTCATATCCCTTGTGCAATGGAAAGTTTGTGACTGCTTTCTTTCCTGAATTCTAACAGAAGATTGCATAGATGCCTCTTCCCTCAGGCAAGCTATGTCTCAAGGGTCAAATAGAAACTGCAAGACAATAAAGCGTGATTAATCTCTCTCCTTGGTGAATGTTGTGCTGCTGCAGTCCAATTTCCAGGTGTTTTTAAGTGTAATCACTATCTTGCTTACATTCTTCTGGGAAGAGGTCAATTTAAATGAGCACAATCTCTTTGGTCTCTAATTTACTACACAGGGGTGTGGATCAGGAGAGCTGTTTGCTGCTTAGCCCGAGCAAGATTAACGTGATGCTTTTGGGTTGAAGAGAGCAATTACTGCAATTGTGCGTGGAATGTTTGCATTGCTTGTCTTCTGTTTTTTCTAACTATCTTGCAATTTTCGGGATCTTATCTACGCTCGATTTAAGACCTTGTGAACAATCCCCCACTTGGTGAGGAGCAGAGCAGATTGCACGTTTTTCTTTGAGCAGCAGTTCCCACAAAGATAAGCGCAATTTTCATCGTTGCCAGGTTGTGCTCCATCACTTTCTGCATTTCAAGACAGCACCGGAGCGTCTACCTCCAGGAGACCGTCCCGGAATACTTGCACCGGAAAACGCGCTCTGTAAATTATACCACACTTACAGAAATCGAGGGTAGCTCTAATCTCTAGAACTGTCCATTTCGATCTGTAACTGGGGTGCTTCTTAGGCATTGAGATGCAATCTCAATTGAGTTGCAATCTCTGTATGGATGGCTATGCAGAGCTACTTCACGTAATATTCTGTGTGGAACTGCTTTATGTACCTTTTTAGGCAGCATGGTTGAATTGAAGATATAGCATATTTAGCGAGGGATTTCCACCTCAAGAGCTTGTTTCCCTGTTTGATCTGCCAAACCTGTTATTCAGCCTTTAGGATGTAATACGAAGTGAAGCTGTTTACAGAATTAGAGGGTGGGATACCTGAAAAATCGCAGAGAAGTTCATGCCTGATGCTTTGAGTGTGGGAAGTGCTGCTCATCCCACCTGCAATTACCCGGGACAAAACACAAGACGTGCTCAGCGGCGTGAGCGATAAGTTTGTGCCCAACAGCACTAACGCCACTGGTGAGTGAAGTTGTCAGTTTTGTGGTAAATGCTGTTCAAATAAAAATGTGGTTATGTGGAAAACATTTTCTTCGTGTGGGTCACTCTTCTTTCCAAGTAAGAGCTTTTAACAAGGAAGAAGATTGTTTTGGCTTGGGCTGAAATTCAACTCTCAGCTCTTTTGCCGTTTTCCAACACTCTTCCAGAGGCGGAAACAGCTATTTCCTCGGTAAAAAAAAAAAAAAAAAAAAAAAAAAAACCACCAAAAAAACCCCGCCGTGTCGCAGCGGAGGGCCCCTCCTCACCCTGTCGCGGCAGGCCGGGGCGCCGCGGCAGCTGGAGCCCCCGCGTCCGGCGGGGCCGGGCGCCATCGACGCCCCTCTCGGGTGTTTGACACCCGGTGCCCCCGGGGGCCGTCAGGCCACGCCCCGCTGCCGCGGCCGTGTCGCCGCAGGATGCGGGCCGGCAGGTGGAGGCGGCGCACGGGCGGCCCCCGCGGCTCTCCCTCAGGCGGCGCCGGCCCTGCGGCCGGGCCGGGGCGACCCGCGCTGCCCGGCGAGCAGGGGGCGACGGCCCCCGGGCGCGCGAAGGGCGGGGCCCGCCCTCTGAGGGCAGGGGGTCCCCCGGCACGGCCGGGCCGGAGGCGGGCCGCCCTGGGGGCGGGCCGCAGCGCGATTGGCCGGCCTGGGCCAGCCGTTGGAGTGCGGCCGCCGGGTGGGGCGGCACGGCGGCGGGTAGGGGCGGGCGGAGGCGCCGGGCCCCAGCCCGCCCTTCCTTCGCTCCCTCCCTGTCCCCCGCCCGCCTTAAAGCCCGGGTGGGCGCCGCAGAGGTGGCAGTAGCGCAGTGCGGGCGGCGGCCCGGGGATCGTGGTGGCCGGGCGCCATTGGCTCAGAGCGCAGCGCCTCGCCGCGGCTGAGCCCCTCCCTACCGGCTCCGCTTCGCTCCGCTCCCGCCGCTTGGGCCGAGGCTGTCACCGCGCCGCGCCAAGAGGCGCCGCCGCCGCGCCTGACGCCGGGCGCCCGGCGCTGCCAGCATGTTCGACAGGACGCGGTTGCCCTTCGTGGCGCTGGACGTGGTCTGCGTGATGCTGGGTAGGTCGGCGGGCCGCGGAGGGAGCGAGGGAAGCCGTCCCCGGGGCGCTGCGCTCCGCTCCGCTCCCTCCCCGCGCCGCACCGGGCTAATCGCATGCTCGCCTTCCCCTCCCCGCGGCGCCAGGCACCACCCCGGAGCGGGGATTCTTCCAGCCTGCGCCTTGGCCGTGCCTGTCTGCCGCTTCCACCGCTGCCTGCCGTCCCTGCACCCCCTCCCTCCTTCCCGCTCGCCTTCCCCTTCCTTGCGGCGCCGCCGCGCTCTCCCGCCCTTCGCCCGGAGGAATCTGGTCACTGCCGCCTCCCCCGGCCTCGGGCTGGGAAGGGAAGAGCCCTGGGCGGGGAAGGGGTGTGGGGGGGCGCGGATCTGCTGCCGCTGACCCACTGACATCTGGGACTCCCTCCGATGTCCTTACTCTGTCTTCGCTAACCTCTTCTGAGTGCTGTAGAGCTGTTGTGGCAAAAGCCCGTTCTGGGGAGGTAGGTGCCTGCAGCCCGGGGCGTGCCCGCTGCCCTCGCTGGGTCGGGAGGCTGCCCTGGCAGGGGCGGGCGTCCCGGGAAACGCGCTGCATCCCGGTGCCGGCGCAGCGGGCGCGGCCGGCGTTGTGCGGTAGTGGAGAGATGGGCGTTAAGGTGCGAGTAGTACGCGGTCTCGGCGAAACCGAGCTGATGCTGTAGTTGAGGCGGAGCGGGGTACCTGTCAGGACACGGTGTTTGCGCCCTCGTGTCGGGGCGGGGGCGACGCGGGCAGCGCGCTGCCGCCGCGCCGCCCGTGTTGTCCGAGCTAGCCCAAGTCGCAGCGCCGTCCTGATGTCTCTTCCTTCTGCTTCAGCCTCTAGCTCTGCTGGAACTGCACCGAGGCCTGTCAGTTTGCATCATCTTTTTTCTTTGACGTAACGACACGGCGTAAAGAGCAGTGATGTTAGTTATCGATCAGCGAAGGGCGAGTTTTACTCTGTGAAGAGCTGTGACCCCTCTGGAGCTCTCTGGGTGTTGAGAGCCTGGGAACTGTCTTCAGTACCTGAAGATGTACTTCTTGGTCAGTCTTGGGAAGTGTTAGTTTTGGAAGTTTGCTTCTTAATCAAGTGAGAGCAGTGATTCAGTGAAAAATCTTAAGCACTTTCTTGTCGTGTTCAGTGGGTGGTATTCAGTCAAAGAGGTCTGGCGCATGAAGTCTCTCTTGGCCAAAGATGTCTCTAGCGTCAGTTTGAACATAATGAGCATCATCTTGTCTTGCTAGATGCTTTAAGTAGCAATGGTACCTGTAGCTAAGTGGCATTAAGGGACAAAATTATGGTGAATGCCGCATTGCGCTGAATCAATGTTATGTGAGAGAGCTTTTGGAGAATGCAGTAGGAGTGATCTTTATTCAGATCAGAAGTTTTACAAAGCTATGCTGTAGCAAGGCTTAAACTTCCATGCTATCTTTATGGCCAGTAAAGCAGTTTTGTGTTTGTCCTGATAATTTTCATTACAGAATCTTTACGATCAGACAGAAGTTCGCACTATGCGTATACTTTGGTCTGTTTGAAGCTTATGTGCATATCCTAAGTAATCTTGACTAATCAAGGAAAACAAAATGTATTAACATTAAGACTATAAAAGGCATATGACTTGGGGGTTATCCAGCTAAAAGAATGAGGGTTTCCCCCTGCTTCTGCCCCAAGTTACTACCTGGGAGGTAGATTCTTGACCTTGCCCTGCTGTGCACTATCAATTTACACACCTTCCCCTGCCCGCATGTAGCATTTGCATCACAGATGCCCTGATCTGATGCCTCGATGTGCTGGAGGTGTGATAGACTTTTTCTTTTCCCTTGGGCTTGTTTAGTTGCTGCTAGTAGGCGGAAAAATGCAGGCAGTGTATAACATGAAGTCTCTTTTGACACCTGTGGCTTTAAACACATTGAGTAATGTGTTTCAGTGAAACTCTAGCTGAGACAAAAATGTATAGGACTAGGAAAGATGCTGGGTATATGACCAAATTCTCTTCCTCTTCTCCCTGGCTCCCATGTCATTGAGACAGGCTTTTAGAAGAACAGAGCCTGTGTGTCTAAAGGGGGGGATCTGTTTTAATTTTATTACTGTAAGAATAGTTCCTGTTGATTGTGCACTGTTATTCTAACAAACTTTTTCCCTGCCCCCCACATGCACTTTGATACCTGCTCAGATGACCGAGGTAACTGCCCAGATGAAGTGACTTGCAGGTATTGATAACCTGAAACCCAGAATCTTCACTAAGAGATCATGGAGCCTCCAAGAGGAAAACTTCTTTAGCTGTGTCATACTGAAAGTTTAAAACTATGTAGACCAATTTCAGTTGGGGGTTGCACTCTCAGTCTTGGTGTGGTAGCCCATTCTACCACAAAAAGGGCTACCAGTAGCATACTCATGATCTCCAAGGTAACTCTTACTGTCACTTGATACAGAACTTGCCTTTTTTCTCTCCTCCCTCTCCTGCCTGCACCTTCCTCATCATAACTGAAGATAGGGAAGAAAAATTAATTTAATTGTCTCAGCAATGTTGGGCAGAAAGAAACTAAGGATGTCACTTCAAGTTACGGTGACCTGACTTACCCACAAGCTCACTGCAGTGGAAACAGATGACTCTGACTATATATGTCTGTGACTTAGTCACTCCTGTTTTAGTCAGATTTCTTTATGGAGGTTCAACTCTCCCAACCCAAGTTTTCCAAAAGAGAAGGAAGCGAAAAAGAGCTTTACTGGTGGTTTAAATGGGTTTATGGAAAGGTCTGACAAGTGCCCAAGATGGAGCAGAGGTAAGAGACTTAAGAAGTAGATCAACAAAGAGCAGACAGCACAGGAGGGAGCAACATCTCCCCCTTTATGTGGCATTAAGCTGTTAGATCAATTCGGTTGCCTGAACCTTTACTCTAAGGTTGCTCTTAATTTGCCTTAAGGAAATCTCCCTCATCTACCTTTCTACCCAGTAAGGGAGAGAGAATTCAGGGAAAACAGCCTTTGGTGCCCTGAGAAAATAAATGAAAACTCTTTCTCTCTTACCAGGATGGTAATTCTTTCCTAAGTGATGCTAGTGTTTTAGCATTAAACTAGTTTCATATTCTGTAAGCTAAAAAAAGAAAAAGCTGCAGATTTCTGCAGTATCTGTCCATAAATAGTGCAACAAGGCTGTATCTGCATTCTGTGAGTGTGCTGATCTGCAGTGCTGAGTGTGTGTGCGCTGCATGTCCGTATGCAGCTCTGCAGTGCTGCAGGCAACAGCTCCCTTGCTCTGTGTGGTGCGGTGGACAGTGGTGAACTTCCTCCATTGCTGGAAAGCATGAATGGCCTGGACTGCAGCATTTCCTTCTCCTGCATATTTTTGTTATTTGTCCCTCCTTGTTTTTCTGATGGAGAGACATTTTGTACAGCATGGTACGGTTGTGTAAATGGAATGACACTTCCAGACAATAGTAAAACCATTTTTCTCTGATACTGAGACTTGACTCGTATGGTTTATTACACTTCCAATCTGTCATGCAAATAGTAACAGCTTATTAGAATAACTTAATTAGTTAGCTTGTGACTGATGTCTTCATTAGGTGCTGTGCATAGATCTGTGAGAGTATATTTTTTTACTTCAAATCGGGCTCCTTCTTCATTAAGGCAGGTAAACAACACTTAAAGAGCAAAGTTTGGGAAAACCCATGGTAGTATTCCTGTAATCAGTGGAAGAACTACTGAATATATCTACCTTTAGACCAAATTCTCACTAAGATCAAGTCAGATTAAAGAAAGTTCTGCAGGGGTGAATGGAGCAGTAAGGAAAACATTATCAGTGATGCTAGACTCTAGGACAGCTCACATCTGGTCCATGCTTGTTGCAATTTATGCCTAACTTGAGTGCAATATGACAGAACTGTGTTTCTTTAGACCCTTTTTTGTACAGTCCCTGACTATATGATCACTGACAAGCTATTGTAGGTAATTAAGGAGTGTACTTGTCAGTATGTGACTGCTGGTGTAATGCAAGGACATGTACAATCTAATATTAGAAGAATTGATGTCTTCTAAAGAATTTGGGCCATTGCTTTTCTAATCACCTCTTCTGCAATATGTCAGAAATGGTAAAGAATTACTTAACAAGATTTTACAGCAGTTTTAAACTTAACTGTGTTTGGTGTAGGGATTTGATTTTATGTTTTTTCTTCCCTCTCCTCTCCCTGTCCTACCCTGTGCTGGTTCAAGAAGCCAACTGGAAACTTCCCTACTGCCCACCCATTCTCTAGCAGTAGGGCTGTCTGCTGCTTGGGCGTTGAGGCACCCTTTGCTGCAAGCAGTACCTGTGCGAAAAAGGAGGCTGGTAGGTGATTGGTGTTGGGGAAGGTGAGACTATGGCAGTCTTATTTATCCTTTTTGTCATGAAACTGCTTCTGAGTAAAGGAAGAAGTTCTAGGCTTCCAAATAGAAGAACATGTGGACTAAAACTTGAAATATTAAAAGCTTATGTCACTTTTGTTAAGCTTACTACTTAAAGGTGGCTGGAATGTTGTATGATGCAGGGCGATAAGCTAAACAGCTGATGTATGTGTATAGGACAGGTGGGTTTGCTTTTGCAGTATGACCTGGGAGAGTGAGATGGCTGGACCGCTTTGCACACCCTGTAAGATGTTTTTGCTTTAGGTGCCGTTCTTCCCTTTCGGGATTGTTTGCTCTTGCTGTCACTGAAGGCAGCTGTCTCCGTGATGATTAAGGTATTGCGGTTCAGTCAAGGAAGGCCTCCTTCTATATGGGTTAGCACTTCCCGATTGCCCTAGTTCAGATGAAACCTCCTCCCCTATTAGTTTGTGACTCACTGACATAGGTGTCACCAGTCTTATTTTCCATGTCATGTGGATGCTAAATCTTTTTTTCTGGTGCGTGAATACATGGTTGTGCTGTAATGGGGTCGTGTGAAAGAGCAGCTTGTCTTTGAATGACGCTGTCCACCAGGTACCATGAGATGATGCTCGTTAAGTTGACTCTCAGTTCATTATAAACGTGTTTGTCACCTAAAACAGGGAAAATCTTTGCTTTCCTGCTGTGCTTTCTCAAACACATGAGACCAAATACTCTGCTTGTGACATTGTCCCTTTTTGCGGTTCTTGGCAACAGTCACTTTTTATTTTCCTGCACATAAAGAAAGATGCTCTACCTGGAGACTCTCTCAGTCTTGCTAGGAAGCCTGGAGCAGAGGTTCAGGTTACAACTCGACTAGTCAGTGAACACTGTTCAAAGTCAGCAGTTCTTGCTCTGCCAGGTATTGCTGTTAAAGTGCATGTTGTACTCTGGCTAAGCCCTGCCTCAGAAAGAGAAGTTCTTGCACTTGCTTTTTTACAATGATGGGTAAATCCTAATTTGCCTTCCAGTGCCTTCCCGTGAGCCAAATCTGTGACTTGGCACTATACTCATTCCTCTTGGCCTAACAGAGGAAGATGCCTGTCAGCAGGGAGGTTCCTTACCAGCTGCTTGAGTCCTAGTAACTTTAACCTTAAACAGGCAGAAGGGCTCTTGTAGCATGCTGATGTGAAGGTGGTGACTTAAGGGAATGGGAGGGAAGGGGCTTCTGATGTATTTTCTGTAGAAAATGAAGTACCGCAGTACAGCTGAATGATAAAATAGCTCATCTCGCATAGCTGAAGAGGTCCTGCCTCACCATTATAGCTGGCTGGATGCTTGTTGAGCCTGTGCTGAGCTGATTCAATACAGTGACCTGGTTTTAAAGAGCTGCATAGCATGGACTCATACTGACTAAAACCAGCTTGGTTTGAAACCAGTACAATCACAGCCCTGGTGGGAGGGGAGGTGAAGAGTTAACTACTTGATGCCTGCGACTGCCTACTTTTATGTAGGAGCACTGTAGCACTGACCAGATGCTGATGACTGGATAAAGCTGTGATAGTCTTCTACCTGTGACTGTGTTGGAGCCACGGAAGCAGATAGCACAAAGAGGTGGTCTGGCTCTGGAACATACCTGATGATGAGAGATAACTCAAGCTTTGTAGCATTCCAAGTGACTTGGATTTATCCCCGACAACTGATACACTCTTTCTAGAATTAGTCCAGGAGAATGAGAACAAGTTCACTTTGGATGGTGGGCAGGAAAAAAAGAAAGTGCTGAACAGAATTACATAAAACATTACTGGCAAGAAACATACCACCCACAGAAGTATGGCTTTAAAAAAGTCAAGATTCATTGGTATGGGCTTGATTATTGCTGTATCTGCTCAGGAGGTGGTGGTGGTGCCAGTGGTTGGTAGTTTTCCTTATCCTGCAAGGGAAGCTCCTCCTTCTTGGGGTTTAATCACGTAACATAGTTGGCTGAAGACAACTAAAAAAGCCACAAACACTAGAAATTCAGGTAATGGATGACTAGCAAATGAATAGTTTTAGCCCAGCTTTATGACAAAAATCAAAACCATTTAAGGCTATCCTGAAGATGCGAGATTTCCTTGAGATACTTTCTAAAACTGTTTTGTTGGAACACTATAGTTGTCACTAAATCAGGAAATGCTAATCAGTTCAGCTGCAGCAATAGACCTCTCAGTCCTACCTGTGAGTAGACCCACAAGCAATTTTCCAGCCAGAGTGGTGTAGTCCTGCCATTTAAAAAGTATGCTGCCTATGTTAAGGATCTTCTGCTTATCTCTTCTTGTTTTAACGATCAACTGCTAATGAGTTGACCCACTTTCTGGGAGGAATTTTCCTTTCCAAGTTATGAGACTGATCTCAGAGGCACAGAACTAAAAGCTGTCTACTGATAAACTTGCATTGTGTCTTTCAAACTATTTTTACCAGATTCTCTGGTACACAAATCCTTCTAGTGCAGTCACGTCCAACTTTTAAAATCAAGACTTGCTTGTTCATGTAGAAGCCAAAACCAGACGTCCAAGTAAGCTACTTTATCAGAATATGATACAGAAAAATAATGTTGAAACTGTCTGTTGCACTTATCAAACACGCTTTCTGTTACCACATTGAGTTACAGGATTTGAAACAACAGGTACAAGAAGCATTAATAGGCTGGTCTTCCTCTGTACAGACCTTGCTGATTCATCTTTAAAAAGCCATAACCAAGAAGCAGTCTGACTCAGATGTGTGTTAAGGTACTTCAGTTTTATTTGTATTGTAATTCAACACAGTTTTGGTATCTCCTGTTCATGTGACACCTTGATATCTGCCAACAGGAAAATAAAGCTTTTTTTCAAATTTTAAATTAAAAAAGGCAAGTATATTAGGTCAGGGCACCCTTCTTGGAACAGCTATAGACCCCAATCCTACTAAACGGAACCAAACATATGCAGGAGCCGTATCAAATAATACAGCCTTATTTCTGTGATGCTGCTGAGGAAACAATGGGTCTTGCTAGACTTAGCCTAGATTTTAGTGCCTCCTCCCCTTTAGCTGCCATTGCTAATCATGCAGCTTTCAGAGAGGCCACATCGGGGTTGCTCTATCTCAAAGTAGCTTCAAGATGTTAGCTAGCCATCCGTGGTATAGAAGAAAGGTTGTAAGGTTTTTGTTGCATCTCTTTCCTGGGGAAGGAGGAAGCTGTACTAAACATGACTTTTGCTCAGTTTTTGTGTTAGGTGTAGAAGGGATTGTGTATCAAATTTATGCATCTTTGGTAGCTTCTGTCTGTTTCAGAATGGTGGACTTTTTCCCTTTAATCTTAGTGCATTTTTGTCCCTTTAACTTTGTTCTGTTAGTGCAGATCTGCAGATTACTGTAAGCCTGTTCTGGGCTGAGTCTCAGATGACTGCTTACTGAAAATTAACAGTAGGTGCAATATTCTCTGAAACTGGAGTACTGGGATGATAAGGAACATGGATGTATCTAAGCTTATCTACGTTATTTTAAGATATCCAAAGAGCGATGGTCTATGCTTCACCTTAAGCTGAAGGGGCTGTTTTGGACCTAGTGGTGGAGAGGCCTGAGAGAATAAACTTCTAATTATAACCAGGGAACCTTCTGATGTACAGCAAGCTAATGGTGAGCATATATGGCCCTTAAGGGGTCAAGAGGGCATTTAATGCTGAAGTACAGAAGGGAGGCAGTGAGATCAAGCCCTGCAAATAGCTATAGTCAGAAACTGTTGCCCATTAAATCCCAAAATCATCTTCTCAGTCAGTGGCTCCTTTTCTTGGTGTTGCTTAGGTGAATTCTCTAGCTTTTTGCTGACTCAGGGAAATTAAGGCTTCAGTTTTTTGTTAGGTGAGCCTATACTGCAGGACTAATATTCAGTTAAAATACTCCAAGCCAATATGGTGGCTGGGTCTAATGCTAATGGAGATCCTGGGGGTGGAAGTAAGGTCACTCTTTCTGCTTGCAGACTCAGTCTCTTGTAATTTTCCCCATCTCTGCTTGAATCTTAAGACTCCAGTCATGAGCACTAGAAAATTAAATCTCTAATAATAAATATAAATTTGTAATAATAAATATATATAGAAACTAAGATCACAAATTAATGCTGATTATTTCTACTGAATCTGGACAGTGACACCTGCTCTTTTATGTGAGTACTGGAAACTTTCTATGCTGTGGCATTATTCATGATACTTGAGTATCAAGAGCAGTGTTGAATAAATATTTTTTCCAATTCCAATTAAACAAACTTCTCAGGAAGTCTTGTGGAACAGTACAAAACAATTTCTCTGAGAGCTCTAAAATATATAGAGTATTCTCATTTTTCCTTTTAAAATTCTGTTTAGATCTAGCTTAATACAGAGCTCATATTCTCAAAATGTACTGTTAGACACTACAAATTGCAGTGTACCATGAATAAATGTGGTTCTGATAATTAAAAATACTCCTCTTAAACATGGTGGTGCGGCAGTGCGTACAGTATAAAATGGCGTTCTAATGGATGACAAGGTAGACAGTCTTACAGAAATTTTAAAGACTAAAATAGTTATGCTTGTAAGACTCATTGGAAAAAGAGCATTTACACTCCTAACAACTAATTGCCTATTATGTTTCTAGAGACTGACTGAGTGGTATTTCATGTGTAGCTATGTGTGAAGTATTCTGAAAGCCTCTTGCTGTGCACTCCCACAAAATACAGCTTAATGGAAAAATAGTTACAACTGCTGGAGTTAACAGAGCACTGGTTTTAAAGGACATTCACAGTTGGTGTCACCTGCAGTAAAAAAAAATAATCCCTCCCTGCCTTGCCAACAGCTGACCTTGATAGTTCAGTTTCTTTTGCTGTATTGTTTTCCCGGTCTGTAAAATGCAGTGCTTTAGGTATATTGTTTTTAGAAGATCTTGATCTTTGGGGGCATGTAGATAGTTTTGTGTCTGTAGGCTTTTTAATTCTCTAGACAATACAGTCAAAGCCTTTAACACTGAATGTAATACTGAGCACATAATGCAAGCAGTGATTAAATATTTAATTTCCCCTGAACAGGGAGGGTTACAGTAGGAGAAGTCTCTCTTGCATGCTCTGGTTGTGGCCAGTTGGATTCTTCCCCACCCCATGAACAGCAGTGCAATACAAGGAGCTAATCCCCTTCCATCCTCACCCCCACCTGTAATGTCTTTTACTTCTAGCTGTTAGTCTGAGGGTCTTAAATCTCTGTCAGTAATCGAGGCAATTGGCCTCTGCCCCACTGGGTAAACTGCTAATGAGTTCCAGGTGGCTGCTGGTCGGCTAGTCTGACTTCAGCCTTCTCTGCCCCCTGAACAGAGCAGAGCCCAAGGCACAACCTTTGCTTGTGACTCGCAACTGGCTTGCTTGACCCACCATATTTTTCTCTGTATAAGTAATGGAGCAGGCTAAGATATATTACTGTCTTGTCTCTCTGCATTTTGTATTTGTACTTCTGTAAATGCTCACAGGAGAGACAACTGCATGGCTTTTAGCTGACAGGTACTTAGTATTTCTAAAAATCCTTTTTTTTTTGGATTGAAATATAGGTATAAGGGGGAATACACTTGTCTATGTGCATATTCTTAAACAAGTGATGTGACTTGTTCTAATGGATTGTTAGTGTAGATAACTGAACTAGTGCTTCCATGTAGTATTGAACTGTTGAATGCGGAGAAACTAGAATATGATGTAGTTCTCTGTTAGTAAATGACTGGATTAGACATTGCAGTCTTCTGTGTTGAGGCAGCTTTCCTTCTCTTCCTGCCTTCACCACCCTTGTCTTGGCTCCACTGTGTCAGCTATAGTGAGGGAGTTGTCTAGTGAAACTGTAGTCAGCTGGCCCAGGTTGCTTATCTGGCTTCTCTGCTAGCCAAATCATAGATCAGAAGGCAAAACTGTTAAGTAGTTGATAGTGGCAAGTAGAAGAGTAGCAAAGATTAGCATGTAGTTCATGCTTTTAAATCCATACATCCTGTTTATTGAAGCCTAGCACACCTTCTGGCATTATCAGATCAATCAGTGTGCTGGTATTAGAAATATTTTGCATTCCTTGTGGTAGAAAACTGAGATAAAGTCCTTTAAAGTGGCTAGGAGGTGAGTTGTGGGCTACCCACTTGGGCTACTGAAAAGAAATAGTGTATTTATTTTTTTTCTTTTATGTCCCACACTTCTAGGTATCAAAAGTCTAAATGCTTTCTTTTTTTTTTTTTTTTTTTTTAATCCTGTCTTTCTCTTAGTAGTTTTCTTTATTCCCAGAACCTACTGTCTAAGATGTGTTGATTCTTTCTCTAGACTGCTTGTGGAAAAAAATTTTCAGCACATCTGCTTTTCTGCAAAGAACGGTTTCTTTTACAGATGCTCCCAAACTCCTTCCAGAAGCATGAGGTTGACCTGTCTTAGTTGCTTTACTTCGCTTGCGTACTTCCTTACCCCTAGACTGTACATTGCAAAATGAGCAGCAAAGCAAACATGGTTGTCCTGGCTGAAAATAAAAGGAAAAATGCATTTGTAAGAGTGGGAGAACTTAAATTCTCCCTTGCCTTCACTAGCAATTACCAGCTGTACGGGTCCAGCTCAGAATGATAGCATTTATCTGTCTGGGGTTATTTAACAGCACCATATCTAATAAGAATGTAAGCTATGGAAAGTACTGTTTTCTTAAATGAGGAGCCGTTAGCTGAATAAGTGATGTGTTCTGAGGCTGTCATTTGCTGTTTTATGGACATTATTTCTCCAATACAGCCAGAATTCCTGTTTGACACCCCTAAACTTAACTGTTGTGGATTTCTTTACAAAACTGAAGCTGTCTTTCTGTCAGCACATCAAATGCAGAATGTATGCAATCCTATTTTTCAGAATGTAGAATACATAAAATTATATAGAAAAATATTTATTAAAAAATGAAAATACATTTAAAAATACATGAAAATTCTTCTCAGTCTTACGTTAGTCTACTGCAGCATGAGGAAAAAACTTTGGTTAATAATCAAGCTAGAATATTCTCATTTGCCATAATCTTCCTTAAGGGCAACTTCATTTCTCCCGGTTTCTAGTTATTCATTTGTTTAAATGAAAAGAACTTCCTGATTAAGGACCAGGTTAGGAGTCTTGTGTCTTGGAGAAGCCAAAACACCATTTCAGCAGAAGTTTTTAAGACGGCACAGAGCCTCAAGTGAAGGTTCACTTGCTTCTACAGGTAACGAGGTCAATTTGGTTAATTACAGGATGTTTACAAAAAATAACAGTGCATTCCTTTGAACTACTTAAAGTTGTGGAGGAGAAAACATCACTGACCAGGAAACAATTTCATGAGGAGTTTAAATTGATCTGAGCCTGTGGCCAGTCTGTCCTTGTCCTCCCTTCTTCAGCACCCTTGGCGGCTACCTGTTCCAATTCTGTCATTTACACCGGCTCTAGCAGTCACACACTCAGCCAGATGAGCAAGTGCTCCTGAAAAACCTGTGTTGTGTGGGCATGGGCGCTTTTTTTTTTTTTTTCCAGACAGGTTGGTGTGAAAAGCTAATGCCTTGGCTGCAGATGCCCAGATGTGGGAGAAGGGCAGGAGTGTCTAGGATGTCTTGGGTTGCTTATGAACGCATAGCCAGGTTTTGTGAGCACCACACTTGGTTCTGAACTAGATAGTGCAGTATGACTGAAATGGTTAGAAACTCAAGAGTCTCTTTCCTTTCAGATATAAAACCTAAATAGTCTTCAAATGGAAGACCTTTCTAGAACTGTGTCCATAGACTTAGTTAAGAAAATGTTCTTAAATTTTAAGTAGAATAGAGACAGTATTTTCAGATCCTGAAGCTACCTCTTCTGTTGAACAATATTCTCTGCTGGTCTTAAATATTTATGACAACTGCTGGTTGGAAAAGAGGCTAATTCAGCTATAAATGTGTTTGTTTGTTTGTCTGTCCGTCGTCCCCCTCCCGGTGTGTGTCCGTGTCCCCCCCCCCCCCCCCCCCGTTTAGGGAAAAATACTCCGTGCAGCTTGCTGACAAAGCCAAATGGACACCTGACTATCAGAATCTAACTCCTTATGTCTCTAAACTTAAGCACCTAACGCTAAAGTTACCACATGTGATAAATGCCACAAATCAGAATAACAGCACGGTGTTACACATGTTGTAAAAAGATCATAATTTGGTATCCACCACTTCCATTTGTAGGATAAATTGTGGAACTTAAATTACTTTTTTATTTTCATCTTAAAAAAATTATTTAAAATATAAAAATATAGCAAATCAACTTTTTTTTTTTTTTTACTTAGCAGTCTTTTTTTTTCTTTTTTCTTCCCTCTCCAACAGAAGAATTCACCTCACCCTTCCCTTGGATGTTGTTGTTTTTCTTGCCATTCCCTTTCTGTGGGTGGAGAACTAGTCTCACTGAGTTCCTCCCTAGTCTCCCAGCCTGGACTTGTGTCATGCCATGTTGTCCAGCCAGATATGATTAAGTATGAGTTCCCTGAAGGCTATTGATATTACTGTGAATTATCCATAGGTTTTCAGTGGAAGCTATGCTGCAACTGGCTTGAACATACAAATTAGAGTTGGAAACTCCTTGTGAAGCGTAGCCCCATGTAACTATTTCAGCTAGCTTAGCTTCACTCTGTTCTTACCATTCTATCCAAAAACTTAAGGCTGTTTCTTCCCTGCAACCCCTACTCAGTAATTCAGATACCAGTCTTGCCTCTCTCCTGTCCCTCTCCGTCCTGTGCACTTTTATTCTTGTCCATGTGTATGAAGCTTTTCCACCTTTCTGTCATAGGTAAAGGCTTCAAATCTTTGAAGTCCCTTTTTCTATTCAACTTTGTTACTACTTGCTGTAGCTTTCAAGGTTAGCCAGAGTCTATCTGTGTGAGCATTACAGAAGTGCCTCCTACTCTTTTACAAAGTCTTAGATGGGCCGGTTCCAGAGCACTTGAGTGATCAGGTTGTTTCCTCTGTCTAATTGAAGGGGAGTGAAACCGGCTCAGAGGGCTGCTGTCTGTTTCTTGATACTGCCTAGCAAAACAGCCCAGAACCTATTGGTCACTAGTCCTTGGCAAGATCAACTAGACAAATTTTAACAGAAAATAGAGAAACTCCAATTCTGAGTCTGAAGCATGGGGAACTTCAAGGAATAGTGTTTTTTCTACAGCTGAAGGTCTTGCTTTAGAGGATATGAATAACAAGTGAGCCATTATGATCCCTTAAGCTATAAAGTTACCTAGATCAAAAGAGGTTACTGCTGGTACTGGCTAGGTAGAAAGGAAGGAGAGGTACATTGTGAAGAGATCAAGGCAGGAGAGTTGATCTACAAGATTGCCTTTTGTCCTTGTAATCTTTCACTAGATCTTGGTCACCCTTTCCTCCAGTTTGTAGAAGCTAATGAAACTGCACATACATGCATTCCTCAGAAGTTTAGTGTGCAGTCAGCCTATTACAAAGTCTCCTACTCCACTGCTGGAAATCAGTGCAAAATTTAGATTGCAGTAGGAATTCTAACAGTAACGTAAAAAATGGAAATGGGCAGTTAGAGTAAGATGTGTGACCAACTTCCAGTTTCTTGTGTTCTTTTACTGTGGACTATACAAATGAATTTTGCAGTCACTTTGGTGAAACTGTCCTCATCTAACCCACTTTATTTGCTGCTTTTCCTCTTCCCCCCTTCCTTGAATCCTGTGGTAGAAAGAAAAAACACGTTTCTTAATTCCAAATCCAGATTATACGCTTCTAAAGTAGTTTCTAAGTACTGTATAATGTAGTCAAATCAACCTGACTTAACAAAAAGGTGCATCCTTTTCTTTCAATGAAACAGATGTAGAAAGGAGCAAAAATGTACAAAGAAATATTTAAGTGTATAGGCACCAGCAAAATTTCGATAACTGCGGGTTATGTAGAAGTTTCCAAACTAGATTTTGTAAACAAATTTCACATAAAGAAGACTATTTAATGGGGAAGAAAAGAAAGATGAAATTAAATCTTGAGTTCCTTTCCTCTTTGGTTAATGAAAACTGAGCGTATAACACTTACTGTCAAGAATTCTCTCTAATTAAAAAAAAAAAGCCCTCAAGCATCTAACTTAACTAGGTTACAGAGTGAGTAATTCTGTCCTGCTGCAGTTACACAACAAAACTTCTTCATATTAAAACTGATTGTTTGGTTTGCTGGTAGGCTCAAAACACTGCTTTGTCAAACTTGGAGTACTTTCTGTTTTTCATGTACACTCATGTAATAGTTCTCTTCCAATTCCTAAAGAAATCTACCTTGAAAAAACCGCTTGACCCATGTCTGTAAACGTGTGTAATTTGGTGGCACAAAATTTGGATTTTTAGGGCTAAGAACTCTGTCATGTTTGCAAGTGAATTGCTGGAGTGTCTTCTAGTTTCTGAACTGGAGCACTTACAGAACATGTTTCAGCAGCTGGTAAAAATGAAATAGCCTATCCTAATGAAGTTAAACCAAATCAAACCACTTCAAAATCTATTGTAAAAACTGAGCTATATGGGCTAAAAAAGGTTGAGCTGGAAGACTGAAAGTGTGATTGAATGAAACAGAAAAATTCTTGGTAATGAGTTGTAGCAGTTTTTTTGGAAAACGGAGTTATTTAAGTCTATTAAGTAGTCAACTTCGTAAACACAAGCTGCTGCTTAAATCAGCTGTGAGGATGTGATATTTCCGCATGTGAAAATCTGGAGACCTGTTTGAGAAGATAGGATTGTGTCAAATAGGTAATGGCTTTGCTGCTCCATCATCCTGATTCTGGGTGTGCAATAGGAGAGATAAAGGCAGGAAGCATGAGCTCTGACTTACGTTAGTGGAATCTTGCCATGGCCTTGAGTGTAGCTGAAAATTGGCTCCAGACATGCAAACATATACAGCAATGTCCTTTAATCTGAGTGGACTTCGAGTTCTGCAGTGTAGCCCCCTTTGTATTTGAAGGGCTGTTACTTCTGTTTTGGCTGCTTTTGCCATCTGCATTGTCAAGCTCTAGCTCTTTTTTTTTTTAATCATTGAAGCAGAGGAAGGAGAGGGAACTTGGAAATGCATTTGATTTGAAGGTGTATCTTCCTGCTTCGTAAAAACTGTGTGCGTAAAGTTAAACAAGCGTAGTGCCATTTGCATTTTTGTTCAGTTTTGCTGTATGAGATAGCATCTGCTGAAGTGCTTTGCTGCATCGGGATCTCCAGTGGTTAAGGCTAAGTGTGGACAGACAGCCCTTAAGATTTCAGATGCTTTGTGGAAAAAACTCCTCTCTGCTCCATAGGAGGCTTTGAATTCCTGCCTAACTGCCTTCTGACCATAGCAATTTTCCTAGAAGAGGAGGTGGGAGCCAGGGCTGTTAGCAAGCACTTTAATATGCACTGAATGAGCTTTTGCACTGTGACTTAGCAGCCCAAAGAAGGGGCTAGGATTTATCACTCTATTCCTGCTGTTTTTACTCTTGATGTCTTTTCTTCTAATGAATTGTATAGGAATAAGCTTATTTAAAACCTCTTTAAGTGACTTAGCTGATAGTCACTTAAAAATGAAGTATTTTTTGTTCTTAGTACAGTACTTTGTTTATATCAGGAGTAGTCTTTTATGCTTCAGTAATTGCACTTACCATTAATTTACATACAGAGTGTCTCTACACAGAATTGCATATTATATGGATGTTGGGGAAAATGCAGAGGTTAGTTTGCCCTTTTTCTTTACCCCTGTTTTAAACCAAAATTACCTTGCTTGGGGGATTTTGCAGTTCTTAGAGCACTGCCTACTTTATCCACTGTTGAACTATTACTGGCTTAGGGGACCAAAGGAGAGGGGGCATGTGAGAAGGTAGAGTAAAATTACACACTTGAGTTTCCTGAGGTCATTGCTCCTGCAAATGTCTATTCCCTAGCTGATTCTTCTTGTTAGAAGTAAGTTACAGACCTGAATGTAGTTGTCAGAGTTCTCAATGGCTTCTTTGGCATGACTGCCAGTATAGTGGAAGTGAACTTGTAAGAGAAGAATAGGTAATATGTAAGACAGTGTAAGTTCGGAGAGCTGTCATTTCTACTTGAGTCTTAGTTTCCATGTTAATAACGTAGTTATTTGAATGCAGAAGTCTTCCAAAGTGCACAAAAGCTTTGTAAATGCCACTCTTAAAAGTATAAGTCTCATTACCTTGAGATGCAGTCCATTCGGAGCGTCTGTTTTTCCTATTGGTGTCTCTGCAGTTCTCTTATTCCCCGTACCTGCATGAAGTCTACTTGCATGAAATCTTTTAACTCCCTAACTATGACTGAATCTGTATGTATTTTTGTTTTGTTCTCCATAAACACTGAACAGTTTATAGTGTGTAGAACAAGGCTGGTAATTCAGATAAAGCCAATGTCATGGGTTGGTGGCAAAGGAGGGGGCACAAAGGCAGTCTGCCCTCAGTCGTGTGAGTGGCAAATGCTTTTCTTAAGTGTAATCTTGGTTCAGTGTGTGACAACTCACTGAAGAAAGGACTTTGAACTTTAATTTCTATACCTGGTGGGCAACTTCAGAGTCCTTCTGAAGTAGACTTCTAGAAGAGATAAATCTCTATAAACAGGATTTGGTAAGTGTGTGCATTGCATGATACTTAGGAAATTTGATTTTTGCATGTTTGGTAGCTTCCTCCATGCATGTTTAAAAATGACTTTTTTTTTTTGCTTTAACCACATGTATTTCTTGTTTTTTGTTTTTTGTTTTCCTTCCCCCAACAGCTGGCTTACCCCTTGGTGTTCTAAACTTGGCCAAAATAAAACCGTATCAGAGAGGCTTTTTCTGTAATGATGACAGCATCAAGTATCCGTTCCATGACAGTACGATCACATCCACTGTCCTCTACACAGTGGGGTTCACCCTGCCCATTTTCTCTGTAAGTAGATAATATATAGGGAGCTTTGGTGATGGGAGTAAAATGTATGCATTCCAAGAGTTCAGCACTGTGACTGTCAGTTGAAGACAGTCTATACAGGCAAAATCCCATATATGTGTAGTTATATGCATGTGAAAGGTGCTGTTGCTACTTTGTATTTGCACAGAAATTCTGGAGCTAATCTTCAACTGCTAGTACCACTAATTAATTTGTTTTAGAAGCAGAAAAAAATGGACATGAGGATTTAAACTGTATTAGTTAGCCTAGGCTTTTATCATTGGGGAGGAAAGTACTACAGACTTCCAAAATGATGTGGAATAAGTAAATCTCTTGCTTGGAATGAGTTAGTTTGATAACTTAAACACTTTTGATGTTAAAACTTGTAGTGGAGTACACAAACCTAGAAGTAGTGACTGTTGCTTCCATATACTTTCTACAGAAATAAGTTTAATTTGGACTCAGTGGGTTTTCTTAGGTTTAAAAAATATGTGATGACTCTTCAAACCCTTCAAAATGGGATACAGTGAATGAAAATGTAGATGCTTGTAGAAAAGAGGCTCAGTGTTTTCAAGGCCACATGATTTTTACAAAGAACAATTTAACTCTTCAGTAGGTTTTTCTATCAGTATTTTAAACCAGATTGTATCTAACTTTTTAGTAAGATTTGAGCTGCTTTAGAGAACCAGAATTTAACTATTCAGAATAGTTGTTTCTGCCTGCAGTAGTTGACCAAACCATAGTAGAGATGGTCATAATCTTTGGTCTTCTGATAAATGTATATGCTAAATTAATCAGTAAGAAGTGTATATTAAATTGGTTTAAGGATGGAAGTGGTCATTTAAAACAACCTTTACATGCATTACTCTAGTTGTCTGTTAAATGCTTATTTATTAGTTTGCTTTAGTCCTGTGTGGTAAATAGAAGATAGACACAGCAGTTGTTATCACTAATATAGTTTTGCTTTGAGAAAAATAGTCTGAAGTTTGTAATTTTGACAGTTACTGACATACATCTTTAGGACAATGTCAGGAAAATTTATTTCCCAGTAGGGTTCATGTGTACCTTAATTGATATATGCACAGGCGAACTAGCAATTGCAGCTCTGCAATTTTGGGCTTCTAAAGAGGTGTTTCGGTTGGTTAGATAATCTGTTGAATTGCTTGATTTTTTTTTTTTTTTTTAATCTTCCATTTTTAGATTTGAAGAAGTTGTTCCTGTAATAGAAAGTCAATTGATTGCCTTTTTTTTTTTTTTTTTCCCCTGACTCTAAAGCGGTAGAGAAACATCTGACTTACAGCTAATTTACTTAAAAGGGTAAACATCTAAGGAGTGGTGTGGACTGTTGTAACTTTAACTGCCAAGGTGTCTAAAATTGTAACTTGGAATTAGACTTGTCGGTGATCCCAGTCTATTCTGATATTTTTCTTTTATGATACTTTCGTGGGATTCACAGAATTGAGTTTCTATTGCTTGTCTTTGTGCAGGGGATTGGAGCATATAATTGGATCACTTCTGGCCTCTATGCTGTGAGAGGTTTAAAAAAAAAAAAATTTCTAAAGCACTTTTAGTTCTGTAACAACCATACAGGCTATACAGATCTGTTTTCTTCAGTCTGAACATTTTACAAACTTAACTTAAAGCAACACAGGTTTTCTGGAATCTAGTGAGAGAGTAATCACTGTATTGTGTATATTACTGCTCTGTGTAGTTAACGTGTTAACCTAACTAGCTTTTTTAGTCTCAGTTTTAGATTTGGGGAGTTCTTTAGCCTCATCCAAGAGGTGAAAAATCTTTTATGGCTACTGAAAACTTAGAGCTAGGGTGAGCTGTAGAGCTAGGGATTTTGAGATCTGGGTTGCTACGACTCACTCAGTTGAAAATGGGTTCCAGTTGAATGCTTCCTAGCTTCAAGCTTGCCTTTACTCAAAATGGATGGGGAAAGTTATCAGTCTGGGAATAGAAGAATCTGACATTCAGACTGGTTGTTGTTTTGGACTGACTCAATTGAGGCTTGAGACTTTTTTCCAAGACAACTTACATTTTTGGAAGTAGTATGTTCCAGAGTCAATATCCTCAGCAGGGACACAGCTGGCTCATGAAAGCTTATTGGGCAGTAATGCTGATTATCCCACATCTAGTCAAAAGTATTATCCTGACTTGAGAATTTCCTGAAAGGAACAGGATTCTTAATGAAGGAGTTGATGGTAAAAATTTGGTCTAACACTATGTGAATAAGTTTGCACTTTTGTGCAAACTTCCTTTTCCCTAATCAAAGACTACCTCGAACAGGATACTTATTCCTAGGTAGGTCTGACACTTTAGCTTCATCACACCACAAAACAGAAAGGAGAACTTGTGTCAGGAAGCTAAGGAAAGCAAAAGGAATCATATCTGCAAAGTGTGCGTATGAGGGGAACAGTTAATTAAGTAGTAGAGTGGTTATAGCCCTTCCCCTTAGCATGCAACAATGTACAGGTATTGCTGATGTGGTTATTTAGTCCTTAGTCCCTAAAGCCTCATGAAATCTAAGCATAAATGCTTAAAATAATGTTATGCATATGCCTCTTGCTGCCCAGCAGCTTGCTTGTCTTCAGTGCGTGGAAGAAATGGCCTGAACGTATTACTGTATAATAGTAAAAGGCCTTGTCTTGTCCAGTTGTTGGTGTAGGCCTGTAGTTGAGTATAAAACAACTTTGAAGGAAAAAACCCAGCAACAACAAACCTGCAATAATGAGTAAGGCATAGATGTTTCATTGTTATGAAGTCTCTGAGCATAAAAAACCTAGGCTGCCTGAACACTGATTTGTCTTCAGAACTTTCTATGAAGATTTACAAGACGTGTTATAAACTTTTTTTTACCAAAAAAAAAAAAAAAAATTAAAAGAATGCTCTTCGAATTCACAATTCCATTTCTAGCTCTGAACTCTTCTGTTCCCATTGCCACCTTTTATCAGGAGGTAAAATTGTTTTTCAAGTACCACTTCGTAGTATGATACTTCTCAATTTTCCAGATTGTTTTCTGTGTCTGAATGGGAGGCACAGTTTTTGTATCTGCTGACTTAGGGTCAAGCAAGCCTTAGTAGTGCTCTGGAAAGTGCATCTTTTTAGGCTGGTGTCTGGAGCAGCACACATCCATGATGACTGACGTTTCAAGAAGATCTTTCTAATACATCTACCTTCCCAAATCTTTTTAGAAATGTTTAGAAAGTAATTCTGAATAGTCTAAAAGCCATGACTAGTTAGGGGGTAGTGTCTATAGTTGAAACTCTAGGGACGTTTTGAAATTGGTATCTTAAGAAGATGTACTTGGGCTGGCAGTTTTGGTCTTCAGCTGTCTGCATGAGATCAGCTCTTCCGAGTATAATTGACAAATTAATGTCAGTGTCTTTCTTTTACAGTGAGGTCCAGCTGTGTCTGTTTGCATGTGTCCTATTCAGTTGATTGTTTCTGGTGATTTCACCTCCATATCAATTTCTTCTTTGTCCAGTCGTCTTGCTTCTTAAAACCGCTGCCTTCGGTAATATACAGCTTCTCTTAGATCTAAGGGTAGGTGCGATTGAGGAAAGGAGAAACACAGCAAAGGAGGCCTCTCTGAAGCATCCGTCTTGCCAAAGGAACAGAAGAACAGAGCAACTCAAGAGTTGCTGAGTTTCATCTGCTCCCCGTGCTATGTTTTGAGGAGGGTTTCTGTAGCTCCTTGCCAAAGCTTTGTCTGGCTGCTCTGCTCAGGAGCCGAAGGGACACAACCCACTGGTGTGTTTCTATATGAGGGACTGATTTGTGAGAGGACGAGAGTTCAGTTTTACTAGCTTGGCCAAAGTGCTGCCCCGAGTTTCTGAGGAACAAAGTTATTTTGCCACAACTGTTTTTACTTAAACAGGTACTGCAAATGCTGATGTTCCTGGCAGGGGAAGTGTTCAGTAGTAAACAGAGTTTTGAGTAAGTCACTTCTCTGGGCTTAGCTCTGCTATTTGGCACTTCTTCAAGAGAAAAGAATGTTTCTATGGGCTTGTAGGGCTTAATTTCTCCACCTTGCTCACATCTAAAAAATATTTAGGTGGTCAGGTCACATTGTCTTCTAATTCAAGCTAAAAATGTTTTGGTTTTGTTTTTTGGTTTGGCAAAAGCTAATGTCTTCAGTATCATGATGCCTTCCTGAAAGACACCTTTGTAGCTTTGCTTCTATGCCAGCTTTAGCCTATTGGGCATTAAGCTTAATGTTGTCTCCTACGATGCGTATCAATGTTCTGACTAACTTTTCCTTTCTACAGATTAGCAATCAACTGATCTCTTTTTTGACAAAATAAACTAATCTTTTATGCTCTGTTTGTGAAAGGGATAAATTTTGCAGGGAAAATTCTATTGAAAGCACCTATTTGATAAACAACATAAGCACTTACTGGGCTAATTCATACTTTTCTTGAGGGACAAATGTAGCTACTGCTGTGGAAGAGACTGGTAAAGCAGGGGACTGCAATGAAACCTACTGAAGATTGTTAGACTGGTAGATGTGCACTTTTTGCAGTAGTGCCAAAGCTTTATAGCCCACTGTTGATAGTTTTGCAACTAATTGAAATCAAACTTGCTGTTTGACACTAAAGTGGACTTCTGCATTCTTTAACTTTGAAGTTTTGCGTTACATACTGATTTTATTGTGCTGCACATAATATCTAAACAGGACTTTGCCTCTTATCTGGTAAATTTTTTGAAAAGGAAAGTGATGTTTTATCTTCATGGGGTTTTTTTGTATATTCATGGCACTGGAAACCTTTTTGGGCAATGCTGTTGAACTTCATAATCTGATGTGAGTTCTACTTGATACTAACTGCTCATGTTATGCTACTACAGATGAGTATTATCTCTGAACCCAAGCTTATTCTGAGAAATAAACTGCTAATTTGTGTTTGTTCAAACTCTGTTTAAAGCCATCATAATAATAACAACTCATGTTTATACTATGTGAAACGTTAATGTGCAGGGTGATGCACTTTGGTTGAATTGATGAGCAATTCCTGGGTGAGATCAGTGCTGTGAGGGACAGAGGCTGAGAAATGTCAGTTGCTGCATTCAGCTTTGGCCTCACTTCTGCCCTGTCCATGGTGAGGGTATGCTGCTGGGCTCCATTTGAAATCGGGTGAGGAAAGATCTGAGGAGCCCCACTTGCAGTTTGGTACTTGTACAAATTACTCGTACCAGATACAGTTCATTTTAAATAAATAAATTGCAGTGACTTGCATGTGAAGTCTGTGGACTTAATATTGTACTCTTCTCAATCCTTCAGGTACATTTGTTAATACAGTGGTGAAGAACGCATACAGTGTATGAAACTGAGTAAAATAATTGGCAGTCTGACAGTGGAATGAGTTCCAGACAAGGACTTTTAAAACGCTTAGTGAAGCTTGCTCATAACTATGAGAAAGCCAAGCAGTCACAGTGGTTTGGAGTTGTTTTTGAAGGTATTATTTATTAGAGTATACAAAAGTGTAAAATGGAATAAGGAGAAATGTAGGGAGGAGTTGCAACTTACATATTTAAATCTTGTCATTTAAGCAAAAGAAAACCAAAACAAACAGTCTGTGGCATAGACTTTGTCTCAAGTCTCATGCCTAGTCACTGGTAATTTGTTGTTGACACCCAGGACTTAGAGACTCAAGGGGCTGGCAAAAAAGGGAAGGGACTGCACCAGGAACCATAGATGAGCAACAGGGAAAGTAAGTGAAAGAGAAGGGAAGTTCCTTTTTGTGCTGCCTCTTGTTTCCCTTCCTCTGGCTCACCCCATTGCACCTCTTTCTGTTCTGCCTTGAGCAGTAAAATGCTCATGGAGACAGATGGTTTTTACTCATCTTTTCTGGAGAGAGGTGAATGACAAGCTGCAGCAGGTGATCTTGGTGAGCTGTGGAGTGATGTTATAGGCGTATTTCTTGCTAGGTGCCTTCTTTAACTCTACTGCCTCTTTTAAGAAATGGGAAATCTAATCCATTATACTATATGAGTCAGACTATTGGACAAGTGTACTAGAATTGTTCATAATATTTAGTCTTATCAGTCAAGCTACTTGTGTTTCTACCTCTTATGTTCTGACTAAAAGGCTATTTCAGAGGCCTATATATCTCCCTCACTATGAAAGTCTTTATTGCCAACTGTATTTGTAGCTCCTTAGTTCTTGGTTGTTCGATCAGTACTGCTCTCTCTTATCTGATATCTACTGCCTATGCAATTAGCTGATATACAGCCCTTACATTCTGCTGAACTGTGCAAACACCAAGTTTTCTAGTTTTGGAGATCATGAAGAATGTACCTTAGCAGTCCTTCTCTGTCTGGGTTTAAGACAGATGAATTAAAACTGAGCATGTTTGCAAATTCTGATTGAATGCTGTTTCAGAAGAAATTCTTGTTAGGTGGCTAAAATTGTTAATGTCTTGGAAAGACTTGTCTAATGGTCACACTATTATATTGTTCTACCACAACAATAGGAAGTGGATATTATTTTTCCCTCATGTTTTGAATTGACAAGCTCCCAGTTCATGCGAGTTATATAACTCAGAGCTCATTACTGCACAAATCTGTCTGTTCTCTTGCTTCAGTCTTTAAGAGTTGTTTTGCAGGCAGAACTGGCTGACCTTGATCTTCCACTGTAGCAAAGATTTGCCAGCTCTGTCAGCAGTACAACTACTAGTTATTCATTAATGATGCTGGCATATGCACTGCATAACACTAGCTCATTGGCTTTATCCTTGAGATTACCTTACTGGTAACCTCTTCCCAACCTTAACATACCTGTTCTTATCTTCCCTTTAGACAGTTTCTTCCCTATGTTACAATTGCCTTGGAAAATGAAGTATACATCAGTGATGCTTTTTGGTATTGTCATATGGGATCTATTTAGTAAAGAGCCTTTAATGACCCTGTGCCATCTCCACTCCTTACTTGAAAGGAGTATGTAAACTCCCCAATCTCTTTTATTTTCATGTAAGACTAAGCCCAACTAATTTTTACTAATTCTCCTTCTCAGTGTGCCAGACTCAGTCCTTAGAAATTGTAGCTTGTTTAGGGAAAAAATGGACATTTGTAGAAAAAGCAGGACCTTTCTTTTAATTTTCTGTGGTAACACGTGACTGACAGATGAGCAGGATTTATTTTGCTGGTGATGTGCTGTTGAATCTTTGCTACTTTTCCTTGAGAAACCACTTTAGACTTTACGGGAAGTACACTATCTCCTATACTACTATTAAAATTCATTCTTCAGTTGTATCTGGGAAGTTAAAGACCTTGGCGCTAATGATAGTTGTACTGTTAGGAAGACAACTATCACTTGGTGTCTTCAGTCATATCCAGTCTCCCTGTGCCAGGAGGTTTCATACTTAGGAAATTACTACCACGATACAAAAACTTATCCCTGTCTTCTGAAATTGTATCTCTGAGGGTGAAAAAGTAGTCTGTCTCACAACTATAGGGAAGCCCTGCGGTTGTACTTTGTATAGTAAGAGATTTTGGCTCTTTCATCACTTACACCAGTTCTTCTGCTTGTTTGTCCTGCTTGTACTGATGAAAAAACAAAGCTCTATTTTTCCTCTGTCTCTGCATTGTCTTTGGGGGGGAGACTTGCACTGCAGAAAGTACTTAAGCTATATATTTGGAATAACCTTGATTTGATTTTAGAAACTTTTTTTTTTTTTTTAAAAAAAAAAAAAACTAACCTAAAATCCCACAAAGCCAGACCTCGAGTCATGTAAAACAGAACAAAACCCCTACGTGTTGTGAGAAGTTTTCCTTAATGGCTTCACTTGTCAGAAACAGTTGGAGATGCGGCCTCTGTGGTTTGATGACTTCTACTTTTATCCCCCTTCCCAGCAGCTAATAGTGAAGCCTATCTATGTGTATTTAAAAAGTAAATTAAACTTGCTGTATGAAGTTTGTTCTGAAGGAGTAGATATTGACATTGGAGAGTACTTCAACCAAAAAGACCTCAAAAGCCAGTATTGACATGTTTTTTCAGACTAATAACTGGCTTGGATTGAGAAAAAGGTAATTTATAAATGTTGTAGTTCTGTGACTTTAGTTTTCAGTTTAACAGTGTTTAGTAAATCTGATCCATCTTGCTGTAATCTGGTTTTTAGAAATTAACTTTTACCTCAAACTTTAATGGAGCATGTCTCCTTTCAGGACTGAAATGTGCTGAGCAGTAAGACAAATGACTGGTGGAACTACTTTTTAAATCTGTTACACAGTTAGGGGAAACTGAAGAAACACTTCATGAAGTTTACTGTATAAGCTTTTTTAGCAGTACTGTATTTCAATGCATAGAATTTCTGATTAATTGTTACTTCAAACGGAGGAGATACCTAGAACTTTAAGGTTTGTACTTAGCTAAATTTTGCTGGTTATGACTTCAGGAACCTGTTTGTATGAAGTTTTCTTTCTTAGTTAGCAAAGTGGGATTGGTTTCAGATAGAGTAAAAGAGGTGGAAAGAGATTATGAAAGAGAAGGTGTTTTAATAACTTATTGTAGCTGGTTCTCACTTGCTTAAAAAGCAAAACAACAACTTTGAGTTGTTTGGTATTTTGTTTGCATGATCTTGACAGAGGAAGATGCTGCGAGCAATTACAGACTAATTACGTCATGATCTCAGTATTGCCGAAGAGTGAGCACACATTTCAAGCAAGTTCTCTTTGCATGGAAAAGTGTGTCATCACTGCCTGAGGGACTTCATTCCTGTGATACACATACCATTGCTTTCCATTTCTGATGCAGCAGCAGGCAATTACATAAAAAAAAAAAGCCCCCTCAAACACCAGAGTAACCTCACCACTCTGCAAATTTTATCTCCCACCTTGAGAAGCTGAAACATTCATGTGTGTGTAGGAGAAAATGAGGAGTAAGCCACCATGACGCCATTATTTATAGAGCAGGGATTTAAAAAGGATGATACTGGTGATGTGATGTCAGTGACACCACCTAACCATGATCACAGGTATTTGTGGCAGTGTGCTGAAGCTGTGATAAGGTTTTTCTAGGCTGAACTTAATTTTTTGAGGAACTGCTTTACCATGATAATTAAAACTCCCTGCTTTAGAGAAGTAAACCTGTAAATAATCAAGATCCTCTTATTTGTGTGCGCCTCATTCTCCAGTTCTGGAGTTCTAAAAAACACACTTCTCCAATACACAGTCTTGAATCTTGGTGTTAGTTTGTGTGCAGGGCAAAGGATGATGTTTTTCATTCCACACATTTTATAGAATAAATGGTGTTGGAAACCTACCATGGCATTCTGTTGAGAAGCCACCTTCCCTCATCACGAGTGCACACTGCTTCTACCTGCTCCTGTGCATAAATTAGCTAAATACTAAACAACTGATATATCATGCCACAATGCCAACACAAGGGGAGGGCAGAAATGAGGTCTGGGCTGCAGAGTTTTTCAAAACCCTGATATTTTTACTGTTAGGAGAAGGGGAGAGGGATTTTTTTTTTCCTGGTAGGAAAGGCTAGGTTTTTGCACTGCGCTGCAGGGTCCAGCTCCAGGGCTCTGTGCTGGCTGGTGTCTGAATGGCTCAGTGTTTTGGTGAGGCTCTGGCTTGGCTCTTAGCCTGTTCTGCTGTCCTTTTTCTGCTTTGTTGGTGTGCTTGGACAGCTTCCAGAGCTAGATCAGTTGTAGTCCCGCTGGTGTAGAACTGGAAACAACCCCTCTTCACAATGACCACTTTCAGAGGGGAGGTTTTGCATGCTATTGATTTTATGACTGTAAACAGTACAGAAGATACCTGATTCTTTCTGACGGGCTTAGCTGCAATACATGGGCACTACAATAAGCCCATAAGTGCTTGGTCATGTGTCATAAGCTGTGTCATTCACCAGAGGTCACTTCAAGGAAGTTTTTACCTTATGAGCCATTAGCTTGTTACTTGCTCTTCTGTGTCTGTTTTCAAACTGAAGCCTTCTTTTAAGCAGTCACTTCAGAGTGTGAAGAAGAAAATCTGTAGCAAATAATTGGTGAAACCACAGTATGTCTCATTCGTGGTGGGCCCAGGAGTCAGGCTCAGTTTGGAGAACTTCGTGAATGGAGGTTAAAGGGGGAAGAGGGTCAAAAAGGATCTAGGTATTTTTGTTTCTTTTTTTCTTCTTGTAAATCCTGACTCTGTAACTTAGTGTTTATCTTCCCTAACAGTCCTCTTACTGCTTGGTTGGTATATATATATATTTTTTTAATCCTTTCTTTTTCTTCTCTTTCCACATTTGCTTCTGTTTGTACACACTTATTGGGGTAGTTGTGTATATGGAAAGGAAAAGGTTAGCTATGCCTTGACACGGAGGCTCTGAGGAGAGAACTAGGACAACAGCAACCTCTTTCTCTGGCAGGAAGGAGGCTGTTTTTCATCCTTCTGATCCATTACTGGTAGTTTAGGCATTTCTCCCCCCAGATGATTTTTGTTGTCTAACTCTAAATTGGTATTGCAATGTGCAATACTGCTGACTTCTGAGCACACTTTAATGGCACTGGGCTGTACATCCCTAAGTTGAAGAAGACTATTCGTTGTTTTGTTGAACATTCTTCATAGCCCCCAATTTATGTTTTTCATGCAGCCATTTCTTTCTGAGGGTATTCATCCCTGTACACAAACAGTTGTGGAGATGCTGTATGTGTGTCAAGGATGGAGGATCAGGGTTAAAAAATGATTCTGTTAGTCTGTAGTAATTTGTATCTTATTTCAAGCTTTTTTTTTTAAAAAAAAAAACTTTGCTGTTTGTGGTGTTGGTTAGTGTTGCAGGTGTCTTGAGGTTCAATAGCACAGAGCATTGTGTGTCTTAAATCTTGTGTTGAGTTTGGGATGACCTAAAGGCTTCATCTTCTGTGGAAGAAAGGGGAATAAAGTCTCCATACCCTGAGGTTGTAGTGCTTGTGCGGTGACCACATTGTTCCAGGGAACTACCCAGTGTGTGTGCAAGTGAGGGGATCTCATGCATGTGTACCTTTTCCTTTTGTCCGTATCTTCCTGAAAGCTTCCTCTGTATTTGCACTCCCCAAGAAGCACTCCTTTTCTGCTTTCGTGAAATGCAATTTATGCTCTTCTGACTTGTAAAGCTGTCCAGAGAAGGTATAAAGGGGCAACTGTTTCTCACTGGAATATAAAGGAATAGTCCATCACTGTGGCGGTTGCAGCAGGTTGAGCAACTCTGTGCTTGTCACTGAACTGCTTACTCAATCGTATTTTCTGCATGCTTTCGTACTTGATGTGCCACAAATGTGAAGGTGAGAGGAATCCTGCCCTGCTCTCCTTCATTCAGCAGTCCTTCCTGGGAGCTGCAAAGACAAGGCAGTAGTCACTGGCCAAAAGAAGTGCATAACCTTCTAACTTGCTGCATGTCTGTTCTTCTTTATGCACTTCTCTTTGAAAATGCGGGGGGTATAATCATCGCCAGAGTTTGTGTTGCTTTTGTAATGTATTTTTTATTCCTTTTTGCTAGCTGGCTTGCCTTTTGCAATTCTCAGTTCAAGACGTATCCCCTTCCAGAGAGGAGTTTTCTGTAGTGATGAATCCATCCGGTATCCATACAAAGAGGACACCATTTCTTATAAGTTGTTAGCAGGAATAATTATTCCTTTCAGTATAATTGTTGTAAGTTAAACTTTTCTTCATTGCATTTGATTTCAATGGGGGTGGGGAAGAGGGAGGAGGGACAATCTGTTAATGCAGACTTCTAAAACTGTATTCTATAAAATTTCTTGACTTTAAAATAATGTCCTTAGACCAGGTGCTAAGCAGTAGAAATGATGTTCTGGCAAAAATAACTAAAAGGTTTTCTTTAACTGAGGGCAAACACCTAGAATTATGGAACAGAAAAAAAATACCTTAGAACTATGGTGGCTTAGTTCTGTAGTCTGAGAGAGAAAAAAATTCCTCCCTTGCTGTATCAGTTAAGAATAACACTAACCTTTTTTAAATGACTCTCAAGCTTTTCTATTTTAAGAGCTACTACTTTCAGAATGTGAGTTTGCATGACCTGTTAAGTCATTTTTATCTGCCACAAGAGTCATTAGAAATATTCTATGTGTGGAAGTGTAACAGATACTAAGTTCTTTAATAGAAAAATACCATGGCTTCCAATCAGAACTTACCAAAAGCATAACTAGAATGAAAAGAGTGTGTATCCAGGGAGTTTTTCACTGGATACTTCCCCGAAGGTCAGGATAAAACTCTGGGCCCATTTGTGTTTGAATTAATGCTAGGACTCATTTTCATGCTGCACCTAATCTGGTTGAAAATGGGGTACTATTCTCCTTCCCTCCTCTTCATGCCTCAGCTGGAGACATTGCCTCTGTGTCTGCCAGTTTAGGATCTCCCTCTTTGACCACAGCTCCTAGCTCAGTTGAAGTGTCTCAACCATATAGTGAATATGTATTGTGAAGATTTAATTACATGCTGTCAGCTGAGCTAACCTCATAGCTTACTGTGGACAAAAGGTGAGGTCCCACTATTACTGTGTCTTTTGCCACCTCTGATGGCTTGTCTGAACCAGGATAAGCTAGAGAATTTCCTTAACCTGGCAGAAGACAGCAGCTTTCTTTGAGCTAGTTGAACGAAAAGGCTCCTGGAAGAATATAATATCAGTGCTGGGGCAAAAAGTGATGGGGGCACGTCCTTGGGCAGGGGCCTGTGGTAGAGCTGGACCTCATCAGTTACCCATTTTGTGTTCTAAATCTCATGAGACTGCACTTCAGTTCTAACAATGGCCCTTCAACAGGGGCTTCAAGATTCATCTCCGGATGTGCGAAAAAACTTAAAGGCTCTGTGTTGGGTGACATTCACGCTTATCAGAGCTACACTTTAAGCAGCGTTAAAAAAATCTTTTAATAAGATTTTTAGGAGTATAAATATTTATCCAAGTGTATTTTAGGAATCAAAGCTAGAAAAAGAGCAGCTAAATGTAAACCTCTCAGTATTGGCCAGCTATTTCCCTGGGCTAGTGGGTTAAAATCAGGAGGGATATTATGGCAATCTAACTCTTGCATAAAGGCTGCATGGATTTTTATCTAGATTCCAATATAAAGGTCAACTTGTACTTAGGTTTGCTCTTGGGTGGAATTTTTTTTCATAACTGTAGCAAAGTGGGCCTAGGAATCAAAACTGTGACTTACCTAGTTTTCCTTTTTTTGGAAAAACTGCATAAAAGGCTTAGAGAAACAGTTTTGGAGCAGATAAAACTTTTCTGGTTTTTGTCTGTTCCATTAGCTGGCAAGTGGTTTATGCTAAAAGATTGTGCCTTTTTAGGACTTTTTTTTTGCACCCTGTTACTATCATTGCACCCTGTTACTATCATTGCACCCTGTTACTATCATTGCACCCTGTTACTACCATTAAGAGCAGCAGTAGCTGGTCACAACTGAAGTCCATCTAACTTGTTACCTCATTTCTAGCAGTGGTTGAAACAGATGAGTAAGGAAGAACACAAGAACAGAGCAACCAAAGATAGATGTTTTGCTCTCGGTACTTTGCTGCCAGCCATATGCAGCTCAGGGACTTCCTGAGTCAGAAAAGGCTTCAGTGAATGTAGTAATTTTTAATGAATGTATTTCCTTTGAATTTATCCAATCTCTGTATAAGCCTGCATAAACACGTGGCTAACAAAGTTACCTTTAACATAGGGACCATCTTTTGGTTGTGAAATCAGGCTTTTTTGTCAAGATTGCTTTAAAGTCAGATGGTAAAAGCAAAAGTTGGTGTCCTTTACTCAATTCTCAGTCAGATTGTTGAACATGAATACTCTTTGATGTCCGCATCCAGTGAAGCAACCTTCTTGCAGGTTTTGCAGCAGTGTTCTTCAAAAGGGATGCATTATTTATAAGTCTCAGCTGTGATATTTCTGCTCAACCAACTTCATTAGGAGATTACTCTATGAGATAGGAGGATTCTGTATAAGAGCATACCAACATCTACTTTACTGAGAACTTCTCAGCTTTAGTCTATGTTCTGGTGTTTCTCTGCTTCAGTCAATGTTTCAGTGTGGTGCAGGGTCTAAAAATTTCAGTGTCACACATCTGATGGGACTGTCTGTTTGCCTTAATGTGCAAAGCTGCCAACAGCTACTTTGTCTGTGGTCTAATAACAACCTCATTCACTAAAGCTCTGCTTTGCTGGGGTCCTGGATTTGTCACTCTCAAGTGACAGATGGAGCCACCATTATATCTTCACAGGATTTTGTAAAGATCACTTTACATATGTGCATACAGTCCCCCACCCATTTGATCATCTGTATGAGTTGAGCCTTTCTGTACGAGATGGGACTGTCTGGTTCAATATCCAACCTGTCTGGGGTGAAGTTTTGTACTTGGTTTAAGGAAAAAACTCACTTTCTGCAAAAGATAAAGTTGCATGAAAACAAAATTGAATCTGCTTTCCTGTCAACATTTGATATGCACTTGATGCATAAACCCTGGACATGCAGAGTGGAAAAATCCCTGGAAAGACCTCAGTAATGCCTGTCTTTCCCTACTGCCATTATTTTTCTCCCCTAAGGATTTAATTTTCCTGAGGACAGGAAATTTCTTTGTTTAAATAACTAGCCTTTCATATCCAGAAATGAAGTCTAGACCTTTCAGAATAGTCTCTGGCTTCACGAGAAACCTAATGACTTCGTAATGAAATAGAAAAATTTTGCTCAGCAGACGTTTAGCTGAAGAAGACTCAATGTAAAATGAAATGTCATGCTGGAGGAAATGTTTCTAATTGAGGCCATGCCAAGTAATACAGATAAATGTTACTCTGAGAAGGCTTTCTTTTAATAAATATTCTGAAAATCAATAATAGTTCAACATGAAGCAGGATAAGGTAAGTTTGTTTTGTTTGGTTCTTTTTCCTATGTAGAAGTGTTGAAGGTTTGGGTGTGGTTACTGTTGTCTCTTGGAAAATTTAAATTTATAGATTAATGTTTATTAAAAAAATTATTTATGAAACTACATGTCTGAGTATTAACAGCAATAGAGTAATAAAGTGATTATCTTTCTTTAACTGTTTTCCTTATTTCTCTTTCAGATAATCCTAGGAGAGACCCTCTCTGTCTTTTATAATCATTTGCACTCAAATTCATTTGTCAGAAATAACTACGTAGCCACTATTTACAAAGCCATTGGGACCTTCATTTTTGGAGCAGCTGCTAGCCAGTCATTGACAGACATTGCCAAGTACTCCATAGGTAGACTGCGTCCTCACTTCCTCGCTGTGTGCCAGCCTGACTGGACGCGAATCAACTGCAGTCTAGGTTACATTGAGAACTTTTCCTGTCAAGGAGACAAAGCAAAAATCAATGAGGGAAGGTGAGTCTCACTAACCTTATATACATGGTTGTAAGACGTGTTTATTAACTTGGGACGATGAGTTTGGCATCGCTACTGCATTTTTTTGTCATTCTCCTAGAATAAATTTCTTGTAATGATTTCTAAAATTTGAGCCCTGTCTAGAGACGGAGATTTTTTTCTAATTTCTAGAAACTTGTTTTATTCGTTATAGAAGAATGCATAAATTATTGTTTATTCACTTCTGCTTTTTTACAAAATGTGACATTCAGTTTTTATTCAGCTTCTATTTATGTTTCTAAAATATCTGTGCATCCCGATGAAGAGAAGAATTTGAAATGTGCCTTAAATTGGATGTGCAATGGCAAGGAAAAGAGTTCAGATTTAGAATGAAAGTAAATAAAAACTGGATGTATCCATATAAAAATATGGAGGGCTGTTAAGAGAATCACTGTACTCAGTTTTCCCATCATTAGGCATTTCATTACCTTAAATATTTACCTACAGTTCAATTGCAGCAAGATAACGGGGAAACAAAAATCAGGCATCTGACACTTTGGAGTTTTTTGTCACTGTTACAAACAGTGTTTGAATACTATTGGAAATCTTAAAGTATGTTCAGAATAATTTCTGGTATTAGAGTTGCTTGGGCTCCCTGGAAGCTTAGCTTCAGTGAAACTTCTTGCCATTCTTCTTCCAGAAGGCCTGTGTATCCTGTTAATCAGAACTTTTATCTCTGTGTTGTTTTTAAATATGTGTGTGTAGGTTTTGTTCACTGTCCTCTGTGCTCATTTGCTCTTCTAGCATGTGTCCCTATGGATCTTCCAGTAGCATGCATGGTATTCCTTAGCAGTCACAGGCAAATGTTGCCTATTCATTTGGTAAGGGACTAGGTCAAGCTCCAAGTCATGTGCAGCAGCTGTTCAGAGATGCCAGGGGAAGTTTGTATTTTGAACGGCTGTTGGTAGTAGAGGAGCAAGTGCTGATAGGCAGTAAAGCAGATAAACCCTAAGATGACCAGAACATCATGCTGGTAGTAAACAGACGAATTGGCATTTGTTCTTTGAGGGGTTAAAGTAGAGGAGTGTGCTTCATGTGCAGCTTTTTTTTTTATTTGTATTACTAGTGCCCATAATTGTGCTTGGAAGACTTTACTTACATATTCAAAGCTGTTCTAGACACTGATTATTGGATGTGCTTTCTTTGCCTGTAACTAGCCCTGTAGAGCCAGAATATCCGCTACTAAGGTACAACTTTTATCTCTGTTCAGGAAATGTGTGATGTACTTCTGAAGACTTGTAATGGTCACTTTGTATATGACTGTCAACTTCAGTTTGGAAGAAGGCAGAGTAAACAAAGGAGGATTATCATGGAATGTAGAAAATAATTCTAAGCATCATGTCTGTCAGACTTTTAAATGTTACTGACTTTTTAAAGGTCTGACTTGTAGTAGAACAACCTTAATTGAAATAAAGGAGATGCTACCTCCCCCAAGATAACATCTTGTCAGCTTTGCAAATTTTTTGAGTTAGCAGAAGTAGTTGCCAGAAACTAACTCTTTAGAGTGTGACAGAAGATAAAATGGTAACGTAGAAGGGATGGGGAAATACAGGTTTTGTTGATTATTACATTGTGGCAGGGGTAAAATATTCTGACGATTTTGCTTCAACTCACTAAAAGTGGTATTTATTTTTGGTTTTCTGCTACTGTGTGAAAAGATAGTTGTCTAAGTTTCAAATGAAATAAGTCTAAACAATTGCACATTCTCAGGTAATTTGTGAAACAGAATTGTATGGTTTTGTGCATGAAACTGTGGGCTCAAAATTCAGCTTGGGCATAGCTCAAGCTGTGAGCTAAGTCTTCAGCTGAACTTCTACATGAGTCTAAAAATACTTCTCAAATAACAAGGGAAAGGCAAAAAAACTTGAGTTGATTGTAGTAACTAAAATGATCATAAAATAAAATTTCCTGGTTTTTGGGGATGCCAAAAGGATTTTAGCTTACTGGAAGCAGGATTTGTCTGTCATATCTTAGCTGATGAGCTGTTAGGTCTGTATTCCCAGCAACTGTTTTGTTCCCTTTTTCTGTTGGCCCTGTTGCTCCCTAGAAAACGATGTAGGAGGGCTTTCTTTGGTCAAAGCTTGTCTTGAGGTGGTGACTTAAGTGTGAGCTCACCTGTGGTGTTTCTGCTGTCAGCTGAGGCTTTTCGACGCACAGAAAGCTGTAATCAAAAAATAAGTTAATGAGGTCAAAGAAGGGTAGATTACAGCGGGACATTGTCCTGTACAGGTGGATGTCGTGGATGCAGTGACCCAGTCATTCTGAGTTTCTTATGGAAATCGGGCCCTAGATCTGAAAGGGTGGTTTCAACGATCTTGGATCATGTGCCTACATACCATACAGTTAATAGGCTGCTAAGAGGGGGGAGTCTGATTGCAGTGAATTTTACAGCAAGTTGGAGGAAGTCAATAGGCTCTCAAACTGTCATTTGGGTGAATTTCTGGATCAGTTGGACAAAATTATTAGCAGCAAACTTACTACCATCTATGCTTATTTGCATGAAATAAATACGCAGGTAGAAATGCCAAGAAAGAATGAAGGCAGGACAATTGGTGTTGCACGCAAAATCGTATGTTCTGAATTGAACCTACTATTCCTGTGTAGTAGTTGAACTTGAAGTTGGTTTTGAATATGTCTAAAGAATCATGCTCGGTTACATAGTAAACAAAGATTAGATTTGTCTTTTTGACTGTTTCTTAATTGATAGTAGGAACATAATGCTTCCGGTCTAAGAATCCATTGTGTGCTTCCACTATGCATATTGTACCCTTCTATTTTGTTCTCTCATCCCTTCTTATAATTTTATACTTATCAAAAGTGTAAAATAGTGTTAGTATACGCATCCCTGAGTAGATCAGAGCTTTTAGTCTGAAATAAAGTGCATGTGTGTTGAAGAGATTGTGTATAAGATGGAGGTCTCTAAAGGATACTTCAGAAGTGGTACAGAAGTTAGGTAATCAACAGTTGTTCCCATTTCCTCCTAATAGTAAAACTGAAAGGTGAAATATTTGAAGTAGTTTCTTATTTTTGTTTTTTCCCACATGAGCATTAGGAAGATGAAGTAAGCTGTGGAACTTTTTGCAGTGCTGGGATGTGTATCTTTATAGGGGGTTCAAAAAACCATTTGACCAAACTTCTGGAAGAATAAAACCCAGAAAACAACCTATGCTTCTGGAAGTCTGTAAGTTTTACGGTTGGAAGCTGAGAGTGCTTTGGACACTATTGTTGCATATTTTGTCCCAGTATTGTTTTATGCGAATCTGATGTTTGCAACTCTTTTCATATGTCTACTATATTATAACAGAGGCATGGGGGAAAGATAATCATTAGTCTTTGTTGTTCATCAGTAACAGTAGCATTAAAATACATACTAAAATACATATGCTTTATCATAAATATAAAACAATGGACTTATACTTGGTTGTCTAAATTAGTAAAGTGGCTGTGGGTTTTGGTTAGTTTCAGTAAAGTTTTTCTTTCTAACCTGAGCTTGATAAGCTAAGCCTTGCTGCCTTAAGTATCTTGTTTGCTCTGTATCACACTGAAAACAGTCCTCTTCAGTTTTAAATAGCTTAGGTTCTCCCTGACAACTTTTACAATGTGTTTGCACTTTCAGTACTACTGGTGGTTAAGGATCACAATCATAGTTGTATGCTTACTAAATCTCTCATATTTGTTGAAAGATGTAAGAGTTGGCATATATTATTTGAAAGTATGTAGCACTTGAAGATCTTTAAAATATCCATGGAAATAACTAGTTACATTAAAAGTTGCTAGTTAAGTATTAGCATTAGAAACTGTACTTTTCTGTGTCTCTTGTAAGACCACCCTTTCTTCAGGCAGTCCTTGGCATTTCATTTAGGCTAGACACAGAAGCTTGGTATGAGCTACTTCATGGCAGTTTCTGAGGGTGAATGACTTAATAGAACTGCAGTCTTAACCTTTTATGAAGGTGTTGCTACGTTTGATGCCAACTAGTTGTACGTAGACTTTTGTAGTATACTATTTAAATAAATATTAATAGTAACTCAATAAATGTGTGATTTTTATACTCAAAAGAACCATCACCTTCATAGATCAAGCAATGTTCTCCGTAAAGCGTGTAACACAGTTGAGTAAGATATATAATCTTAAAAATGTATAGCTGCACTGGGCAGAAGGGTACAGAACTTCATATCATGTAGTTTCTTTACTGGGAGACAGTGGCTTGTTTAGTGTTTTGGAAAAGCAAATTTGATAAGCAAGCACAAGTTCTAGTGTCTATGGATGAAGAGGAATCAAAGCCAAGGGGTCCTCCTATCACTAGTGCTAGCAATTAGTATGTTCACACTTAGTAAACCAGTGTTAATGCTACTGGATTGCCTTTAAGGTGATTTCTTTAGCACTTACAAACATAATGACTCACTAAATGGCTTTCCATTTTCAAATCAGCAAAGTTGAGCTCAGTAAAATAAGTAGGTGTGCTAGGCTGATTGAGGGAGGATATGCGCAAGCAGTCTCTACTGATTTCTGATCTCTTTGGCTTTGGCAGCTCCCATTCTTGTTCAATTCTTCCTTTTCTTTTGGCTTGTTACTGCTTACCTTTGTGTGGTTTTGAGTGGGTTGGCAAGATACCCAAATTCTTCAGAGGCAGGGAGGACACTGAAAGGACAGATGATGACTTCTCCATTCCTTATTGTTAGCTAAGGCATACTTCCCAAACCTGTCCGCCCCAGCCAGGCCATGGCAGATTGTTTATGTGTCCTGTTTGTTAGCTTTCTTGCATAGAATCACAGAAGGGTTTGGGTTGGAAGGGACCTTAGAGATCATCTAGTTCCAACCCCCCTGCAATGGGCAGGGACACCTCCCACTAGAGCAGGTTGCTCCAAGCCCCATCCAACCTGGCCTTGAGCACTGCCAGAGAGGGGGCAGCTACAGCTTCTCTGGGCAACCTGTTCCAGGGTCTCACCACCCTCAGGGTGAAGAACTTCTTCCTTGTATCTAGCCTAAACCTGCCCTCTCCCAGCTTCCAACCATTACCCCTCACCCTATCACTACACTCCCTGATCAAGAGTCCCTCCCCACCTTTCCTGTAGGCCCCCTTCAGGTACTGGAAGGCCGCTATAAGGTTTCCCCAGAGCCTTCTCTTCTCCAGACTGAACAACCCCAACTCTTTCAGGCTGTCCTTGTAGGAAAGGTGTTCCGACCCTCTGACCACCTTGGTAGCCCTCCTCTGGACTCACTTCAACAACTCTATGTCTCTGAAAGAATTAATAGAAACCACTTAATATTTTACTGTTCCTTTGGTGAGTGTACTTTGCTGTAGCTGCTGGTTGTCTGTCTGAAATGAATTTGTAAACAGTGATGCTTGAATGTCTAGTAGAGTAACAAAGTAGAACATAAAGATCTTCTGTTTTCTTCTAGTGTATGAATTGTGGGATAAGTCTTCAACACTCTCAGAAAAGCCTTTGTTAGCATATCTTAACACTTGATTGGTATGGAAAATTTTTTTTAGGCTTCTGGTACAGTAAAAAAAAGGCAATTTTAAAATCTATTAGTTTAGTTATGCTTAAATGTGTTATACTTCAGGACTTCAAGATGGGTTGCCTTCTAACTGAATTGTTAGACTGTACTAATATATTGTGTGGCAATGTTAACTGGTTGCTTCCAACTCATTTTGGTAGTCAGGAGTTGCTAATTCTACCTTCATTGCCTTTGTGCAGACAAGCATTGGTATTCCCTAGGTAGCAGGATCTGGAATCCAGGAGACATGCTTGACCAGGCCAGCCTGAACCTGGAAAAGGTCAGTCTTAACTGTGTCGGTAAACTTGGGAGTATCATCTGAAGCAAAGAATGAGTATTTCTTATTGCTTGAAAAATCCAATCTCAAAGACAGTAAATATGGCTTAAATAAAGGTTATGTCATTATTTTTTTTTTTGAGGTGGTTGGGAACTTAATAGGCTTTTCAGTTTTATAAAATTATTTCTACAAGCCCGTAAAAACTAAAAAACAAACAAAACCCCCCAAAAACCCCACCCAAACAAAAAAAACCCAAACAAATGAAAACTCCCAAGCCCCCCCAATAAAAACCAGCCCAAATTAAACAAAACCCTCCCCCAAAACAATAAAGAACCCCCCCCCCCCCAAGCTTATAATGTTGAAGAGTTGTAATTGAAAGAACATTTGAAATAGTCAGGTTTGGTTTTTTTTGTTTTTAGTTCTCAAACAATGTAGCAGGTGCTATATACAGCTTTACAGTATTTTTAGAACTTAATTTAGGATTATCCTGTCACTTTCGTGTATATATATATATCATGTTATAAACTTGGCAGCACAAACAGCACATTAAAGCCTTGTGTAAAGGTCAGGAATATTGAATGTGATACTATTTGAACTTAATTTTATCCACAAAAGGTTAAGAATAAAAGTAGCATGAAATATGCAGTATTACTACTGTGTCTGCTAAATAATTTCACAGGGACAATAGTATATTAAGGTGGAAATAAATAAGTTCTAGTTACTGCTGGTGCCTGTGTTGCCTCCCTAGAACTGCAAAATTTTAAAGCATATTTTCTTAAATTTTCTGGTTTTTAGAATCCCTTCCTGCAGTAATTCTGTAGGAAAAAATTGGGTTTGCGGTATCCGTACTCAATAAGGAATGTGAAACACAACTGTTACTAATGCTGTGTTGAACTTAACCTTTGAAACAAAAGGCTTTAATGTGTTTCTCTTCTCACATGTTCAGTGTACCTGCTTTGCTTGTTTTGCCATAGTGGTCACAAAAGTCTCTGAAACAGAAACTAATTGGGAGCCATCAATTTAGTGGGTAGAAGTTTAAGAATTAATTCAGATACGTGGCAATTGGATTATGAAGTTGGTTTTCATAGTTTTGGATTAACATAAATCTGTACTTTTAATACTGTATCTCAGAATGATTATTACCTGCCAATGATGGTGAAAAAAATTTTAAAAACCTCTCTAAAACGTCACCAGAAAACCTATTAAAACGTTTCAGAAATTTAGCTTCTCTTAAAAGCTAATGTTTTCTACCCCTTTGAATGTGCCATAGAGGTATCTTACAAAATTCTGAATCTTTGTCTTCTTAAATTTTCATTGAACCTTTTTTTTTACTGCTGAATTGATGTCTTCCCCACCATCCAATATTGTTAATGTCCACATCGTCTCGGAAGACTGTGAAGACCTTGTTGCAATGTCTGGCAAGAATGGCTTAAATACTTCTGGTATGTGTCTGGATGTTTAGAAGCTTTTGTGTGTATACAGGAGGAAACCTCTGGAGGTCATCTAGACCAGCCTCCAGTTTAAAGTGGAGGTAAGTAGAGTTTGCACAAAGCACTGTGCATCCTGATTTGTTCAAGAGCTCTGGAGGTGGAGATTCCACAGCCTGTTGGGAAAATCTGATCCTTCAGTACTCCTTGCCCTTTTTCTATCAGGAGGACCCTCTGTCTTCTTAGCATGGCTTTTCAAAGATTTCTCCTCAGCCTCATCATAGCATCATCTACCTTCTTCAGCACCACTGTATGGTCTCATGGACTTGCAAGTCCAGCTTTAAGTAATCATGGTTAGATCATCCTTGACTAGGTAGTATCTCTCTCCTCTAAACTTTACTAGTAGGCCTGAAGACCTGGGAGGCTGAAAAGATCTTTTAGGAAAACACTTGAAAACCTGAGGCAAAGAAGGTATCAAGTACCTCTAGCTTTTCTATTCCCTTTGCCACAGCATAGCCCACCCTATGAGTGGTGAGCTGTTCAGTGGTGGGCCTGTGTTATCCTTCTCTTTGTTCTGCTGCTGACCTACCAGTTGAACACCTTCACATTGCCCTTTGTATGCCTCACTAGCTCCAGCCTTGGCCTTCCTGATTACCTCTCTGCATGCTTGGGTGATGCTTCAGTGCTTCTCCTTAGTAGGCAGTCTATTTGTACCTCTCACTACTTTTTTCTATCTAAGCTCAGTCAGGTTTTGCTCACTGAATCAAGATGGCCTCTTGTTATTCCTGCTTGTTTTCCTCCACAAGGGGATGGAATCTCTTTGTCCTCTGAGGAGGTTGTCCCTGAAATCCTACAATGTCATGGTTACCACAACCAAGGCTGTTGCTGACATGTCCAACTAGTTCATCTTTGCTGAGTAGCAGATTAGCAGAGAACAATTTTCCTGTTAGGCCTGTCCAACAGCAGTGTCAATAAAGAAAGCTGTTGAATTGCTTGCGCCCTGCCATGTTGCCCTCCCATCAGACTTTAAGGCAGCTGAATTTCCCTAGGAGAAGCCTTTCTAGGTATGAGATGCCAGAGTTCCTATGCCTCCAGTCTCTAGAAATTTTACTCTGTACTTTGTTAGAGATGCCCAGTCTAGTGAGTGAATTCTAACATATCTTGGCTTGTCACCCCCTGCCTTTTATGTACAACAATTATTAAGCCCAAAAGGAAAACTTGGCAGTTTTTCCACGTTCTTCAGCCTTTGGCGAGACTTGAACCCTGGCCTCCAAACATCTAAGTGAGCTTCCTCATTGCTGAGCTTCTCTAATGACTTTGCATTTCCTTTTTATGCGTTTCCAGCTGTACCTTCTGGTGACTCAAAAGGAGAAGGGTCAATGTATGCTTTAATTTCTTGAACGCTTCAATTCACTAACTTTTACTCTGGAGGTTATTTACTGAGCTCTCATTTAAGGTAGGGATTAGGAGGACTTCCAGTCTTCCTGTCTCTTAAAGAGCTACTGTTGAGGGATTGTTGGTTTTTTTCTCTTCTTCTATTGAGACATATATGAGGGCTTTTTGTCTTATTCATATATAAGATCTACTCCAAACTGGATTTCATAAATGCCAGATGTGTCCCCTTGATTGAATTTTATTGTCCTTTTGGACTGCAACTGATTAAATCTGGGTGGAATTTCAAATCTGGGTAGTTGCTGGGTCCAGCTTTTTGGTTTGGTGGGGTTTTTTTGTGGGTGGTGTTCCTCCTCCCCCAAATATAATGAAACTTATAAAGTCTTCATGAATGCAGTTCAGAACTTTCTTTCACGTTTTTGAAACTGAAATATTGCCACTAGTTCCATAACAGAGCATTTTCAGTGTTGTACAAGGAGACCGCTCAGGCTTCTACTCCTGAAAGCGCAGAGGGCAATATTAATTTGACCAAAAAAATGCATATAGCAGACACCGACCCCCACGTTTTTTCATGCTCTTTAAAATGGAGAAAGCAGAGATATTACACACATGTAGCAATGTTCTAGAATCTAGGTAAACAAAACAGGTTTTTCCTTCCAGGCACTTGTAGTGCTTAATTATCGTGCTGCTGCTATGAGACACCAAACAGTTGCAGATGGGAAGGCGTAAGTGCAACATGTTCTTCCTTGAATAACACACTGCAGAGCTGGGAGTAGAGAGTAAAGGCTCAGATCTTTTCCAGAGGAAGGATGTGAGAATATAAGCCTAAACAGTCTTCTAACAATTAGCCCTTTAACCAAACAATTTCGGCTATGAAAGCCAAACTAACCAATTAAGTGTATTACGCATGTGCATATGTACAATGTCTTGTATAACCTCTGTTTCTGAGCAAATAGGTGGTGGTGCAGGTGATCTGCAAATGCGTGCTGATAGTGGATGTACTTAAAATGGTTGCCTTAATTCTCTTCTATAGGATATACTAAAAGGAATTTGCTGTTAAAACTTTGTGTAGCTGAAGTTTGAGTCATGTCATAAATCAGTTCTGAGGACATGCTTTAATTTTTTCAAATCAAATTAGAACAAAATATGTTTTTATTAATTGTTCCCAAAATCTATGTTGTCTCTTAACAGGTCACTTGAATATAGAGGAGGAATGGAGCAGTGGTTTGGGTATTCAGAAGATGAACTAGATGCCAGCATGTTCATTTAGGCTACTAGTGCCTCCTCTTGTAGTTACACTAAACTTGGTGGCAGTGTGGAGTACAGTTTGCTGATTTAGCTTTAACACTGGTTAAACTAATTCCCATCAGCACGCATTCTTGTACAGTGTGAAGTTGGGTTTTATTTGTTTGTTTGTGGTTTATTTGTTTGTTTGGTTTGGTTTTGGTTTTATTTCCCCCATGTCTTAATAGACTTGCATGTGTGCTAAAGGGCTCTGAATGTACCTGCTCAGGCTTCAAGAGTTTACTGCAAATTTTTCTTGGATGCAGTATTTATTGTATTTTAGCTGAGCAGTGTCGGTTTGTCACAATAAGGCAATCACTGACTTCTAAATATTTCTGTTAGATACCACTTTTTAGCTTTTTTACTGAGTATGGATGTTTGGGTGGGATCTGAAAGTTCAGAGTTCTGGGTTTGGAGGAACACTGAAAACCTGGTGACTAGTGAGATCCAAGAAACTGTCCTTTCTGGTTTATTTGTCAGGTCACTAAGCACATACACAAAAGTGAAACCTTTGAACCTGAAGTAGTAAATATTAAGCTATGTTGTACAAGTCTAGTTACTTCAGAGGCACTCTGTGCATTCTGAACTCCATTAGGCTCCAAAGCTGACTTGAGCAGCTAGCAGGGATGTGTATGTGAAACATTTTCTCCGAAGTTGAGTTTAACTTCGGATAGTTGAAGTTCTCTAGTTTCAGTCTGTCACTTTGTTCTGTTTGTGGTAGCAGATAATGCAGCTGTTAAGGTTCATTATTACAATTGTGCAGATTCATATTACAACTTGGATGTCTAAAGGAAAAAACGGTTCCCTGCTTCAGTTGATGTATTGCCCCTGTGCTGACTGCACTCAAAACAAGCTAAACTGTTTGTAGTCTGCCATTGCAAACTCAACAGAAATCTTCAAAGAAGTCTGTAGGAAATTAGCGCTGACTGTTTTGACCTTGATAATTTATTTCAACACAATTGCTAAGGTAGTGCCCTTTGCCAGTCATTTGCCAGGAGTTTTATTTCAGCTTTGTTTAAAACTCTTTTGCAGGTGGTACACATGCATGCTGGTGAGTGCAGTTAAATCACTTGGAGCAGTTCCCAGTAGCTAGGCACCTGTGCCAGAGGGCTGGTATGGGGCTAACCTGCATAACTTTGTTTTGAAGTTCAACCAAACTTTGAACCTCTTATGTTGTCTGTTCTATGCACACCTTCAAAACTGTGACTGTGTTCAAAATACAAAACCCCCAACAAATAAACAACCAACATTCATACATTGCTTCCATTTTGATGAAGACTTTTATTTTCCCCTGTTTCATTAGGTAGCCTTTGCGATTGGTTTGCATTGTAATTTTTAAACCTAAGACAAGAGACTGGACACTGGCTTCAGGTTAACCCATCTCTACTAAACAAACGTTCCTGTCTTTCCCTCTCCTTCCCCCTCTCTCTGGCCCCCTCACCTGTCTCTTAGTACTGGGAGTATTTCTATGATGAAGCATTATTTTGCAGTAAAATAACTTAGCTTGTATGAAATGTTCCAATACTTTATTTTGAGACTTCTTAAAGCTTGGTCAAAAATCAAACTCCACGTAATCATTGAAGCATAACTAAATGGATTATTTATCTACTCTGGCAGTTTGTAACAGCATCGTGAATTGGAAATTTCTGTAAGGCTCCTACAGACTTACTGACTCTGTGTTCGCGAGGGGCATGCTGGTATGTTGTTATGGCATTCTGATTATTTATGTTGCAGAGCTCTTTACCTCTGAAGTGCTCTGCAGTCTGAAATTTGTATGTTCAGGAGTTTTCATCAGAGGCTAATTTAGTAATTTTCACTTCTGAAAAGATATATACAAAAAAGCAAAACAAGACACTCAAAGGAGCTTGGGTACCAAAGCAATTGGAAGTGACGAATGGAAGGTCACATATATGTACTATTATTGAGATGGTGCAACTTTTTCCTTAAACATTGCTTCTCACCTTTCTGTCATTACCGTTATTCAGTATGTAATGTGGCTGGTTTGGAATCACTTCGTCTTAATGAAATGACTCACTTCTGAGAACTGGAGCTTAAGCAGGGCACCTACACTTAATTATACATGGAAGGAAAAAGCTGAAATGTAGTAGTGAATAAGAGTCTTGAAATATATAAACTTTAGAACCTGAATTAGCCCTTCTCAGTGATGACAGATAGCATTTTTTTTCATAACTGAAAATAAAACTCTTCACCCTTTAATGGTTTTCAGAAAAAGCCTGTCTGCTGTTTCAGTAGCATATCATGCTTAATGTTCATTAGAAGTCAAAATTTATAACTTGTGCTTAGCACACCCTGAAAATTATTTGGAAGCCAGCTGTGGCTAATCAAGCAGGTAGATGCATTTTCTCATTCTTGGCAGAATTTCACTGGAAAGCTTATGTCCAGGTTAATACAAGGGAAAAGTCTCTTAAAGTAAAACTTTGGATATGTGTGTAACTGTATATTGCTCCAACAGTACCCTATGAACTGAAATCCCCTTACTGCTGATGGTTCTCCTGCTGCTTCTCTTCCCTTTTCCCCTTTGTAAATTACAAAAATCTGTTGGGGGAAGGGTTCTGCACACTTGCCAATTGCTTTATGCCCAAAGCAGTTTCTTAAAGAGGGAATAACAATCAAATCCCTGATTTAAGAGGGATTATCTTTTTTTGTTTTCATTCCCTTTATGTAAAATGATAATAATGCTTCTGTGAGTCAGAACAGTATTATTTGGATAACTTGTGCAGACATGGTTAATGGACCAGAAGCCTGTAATCTGATGCATATGAGAGCAAACTATTAGTCTTTAGAAATGTTGGTTTGATTCACCCTTGCTGCTATTTTCACTTTTACTTTTTCCTGGGAGGGGATTATTAAGAAAGAGAAATTAACAAAGTCCTAATTTTTACCTTCTGTTGGAGGAGTCTAACTAGAAATCTAGTGGAAAGTTTAAACATTCCTTTTGTGTGATGAGGTAAATTGAGTAACAAAGTCTAAACTGACAAGAGAGAGCTTGCGTTATAGTGATTTTGCAATGTGCATGTGGAATGCCATAGCAGCATGCCAGTTAGTTGGACTTCTTGATACTGAGAGTTCAGAACTTACATGTTTGTGTATGGTATGAATGCCAAGAGTTAGTAACTTCCTGCTCTCTAGATGAAACTTTGGAATATTTGCAAGTTTAAGATGCAGGTTGACTGGAAAAAGTAGTAGGGGGATGAGGGTTTTTTTGTACTGGTTGTTTTACAGTGAAGTTTATTGCTCTAGTAACTGCTGGTACAAACTGCTGCTGACAGATGCAGAATAGCTGGATAATTTGTCATTGCCCAAGTAGATTGTTCCATCAGTGTGTAATACTCCTGTTTAAACATATAAAATTGACATGATACCTGCATACTTGGATGTCTTGTGAGAAAGTTCTTTAATTCCCAGAGAGGAGGGAAAAAAACAAACAGCCAATCATGCCAATGGGAATTTTTAGCAAGCTTCAAAGTCTCGGCAACCTAGCAGTGAAGACAAGCCTTGTAGTACTCATCACTGAGTAAAACAACTTCATGTTGATCCTGAGCTTGGGAAAATGTAACTTTATACCCCCATTTCTTGCACTGTCCATGGGGCTTGCTTCAAAAGGGGGGTGGGGGGGAAGGTGGTTAGAAGTTAGAAAAAGAATAACTATTTCTTCCTAGAATCTGCTGGATCTGCTTTATGTCAGTAGGATAAGCAGGGAGCTTTAATTTGTGTAAGATAAGCATAAGGTAAGATAGCCTATAAAAGGAAAAATGTGTGACTGCCTGCAAAAAAAAAAAAGGCATAGTCTCATGTGTGTGAAGTGTCAGCATTGGCAAAGTTTTCTCACTATCTGGCACTACTTAGAGAGTGAATCTACCCCCCACCCCAAATATCATTAGGGAATTGTGCAAGACACTTCCTAATAGTAAGTGTGATGTCAAAACATCTCTGTCAATAAGATTTTCCAGATGAGGATTACTGAATTGGAAAGACTCTTGACAGCTTTTTCTTTTCTGTAAGTGTAAAGCTTTGTACTCAAGTGTGGGTTTAACTACTGGCAGAGAGGGAAGAAAGTGGAAAAATTTGGAATACTGTCTTGTGAAAAAATGGGTTTCTGAGTAGTTGCTGATACTGTGAAATAGATGAACTGCTTGTGCATTTACTTAAACATTTCTTTGCAGTAATCACAGAAGCGCTTAATTTCAGAGTCCTCAAACCTTTCATCCCAAACTAATCTTCAAAGTTCTGCAAGTCTAGCGCTTGAGAAGAGAGCAGGTGCTGTGAAAACAAGTTGATTGCTGAATGCAGAGAAAATTGAAGAATATGGTGTTTCAGCTTAGGCATAGCACTAGCACCTTGTTAAACCATGTCCTCATGGCGCTGAAATTCTACGAATATTTTCCTGACAAGCATGTGGAGCTCTCTGGCTTCCTCAACACAGATGTGCTGAGCTGCGGCTCTGTCTGGTACTTATTCCCCTCCAGATCAATGGAATCGGTAACACGAATATCTGTGGAAGCTTTGAGTCAGACTTGGAGAACCCAGAGAACCTGAGGATAGAAAGGACTTGCTGGCTAATCCAGTGGGTGGTTTTACTTGCTTTGATGTGTGAGTGTGCATCGTGTTTTGCTGGGCCTCCTGTTTTTCTCTAGGGGATCAATCCGTAATTCGGTAGTTACATTGAGAAGGTGCCCTTATCATTCAGCCTCTGCCAGCTTTGTCACACCACAAGATAAACTTTCTTCTAGTTTATGCCTTTCTACTGGCAATTCTAACACTTTAATTTTTCACCATTTAGTGCTCCACTGTGCCATATGTGCTTAGCTATTTCCTAGTCTTGTGTTTCACTGAAGGTATTCATTTCCCTGTCAGACTCCTGCACTCTGCTTAAATGAGTCTGCTCATTCAGGTATCTTTACGAAGACATTATATGGAGACAAGACATCAGGCTTCATTTACTGAGCTGCAGTGTTCAGTAATTCACTTGTGAAATAATGTGCTTTATAAAATACTGCCAAGCAGAACTTACTACTTAAAAGTATGTGCTTTCTTGCAAGTGACAGTGTAAGACAAATGATCCTTTTATTTGCTGTGTGTTATGTTCCATTTTTATACTAATTAAAGAAATGATACCTTCTATCAGGCAAGTCCTGCTCCCTATGCTAAGTTGCCTTTGTGCATGGGAAGGAATAGAACTGAATGAAATGGTTGTCAGTGTCAAGTCCTGCAAGGCAATCTGTCTTAGACTTGCTTCTCTGGGATTAGAAATCCTAGCTAAAAGTACCAAGTGGTTCAGTTCAGTTATTTTTTGTAGTAAGTGTTTGCACTTTGATTATTTTTCCAGATAATTTAAAATTTTTCCAGATTTTAAAGGTAGTTTATATTGTTTTTAAAAATGCAGCTTACAATAACAAACTGTAGTCATTGTCATCAGTCTTATGGCAGCCTTTTCAAGAAAGTATAGCATCTTTACTTTTGTCTTTGTCATAAACCATGTGAAATTTGTGGCAAAACTAAGTTTCAAGAAAGCTAAACAGCCTTTAAATTACCTTGTTTTAAGACCTTTTTGAGATGTCCAGTTATACCATATATATTGGAAACTGAGAGTATACTTTAGACCTCAACTGAGACCTGAAACTGGTTTCGTGTTATTACTTAAGGCGTTCTTTTAACTTGGTAGTAATATATTGCCCAAGTGGAAATAATTAAAGCTTATGCTTTTTCCTGTTAACTGGAAGCCTTGTTTCTCCCGTTAGAAGTGATCTATGAGGTAGGTATTGATGGAGTAAAAGGCATGGATCTCTGCAAAGCTGTTCTTTTGATGTCAGACTGCCATTTTGGAAAGAATCAAAATAAGACTTTGCAGTTACCAACTCTTATTTCATGACACTACAGTTTCACTGGATACTGTTGTAGTTTTCATTTGAAAAAGATGTACTGAAATCTGATGTGCAAATTCCTACTTGGATGATTTAGGTTTTACTTTGCTAGTGAAAGGTGTAGGAATTTTGAGAGTTGTCTGTACCATTTTATTTATAAATGTATTTTCTTCTAATACTGCGTTCTTGGGAGTGGTAAAATGTTTTTTTTTTAATTAAAAATGTCTATGTTTTTGAAATGCTGGCTAATGGCAAGCCAGCACTTGCAGTGTGATTGCAAAGAAGCCTGCGTTGTGCAGCCGCTTGGCTGGTTTGATAAGACAGGATGTTCCCCTGGCTTTGGGAAGATGTTGTTTGTGTGCTGAGAAATTGTTGGGAAACTGTTCCGTTGTCAAACAAACTTAGGGTTTGAAAAGGCTTTAAGATTTTTAATTTTAAATATTTCTGGTTTTTAAAGAAAAGAGACAGCAGTATTGCCAAAGAAATTTCACTGGGATTGCACAATGTACAAGTTGGATCAATACTTTGTCCCAGTTGTATTTCTGGCAATACTTCATGTGCTAAGCACAGCATTTTCAGTCATGTACAGCGTACTTATCTATGGCTGAAAAGAATGCATTAAAATTTTGTAATCTTCAACTTGTAACATGACATTCTTAATGTTACATTGGGCTAATACATTCCTAAAACCAAGAATGTCAGTAGTCAATAACACCTTTAAAATGGTATAGGAATTCCAAAATAAACTTGAAAAATTGTATCTATTCCTTCAGTTGGCAACAAGTTGCCTTCAGGAATTGTAGGAAACATCATCTTACAGAGAACAGGAATAGCCTCAGAGTGGATAAAGTATTGGCATAGAAGCCAGGAATTTCTTACTTTGTGTCTTCTGTTCTGTAGAATAGCATGCTCTGCTTTCATGGTTCAAATGGCATGTTTGTCTGAAAGACAGCTCCTAAAAATGCTTACTGTATTTGCTTTCATAGTGGACTCTTGCCCCGAGCTGTTAACTGGTCAAGAGTTAGAGTACTAAAGTGGAGAAGGGATATCTAGCTAAAATGTAACCTTAATGTTTATTGTAAACATCTGAAGATAACACATTGTTGATAGTTTTTCTATTTAAGAAATTAATTGAAAAATATCTGTGGGGGTGTGTGTGAAAATATCTAGATACTTTTATATATATTCACACACACAAAAGTAATCTTACTCTTTTCCAGATTGCTTATTTAGTACTTCTGAGACAGAAAGCTATTGGCAGTGCTTTGAATCAACTCTTAACCAAGAGCTGTAAAACCTATGGAGGAAACTTACCTTACTGCACATCAGAGCTGCCTTCAGTATTCTTGAGAGCAGAAATGTTTCCCTTGACCAGAAGTTTCCCTGGCCTCAGGCTCTCTGCCATGCTGAAGCACCAAAACAGGGGCCTGCTGGATATGGTGGAGGGCAGTCTGGAGAGCTATGAAATTTTTTATTAAGTTGGCCTTGTTTGTGTATGCCAAACTCTTAAGCAAGGAGTGCTGTATTACAAATCTAAATGGCACAGAAGCCTGGCTGACACCGGGCTGATAGCCTGTGAAGCAGCACGGTTACAAGGCTCTGTGCATAAAATAGAAAAAATAGTTCAAATACAGTTTTTCATCTCTGTGCTTAAGACTGAATTAGGAATGTCTTTCCATTTTGCCCTCTCTTCTTGATGAAGAGGTGGGTGGGATTTGTTTTACAGCTGTGATACTCAGATCCTCACAGAAACCAGATGTGAAGGGGAGGACCTTGCTGAAGGCACCCTGGACAGCATCAGCTCTCACGTGCCTTCAGTCTGGACCTACTAGAAGCCTTTATGAGTTGAAGGCAATGTTGACACTCTTTAAATGAGATAGCCAAATATGAAGCTATTTGTACAAATGTTAGATGAGGTGACATCTTTTGCAGTTGGCTGACTGATGAACTGCCTTCCTGCCTTTCCCTCTGCCCTTCAATGACTCATGATTGTGTCTGTATGAATGAGTACATTTAGCAAAGGTATATGTATACGTGGTATGAACATCTACATATGAGTTGTTTAAGTACTGCCTCTGGTTAGGGGCAATTAATGTGTCATTTGTTCTCATACACATACTGTAGCTGTGAGATAAGTAATTTTAAAAATTGATAATGTTTACAGTATTGTGGCATTTACCAAGAAGATGAAACAAATACATTGCTGTAAAGGACACCTGATTCCCAGCTTTGAGTATATGTTCACTTGCAGTTCAAACTTCAGTCAAAGACAAGTAGTTACTACCTGATGTGGAGATCAACTTAATGCTGGAATAGGATAGCTGCTGAGTAGTGAAGTCTGTGCTGTTTGTCAAAAGCTGTTGTTGGACATGTGTGATGACTGTTGTGCCTAGATAGCCTCCTTAAAGAGGAGGCTTTAAAGTCTCCTTAAAAAGCATGGAGATGTTTGCGTTTTACCAGTTCACTTGCGTAAGATAAATTGGTATCACTGTAGACTGAATGTTGCAAAAGAAAAATAGTGAAATGTCTGCTCTCTTCTCTTCCAGACTATCGTTTTACTCTGGCCATTCTTCGTTCTCCATGTACTGCATGCTCTTCGTAGCAGTAAGTATGCTCTTTCCATCTAAATGGCAACAAAAAGTCCATTAGTTACGTAGTACAAAAATTGAAGTATTTACTTGACTGCTTTGCACAAGGGACATTGCTTTTGTAGGATGCTTGTCTGAGATGATTGAGGATTTCTTAGTAGGCGTTGGCCACTCATACTGCGACAAGAAGTTCCACATGCCTAAAAACACTTAATATGGTAGTCAGCTTGTGTGTCTTGTCTAAAATGAACCTTGTGACAAGTGGGTTTGGAAAATACGCTGCTACTTAAATTTAGTTATATTGAAAGCATTGCAAGCCATATAGAAATATTTAGTAAGATGTGCCTGACTTCATGAAATATGCAAAGCCTATTTAAAAAACCAAAAACCCTAAACTTAAACCCTGATCAAATGTGTGTGGGCCCGTAAGCACAAAATAGCAGATCAACTTGAATTTTTAAGTTCCTTTTAATTTTCTTGTATCTTTTAGAGGCGAGGAGGGGGAGTGAGGAAAGCAAGAGGACAGATCTGTCTGTGGAAGTAAATACTAATGATAAGATCAATTCACTAATGCTTCAATTGGAGCCTAGTATATTTCAGTTCAAATTGTTCCAAGTCATCTAGGGCAAACTTATCTTCACTCCTAGGATAAGCTTTGTGACATTGAAAGATTGACTTGGTTGTTCTCACCTGCTATTGATAACACAGAAGGTGTTAAACAACTTTTGTGCAATTTTGTTGTTAGTGTAGTTGTAAAATCAAGTTCTAGTCCTGGATGTAATTTGCTAACATAATACATACATGCCAGGATCTCCACAGAGCTCCTATTCAATTTGCCTTTTTGTCTTGATTGCGTTATTAATTTTTGTCACTGTCTCTTGGCAATAGGGTAACATCCACAGTGAGTGGACAGGTTATTCAAACTAAACTAAAAACCCTACAACCACATACAGAAAGGGGCGGCTCTGCAGTACGACATGGGTATTTTTAAACTTTATTTCAAAATGAAGCTTTTTCGGAAGCTCAGTGTTCAGTTTGGATCTATCATTGCAGTTTGTTTATGGCTAAAGCTGTTTAGTTCCTCTCTCCTCTTACCCGTCTTTATCTCATGTAAATACAAAGAGTTCATAAAAGTATTATGTCCTGGGCTTGACTAGAATATAGTGCAACTGCTATCTGTCAGCTGGTTGGTGTGTGGGTTTTTTTTTTTTTTAAAGTGTCTTTTCTTGCTTATTTTGAGTGGCAGTCTCCAAAGTTATATAGGACCACTTGTGATATGATTCCAAAACCAAAACCACTATTTCCATGGTACAGTGGAGCAATTACTGCTATATAGCGGCCTTCTACTTATGTGCTCCAGTGGGTTCAGCCATACCCTTCAGATCCAGCTTCTCCATGAGTGGTTTTGTTGAGCAACGTGAGAATGTGATACTGCCACCTCTCTGAAGCACTGACTTAGAGAAAAGAAAAAACTTGCTAGGTGTGTGGCAATGCATGTGTTTTTTAATGATGGACTACAGTCATTTGACTTTATCTGTCTGATGTTTTTACTTCTGTCACGTGTATCTGTAAGGAGAGTCCTGCTTGCTGTGGCCTGGGTTGATGGTGGTGGTCAGGAGGACTTCTCAGCTGGTACAAACTGAGAGAAAGGAGGTGCTATATTTCAGACCTTGCATCTGTTAATTAAAGCCTGTGTGTGCCCTGGCTGCCTGCCTCTTCCTCCCCACCCCCCTTCGCTGTAATGCCAAGATCATCTTTAATTGAATACAGTGTGATAGAAGATGTGCTCAACAGCTTGGACTTCAGCCGTTGTTTGTTTAACCTACTAGGATTTGAAAAAAAATGCAGCCTTTGGCAAGAAAGTCAAGAATTCTTTGTTTTGAAGATACTAACTTCATGTGGGTTGAATAATGCTTCTGTAGCTGCCTGTGGCATGTTTTTTTGAATCCATGCAAAAGAGCTTGTGTATTCCTGAACAGGCAACTATGAACCTTACCTGTCCTGGGGCTTTGTGTTTGTGTATGTGAGCTTCGCCCTTAGCAAGCTTTTGCGTGGGGCAGAGGTGAGACAGTGGAAGTCAAATCCATCCTCTGCATGCCACTTTGAAATGCTGTAAATCCAGAGCTTGTCAGTCCCAGTTCAAGCAATGACCTAAAACTTGTGGCTTAGCATGCTGCTACAGAAACTGCCCTTGTGTTCATTCAGTTCAATAGTAACTGCAAGACGGTTACTTTAGTGGCTTCCTTAGCTCCCTTGACCTAGAAGGATGTGAGTGGCTTTCATAAATGCCACATTAACAATAAGCATTTCATTGGGGATCAGTTTGTTATTCAGTAAACTTGTCAATGAGTAGCCAGAACCCTGGCTGGAGGAGAAGGTGTTCTTCATTTATTCCTGCACCCCAGTTTCTTGTCTCTGGCTGAGTACAAATAAGAGGCTTTGGAGATTATACTTCTGCTTTCTTCTGTCCTGTAATAAGATTATTAACCCAGAAACTGTTGGGAGGCCTTCATAGGGACATCTGAAGAAGGTTAATGACTCTGTGCAGGATAGTTTTATTAACACAGCATTACTGCATACCAACCTTTGCACCGAATGTGGTCTTTTTAATTTAAAAAAATCTCAAAGTACAGATGTCTTCAAGCAGACAGCTGCTGTGGGAAGGTGAGGAAGATGGCTTTTTAACCCTTCCCCTTGCCCACGTGGCAAGGCAGAGTGCTGCCACTGGCTCTAAACCAAACCTACGGCACTTGATAACCTGTTTAAGTGAACTCTGATGCTGGTTTCATCTGCTCTTTGCACATTCGCTCCAGCCATGGACTGAGTCATTGGCAGGGCAGGACCGTTAACATGTGGTGTTACTGACAGGCAGTATTAATGAGAACCAGACACTAGCATGCTGGTTTCTGGAGAGACTGGAGGAGTGTCCCATGTGTGCATACTGCAGAAAGTACACTCTTAAATGTTACTTGCTGAACACATGTACAGTGTCAGGTTATGCATTACAAAAATGAAGGAGCACTTTGGGGGAGTCAAAGGGGAAATTCTCTGCCACAGGCAGCACGAACACTGCAACTGTGAAATGAGAGATGCCTGAAGTGTGTGGCTTAAATAAAGACACCTTGCAAAATACTAGGCAAAGTAATGAAATACTTCTGCAGCTTCAGTTACTTAAAGGAGAATTGCTGAATTACAAACATGTTAAATTGTAGCCTTTTTAAATTGTGTGATGGATTAAAAACATGAGGTGGTCATCAGATTAAAATGTTTTTTGATGCTTTAAACCTTTGGTGACATGAGAAATTCCCTAAGTCTCAGTGGGAAGGCATGTGAGTTCTGACTATGTGACTTTGCTGATATCGGGAGAAAAAAACCCTGCAATTTTGAACATAATCCTGTGCTGCCTGTCCCACATCGTAGTGAGGGCAGTACATGGAAACACCTGACAGCTAAGGCGCCGTATTTGATGTGAAGGAAGTTGTTGACAAAACCTGTAAGCTGTAGGTGCTGCTCGGTGGGTGTTTCATCTCTTAGGGATGTTGTGACTTCAATGTCTTCATATTCTGGGGGCTTCATTACCCTCAAAGCAGGGGTTTTGTCTAGATGGTCTCTTATTTTCTTGCTTCAGGAGCATGTAGAAGAACATCTGTTATTTAGTTCAGAAGGAAGGATAGAAGCTGAAAAGCTTAACATTCCAAATTGAAAATCCATAACTTGAATTTAAAAAGAGATAAAGAAACTGGAAAGAATGTCATGCCATATGAGCTGTTCAAAATGAATAGTTTAAGCACGCACATACCTGGGAATTTGAAGCATTTCTCCTTAGTTTGTCTTTTGGTTTGTGGGACAGTGTTGGGAGAGCAGAACTTCACTTCAGGAATGGAAATACTTACTTGGTATGTAATTTCGGCTCGTGTCTTTCTGGGAGGACACAAATAACCTTTGTTCCCCCCAGCATTTACAGTTACATAATATTGTCTTAGGTTCCTTACAGGAACAGCGTTCACCTTCTGTGCATGTGGCAGTCAAGCTTTTAAAGGTTATCTAAATAAAAGGAACGAGTCAGTGATACCATATCAACTTAAATGCTTCCGTAATTGATAGCAGCTTTATTAAGCTAGACCCTGCTTAAAGCCTTTCATGGCAAACTATAATGAATCTGCGTTTTGTTACCGTGTTTGAATTGTCAGTGTACTTAATGTGCAAAATCTCTGCTTGAACTGGTCTCATGTAGCTTGCTGTATGTAACTACCTGGCATTAAAACAGCAGCAAGGGCAGTGCCTACTGCAGGTCACTGTGGCACCTGCTATTGAGAAAGGAGGTTTGCTCATCTGCAGACTGCTTTAATTCTGTTTCATAAAATGTTTACTTAAGTTCTAAGAGATTGATAATACAATAGAAATGTGTGGGTTTTGAATAACCTTAGGGAGTGTTAAATAGTTTATATAATCTACCTGTTTAAAAAAGCAATGCATCACTTATAATTCTTACAGCATAGAGATTGCTGCTGCTTTTTCAACTGGATGTTATGCTGCCATGTACCTGTAAAAAAAAAGCTGTTGTGTGTAGCTGGGGCAGTTTAAGGCCTGGGTAATCTGCTTGCAGATTGTTGGGCCACAAAGCTGTGGTGGAGAATGTATTTTGAGATTCATTTGGCCAAGCTTGGTGGGTCAGAGCTTTGGGTCTAGACAGAGCTGTTACCTTAGGATGTCTTTGCCAACCACAGCTTCATGTAGAAAGAAACTAGAGGGAGTTAAAGCTGCAACAGTATGTGGGAACCCAGTGACCTGGTAACAGGTGCTGGATCCCAAATGGTCTCTGTCATCCCCTCCCCCTGCTCCTACTTTCCTTTCATAGTTAAACAGCTGGCATGATCTCTTATGGATCAACAAAACCATTTTATCTTGGCTTGGAGAACGGGAGGGCGAGTGTAGTTGAACACCTCTTCTACCAGCGTCCACACGACCAAACTAGCACCCTTCCACTAGAGGGGGAGATGCTGCACTTAACCAGAATTTTTTTTGCATCTGCTCTCATGTCTGAAAGCTATTGTAAATTAAAATGCTAAATGCATGCCGTCTTCAGTAGTGGGAATGTCCCCACTGCAACTGTTGGGAGTTGGCAGAAATGAGCACAGCCCTGAGGATCAGGTTGCTGTAATGGAGTCGCTCTTGGCTGAGTTGGCCTGGGCACCTCCCTGCCTGCACCTCACCCGGGATGAAGAACAGGGCTGCAGAAGCCCAGCCAAGCTGCCCTGTTATTCTGGGGATGGCAATGTGTTTGTGTTGCTTAGACTTGGGACGAAAGGGGATGATGAATCTTTGCATGGTGTAACTTGAGCCGCTTTCAAGCTTTCCCACAGTTCATTAGGAGAGAACATCTTGTGTGTCCAAGGACGTGGGGAGTTACAGACGAGAATGGCAGGGTGACTGGTATTCCAGTGACCTGGGCTGACAGCCGTCTTGTGCAGACAGATCATAGGCTAAATAAACACAAGCGAAAGCAGTGTTCAGGCCGCTGTTTGTGCTCTTACTCCTGAATGTGCCAATCAAGCTTTGCTCTCGAAATCTCTTACTTTAGTTGTTTGTGTTGGGATTTGAGGTTGTGTGAAACAGTACCCAAGAAAGAGCCTTGGAGCCTTTAACACAGTATTTTAGGTATGTTTGTTTGCATGGCAGCATTTCTTTCCCAAGCGCTACTGACTAGAGCTACAGAACGGTCCTTAATATGTTCCTGCCCACATGAAAGTTGAGGAATACCTAGTCTTCAAAAACTAATGAAAAGACATTCGTTACTAAAAATGTTTTGTTTGGCTGTAACTGTGAGTACTACCAAGTATCTCACTTGAAGCAGAGATGAAAAAATAAAGGGTAACTAGTCTTCACGCTGTGAGGCTCAAGTATAGAGATGGTTGTGGTTCCGCTTGTATGCGCTCTTAGTATTCTTTTAATATTGGTATTTAGACTTTTTAATAGTAAGTAAACAAAGCAAAACAACTTCTCCATAGTTTGCTTGTGAGTTAGGGCTGTCAGTAGTGATGAGATTATTGTGAATTGGCTGAAATTGTGACTTAGCTGAAAGCAATACCTCGCTGTGCTTATGTTCTTCTAGCAAAGGCAAGGCTTCTGTAACTTAGTAGACGCAACAGAAAAATAGTTACCCCAAGTAGAAGGCACACACTTAGGTTTTTTTCTCATCAGAGAAGAGCCAATTATTAGCACATGCAGTGGAATAAAATGTTATCGTTTATCCTGCTTTATGGTAAAATGATGTCAATAAACAATTATTTCTGCAATGTACAGCCAAGTTGAGGCTGGAGGATTAAAACCCCCAAAAAACATTACTTGTCCAGTGGGAAATGTCTGTACAGAATAGATTGATTGTACTTTTGATATTGAATTGAGAGCTGGGCTATGACTGGTAACAGACAGGGTTTTTTCCCATTGCATAGGAGGCAGCTCTTGCACATCAATTGCCTTTTGACAGCAGCACGCTGCTATCTTAGAGAGGCCAGGCTAGTGTATATTCTGCCTTTTCTGCCTAGTCTGGTCTTTTTTTCCCCTTAATTCAGCTGTGCAGTGGATCCATTCCCTGTACCAGCTCACCATAGGGCTCTTCAAATATCAGAGCTGGCACAGGGGAGTCAGCAGGAATACATCCTTAGAGTAAAAGGGATAACCATCCCTTTGAACAGCAGCCCAGATAGACCTCCACCCTGAAGTAACTGCAGACCTGTATCCTTTTCCTTCACTGGAAGGTGAAAAATTAATTCTGAAATGTTGCTTCCTTTTTCTGCCCAGTCGAAATGAAACTCAAGAACAGATAATACTGCAGATATACCAGGGATCATAAATATGTATTTGTTAAGAAAAGGAGATCTCATTAAAAAGGCAAAATAAACTTTGACATCTAAGTTGCTTTTTTCTTAATTTTTTTTTAAGAACCCCAGCTCATGACTCATGAATCCTGCTACATCTCTGTAACGTTTTTATAGTATAAAACTCTGGTGGATGTGAGCTCTTTGGATGTGAGACTTTTGTGTTTGAAATTAAATAGGACAGGCATTATCCATATTAACCTCAAGCTTCACATGAAACAAACTGCACGTTGATTTCTGGTTTGCAGGCAGTGTCTTGTTGGTTGATGCCTAGAGATCTGTGTTTATTCATAGATACAGTGCTTACAGGTATAAAACAAGCTGTTGCACTTGTATGTAATATTTGCATAAACACAAGATTGTATATGATGGGTTATTTCTCAGCACATCTTGTGGCTCTTGGCTGTTGTTTTGTGCTCAGAACTGAAATTTTTAAATGGCTTCCTGGATTTCTTAACACTTCCTTGAATTCCAGAGTTTGTGCTAGCTGAAATGCAATTAATAGCTTTTATACAAAGGAATCTCTAAAGTGTCCTGTAATGTGCAGAAAGGGAAGACCTACTTTGCAAAGTTCACAAAAGAAGTAGAAAGCTTGGAAGACTTCTGAAAGGGCTTTTTTTTCCTCCCCTGTTACCTAGTCTAAGCAGGACAGAGGTGTCTTGGTCTGTACTGCTGGATTGTTGAGCAGGACCGGATCAGGGAGATGGCAGATCATCCATGTGACTAAATGCTTGTTTTCTCTAGCTTTATAGCATTATGCAAGAGTCCAGGGTGAATGTCTCAGCTCTTTCATTCTCTTGGAGGATCTTGTTTGAATAACTGCTTGTATCAAAGACACTCAGGTGCAAACTGTGTCTTGTAGAAGTGTGTAGTACTGTGGTTACTGGAGTCCCCTCTCCTCACAGATGCTTATTCACTTGATGGGGTTGGAGGGTTGATAAGTTACTTGGACGCTCTGTGCATCTGCTCACCTCCCTAATGGAAGACTTCACAGTCTCGGGAGTGGGAGGATATCCTTGGGATATCACAGAAATGGAATTTTCCTACCCTACGGTTGTGCCTGGACTCTCAGCCTTTATTCCTAACCCCAGGTCTCCTGGAGAATTTTGCCCCATCTCTTACATTAGTTACTCTGAGGCTGGATTTTCTGAAGACTTTCAAACACTGGTGCCTCCTGTGCTTTCCCTTCTCCCGTCCACCGCTGCCTCATTAACAAAACCACCAAAACACAGCACCTCCATATCCCCTCCCTCCACCCCAGAAATCCCAAAGCCAACCACATACATGTGTACACAGTTGAGGTGGCTTACGTATTACTGTTTCGGAGTTTCTTGGTTTGGGAAGAATCCTTATGGTGGATTTCCACAGCACTGGTTACTGTTTGTGGCTCTTGGGACTTTTTGGGTCAGCATGCTTGCTTCGAAGTATGAGCTTTTCTAACTGTAGTCAGTGGATCCAAATCCTAATTATGACTGCAGTAGGATCTTGTGCCTGTTAAAAGCAAAACAGTAATGCCGTAGGGCTTTTTCTTAATGCTCGGGCAGATATGAAACCAAAGTTAGACATCACTAATGATAAATGCTAAGTAAAATAAAAGCCACTTAATTGCTTTCTCCCAGAACTTACATTGACTGCTATGGTCTCTAAGTAGGGCTTATTTCATAAGAAAACTTGACGTTTGGCACCTTTATTTCTTCTCCAGACTCTTACTACTTGTACTCAGACAAATTGAGGAGTGTTTGCATTTTGCTGTGTCTGTAGCAAAACCATATCCTCTCTCTGTTTTGCTATTAAGTGCATGATCCTGTGAGTGTATTAGCATTGAGGAGACAAAAATAAGAGGGAGAACAGGTACATCTCGGAAGGGAAGGTATGCTTTTCTTCCTTAGGACAGAACAGGACACCTGTAAGAAACGTGATTACTGGGGCCTTTTGATATCAGGAAACGTAAAATTCTATGAAGAAAACCCCTTGTCAAAAAGTGACAGAAGAAATCAGTTGGTACAAATAAAACTCTTCCTGGGTAGGGGAAACCCCCCAAAAACTTTCTTCCTTTTGACTTGCATTCTTGGAGGACTGAAAGCGCAGGAGGATTTCCCATACCTTAATAGGTAAAACATTTTGCAGTACAGAATTCATGTGTAATGGGGTTTTGGAAAAGAGCTGAGAAGTTATTGAATGAAAAATGACTGAGGAGTTAAGTATTTAAACAAAACAATCTGAAATACGATCTCAGTTAGTGTAGTGAGTAGGTTTGGTAGATTTTAAAGAATTTTGTGCCCTTAATGTGAGGCTATGAGACCTTAGTTAGAAGTTTTCTCGTGAAGCCACATGGTTACACCTCTAGAAGTCCATCTAAGAAATCAAAGTCACTGTAACCTTAAAATTAGGTAGGCAGGCATGTGTGTATGTATATTAATACTGCTTTGGTGGAAAAGCAAATACTTGAAAGCTATGCTAGAAATGTTAAGAGTAGCAAATAATTCTCGAGTTGCAGAGACCCTTCCATTCATGTCTGTGGCTTCTTGCAAGAAGCCACAAAGTGGCTGTGAGTTTCTCTTCATTCCTGTGCATATTTTTAGAAATGAAGGACTAGACCGTAGATTAAGAAGAAACTTGTATTCAGGATGTGTGTGGTGTAGAGAACATATTTTCATTATAGAGTAAGCATTGGCTAGTAGGGGAAAAAAAAGTTGGAGATTATTTAATCCCATTACAAGAAAGTTTCGATGAAATCTGTATGTGCACTTTAAAAAGAACAAGCAGAACGTGAGAAACAGCAGGGTGGAGGGGTGAAGAGACATGGAAATAGGCAATCAGACGGATGCTCAGAAATGGGATAGCAGGAAGCCAGCACAGTCCAATAGCTATCACTGACAGAGCACCTTGCCACCCGAGCAGCTCTGGATGCTCCTGCTGTGTTCATCGCCTCATAGATGTATTTCTCAGCACAAGCAAAGTTCTGGTAAAGGGCATTATGGTAGTATTAACCAGATGATGTTTCCTAAAGTTCCTGCTGCTTCTGTAGATTACAAGTTTTACTTGTAAAGCTTATTCCTTTCTAGCAAAGACACTTGGGTGGGGAGACAGGCAGGGATTTGCTTGTTTCCCTTCTTCAAGCCTGTGCTGTGAACGACTTCAAAGAGGAGCAGAAGAACCCGAGGCATGCTGTGCGTATGGGGAGGGGTTCTGTAAATAGTCTGAAGTCATTGCCCTCTGTTAGTCAACAAGGTCAAAATAGAGTAAGTGTTAATGCAGCATAACACCAGGACATCTCTATGTTGTGCATATAACGCCATACAAGGAGTAATACTATATATAGGACTCTTGGGCATACTTCTGGTATCAACCTTGGTTTGTATTTAATGGAAATAAAGCAAAAGCTCCTTCCTCTCTTCGGCTGCTCTGTTTTCCTGTGTGGTCCTGCTGGCCTGCTTCAGCCCAGACATGTCACTGTTGTCTTTCAAAGAGTGAGTCACAGTACTGGGAAGAGTCTTTGTGGGGGAACATGACTGCCTGAGCCTATTAAAAGCAGTGTCAGTTTGAAGTCACCTGCTTATAAATAACATGGAGCTTGCCATTGCAGCAGCTGGTTAATAAGTGATTACTCTCAACTGAACAACAACAAAAAAGGGGGGGTGGGTGAGAGAAAAAAAACCTCAACAGTTGTAACCAGAAGGGCAGCTGCTGCTTCTGAAATTAAACACAGCAGTGATCAGTCACACTGACACTTATCTGTGGTTTGGTTTCTCACCCTTCTCACACCTAGTTTTAGAATAATATAAATCCATCCGCTGGTAGAAGGCACACAAAGGGCTTTGGGCATTTCCTGTACAGCTACTGGAGCTGGTGGTGTGAGGAAGCACCTAGAATTGATGAAGCCCATAGCCAACGGCCTGTGTTCCGCAGGTGATAAAGCAGCTCCGGATCTGACTGCAGATTACTCTTTTTAATATGGAAATCAAGTCTACACATAGATGTTAAATCTAAGTTTCTTGTTTGATGCTTTGTAAAGCAGAAAGAAAATCTGAATACATGCTGCTTAAGGGAGGTTCAAAGTGTGTTTTACTGGTCATTTGGTGTTGTGGGCTGGCATCTTTCCAAGTTTGCTTTTTGTGTGGCTTGCCTCATTTCCTTCCTCTGTTCAGAAGCAAACCTGGCTTCCTACCTATCTGCAGTTGCATAACCCTTTTTTCTTTCTAATACAACTATACATCTTTGCCAACGACCAGAAATGCTTACATGGAAAAAACCTTATTACAGCAAGGTATTTTTAGCTGTCTTAAGCAGAATTTAGTGGGAATAGGGAAAGAGGAAAGAACAGCCAGTACTGAATCATCAGCCAGCTCTTTTTACACTACCAATATGTGCTGCTTGGACCCACCTCTGCTCCATTTGGCACTGGGGTAGTGTTCTGGTCTACTGTTGGTAAATCCATACATCGTATTAAGATAAGACCATTAAAGTACTTTTTGTTAAAAGAACTGTGTGACAGCTAATATTTGACATGGCTAAACAGTATTTTCCCTAGTGGTGAAATTAAGGTCCCCAGAAATATGCAGTGCCCACCACTGGGCAGGGGAGGAGGTAGAGTTATTTTCCAGTTTAGGCTTAGCTGTAGCTTCTTCAGAATCTGATTTCACCCTGACCTTGCTATTAAAGAAAACCGGTTATGGCTAGGGTTGATCTTTTTGATGCTCCATTTATAGCTAAAAAAGTTAGCATGCCAAAATTATGATGTAAGGTGCTCAGCAAAACCAACCAACCTAACACACCCCAAATGTTTAACTTTGGAAAGTAGCACCTTTGCATCTACAGTGCGTGCTCTGTGCCTGTGTTTACATTGTAAATGTAATGCTTCTAAAAGGTAGCCATGACTTTTTGAAGTTGGCAGTGGAGGGAGTTACCAGAAGTTTAGTGTGCTGTCTTAGTGCCTGAAAGCCTGTGTTTTAGTTAGCTTCTACGATTTCGCAAGACTGTCAATTAAGGTTTTGTACTGGACCTGAAGTTCCTAGATGGTGCTGAAAAGATATACTTGAAATGTTAAATATAACTTCCAACTGTATTGTTCCTCTCCATAAATATGGTAGCTATGGTGCCTCTTTTGGTGACAAGAGCAAGTCCAGAATAAATTCAATTATGTGTACAGGGTGGGTTTAGAGAAGCTCCTTTTATAGCTGAAGTAAGAGGTCTCTGGGCTAGACAGAGGAGGAGACAACAGCAGGTCTTAGCTTAGATAGGAAAATAATAGAGCTAAATACTGTGAATTTGAGAACACATCAAAAGCACAGATATACACGACACAGAGCTGAGGGGAGAGAAAAAGCATGGGAACTACACATACCCACTTGCTTGCCAGAGTGGTCACATGGTGAATATGCAGCTAAAAAGGACTAGGAAGAGGATGGAGCCCAGTGAAATACAGCAGTGGCAACTGAGGAACGTGATCCTCAGACATTGCATCAAGTTAGTTCTGACGCATAGCTACAGCTGGGATGTTATGCTAGAAGCTGGTAATACCAAAGTTGACTGGAATTGAGAATAAAGTTCAGAACTCGTCAGCTCTATGTACAGTGTATATAAACATACATATTGATGGTCTTCCTGCTCAGAGCAAGATGGGACCCCCTTTATTTGGAGGACTGTAAATTTGGGTGGTTTGACAGCTGCCTTTTTTTTTTTTTTTTTTTTTTTTAATAAGACTTACCTGTAGTTAATGCAGGAGTAAAATTCTGGTTTGACTTCCAAGAGATTCTTTCTAAGCCTTCAGTGGCTCTGGTATTACCAGTACCTTTATCCTGAAAATTTGTCATGTTGGTACAAATGCAGTAAGTACCTGTATGATTGTGTTACGTAGTTTTGTGTAAAACATGATGACCAACACTGGCTATCAAACTCTGCCCTAGCCTACCTGTGAGAGTATAGCTCTTGGAACGTTTGTGGACATTATCATGTCTCTGAACACTAATTTCAACTCCACTCTTTGAGCAGACCCAACACAATGTTACATGTTTACAGCTTCCGTGCTTCCTGCATTTTGTTAACGCCTTTTTCTTTTCCTTTTAGCTTTACCTTCAGGCCAGAATGAAAGGAGACTGGGCAAGGCTTGTACGTCCTACTCTGCAATTTGGTCTCGTTGCTACATCTATCTATGTGGGTCTCTCACGTGTTTCTGATTACAAGCATCATTGGAGTGATGTTTTAACAGGACTCATTCAGGGAGCAGTGGTAGCTGTGCTCATTGTAAGTAATTCCTGAGGGGTGGGGGGGGATATGTGTGTGTGTGTGTAAACACTGCTTTTATAAACAGCACCTTAGAATTGCAGGCTCTGTTCAGAGGAAAGCAGGCCTGTCTTCCCAATGCTTTGAAAATTGCTGGAGAGAAGAAACAAATCCTCAGACTGGGTGTAGCAATAGTACTTTGGGGAGCGAGGCAGACTCTGGGCCTGGTCAGTGGCTGTTGTAGCCACTAGACAACATGAAATTGTCCCTGCCCAAGAGCTTTTCAAACAAGCGAGATGGAAGTGGTCAACTGCAAAACTGTGTGGGCGTCTATATAACCATGCCTATATAACCTTTGCTTCCAGACAAATTCTAAATCTCAAGTAAAAAGCAGGGGAGAACTGTGTAGGAGGTAAGCAGGGCAGGGGAAAAAAAAAGGCGTTTAAGAATAAGGACAGCATGAAAGTGCCTGCTTCTGCCAGCTTATACAGCCTGTTTTTTTCAGTCTGATGGGGAAACTAAAACCCTTCTCCATTCCTTGTCTGCATTTTGAGTGCTAAAGGGGTGTTCACAACAACCAGCATGTGAAGCCTCGCTGTACTGATGAGTGAAAAGCTATCCCAAGGAACAGAGAATCAGCTAACATTGGAGCTGCAGGGCTGGCTGACGTAGTGGCAGCAGTTGTGCTGTCACCAGTGTGCCACAGTTGATGCACCCGTGGGAAAGCGCACATCAGAGAGACTTCTGGTTTAAACACATGAGTAATTGAGGTCATACTGAAGAATTCAGTAACCAAGAACTGAGGCTCATGGGGAAGAACCGTGTCCAAGATAAATGGTTTCTCAGCTGAAAGTCAGAAGGGTATGGGTTCAAGACAAAGCTTTAATTGTTGCAAATCTTGAGGCAGCTCTGGGAAGCCCTACATGCTGCATTAGCTGTTATGAAATAAATGGCTGCATGTTGATTAAAACAGAATCCTACCCCTCATTTTCGTACAATCCCATTTTCTAAGAGAAGGAGTGCATGGACCGAGAAACATCAGGGACTGAAGAGCTGAGGGTGCTTTTATTAGGAAAACCAAGTTTAGCGAAGGGTGTTGGGTGACTGAGAGGGTATCTTGGAGATGCTGGGTAATATAAGAGTGAGTAGAATAGGTGGCATTACAGTGAATGGAGTTGAAAAGTGAGGAAATCATTTTAAAAAATAAAAAATCCCAAATCAAACCCTTATCTGAAAGAACTGAAAGAACACCTCCAGAAACAGAAAGCTAGGCAAGAACATGCTGGGCCAGTAACTGCACATGGAGCACTAAAGGGAGTTGAGTGAACTCAGCGGTAAGTGGAAGCTGAAACTCGCCTGGCGTGCAGCTGAAGCAGTGTGCTGGGTCACCAGCCAGCCCTCGGTGTGGAACAGTTCTCAGGTTTGCAGTGGAAGGGGAAGAGGTGACGTAGGAAGGGAGGGGATCGTGAGAGAAGGCTTCTAATTTATTGCACTTCATGCAGCACTGTACCCAGCACGTCTGCTAGTGTGCATGACTTGGTGGAGTGGGCAGCGAGGAGAAGCAAGCTGCAGAACTGGACCGAGGCACCTGTCCCGTAGTTGGTAGCTGTGAAGGAAGTGAGGTGGTATGTGCAGACAAACGCAGGAAAGGGTAATGTTGATAGAGTTGGCCATACAGCTGCTGGAGCTGTGGGTGAGACGTATTTGAGAGGGAGCTGCTGTGAACCTTGCCAAGGAGAGGAATCCAAGCTAGGTTCAACCACCTTTTAAAGAAATGCAAGCGAGAGTGACACTCCAGAGAATAACAGTTACTGACTGTTGAAGCCCCTTCCTCAGCTAAAGCACAAGCTCTCCTATTCTGGGCCCTCAGCAAGCGTGTCTTGGTCCTTCATTTAGAGTTGTTCAAACCACGGCTATGGTAAGGAAGCTGTGCCCGATAAGGCAGTTAGAGCAGTTCGTTAGCACACAGGCCTTGACTATGGCTTAAACCATCAGTGCCTAAGTGGCCAGTGGGAAGGGGGGTAATAGCTGGAGCAAAAGCTATTCAAATACAGATGCCAGAATTTTACATGAGGCTTCCTAGCAATTTTCTGAAGTTTTAAAATGTTTTTTATTAGTTTTGATTGTGGAGTTTACCTTCTGCAAAAGCATTTACCCATTGTTTCAAAGACCTGCAAGTGCAGGAGCTTAATGCTAATTTTGTTCACTTAGGTTGTGTACGTGTCTGACTTCTTCAAAGTGAGAGGATGTACATTTCAACCCAAAGAAGATTCGCATACAACCCTACACGAGACTCCAACAAATGGAAATCACTTTGGCAGCAATCATCAAGCATGAAGAATGACCCACCTCACTTGTCTTGCTCTCTGAAATGAAAAGTTTCACAAGTCTAACTATGTAATATAAGTAAATGCCTTTAAGGGACTGCTGCTGCTCTTGGATGCTCACTCTATCTGTATATAGTAACATCTACCACAGTTACTGTCTATCTAAACTTCAAATTTCTGTTGGTTCAAGCTCTTGCTTAAAAGAAAAAAGCTATTCAAACTGTAAATTTTTATTGAAAACATAGTAACAGTTATATTACATACACTGCTGTTTGTACATGCCTTGTTGAAACAACTATGGTTTAAGTACACACCATTAAAAGACGTAATGACTTAAGATGGAAGTGGCATGTGAAGCTGATGAACTTGTTCCATAATGTGAATCTAGTACTGTTCTTAGAAGACGCCCTCTGTTACAGGTAAAGGCTGGCAGCAAACACAATATCTCTCTTGATTTTTGTAATCCCTATTAAAAAGGAAAACTGTATTAGTATCCAGCAGTCATAACTGACACAGCTGCTCTGTGAAGAATGGTTACAGGCACCAAATGCTTTGCAGTAGAGAAGGTGTTAGAGGTCTGAAAGGGAAGTCATTGTACATGCATTTTCAGTCACAAACTCGGTTGAACTGTCCCTGTGCCTTCACCACTACGCCTCTTTTAGTCAAACTTTGTAACACAGATATTACCTGGGAAGTGAACAATTATGCTGTTTACCATGAAGTCAATACCAGAAACTTACATTACCAAATCATTCACCCAGGCCCTGCCCTACCTGTGCTGCACCCCCCACCCCCCCACTTTCCTTTCAGATGCTTTCCAGGATTACCTCTTACACTGGGGAAGTGAAATACATACCCTCTGCGAACTTATTTTCCAACTCCGTGTTTCCAATGGCTTTTGCAGCCTGGCACATCTGCCGAAGCAATTCCTCTAGCCTTCTCATGCAACGAATTATGCTACCTGTATAAAACGAGTGAGGGAAGAGTTTGTAACCCCTGCCACAACACATCACTGAATAATTCAGTTGCTTGAGCCCCCTTTGGACCAAAGCAATAGTTCCTTCTCCAACCCTGTTCAATTTATCTGGAGCCAAGGACAAGAACAGCCATGTATCTTAAGCCTGGTTTCTGTTTAACAGTGAATTTCTCCATCAGGCATTTCCTTGATGCTATCTCCAAGTGCTTGTCCCGTTACTGTTTTCTTCTACCTTCACAGTCTGTAACTAACATCTAGTCAGAGGACCTTCTGGGCTGTTCAGTAATTCCTAGTGGATTTTTCTTTCAGGTACTTGTTAAGACTTCCCTCAAAACCCATGCAGGTTTGGGGATTCACAAGTTTCCTGCCTCAAGAACCACCACACATAAGTTTTGGGGTGAGGGTTTGTTTATTTTTCTGATAGCCCTTAGTTCTTTAGTCGGCAGAGACAGGCTACTGTACTACTCCTGTGTCACACAAGAGCCTATGGGCCACGCTACCACACCAATGCATGCTTACAGTCATGCACACAAGCGCAGCCTTGACATAGCTCCTGCACTGCAACCCAGGACCCAGTAGCCTGTGATGCATTCATCTCTTCTAACTTGCTTCTCAGCTCCACCGAAGTCATGGTTTCACCATGACCCTAACGCTTACGCTGTTGTAGCAGCATGCAAACAGCATGCTGTTTGGTCAGCTCCTCCAGCATCGTCTCACACCTACAGTCACCGTTATTCTATGCAAAGGACCTGTCAAAGGGTAAATATGGGCTGAAGGGATCGAGAGCAGCCCTGTGGGGAAGGACTTGGGGGTGCTGCTGGATGAAAAGCTGGACATGACCCAGCCATGTGCGCTCGCAGCCCAGAAAGCCAGTTGCATCCTGGGCTGCATCGAAAGCAGTGCAGCCAGCAGGTTCAGGGAGGTGACCCTGCCCCTCAGCTCTGCTCTGTGTCCAGCTCTGCAGTCCTCAGCACAAGACAGACACGGACCTGTGGGAGCAAGTCCAGAGGAGGGCCATGAAGATGATCAGGGGGCTGGAGCACCTCCCCTGTGAGGACAGGCTGAGAGAGTTGGGTTTGTTCAGCCTGGAGAAGAGAAGGCTCCGGGGAGACCTTCTAGCGGCCTTCCAGTACTTCAAGAGGCCCTGCAGGAAAGGTGGGGAGGGACATTTTAGCAGGGCGTGAGTGACAGGACAAGGGGTGATGGTTTTAAACTAAAAGAGGGTAAATTCAAACTAGATACAATGAAATTTTTTACAATGAGGGTAGTGAAACACTGGAACAGGCTGCCCAGAGAGGTGGTAGATGTCCCATCCCCAGGAACATTCAAGGTCAGGTTGGACGGGGCTCTGCGCAACCTCATCTAGTTGAAGATGTCCCTGCTCATTGCAGGGGGGTTGGACTAAATGGGACCTTTCTATTATTCAATGAAATACTGGCTCTAGACAAGTCATATTATCTGGAGAAAAACTGTCCATATGAAAAGAACATTCTACAAAGCTGTTGGGAAAGTGAGCACTTAAGAGATGTAAAATAACACTTCTCTTCTAAAAATCATTCATATGGTAGCAGTAGGCCATGTCAGTTTCTACAGTAAGAACAATTTGTGTGAGTCTGTAAAACCTACTGCAATGACATCAGGTGAAAAAAATACATAGCCTCCTCTTGGACAGCAAGCCCAAGCAAGCGAGCTGCGGGCAGCTCCCCGGAGCGTGGCCACGCTGCCTGGTGGCAGGCCCTGCCAGGTCAGCTCCCAAAGACCCTGCTCATCTCTGTTCACAAGGCCAACCCTCACAACTGTTCCAGGGAGTACTCACGTACAGGCAGCACAGCTGGGGTTGTTGCAGACGTACTTTTTTTGTGCATGAAGAAAATCTGAATTTTTGGAATAAGTTACTATTGTCTATAATTACTTCCACAAAACCAAACAGTCGGTCTGCAATTGATTAATCGGATACTTAGCTCAGTATACTATTCTTCCCCACAGATTTAAAAAGCTTCTCTAATTTCTGTTTCTTCCTAGCACACACACTTCAGTTTAATGACAACTCATTTTCATTAGCCAATCAACACTGCTCCAATCAGTGGCAAGCACACTTGCTCTTGGAGCACTCGGGCTTATGCTGCAACCTGAAAAGGCAAGCCATTTACTTAGCACAACTACAAGCTTTCACACTGCTCATACCTGCACCCAAAAGGGGTTTCAGACACTTGACCATCAGTACTAATAAACCAGCAGAACACCATCTATCTTCAGGCTTGTGAGAGCAGAAGCAAGCCATCAACTCGAGATTTGCATCTAGAAAAGTTCAGCTGGTGCCTGTCAGCCTGCATGGCTGCACAAAACTGAACGGTAGCCTCTCATGAAGAGCACAGCCTTTCTGGCACTCTAATGGCTGGACAATTTTCTGCCTCCTTACTAAAACTGGTGCACAACAGTGAAGTTGGAACTCCCTGTAATGGCAACTCATTATCACTATTCCACATTGCCCAGAAGGCCAAGAGGAAAATACACCTCCTTTTAGAGCTTTAATGAGCCACCGAGGAGTACCCTCATTGTAACAACCTCTACTGAAAGAAATTAAGATGGGAGGCACTAATACCTAAAATGAAAATCTGGACTTAAGATCAAAATAAGGATGCTTTGGTTTCTCGTTTCTCCTTGTTTGTTGGTGTTTTTTTGTATTCTGGTTTTTAATTTCTTTGAAATCACTACAGCAACTTGGCTAACGAGGGCCAACACCACACTGCATTTAAGGTAAGGGTAACTGGCAGTGGATGTCTGAAGGGCTTTCATTCTTTTGGCCAACACACAGAAAACCAGCCTATTAACAGTCAAGGGAAGAATCATGCGTCAACCCCTGCCCCAAGAGCTGAACTGCTCAAAATAGGCCTGTAAGACCTAATTTTGAGGGAGTAAGCACTGCCAAATAGGACAGTGACCAACTAGCCCTAGCCTGAATATGGTAAATGGAAAACATCAGCGCCCTGTGCACTCTGAGCAGTCAACATAAAAACATACGCCAGCTACTGCTTCTCCTTGTGTGTTCCCCTTAACTCGGGGTGCCTCTACAGCAGGTGTACGGCTCAGACATCCACTGCCATAGGAGGAATCTGCTGCATGTAGAGGCAAAGACTGCCAGGATACATGTTGCTCATAGTGGCCTGCTTTAAAAAGTTCCTGGGTCTATGCACTGGATTAGAGAAGTGCATTAATTCCTTTGTTTTAAGGACTCCCATTTGCAACCGTGTATGTACAAAAAAGGAAACAGCATTTGAGAGAGGCAAGACAACGGTGACAGTAACAACCTCAAAAAGGAGTTTTCAAATTATCAGTCATTACACAGACTTGTAAGACTGGTGTGTCCATCCTCCTGTTCTTCATAACTTGCAGCACAGCTGGTGGAAGATGGTTTTTCATTCTGGTTTGATCTTCAGGGAGATGGTTTGTCTTTTTAGAAAATACCTGGGCTTTAAGTCATCCTCCTTTAAAATAATGAAAACTAAGTATCCTTCCTCAAGGGGCAGTTTCTAATACTTTAGTTTCAGGAACCAAAGTAACCCAGGTGACAGGTTACATTTAGGCTTTTCAGATATCTGCACTGCGCTGCTGTGATGAACCATCCAAACCAGAGACTTAAGTTTCCACCTCTCATTTCTGTGGTCCCTAAGACAGCAGGAGGAACCTTCAACTTACCAAGTAAACGAAACACTTAACTGTAATGAGGACAAGTGCAAGAGCTTAGTGGCAAGCATTTGGAACATGGTATTTTTTCCTTTAACTAGCAAAGGTGTTACCTTTTGTTGCAATACTTAGGATTTCTAAGGTTTATAGAAAGTTTGTAAAATGTAGAGATATCCCTTTTAAAAAGTCTTCTATAGATCCTAAATTATCAACAGTATAACTGTAAATTAACATATATAGCAAACATTTTTTCCCACTTAAGTTTGAGCCATGCAGACACCTGATCACATCTGAGTTAATAGATTTTGTGATCTATTATAAGGTTATTCAGAATTACCATTCTGTGTTATGCAATTATCATCTCACATCTCCTAAAGAAGAACTGATTAACGTACCTTCAAAGACATCAGTCATTTTGCAGATGTGAGCAAAGTTAGCTCCATTTGCCCATGTATACACAACATCCATTAGATTGGGTCTGAAAGAATTTAAGTAATTTTCTTCATCAATTTCCAGTTTTGCTTCTGCTGACACTTTCGCAATTCTTTTTGCACATTCCTTTAAAATAAAATATTTAAGTTTATAATATGCTTACACAGATGGAAGTGTTTAACCAACAGAAAGGCTTGCGTATTATTAGGTACTGCATACAGGGTGACTCTTCCTTTTTAGTGTGAAATTATTCAGAATCAGAAAGTAAGCCACTGTTTACGTTAAGTTGGCCTGCACTAACCACTTACAGTGTAGTAAGCAAGGTTGTAAGAGTTTTTAAAGGTATGTTCTAAATTAGCATAAGGATTTCTTGCAAACAAGATAACCCATTACGACACACTGCAAAACCGCATGCGGTGCCAGCCGAATTCACTGATGATCCAAAATCAAGTCTTCACCGTCTGCTTACTGATCGTTCTCCTACACTTCGCCCATGTTAACCCCGAGCTCAGACAGGTTTCTAAGGGACAGATTACCTGCATTTGCCGAAGTGGTCCGGCCAACTGCTCTGTCAGTTTTGGCATTTCACTGGACTGAAAAAGAAGACATTAAATAAGCTGGTGCGCTCCCATACATTTGCTCTATACCAAATTAAATGCAAAAATAGAAGTTCGATGTGTGCTAGGTGCCATCCTAAATTATTCCAATGACTTCTCAAAACTGTTATCAAACACTAAAAATTTACTGAATTCCCCAAGTACTCATCCCTCAAACTAAATCACAAAATGAAATCTTTCTGTACAGTAAACCAACAGTATGGGAAAAAGCATCTCCTTTCTGAATAATTCAAAAATTGCCTCTATGTAGCTGTTCCATAGTTCTGAACTACCAAAACGCTGATCATTTACTGCTTTAACAAGCTTTTCCTGACAAATATAAAAAGCAAATGCTAAGAATGTAAACATCGGTGGTTATGTACGAAAATATGGCTATTTAAATACAGCAGCACTTTTATGTCCTTCCTACCTGTTTAGGCCCTGAACCACAATATTCTAACTAACAACTCACCTTGCCATCCCTTCAACTAACAAAAGTAATTCATTAGCATCTGCTGCTAATGTGCTTTCCACATCTAGCATCAACCTGAGTTCTACATCTTGCTAGTTACCTGCATTAATATTTTACATGGAAGTTCATTTTTACTGTCTACCACTGATGATGACACTAATCTTTACACAGCTTGTAGGTAGGAAAACAATGGCATCTGGTATTAAATGCCCAAGTGTTTGCTTTTAATAACATATGGTCTGTTTTTAACACTCTTTTGGTATCAGTTCCATTTAGTACTGCCATTTCCATCAATAGGTCAAGGGTACTGACCAAATAACGTAACATGGGCGTTAAATCAGAATTAAAGGCACCCTCACCCCAGACTGCAGGAGCAGATATTGATAAGCCTCTTTTTTGAAATAGTTATTCTATATTTTAAATTATAAGGATGTGTGCGTGCATACCTACATAAATACAAGCACGTATGCTGAGAATCTATTAACACTGCTTCATTGCATGAGGAGGAAACTGTTGTAGGTTCATTACAAGGACTGAAATTTTACGCAACCTTCGGCACATCACTCATGAGAAATGGTATTTTAGCACTGAAGCTGCAATGCTTTTGGGAAGTTCAATGGGAGTTCATGTCAAACACCTTAGGAAAGGATAACAAATGTGCAATGGCTCGTACTCTTATGACCAATTTCTGGAACTGAATTATAAACAATACTGTTGGTAGACAGGAACGTATAGAATTCATGAACAGAAGAAGTAACTCACATTCTCTTGAAATACAAAACAGCTTAGCAGTGCAGTTGCTTGTTCTGCAGATAAGTCATTGAAGAGACCATTAAACATCATTTCTGTCAGGAGTAGTTCATCAGCACTAAAGTAAAGAGAAAGAGAAGGAAGCTTAGAGAAAAGACCTACTGAAACGTAATTTTCAAATGAAGTACTATTAATCTGTTTTGTGAAGCAACTGGATGTAGATCAGAAACAACAGCTTCTTAGTTTTTCCTTACAGACCACCAAATACTGATATATTAGCTTTTTAAGGGGGATGATACTTAATTAGTAAGAGAGTGAGACAGTATTTTAAAGAAACTAAAAGCTCTTACTGAACTGGAAAGAATCTCTCCTGATAGTTCATAAAAGTTAGCATTAACAGTTGCTTTAGTCAGTTTTTATCAGACAGGATGTCAAGAGAGTGAAAAGAACCAGTTAGGCAGCTTATGAACAGACTAAAACTCGTACTGCTGCTGCTCAAAACACATTCAACTGGGTATTTCAAAGGTACTGAGAAGAGAAACAAACTTGCTTGATTCAATTTACTTGAAGGAAGTGCATGATGTGGATGAAAAATCCAAATACAGTATTTGGATAAAAAAATTAAATGTTGATAAGGCTACACCTTTATTTTTACAGTCTATCAGACAAGTGCAGCGGATGGAGAAAAAGGTAGATTTTTTTTTTACAAAGAAAAGTGTAACTTATCAGCAAACAGCTCCTGAAAGTCAGGAATTTGATAAAATTCTGATTCAGCTTTCCCCAGATTTTGCAGGGGAAAAAAGTTATTAAGACACTGAACAAATACAGGTAACATCTTTCAAACTACATGTAAGGCAAAGAGTACAGCAGTCACTGTAACTTTTAAAAATACATAATTTACCAAAATCTAAGTTTCGCTCTGAAGTACTAAAGTCTGATTCACGAGTTTCCGTGCAATCTTTACAGTATGCTTCAACACAGATGTACCTACTAAATGTATTGCAATAAAATGCATGACCTCCATACATTTGTCCAACAGCCCTATGGAAGCAATTAAGCTGTACTCCAACTTCTCAGCGACTTGGTAATTGCTGACAATCACCATTACACCCTTGTTTATGAGTGACTCTGTACTAAGAGCCCTTAGGAAGTGTAACCATAGAAACCAAGACCATCCTCTCCTGTAATGTACAACAGTAAACAAAAACACACAATTACATAAGCTGTGTAAAAAAACAGCCATTGTTTTAGCATTTTCATGTCCACATTTTAGTTTTAAAATCTATTGTATTTTGCCCTAAAGTTGCAATCTTTACTGCTTCAATCAGTATATATTCTCTTTATGACACAGACCACACAGTCTCTGAAGAATCTTTCTTCTAATGGTCTCAGAACTTTAAAATATAAACATGATATACTAATTACAGCCATGACAATAAAGCATGCATTCATGACAATGACCACTTTGCACAGAAACCAATTACCTGCTGATTTCACAAGCAACTCGTCCTTTCATCTCAATGACATCTGAAGACGTGGCAAACCCCAGCCTTCTCAAAACACGCTTGCGGCATTTGAGTTCATCCATTTGTAAGACAGTTCTGGCTTTCTTCAGTTCTCGCTTTGCTGCTCTAATATCCATAGCAATCTAGGGGGTCAGAAGGAGAGAAGCCACATGTTTCTTGTTTAACAAATGCAACTGTTTTAAAAACAGTTTAAACTTACATAAAGGCCTCAGAACAACAGTATATGGACATACTAGTTAACATAGACTCCAAGAAGAAGGTTTTAAACAAAATTTAAAAAAAAAAAAAAAAAAAAGAAAGAAAAAAAATTAGCTCCATTTACCCACAGTAAACTCTGGCAAGTTTGGGAAGTTAAGCTATTTACCCAGAGCGGGGGAAAAAACCCAACCAGCCCACACCAGAAAACCACAGAAGAGATCTTTGGTTGAGAAATGAGTGCTCATCTTCTGAGACCTGCACTAAGTCTCAGCTAACCAACTATTCAATCAAATGTAACCCAAAGGCATAATTTCCTGCTAGTAGAGCTCCTCCAGCATCTTGTAGTTTATCAGTCACTGTTAACAACCCGACAGCAGGGTGTACAGTGCAGACACCCTTGCAGATGCCTGCTTGGTCCATCAGGTCTTACCGCACGCCACTTTGTGCTGCCCATACCAGAACCACCTCACTTCTCTGAAGCGACTCCTGGAGACCCTGTTTGCTGGAGCAGCACTGAAGCACAAGAGCTGCCTTTGTGCACAACCAGTTTCAGTCTAGCAGGGTACGACTCCATACAAAATAAATAAAAGTGTATTGCTTCCAGGCTGGGAGTCAGCAGCACACTGATTTACATGGTACACTCCCCAAGCTAATAAGCCCCATCAATTCAACTTAGCTCTGCACAAGCACATTAAAAATGATCAATTACCTGTGAAGACTGTACCTACACTGTATTGTGCTATGTCTATTCAGTGTCAAAGAGTCTACTGGCATCTCTGTAACCTTCTAATCCCTGATCAGTCTTCTTTTCAGATGTATTTCCTGTCTGTATCAATCAAGGGCATATCACTGACTCAGCCAGTTTATTACTGAGATTCAATAATTTTACTGTATTTAAAAAGGATTTAGGGCTTACTAATTTAAAAAGTATTATTTGGGCTTTGCAAATAAAAAGAAAAACAAGTAAGAAGGGGACTAGTAGTGTCTCCATCTTCAGCTAAATACAGATACTGTGTTTTGTTTTGTATTTTTACCTGTGCTTTTTTTTCACAAAGTTTGTATACAGTTTCCAAGTTGGGATCATTGTGAACAGGATGTGAATACATCCTGTGCTCAAATGCCTCTACTTTTTGGATTACTTTTTTCAGTCCTTGATCTTTGATGCCCATGTCATCAATAGGGTCAAGTAATGGTACTCCATCAGGAAATCGTTTCTGTACTTCCTAAAAGGAAAAAAAAAAAAAAAAAAAAATTTTTGGCAAGATCAGTAACAGTAAAACGATACTTTTACAAATCAGCTGGCACAACTATACGGACACAGAAGGCAGTAGCGTAAGTTTGTTACACGATCTTTCAGCAGTTTTCAAAATCAGTTTAAAATGATTGCTGAGAAGGAGAAACAACTGACATACATCATGGCTTCCAACCCCTTTTAAGAATAAGGCTGAGGATGTGACACAAGCATTAGACAAATTTCTTTAGAACAAGTTGTCCTGGGTTCAAAAGCACCTCGCTAGTCAGAGCCGAGAGCTTACACAGCCTAGTGGAACTTACTTGTATAGATTTTAACACACTTTGCCTGTTGTCAACAGGCCTCAGGTCTTTTGGTATGTAAAGTCGGACACTGCTGATAGCTGAGAGAAGATGTACCAAAACAGGAACAACCTATTAAAGAGAATGCAGTAACTGGTAAATCAGTGAAAAACGTATTATTACTGTTCCATAGCAAAATTTTACAAAGGGAAAGGACAACTTGAGTACACAAGGACACAGTGGTGGGTAAAGGAATATACCAGGAAGCACGACAATGTGGGTAATCGGATAAACTATTAATAAAGGAAAAAAGTAACTTTGTCCAAATGGGAAAATTCTGTATTCAGTTAAATCTGGAGAGAGGCTACAAGTGGAAAAAAAAAAATGTTCAGCTTTTCTATTACCTTGCCTCTTACCTAATAGAATACCTCTTACAATACAAACCAGACCCATTATTGTCATATACTAAACTGGGAATGCTAACGATAGAGAACATTAAATCAGCAAATACGTATTTGTAAGTAACAAAACTATGAAGACACCATGAAGAATCAATATTGTACATCAAGCTTTAAATGGACTTTTTGGAAAACCCATGCAGACAACTGCATGCAACTGTCTCTGGTCTGAAAATTCTAATTACTTGTCTTGATATAGGGTTTCAAACCGAAAATTTTAAATAATGCAAATGCTTTCACTAAAAATTTCAATTTAATTTTAGAATGACATAGTGTCGCAAGGCTGAAGCAGTCTGAAAAGGAGAAAGAAAGAGAGGGAGAAAAAGAGAGAGGGAA